>NC_092643.1:29948542-30623542 GCF_039555335.1 Amphiura filiformis
CTGCACGGTTCAACATGTACTGTTATTACATTTTGTCATGTGGCACTATTCCACTTGGGACAAACACTGGTTCAACATGTACTGTTATTACATTTTCTCCTGTGGCACTGTTCCACATGGGACAACCATGGAGCTCAACATGCACTTATCAAAGTAATCTAGTTAATAATACATTTTGTCCTGTGACACTATTCCACTTGGGACAAACACTGGTTCAACATGTTATTACATTTTGTCAGTAATCCAGTTAATAATACATTTTGTCCTGTGGCACTATTCCACTTGGGACAAACACTGGTTCAACGTGTACTGTTATTACATTTTGTCCTGTGGCACTGTTCCACTTGGGACAAACACTGGTGCAACATGTAATAGTATTACATTTTGTCCTGCGACACTGTCCACTTGGGACAACCATGGGGCTCAACATGCACTATTCAAAGTAATCTAGTTAATATTACATTTTGTCCTGTGGCACTTTTCCACTTGGGACAAACACTGGTTCAACACATACTGTTATTACATTTTGTCCTATGGCACTGGTCTACTTGGGATAACCATGGGGTTCAACATGCACTAAAGTAATCTAGTTAGTAATACATTTTGTCCTGTGGCACTTTTCCACTTGGGACAAACACTGGTTCAACACATACTGTTATTACATTTTGTCCTATGGCACTGGTCTACTTGGGATAACCATGGGGTTCAACATGCACTAAAGTAATCTAGTTAATAATAATAATACATTTTGTCCTGTGGCACTGTTCCACTTGGGACAAACACTGCATGGTTCAACATGTACTGTTATTACATTTTGTCCTGTGGCACTATTCCACTTGGGACAAACACTTGTTCAACATGTACTGTTATTACATTTTGTCCTGTGGCACTATTCCACTTGGGACAAACACTGGTTCAACATAATATACTGAACAGTTATTACATTTTGTCCTGTGGCACTGTTCCACATGGGACAGCCATGGAGCTCAACATGCACTAATCAAAGTAATCTAGTTGATAATACATTTTGTCCTGTGGCACTGTTCCACTTGGGACAACCATGGTTCAACATGCACTAATCAAAGTAATCTAGTTAATAATACATTTTGTCCACATGGGACAGCCATGGAGCTCAACATGCACTAATCAAAGTAATCTAGTTGATAATACATTTTGTCCTGTGGCACTGTTCCAGTTGGGACAACCATGGTTCAACATGCACTAATCAAAGTAATCTAGTTAATAATACATTTTGTCCTGTGGCACTATTCCACTTGGGACAAACACTGGTTCAATGTGTACTGTTATTACATTTTGCCCTGTGGCACTGTTCCACTTGGAACAACCATAGGGCTCAACATGCACTAATCAAAGTAATCTAGTTAATAATACATTTTTTCCTGTGGCACTTTTCCACATGGGACAAACACTGGTTCAACACATACTGTTATTACATTTTGTCCTATGACACTGGTCTACTTGGGATAACCATGGGGTTCAACATGCACTAAAGTAATCTAGTTAATAATACATTTTGTCCTGTGGCACTGTTCCACTTGGGACAACCATGTGGTTCAACATGCACTAATCAAAGTAATCTAGTTTTACATTTTGTCCTGTGGCACTGTTTCACTTGGGACAACCATGGGGTTCAACATGCACTAATCAAAGTAATCTAGTTAATACATTTTGTCCTGTGGCACTATTCCACTTGGGACAAACACTGGTTCAACACGTACTGTTATTACATTTTGTCCTGTGGCACTGTTCCACGTGGGACAACCATGGAGCTCAACATGCACTAATCAAAGTAATCTAGATAATAATACATTTTTGTCCTGTGGCACTATTCCACTTGTGACAAACACTGGTTCAACATGTACTGTTATTACATTTTGTGCTGTGGCACTATTCCACTTGGGACAAACACTGGTTCAACATGTACTGTTATTACATTTTGTCCTGTGGCACTATTCCACTTGGGACAAACACTGGTTCAACATGTACTGTTATTACATTTTGTCCTGTGGCACTGTTCCACATGGGACAACCATGGAGCTCAACATGCACTAATCAAAGTAATCTAGTTAATAATACATTTTGTCATGTGGCACGATTCCACTTGGTACAAACACTGGTTCAACATGTTATTACATTTTGTCAGTAATCTAGTTAATAATACATTTTGTCCTGTGGCACTGTTCCACTTGGGACAACCATGGTTCAACATGCACTAATCAAAGTAATCTAGTTAATAATACATTTTGTCCTGTGGCACTATTCCACTTGGGACAAACACTGGTTCAAGATGTACTGTTATTATATTTTGTCCTGTGGCACTGTTCCACTTGGGACAAACACTGCACTGGGGACATGTACTGTTATTACATTTTGTCATGTGGCACTATTCCACTTGGGACAAACACTGGTTCAACATGTACTGTTATTACATTTTCTCCTGTGGCACTGTTCCACATGGGACAACCATGGAGCTCAACATGCACTTATCAAAGTAATCTAGTTAATAATACATTTTGTCCTGTGACACTATTCCACTTGGGACAAACACTGGTTCAACATGTTATTACATTTTGTCAGTAATCCAGTTAATAATACATTTTGTCCTGTGGCACTATTCCACTTGGGACAAACACTGGTTCAACGTGTACTGTTATTACATTTTGTCCTGTGGCACTGTTCCACTTGGGACAAACACTGGTGCAACATGTAATAGTATTACATTTTGTCCTGCGACACTGTCCACTTGGGACAACCATGGGGCTCAACATGCACTATTCAAAGTAATCTAGTTAATATTACATTTTGTCCTGTGGCACTTTTCCACTTGGGACAAACACTGGTTCAACACATACTGTTATTACATTTTGTCCTATGGCACTGGTCTACTTGGGATAACCATGGGGTTCAACATGCACTAAAGTAATCTAGTTAGTAATACATTTTGTCCTGTGGCACTTTTCCACTTGGGACAAACACTGGTTCAACACATACTGTTATTACATTTTGTCCTATGGCACTGGTCTACTTGGGATAACCATGGGGTTCAACATGCACTAAAGTAATCTAGTTAATAATAATAATACATTTTGTCCTGTGGCACTGTTCCACTTGGGACAAACACTGCATGGTTCAACATGTACTGTTATTACATTTTGTCCTGTGGCACTATTCCACTTGGGACAAACACTTGTTCAACATGTACTGTTATTACATTTTGTCCTGTGGCACTATTCCACTTGGGACAAACACTGGTTCAACATAATATACTGAACAGTTATTACATTTTGTCCTGTGGCACTGTTCCACATGGGACAGCCATGGAGCTCAACATGCACTAATCAAAGTAATCTAGTTGATAATACATTTTGTCCTGTGGCACTGTTCCACTTGGGACAACCATGGTTCAACATGCACTAATCAAAGTAATCTAGTTAATAATACATTTTGTCCACATGGGACAGCCATGGAGCTCAACATGCACTAATCAAAGTAATCTAGTTGATAATACATTTTGTCCTGTGGCACTGTTCCAGTTGGGACAACCATGGTTCAACATGCACTAATCAAAGTAATCTAGTTAATAATACATTTTGTCCTGTGGCACTATTCCACTTGGGACAAACACTGGTTCAATGTGTACTGTTATTACATTTTGCCCTGTGGCACTGTTCCACTTGGAACAACCATAGGGCTCAACATGCACTAATCAAAGTAATCTAGTTAATAATACATTTTTTTCCTGTGGCACTTTTCCACATGGGACAAACACTGGTTCAACACATACTGTTATTACATTTTGTCCTATGACACTGGTCTACTTGGGATAACCATGGGGTTCAACATGCACTAAAGTAATCTAGTTAATAATACATTTTGTCCTGTGGCACTGTTCCACTTGGGACAACCATGTGGTTCAACATGCACTAATCAAAGTAATCTAGTTTTACATTTTGTCCTGTGGCACTGTTTCACTTGGGACAACCATGGGGTTCAACATGCACTAATCAAAGTAATCTAGTTAATACATTTTGTCCTGTGGCACTATTCCACTTGGGACAAACACTGGTTCAACACGTACTGTTATTACATTTTGTCCTGTGGCACTGTTCCACGTGGGACAACCATGGAGCTCAACATGCACTAATCAAAGTAATCTAGATAATAATACATTTTTGTCCTGTGGCACTATTCCACTTGTGACAAACACTGGTTCAACATGTACTGTTATTACATTTTGTGCTGTGGCACTATTCCACTTGGGACAAACACTGGTTCAACATGTACTGTTATTACATTTTGTCCTGTGGCACTATTCCACTTGGGACAAACACTGGTTCAACATGTACTGTTATTACATTTTGTCCTGTGGCACTGTTCCACTTGGGACAACCGTGGGGCTCAACTTGCACTAATCTTGTCCCTGAAAATTCCAACAAGGCTGCCAGGGCAGTGTATGGGCTTCACAAAAACTGCTACTATTTATGCCCATAACTGCAAAATAATCCTTATGTGGGATGTGCAATATTATTATATAAGAGTGTGTATTCATTGGAAATGCTAGAGAACCAGTTTTCTTGCTACATTTGCCTGACTTTGATGACAACTTTTGAGTCCAGGTTTGTACACAAACAAGGTAGCAGAATTTGGCACCTTTGGCACCACTGTCACACAAGTCTTGGTTTAAGCTTACATTAACTTTATCACTGACTGCTTCATGTGCAATAAATTAACTATGGCTCCATCAACAACTATTTTACTGCTTTGTATAGCTTTATATGCTAGTTCCTTATATTCTACCATGGGAACTTGTGTAAGCTTACATGCTGCAGGCAAAACAAAACTAAGTTCTCATTACGAGCGGAGGTTCTTATCATGCCCAGTCACCTATTATAACAATGGGACAGCTACGTTTCATCCATCTCGTGTTTTGTTTTTATCTAATGATGTGGAGCTAAATCCCGGCCCTGGTCCCCTCGATAACCAGCCTACTGATTCATTTTTCAACAATAGTGATCGTGGTGGGGATTCGTCTAACTTAACTTTAAACTCATCAGCCCTCTCATCATCTACAGACTATAATTACCGGACAAATGTGATCACATCTTTATTTTTTAATGCTCGCAGCATTATGAATAAGCTTCCTGATTTCCACACTACGTTGGACACAGAGAACCCGGACATTGTGGCTATAAATGAAACATTTCTTGCTGATTCCATCTGCGACTCTGAAGTCATCGCTGCCCCATATGTGCTTTTCCGTCAGGATCGCTCAAGGAACGGCGGTGGTGTAATGATTGCAGCTAAAGACAGTCTCAGCCCAGTTAGAATTACACAGTTTGAACATGATAATTTAGAATTGTTATGGATAAAAATAACGACTCATAAAGGTTCCATACTATATGGCTCCTTGTATTGTCCTAAAAAGCCTAAATTATCTTTTTTACTGATTTAGATGACTGCATTGAAAGAATTCTCCAACATGTTAATTCATATTTAGCTGTTGTTCTTGTTGGAGATTTCAACATCGATGCTCCACATATTCAACCTTCTCAAAAGTTCTCCGAGGGCGACACAAGATTATACGGTTTACTTTCTCAGACATTAGACCCCCTTAACATGACTCAACTTGTTAATTTTGTTACTAGGAGATATTCAGAAAATGATCTTGATGGTACCCTCATCGATCATCTTTATTCAAATAACTCTAATATTATTAGTAAGGTAATGCCACATTATGGCATCACAGGTGGTGACCATGCTGGTATTCAATTTACACTCAGTGTTGCTCTACCCAGACCGACGCTTCCTCCTGGATCTTTTCTTCAGTACTCCAAGGCGGATGTTGACGGGCTTCGAAACGAGCTTGGTAATATTGATTGGCACAAAGTCATCGGTGGCAAATCAATTAATGATGCCTGGTGCGCTTTTCGGGATAGATTTATGGTATGTATCCACAAGTATGTGCCGTCCCGGAAAGCTAAAAAGAAGCCCAAGAAGCCTTGGATTACAGTTGAGACTATAAATCTTGCTAGGAGGAAGCGCCGACTGTATAGAGCTAGCCGTAAAGCTCCTGATAACTATAATAAATGGAACCAATATAAGAAGTGTCGTAATAAACTCAAGTCTCAGGTTAGAAAGGATTATTACAATTATCTCAAAGATATTTCTGCTGACAACTCGAATTATGGCGCAAAATTTTGGTCCTTTGTACGTGCATCCAAGGCCAAACAATGCGCCACATCTTTTAAAGATGGAGATATTTTTATTACTGACCCTACAATTATTGCTACTAACTTTAACACCTTTTTTAGTTCAAATTTTACAGATGTAGACTCCGATGTTGATACCACCTGTGATGGACACGTTGGCTCACCTCTAGTGGCCATCGGTACTGACGCTAATGAGATATTTCAGCTTATCAATCGTTTAAAGTCAGGTAAGGCCCCGGGCCTGATGGTATTACATCTACCATGTTAAAATTACTGCTGGTCAAGTTGCGATGCCACTTACCCTGCTTTTCAATTTATCTCTTAGCGAAGGTAGAATTCTGATGACTGGAGGAGAGCCAACGTAGTGCCAATTCACAAAGCTGGTGATATTTCAAGTATTAAAAATTATAGGCCTATCTCATTGTGTTCTGTGGTTGGCAAACTGCTGGAGAGGGTGGTTACTGGCCGTATGGTCAAGTACATGCGTAATGTTGGCCTGATTTCTCATCAGCAACATGGTTTTGTTTCTGGTCGGTCATGTACCACTCTTCTCAGTTCTGTTTGCTATCATTGGGCTCAGATTCTTGATGAAAGATCACCTCCTGATGTAGATGTCATTTTCTTGATTGGAGCAAAGCTTTTGATAAAGTGAGTCATCAAATTCTTTTAAAAAGCTGCACCATTATGGCATTTGTGGCCCTTTGTGGCATTGGATTTCATCCTTTCTTATGAATCGTTCTCAGTGTGTCCAATTCAGGGGGGCTTCATCCGGATGGATCCCTGTTCAATCAGGGGTCCCCAAGGCTCGGTCTTGGGTCCTCTTTTATTTAATTTGTTTGTTTTGGATTTACCAAACTATGTGCAATCTTCTCTTCCGCAATATGCGGATGACACACTTCTTTACAGGCCTATCCGTTCTGAAAATGACATCAACATCATACAAGGTGATCTTAATAATATTACTTATTGGTGTCAAATCAATAAAATGTCTTTAAATCCTGATAAATGCAAAGTTATGCGTCTAAGTAGGAGAGTTGGTATTGCGCATCGCAGTCCCTCTTATAATATTCTCAACTCACCTCTGGGTGTTGTGCAAAGCTACAAATATTTGGGTATTATCATTTCTTCTAATCTGAAATGGGGGGATCACGTTAAGCATATTACTTCCAGGGCTTCAAGGCTCCTTGGTTTCATCAGACGTCTTGTTCGCTGTAATGATGCTGATATCCTTGCTAGGCTTTACAATACATTATGCCGCCCCATTCTTGAATACGGGGCCCCAGCTTGGATTCCACATCAGTCTGGTCATCTTAAAAAACTTGAAAATATTCAGAAGCGGTTAGCACGCTCTTGTATCCCTGCACCTAGGGGCGAGTTGTCTTATAATGAGCGCCTCCAAAGACTTAGTCTCACCTCACTGGAGAACAGATATACATATCTTGCCATTGCCTATGTAACCAAGTGTCTCTGTGGTGTGTACGATGTTGATCCCTTCAAATATATCAAGATTAATTTGCGTCATGCAGACACTCTCAAGTTTCATCATTCATATGCCAGAACTGACAGTTTTAAATTCACAGTTTTTAATAGATTTCCTGTTTATTTTGACAATTTACCCTCTTATGTCAAGGACCAACTCTTGATGAGTCTTCCTAGTTTTTTACAAGGTACAAAAAAACATTTAAATGAAATCAGCTGGCAGGTCCAGAACTAATCCTGATTTCTTTTTTACCTTTTTGGGTGCAATAACTGTAATTTTCCTTTCTGTACTATTTGTATTTTTGTTATTTTTATAACTTTACATAATATTTCATTGACATTTTTAGATGTTCATATGAGCTGCTTGGCCTGGTGGGAGTTTTGCTCTTCATCCTGAAGTCTCTCAGCCCTTTTTGTTGTTTTGTGTTTGTAGAGAGCCATACGGTTAGCCACTTTGAAAGTTGACTTTTTGTCACTGTTTGGCTTTCCCTGCCAGGGTTCTCTTGTTTTCCGTCCTGTTTTGTTAATTTGTTGCTCCGACCCACCCTCCCGGGGGTTGGTGCTATCTGCCCAACAGGCCATGTTGCTCAATTCCCATATGTGTACATCCATATCGGGGCGGTGCGCTTGTCGGTTGCTGCATGTGTCTCGTTTCGCATGATAGCTGGGGGTGGGTGCCGGGCTTGTCTCAGGTGGGGGTCGCTTCGGGTCGTCCACGGGTCGCATGGTTTGGGAATACGTTTCTGTATTCCTGAAGGTGACTTCGGTATGGCTTGGGGCGGCTTAGGCTTGGGACGGGTCTGGTATTCGTCCCTGGCTGTTTATGTGGAATGGAGCGTGTGTGGCGGCCGACGGGTGCATCGTTTTTGATGTGGATGTACACATATGTAGTGCTTATATACATGTAGTACTATTGGTGAATTTTGTTTTGGGGGTTCGGTAGTTTGCTCGCGTTTTGGACGTCTCATCTTCCGGTCGGGGGACGTCATTGGTGATGCTGGGCTGGCGGCAGTCCTACTCTAGTTCCGGAGTGTGCGGACTTTGCGGTGGTTGGTCATATGCAGGATTTGGTGAGTGTGTCCCTTCATCACCGTTATTGGCGTTAGCATCCATTCGATGCTTTGGTTTTGATGTGACGCGTGATCTGTCATGGCGGACTTGTTTATGAGGGGACATGACCACTAAGTCATGTGTGTGGCTGGCTGCTGTGGGGAGCTGTGCGCTGAGGAGATGGGGGTGTTGCTGGTTCGTCGTGTTGCTGAGGGGGTCCTCCGATCGGGGGTGGGACGTCTGGAGAGGGAGTGAATTGTTGTACTTGTGAAGCGGTTTACCATTGGTATGTCGTCTAACAGTCCTGATGAACTTATTCAAGGGGCTCATATTTAATCGTTTTTAAATATCTAATTGTTTTTGATGTAGTACTTATAAATGTGCAATATATGTATTTTATAATGTTTTTCTGGCGAATAAAATGAAATGAAATGAAATGAAATGAATCAAAGTACGGTAATCTAGATAATTAATAATACATTTTGTCCTGTGGCACTATTCCACTTGGGACAACTATGGGGTTCAACGTGCACTAATCAAAGTAATCTTGTTAATAATACATTTTGTCCTGTGGCACTATTCCACTTGGGACAAACACTGGTTCAACATGTACTGTTATTACAATTTGTTCTGTGGCACTGTTCCACGTGGGACAACCATGGAGCTCAACATGCACTAATCAAAGTAATCTAGTTAATAATACATTTTGTCCTGTGGCACTATTCCACTTGGGACAAACACTGGTTCAACATGTACTGTTATTACATTTTGTCCTGTGGCACTGTTCCACTTAGGACAACCATAGGGTTCAACATGCACTAATCAAAGTAATCTTGTTAATAATACATTTTGTCCTGTGGCACTATTCCACTTGGGACAAACACTGCTTCAACATGTACTGTTATTACAATTTGTCCTGTGACACTGTTCCACTTGGGACAAACACTGCACCGTGGGGCTCAACATGCACTAATCAAAGCAATCTAGATAATTAATAATACATTTTGTTCTGTGGCACTATTCCACTTGGGACAAACACTGGTTAAACATGGACTGTTATTACATTTTGTCATGTGGCACTGTTCCACTTGGGACAAACACTGCATGCAAAATATTTGTAACATCATGCAAGAGAACTGTAACTCAACACATCATACAAAACATTTGTAACATCATGCAAGAGTACTGTAACTCAACATTGCATGCAAACCATTTGTAACATCATGCAAGAGAACTGTACTGTAACTCAACACTACATGCAATACATTCTTAACATCATGCAAGAGAACTGCAACTCAACACTGCATGCAAAACATTTGTAACATCATGCAAGAGAACTAACTCAACACTACATGCAAAACATTTGTAACATCATGCAAGAGAACTGTAACTCAACACTACATGCAAAACATTTGTAACATCATGTAAGAGAACTGTAACTCAACACTTCATGCAAAACATTTGTAACATCATGCAAGAGAACTATAATTCAACACTACATGCAAAACATTTGTAACATCATGCAAAAGAACTATAATTCAACACTGCATGCAAAACATTTGTAACATCATGCAAGAGAACTGTAACTCAACACATCATACAAAACAATTGTAACACCATGCAAGAGAACTGTAACTCAACACATACAAAACAATTGTAACACCATGCAAGAGAACTGTAACTCAACACATACAAAACAATTGTAACACCATGCAAGAGAACTGTAACTCAACACATACAAAACAATTGTAACACCATGCAAGAGAACTGTAACTCAACACTACATGCAAAACATTTGTAACATCATACAAGAGAACTGTAACTCAACACTACTTGCAAAACATTCTTAACATCATGCAAGAGAACTGCAACTCAACACTGCATGCAAAACATTTGTAACATCATGCAAGATAACTAACTCAACACTGCATGCAAAACATTTGTAACATTTTTTGATTTGTGAAATCTTTATTGAGGGATTTAAACTACTTCAGTGGCAAGCACTGCTTTCCAAGCAGGCCCTCATACAACAATATTTACAACATTTTTACAGAATATTTACAAAATAACATGATGTTTAAAATATATACAAGAACATGAATAATAATGTGAAAGAAAGAAAATAATGCATCTCAAGTACATGAACGATATAAATCAAAAATACATACAATATGATAATAAATGATTATGATTTAGCAGAAATAATGATGCTCGTCTTGAATTGATGCAAAGACAGAGTTTCAAGGTTTATACGATATGATGGTGGTAAGTTATTCCATAAATTTGCAGCTCTTACAATAAATGTACGTTTACCACTATTAGAATTATATTTAGGCATGATCAATGTGTTAGAAGAATGACTCCTTGTTTTGTGATCATGAGCATTATGGACAAAGTCAAATTGATTACATAAATAGTCAGGACACATATTTTGTTACATTTAAAGGTAAGAATAATCATGTGATTAGACCATCTATCACAAAGTTTAATCCAATTTAAAGAATTTAACATGTCATCTACTGGTGTTCTAATATCAGCAAAGAGAATTGTTCTAGCTAATCTGTTATGAAGCACTTGAAGCTGATATTGATTGGTTGCAGAACAATTAGACCAAACACTGCTGGCATAGTCGAAATGTGGAATTACAAGAGCATTAGAGAGCATAACTAAGGTTTTATGAGGAAGGAAATACTTAGCACGTTTTACAACACCAATTCTCTTGGAGATATTTCCAGATACATAATCAATGTGTGATGACCAAGACATATTACTATCAAACTTAATACCAAGATATTTGAAAACATCAACTCGTTCAATAATTTTGTCATCAAATGTGAGAGTTATGTCCTTGTAATGATTAAGCGTATGATTAGTTCCAAAAATCATAAACTTAGTTTTATCAGTATTTAATGTGAGCTTATTAGCTTTAAACCAGTTAGCAACAGTTTTTAGGTTAGATTCAAGTTGCATTTTTAGGTCATCAGGATTTTTTGCTTTACACATAAGAGAAGTATCATCTGCATACATTACTGTCTTACAAGTTACAACATCAGGTAAACAATTAACAAAAATTATAAATAGCAGAGGACCCAAGATTGAGCCTTGAGGAATTCCAGTATTATAAGTTTTGAAATCTGACAGAAAAGAATTCACATGCACAGCTTGAGCCCTATTACTTAGGTATGATTTAAACCAACCAAGTTCATTACCCTTAATACCATAGTCAGCAAGTTTATTAATTAGAATTTCATGATTTACCGTATCAAAAGCCTAAAATAAAAAAAAAAATATAACTCCTGTTGCAAAACCATTGTCCATATTATTAAGAATATAATCTTGAACATCTAGTAAAGTTGTTGTTGTAGAATGATTGGATCTAAAACCAGATTGAGAATCCGAAAGAATATTTCTACTACAAAGATAATCATATAATTGGTTATGAACAGTTCTTTCAATAATCTTTGAAATAATTGGCAAGACAGAAATCGGCCTGTAATTGCTTACGTTATTCTTATCACCAGATTTAAAAATTGGAGTGACTTTGGCTTTCTTCCACTCATCAGGAAATTTGGAACTGCTTAAAGAAATGTTACAAATATGAGCAAGTGATTTTGACACATAAGGTGCAGCCAATTTGAGCAGTTTTACATTGAATTTATCTAAACCTGGTGACTTATTATTATCCATATTACATATTTGGTTATATACAAAATCATAGGATACAGAATAGAATTTAAAACTCTCACTATGGTTACATCGAAATATACTACTTTTCCCATCATTACATGGGCAGATGATATCAATATTATCAAATTGTTTACCAAGTTCTTCACCAACTGAGGTGAAGAATTGATTAAATGAGTCAGCAGTATCTTTACCTGTAGCAATATTACCATGCCCATTTTGGCTTATAATGTGAGGCACATTTGGCTTACCTTTTTTACTTGGAATTACTTTTTAAGTGTTTTCCATAACTTTTTGCTATCATGTACATTATCATTAATTGCCCTTTCAAAGTGCTTCTTCTTCAAATAAAATTTCATATTATTAACTCTATTTCTAACTGACTTAGCCTTTTCCCAATCATCAGGGTCATTGGTTTTATGAGCCTTGGCATAAAAATAATCCCTATCCTTACACAATTTAAGAAAATTACTGTCTACCCATTCAGGGAGATGCCCCTTTATACGCTTAGTTTTAAAAGGTGCATGTTCATCGCATGCTTCATTAAACAATGATTGCCACTTTGATAGAGCGTCATCAACATCATCAATACAGTTTACTTGTTCCCAATCAATATTCTGAATTGTGTTCACAAAGTGTGATTCATCAAAATTTTTGAAGTTTCTTGATGTGACAGTTCTTGGAGGCAATTTAATTTGTTTGTGTTTACGAACAACATATATTAATGAATGATCACTAAGTCCTAGACTATGTACACCTGACGAAAGGACCAATTCTGGACGAGACACAAAGATCAAATCAATTATAGTTCTACTTTTATCAGTAATTCTAGTGTAATCATTAATGAGCTGAGACATTTGGCATTTTTTGCAAGATTAGATACTTTTTAGAGTCGCACTTTTTTAGAACATCCAAATTAAAATCACCTAATATATACACATCATCATAAATATCATTGCACTTTTGAAACAAAACATCCAATTTATCAATATAGTCAACAGTAGAATCTGGAGGACGGTAAACAGTACCTACAGCAATAGGTTTGGTGTTAGGTAAGTTGATTTCAACAAAAATTGCCTCTACCTCATCATCATGAATATCAACATTTTCTTTAAAACATAAATTTTCTTTTACATAACACATTACACCACCATGAGCCATCCCATTACTTCTATCTAGACGACAAAAATTATAGCCACTTATCATAAGTTCAGAGTCATCAATACTTTTCTCTGTCCAGGTCTCACTCAGACAAAGAACATCAATATTGTTTTCATGCACAAAAATATCCAGATAATCAAGTTTGTCAATAATACTTCTAATGTTTAAATGAGCCATTTTGAGACCTTTTGCAACTTGCACTTTAAATCAACAAAACATTCACCAAAAGGGAGCTCGTCATTAGCAATTCGTGTAAAACAGCAATTACATAACCAATTCATAGAAGTATCTGTTAATGTCGGTGATCTATCAACACATTGGGCATGAAAATCAAGAGTACAATTATTGCAAGATATATGTTTAGACTTACCAATTTTACAACTACAATGTCCACAAAACATATTTTCTTGGCAACTAGATATATTATTATTTTCATCAAGATTAGACTTTACGTTTTTAGCTTGTTTGATACGAAGAGTCTTAAAAAAGAAATGAAGTTGCTAGCCAACTGTGTTGTCCCTGATCGACGAAGATGAATGCCATCCTTTGCAAGATGCCTATGAATAATTTTGCTATTGTCAATATAGTTCAAATTTAAATGTTCACAAGTCTCAAATAATCTGGAGTTGAATTCCTTAATCCAGGCATAGCGTCCTTTGTGTTTTTGTATAGTTAGCGAAGATATTGCGACAGAGATCTGCGAGTCAATCTGCTTTATTCCATGAATAAGTTGTGTAAGCGCGGCAAGGCATTCTTGTGGGAGGGTAGTCCGAATGTTATTGGTCCCACAGTGGACTATGACATCATGCAAGAGAACTGTAACTCAACACTACATGCAAAACATTTGTAACATCATGCAAGAGAACTGTAACTCAACACTTCATGCAAAACATTTGTATCATCATGCAAAAGAACTATAATTCAACACTACATGCAAAACATTTGTAACATCATGCAAAAGAACTATAATTCAACACTACATGCAAAACAATTTGTAACATCATGCAAAAGAACTAATTCAACATTTCATGCAAAACATTTGTAAGATCATGCAAAAGAACTATAATTCAACACTACATGCAAAACATTTGTAACATCATGCAGAAGAATTATAATTCAACACTACATGCAAAACATTTGTAACATCATGCAAAAGAACTATGATTCAACACTACATGCAAAACATTTGTAACATCATGCAAAAGAACTATAATTCAACACTACATGCAAAACATGTGTAACATCATGCAAAACTATAATTCAATACTACATGCAAAACATTTGTAACATCATGCAAAAGAACTATAATTCAACACTACATGCAAAAATGCAAAACATTTGTAACATCATGATGCAAAAGAACTATAATTCAACACTACATGTGTAACATCATGCAAAAGAACTATAATTCAACACTACATGCAAAAGAACTATAATTCAACACTACATGCTAAACATTTGTAACATCATGCAAAAGAACTTTAATTCAACACTACATTATTCCAGACAGCATGCAAAACTCTTGCAATGCCAATTAAGTTGCAACATAACACAAACATTTGTAACACCAATTACACTATGCAACTCAACAGTCAAATACATTTTAATCATTTTCAAATTTCAAACAGAATACTTATCTGAAATCATCTGAAGTGTAGTGCATTATAATTTATCACATTGTTGTAGCTCTGCAGTTCTATTTCAATGCGGATTCGACATATAAAAATGGATGGATTCAAACCATTTATTTAATGGGAAAACATGATGTCATCTTTTATCCTAGCTTAGTTCTGTGAACTTCTGTCAGACTGGGCTCCTCTCTTCATTATTCTATCTTTAGAAGGGTAGAACCGTAGGTATAAGCATCTGAGACGCAAATTAAAAAACATTTTTGTTTAATGTTAGCACATTCAAAAGACAAGGCGGTTTTGAACCACAAGCCTCGCCCGCAAGTGTTTATTTGTAACATGGAAAATGTGCATAACTTTCAGTTAACTTGTGGGGGGGGGTTACACCCCATAACCCAAATACTTGCACAATGTTCTTCAGTATGATGGCATATTGAATTCCGAGCTCGGATTTATTTTTCAACCATAATTAACCAATCTTACCGTTAATTAACCAGTTAAATAACCGCCGTTTATTTTAACCGGTTAATCAAGAAAGCTGGTGTCACTAACATTGAAAATAGATTTATTCACAAGACTGTACTTCAAAAATGTGTGAAGTTCATAACCTACTCAAAAACAATATTCCCTCTTAATCTGCTGTTATACTGAAATCATATTGGTTTAGGTTCATCAGGACAACTTGTAAGAGCCTGCATGAAAAACCAACATTCAAACAGTTTGATATTTAACCCCACACATCTAGGGCCTTCTGTAACTTTACTTGATTTTAAAATTTGTGGGCCCTCATTAATTCTATAGCAAAGATGTGCCTTCAGCGTACTTTTCATGGAACAACACGCCGATTGCACAACCAAAGACCGTAATCGGTCAATTCTCAAAAGATGCGCTTGCGCCGTAAGCATGTGGTCTTGCTCGACTCAAATATCAGTGCGTACCCAAGTTGGGAGTCAATATTATTATTCAACTTCCTTTTTATTTTATTATTATAAGCAACACTAAAATGGCCATATCCCTGGAACCGTAAATCAAGTTGTAATGGCATATTTAGCAAAATAAGCTCTCAGAATGGCCAATGTAATGAAATTGAAAAATGAATTTTGTGCTTGATCGACATCACTCATTGTGAAATTTAAATGTTATACAGGTCCACATTTAGGTGACACTTTGTAAGACTCCAAACAAGCCAATCCTCAACAATGATTTTTCATCGGGGGGGTGGCTCACATAGGTATACAGGGTATAGGTGCCACTCTAATTGAGTTCCATTTTACAAGAAAACCCTGAATGGGTCCTGATTTGCAACAAACAAAAAATGGTCAAAAACTGTCATATGAGCCATGTTTTAGGTAACAAAAATCTAAACATGTGTCCTGATTTGAAAAAAAAATTGGGGTTCCCTGTACCGTGCTAGTAAAAACCCCTTAACATGGGGTCGATCCTTCATGTAATTATTTCGTGTCATCTAATCCTAATTCTAACCCTAATCCTAACCCTAACCCTAAGCCTAATCATAACCCTAACCCTAATCCTAACCCTAATCCTAACCCTAAACTAACCCTAACTCTAACCCTAACCCTAATTTCGTGTAAAATTACATGAAGGAATAACCTAACATGGACATGGTAGGGGTTTCAGAGTTCCAGCCCTGTGAAATTTAATTCGGGTACCGGTACCCCCCCCCCCTTGTCGACGGGGGGGGGGATGTTTACGCAATGACAGCATTGTTGTTACAATATGACTACATCCACTATTCAATCAATGAATGTGATAGCTTTAAAAAAATGTAGGCCTGCCACGTTACCCGCCCATACATTTTTAACGGCAAACTGCGGTAGCAAGCCATTCATCATGCAGGTTGCTGTACAGACAGCAATACCAATTTAATACCAACCATGTCATGATTAGCGTCACAGCTCTGTGCGCGGCAGTTGGACTGTTTTGAATGCTTGCGAATTGCCGCGTTGACAGATGTCCATGTCTAACAGAGTACAAACTACTAAATTGACTTTAATAACTCACCGAACTATGCGACAATCACCCTGGAAGCTCCTGCAAACTTGTCAATATCAACTGTTATCATAAAGTAGTCAAAAATGGTTAATTTACTTTCACTTCGTCTCAATAACTTTCCCGGTAACGGTCGATGCACTGCGATTATTAAAAATGGCGTTGTGTGGCCCGGTCATGTGACTTTAACCAATCGACCAATCAGGTGGCGGCATTTTGCCACGCATGCGTTACTTACAGAAATTCAAAATAAAAAACCTAAAACAAATAAATAAAATATTATGGCCTATATTAGTATTAGTTTTGTCAGCAATAAACAAACAAATAAATAGATAAATAAATAGATAAATAAATAAATAAATAAATAAATAGATAAATAAATAAATAAATAAATAAATAAATAAATAAATAAATAAATAAATAAATAAATAAATAAATAAATAAATAAAATAAATAAAAAATAAATGAAATGAAAGAAAGAAAGAAAGAAAGAAAGACCACATAAATGAATAAATAAATAATGAAATAAATGAATGAATAAATAAATAATGAAATAAAGGAATGAATAAATAAATAATAAAATAAAGGAATGAATAAATAAATAATGAAATAAATGAATAAATAAATAATGAAATAAATGAATGAATAAATAATGAAATAAATGAATGAATAAATAAATAATGAAATAAATGAATAAATAAATAAATAATGAAATAAATGAATAAATAAATAAATAATAAAATAAATGAATGAATAAATAAATAATGAAATAAATGAATGAATAAATAAATAATGAAATAAATGAATGAATAAATAAATAATGAAATAAATAAATGAATAAATAAATAATGAAATAAATAAATGAATAAATAAATAATGAAATAAATGAATGAATAAATAAATAATGAAATAAATGAATGAATAAATAAATAATGAAATAAATGAATGAATAAATGAATAATGAAATGAATGAATGAATGAATAAATAAATAATGAAATAAATGAATGAATAAATAAATAATGAAATAAATGAATAAATGAATGAATAAATAAATAATGAATAAATGAATGAATGAATAAATAATAAATAAATGAATGAATAAATAAATAATAAATGAATGAATGAATAAATAATAAATAAATGAATGAATGAATGAATAAATAAATAATAAATAAATGAATGAATAAATAAATAATAAATAAAATGAATGAATAAATAAATAATAAATGAATGAATGAATGAATGAATAAATAAATAATAAATGAATGAACGAATGAATAAATAAATAATAAATAAATAAAGTAATGAATAAGTAAATGAATGAATGAATAAATAATAAAATGAATAAATAAATAATAAATAAATAAATGAAGGAATAAATAAATAATGAATGAATGAATAAATAAATAATAAATAAATAAAGGAATAAATAAAGGAATAAATAAATAAATAATAAATAAATAAATGAACGAATGAATAAATAAATAATAAATAAATGAATGAATAAAAAAATAAATAATAAATAAATGAATGAATAAATAAAAATAAATAAATGAATGAATAAATAAATAATAAATAAATGAATGAATAAATAAATGAATGAATAAATAAATAATAAATAAATGAATGAATAAATAAATAATAAATAAATGAATGAATAAATAAATAATGAATAAATAATAAATAAATGAATAAATAAATAATAAATAAATGAATGAATGAATAAATAAATAATAAATAAATATTAATAATTAAAATAAAATAATGGTATAGCAAACAAACAGCCAATAGTAAAATATAATGGTTTTAAATTTTATTAAATACAAAATAAACAGATAAATATAAAAATAAGTAAATAAATTATAAAATAGAAAGAAAGAAAAAATTGAGGTGTGTGATAAATAGCACACCTCAAACTTGTGAGGAATGATTGAGTGCGGAGGAGTGTGATCGCACCAGTGGCGTAGCTAGCCGGGGTTGATTATGATGATGTTAGGATGATAGGCCCTAATCGTTCCCTCCAATTCTGGCATTCATTGCTTGGAGGGACAGGGGCCCAGAATGGATGCTGAATTGGCCAAAACGGTGCCCCTATCAGGCCTTGCCGTCTAGATTTTAAAGATTTTAAAATGGTATTCACGTTCAAATGCGCGCGAAGCGCACTAAAAATTTGTACATTTCTTCGCTTTGAGGGGTACAAAATCGAATTTGCTGATTCGCTGGCTGATTTTATGAGATTCGCAGCGAGTGATATTTAATGTCCATGGCGAGTGGAAAATCGCTCACTATAGTCCATGTCCATGGCGAGTGGAAAATCGCTCACTCGAGTTTGGGCGAGCGGCGAGCGGTGGCGAGCGAGAGCGATCGCTCGCCTCAAACGGCAAGGCCTGTCCTATTAAAGGGTGACGCCCAGATGTTGCCCCCCCCCTCAAGCGCTACGCCACTGACTCGCATTCCTCAAAACTCAAAGGCTCCAAAGCCTGCCCACCGTCACTGGGACTGCCCCCCCCCTGCGTGCCGTCCATTTCACTGCCAGTCCCTCCCTTCTTTTTGGCTTTCCAAACAATTCCTAAATCCCATATTCAAGTTACCCTCACCCAGGGCTCATAATTATTGCACGGTCCCTAAAAGAAATATATGATGGCTATGGCTAGTGGACATCGATTAGGGACGCACCACTAGACTTAGACTGAGGATGAAGTGTTTGAAAAAAAAACTTACCCCACTACATGAGGAAAAAGGAAACTTTCCCCACTACCACTAGAACAAAATAATAATAACTCCTGGGCAACATATAGTGCCAAAAAAAATCTTGCCGCTTTCGGCGGCGAAAAATAAAATTGCACTGACCATTTCCCCCCCGCGAAGTTTGATGGTGCGTCCCCGAGGGTGCGTCGCTTAGTAAACAACATAACGGTCATCACCTGACCCAGCAAATTCCAGCACAGATAGTCATGTACTTGTACGGCGTACAATGTACGCTCATGTGGTTATGGCAAGCCATTGGATCCATAACGTAATTGTTCAACGAGGGCGGCGTGAAAATGTTACAAACTCATTATGGAATTTCCACAATAGGCCTACTACATTTATTGCAAGCCATCAGATTGTCACTTGATTGAGTCAATCAATACTGCAGCCAAGCGTCTTACGTTTAATAATACTAACGAATCGCGTTTGTTTGTTTGTTTGTTTGTTTGTTTGTTTGTTTGATTGTTTGTTTGCTTGTTTTGGACAGGCCATCATGCAGTTATTGTTAACTACATGTATATTTATGCACACAACACAGGGGCACTCACAATAGGCAATTGAACCCTACTGGTAGCGCTGTGTTGTAGATATATGAGATAAACTAGTTAGCGTCATATATGAAAAAGTATAAAAGCTATGATTTTAATTACTTAGTCTTTTCAAAATATCTGAATTTTCAACCCGATACATGCTTTAATAACGGGGGAACATAGTACATTTGTAAGAAATATACCATCCAAACTCCCGTCTTATTCCAATGCACATTTTGCTTCACCGGGCCGTCCTGGCTTGGTCGCAGTTGCAAGAGGGGTGTCACTAAACCATATTATATAAATTTAGTACTGTATTTCAATCAAGTATGGTTTATTCTATACATGTCAAACATCATATCATTATCATAACGGTGGACCGCCTTGATGAGTAAATGATAGCAAACCAGTACCCCCAATCGACTGCAAAATTTACAAAATCCCATGGGAAAATTGCCAAAAAACGTCTTGTGCCCTCCCACCACCAGACCCGGTGCCCCCAAGCATGGTCGGTCCCCAAGGCCCGTAAGCAGGATTTCAATGAGAGGGGATTCTGATTTTGAAAAGGTGGACTTTTTCCAAGGAGGGAGGGGGGCGATTTTATTGTCCAAAAAACGTAAAAAATCTGAAATTCTGCGTGCGGGCCTGGGTGACCCCACCCCATCGCCCCTACCCCACGTCGGATGAACCACGCTACGCCACTGCCGGACTCCTGCGGCAGCGAGTAGGCCTATATATAGAGTGGAAACCAAATGTAAAATGCTCGAACCCGGTACTTCATGCAATTATGCAATCGAGGACATTACGGCTAACCCACCGCGCGCTGAATGCTCGTATAATGAATCGTGGAATAGGCCTACAATCCTAATTTATCAAATCGGGATGCATCATACAGATCTTATTCAATTCTATTGGTTATCAGCTCAACACGTTGTGACATTATCACAACGCCTGTGTATACAACAACGCCTCTGTGCAAAATCTAATATGCCTATCTGAACTCGTAAACATATCTGAACATATTTTTCTTAGATAAAATTGCTTTATTAACCAGTTTATACTACAAATTTGTCACAATT
Source organism: Amphiura filiformis (assembly GCF_039555335.1). Taxonomy (NCBI): domain Eukaryota; kingdom Metazoa; phylum Echinodermata; class Ophiuroidea; order Amphilepidida; family Amphiuridae; genus Amphiura; species Amphiura filiformis. Next base: position 29,970,146 of record NC_092643.1, read on the forward strand.
GCCTCCTAAAAACAATAAATTACAAAGAAATTGCATGCATTAGGAAAATATAGAAAATATTACAAGTAATTTCAATTTATATTGTCCACGTCTGTGTCTATGAATATGAATCATAAAATGAGTACCGAATGTCCAATTTCTTTCAAATAAAAGCCAATTGAAGCTGAAATTTCAAAGAAATTAAATATGAGAAAATCCTAAAATGAGTTAAATTCTAAATTGTCCCCTTAAAAAAGACATGTTATCATTGGAGTCCTTGAAACAAGACATTGAACTAAAAAAAAGCACAACCAGGATAGAGTGACCATTTAATAAAGGGTCTATGGTTTAAATCAACAAACAGCACACAAACAAACACTTTGACCACAATGGCTTGCCATATTCGGTCGCTTTGCAGCTGGGCGTATGGAGGAGTCGAGGCATAGATGTTTTCCCATGCACGTATACCATCACTTGCAGCGACCGCAGGCTGGCGACCTGGCAGGGGCAGCAGGCGACTCGCCATTGTGATATGATTCCGAATTCTTGTTGGTTCTATTGTTCATGTTGATTGCCCTGTTTAATTGTCAAAAATTAATTAGATCCGAACTGTACATCCAGGATAAATATTTTACAGTGCTGAATTAGACCTAAATTATGTTTTTATGTTTGATTTCAGAAATGGTAAATGTACGAATAGAAGTTGCAAATTCACGAATATAAATTACTTCATAGACCGTAACAGTCTTCGCTTTTGTGAATGCTACCGGTATTTAGCCTACTTTTTATAATTATCTTTTACGATATTATAATAATCTTATAGGCCTATGTGGGATTCCCCTTTTGCACCACCACATCACGTTTTGGTGTTTCATGTGCAATAAATGTAACATACGCCTACTAAACCAATTGACAGATAAAATGGAATGCATAGGCAAAAAAAAAATCAATATTCAAATGTCTTTTTTTATATTAAATTAAAATATGCGTCAGTGTTGTTCAGTCTGCCGTCCCGTGCCCCGGTCATTAATGTCCCATGCTTTAAACCGTCCTGTCTTATATAAGTTATTTTCAAAGTCATCCCGTGTTTACCCCCCTCTCCGTTGTCCCGTGCCCAGCCATCATGTGACCCGTCGTTTTTTCCTGCTACGGGACGAGATGTCATGTGTCCCGCTGTCTCATACCCGCATGCCGTTGCCCCCTCATGTCTGCTCAAGTTTCCATTCAAAACGTAGCATCCCCTATCCCCTATAACCAAAAAAATTCGGATTCCCCGCCCACCGAGACTTCCCCCTCATAAATATTGACCGGTCCTTTAGTGCGGTATTTCATATGTATACGCGTACAGCGTTCAGTGAGAGACTAGTCAGTCTTTTACAGTAATCAGGTAACCACTCAGTAATCAGCTACTGAACGATCAGCAATCAGTGGTCAGTGACTGAACAATCAGTAATCAGCTCCTGATCAATCAGTAATCAGGTAACCATTCAGTAATCAGCAACTGGTCAATCAGCAATCAGTAGTCAGTGATCAGCAATCAGTAATCAGTGATCAGTAATCAGCAATCAGTGACCAGTCTTTTATACCTGCCGATTTAATATGGCCGCAATAATAATCATTATTGGTTTACATATGCATTTCTATCTGATTTAGATCAATTGCTTTCCAAATTAATTATTGTAGACTACTTTATTGGTCTTTGTTGATGGTACGCCCGTAAATCATGAAGGTACTAAATCTGCTAATTGCACAGATAGTACACATGAGCGAAAGTTACTAATTGTACTTAAGGGATCTAGAATGAGCGTTTTGAGCGTTTCGACAGTATTTTTGTGGGACATGAGAGCACCTCAGACGTATCGAATTGCATTCTGAATACGAAGCATGTCTTTCTGATATCAAATAATTTTCATTTTTGAAATTCACGATATAATACAAATTTTATGACAAATTATCAAAATTTGATATTTGTCAAATTTTGATATATAACAGTCCTCGAAGTAAATTTTATAAATCTAATGATATATTCTTAAAGTGTATGTAGCTGGGAGGAAAAGCCGACGATCAATTGAAAATTTTGACCTTTTATATTGAAGATATGGATTTTTTTCCCCAAAAGACCTTTTTTTTTGGTGTTTTGGGAAAACATCCATATCTTCAATACGAAAGGTCAAAATTTTCAATTGATCGTCGGCTTTTCATCCCACCTACATACACTTTAAGTATAAATCATCAGAATTATAAATTTTAATTCGAGTACTGTTAAATATCAGAAATATCAATTTTAATGATTTGCCATAAAATGTGTATTACATTGCGAATTTCAAAAAATCAAAATTATTTGATATCAGAAGGACATTCTTCGTATTCAGAATGTAATTCGATATGTCTGATGTATTCTAATGTTCCACAATAAATACTGTCCAAACGTTCATACCCCTTCCCTTAAAGTGCTCAAGTAGCCATGATGGACAGGCATCCTTGACTACCACTTAATATCTGCAAATTAAAATTATTACTCTAAGTAATACGTAATTTTACTACATGTGGTCAGTATACCTGTAAATAGCACACATTTGAATATACCGTGCACAAATTGTGCAAATAGCATGCACTCTGAAATACTGTGTCAATACTGAATATTTCAAATATCAAAAACATGAGTATATAATATATGATTATACTATTGTTTTTTTAATTTTTACAGGTCTTCCAGAGGATATACCAACAATTAGTCTGGATGACTTAAGTTTGAAAAGAGAACTGGGAGAAGGAGGATTTGGTAAGGTTTGGTTGGCAAAATACAGGCATGGAGAACAAGTAGCTGTCAAGATATTTGACATCAGGTATGTATTTCAATATTTGTAGAAAAATTCTATATGGTTCATGATTATCTTAAACTCGTCCGTCTTTTATTGGTGCTAACCTTCTTAAACTTTATGCCTTAGAACATACGAGTATATGCTGTAGAGGGTAGTGTAATATTTCTCTGTGAAGACGAAATGCTCCATCAAGCAGTCGCGTATAACATTTTGACATTCATGTTTTGTGCCGTCCAATATATTAAAATACACGCACATTTTTTTTAATTATACATACAAATAAAGTTACGTCATTAAGGGCTCTGATAACAACGTTTGCACATTCTGAATACGAAGAGTGTCCTTCTGATGTCAAATAATTTAGATTTTTTTGAAATTCGCGATATAATACAAATGTTATGGCAAATTACATGGGCATCGATCTAAAGTGTTTGCTCATGCACTTTTTGGTATCACCTGGCTGTTGCCAAACGTGATAAATAAAAATACAAATGGGTATCTTAACTGTTATGAAATTTTTCTCAATTGGGATCCATTTAAAGGGGAAAATATAAGAACTGCCATAAACACGCTAAATGACTAAAGTACGATTGTGAAGGTTACTAAATGTCTCAATTTGAATGTATAATGGATAAATATTGTATGTAAATAAATATTGTAGTCGCGGAAAAAGTGGTAGCTAAGACTCATGGGTTTCATAATTATACTGGACAATTCCATGTTATAGTCCATATAATCTACCTCGAGTCACCGGGACTAGCTTTGAAGTTCAACGTGTTCTGCGTTACCTTAGCGTTACTTGGTGCGTGTACATACTTTTACGCAGCGATCAACGTGCCACATATGTACACGTAAGAAACCGCGCTCATCCAACGCAGTACACGCTGAACTTCAAAGCTAGTGCCGTAACTCGAGGTAGATATATAGACTATAGTCGCGTTACATTTTGACAGAATTGGCACAGTGCACAGTCTCCTATAAATACAACTTAAACAACAACATGTTTGATCGTACTTATAGCCCTTAGGTATCTTTTTTTTTAATCGCAGTAATTTATAGTACGCTACGCACAGGCACAACGCTAGACGTTGATCCACAAACCTCAGTGCACTTTACAGGTTGTCGCTAACCACTACGGACCCACATCGTTCCATACACCATTTAACAACAAATCAGGGACTTTGCTGCTTCAAGAGCGCACACCCTAGACAATACCATAAACATTAAATTTGTGGACAATCTTCAGGCAACGTTTATTGGCTAATAAATGAATGTGAATCGCGTTACGCAAAAAAATGCACATTCTAAATTTGTTACTTTACTTCTCCACAAACATTCAGCTGAAAACAGAAGTTAGGTAATTACCTAGTGCTGGAGGCTTAATTTCGTTCTGCAACCATAATGGGCCGCAATATATCACTAACCGCATCGTCCGAGGCAAGGTTCATTATTGTCAGGGTTAGGGGTTAGGGTTAGGGTTAGGGTCTTATGGTTAGGGTTAGGGGTTAGGGTTAGGGGTTAGGGTTAGGGTTTAGGGTTAGGGTTAGGGTTAGGGGTTAGGATTAGGATTATATTCGTACTCATTAGTACTAATATACTAGTAATAGTATATTGTGTGTATGCACTTTATTCCGTAATCAATAAGTATCATAAACAAACACCTTTCTGTCACAACGAATCATAGCACAGTCGTGTAGGCATTAGACTATGGATACATAGGTTGTGGTTTCGAACCCCAGGTAAACCTTTGTAGAATTTTAATTCTATCGATTTCTTTTTATTAAGAAAGAGGAAATAATTTTAAGTAAGAGGAAATAATAATGGTAATTAACTCGTGTTATATCTAGCCTCATAGGCCTATAATTACATGTATGTACTACGTGTTATCGCATTGCGGCCTATTATGGTTGCAGAAAGAAATAACGCGTGCTGGAGCTGTACTCCTGAGGTATAGACAGGTCAAAATTTGAGAATTTGTGCTTACTGGAGGCATTTCGTGTTAAAAGTAGTTAAACAAGCTTTTTAAGATAATTCGAGGGTGCTGAATTTGATAATGCTGTTTAACCAGTTCAGTTTTGGAGTCTTAGCCCTCAAAATTCAAAAAACAAAATGGCCGCCATTTTCAACATATTTTTGATAATAACTTGAATTTTAAACAGCATAGGAGGTTTAAAATGGTGGCAATATTCATGTTTATGATGCAGGGGAACTCAAATTGATTGTTACTGAAGTTTCAAGTGGTATGGTTTTTCCGCCATGTTAAATTCCAAAATGGCCGCCATTTTCATCACGTTTATGCGTTTCTTGCTATAACTTGGATAGTAGGCAACATAGAAGTTTAAAAATGATGGCAGTACCCATGTTTTTAATACCAAGGATTCCAAATTATCTCTGTTGTAACTTGTCACGGTTGCCACCATTTAGAATTCCAAGATGGCCGCCATTTTCATCAAGTTTATGCATTTCCTGTTATAACTTGGATAGTAGGCAACATAGAAGTTTAAAAATGATGGCAATACCCATGTTTTTGATACCATGGATTCCAAATTATCTGCTACCTACTACCTGCTGTAACAAGTTAGGGTTGCCACCATTTAGAATTCCAAGATGGCCGCCATTGTCATAATCTTAATTTAATATTAAATTAGTTTTCCAAGTGCATTTAAAAAGGTTAAAGATTTCCAAATTAGCTATTATACTTTACACCGTACAACTCATGAAACTGTTAACATTGGCACTTAATGTTACTCACGGACAATTGTTCCCGTTAGGATCTTGAAACTATTTGATTCTTTCTATTTGACCTTTAGCTTTCACTTTGTAGTTCAGTGATTCCTAACTTTAATTGATGCCTTAAGTCTCTTTTGTTTCTGCACTCTTGTTGGCTGTTAAATGCACATGCACAACCATCTGTGCATGTTAGCTTATCTTATATGCAGCTGCAATTGCTACATCCATTGGTACATTTGCATGTTGGATTGTTGGTGGTAGATTCCCCTGTGGACAACCCTTTGAGAATAGTATCACACGTGCCTTGTCGCATCTGTGCACATCATCTGGCATGCACCTTATACAGACGGCAAATTAATTGTGCCAAGAGCTGTTAACAATTGCTTGAAACACCTCTGTCTTTTTGCCGTAGCCAGCAAGCTGTGACACTCTGTCACAACCAGTTATGAAATAGCAGCAAAGCTTCCACTTGGCAAGGAAGCAGTTCCTGATGGAATTTTGGATTGGGATGTAATTGGGCTTCTTACAAATCCTGTCTTCATCCACAGCTGAGTGGATAGCATCTTGTCAAAATAAGCAGCCAGCAATACAAGTATGCCAGTGTCACGTACTGAAACCACTAGAGCTTCAGCATTTGTGTTAATGCAATGAAGTACAAAGTGAGTATCCGCCTCCTCATGGCCTCTAGGGCTGTTGTGTCCATCCCTGAATCTAAAGATCTAACTTCTGTGATATGTGCAAAGCCTCCATCCAGCCACTACAAGTGTTGTAGGTGCAATTGATACAGCATTTGTCATAAGCTGTTGAGATAGGAGTGGCAAGATTTGCTTTATTCTCTCCAAGTGAGAGAAAGTTAGTCCAGTTATTCGGTAGAGAACGTTGTGGTTTTCTATTACCCGGCATACTGGACTTTTACTGGTCGATAGCCCGGGTTCGTTTTGTTCTGGTTCCAGTCTTCATGGAATCATGCTGGTATCTGTCAAAGGTTACCTCAATCCTCTGAAACTCAGCCGCTACTGCTTATATGCATACTTACATTCATGGCAGCAAGTGAAATTTGAACAGGCATAAGTTCATGCTGCAGAATCTGGTCCAAGTTGTACGTCCTGCCTTAGAGGCTGTCACAAATCGCTGTAGAATGTTTCTATCTGCCTTAAGGGCCGTACGATTAGTGGTGTTGTTTACGGTGTCAAGTGCGCTGAAGATCAGGAGTGCCAAGCACTGAAACCGACCAATCCCTGCAGAGTCGCATATCCCAACTTGGACGCGCTATTTCAAGTGGCGACCATTCAGCGGTCTACAAACATCTTGAGGGCAGTGGTCACAGCTTTGACATTGACAAAGTTGGGGATAGCTATAGAATACCCATCTCACCTCCCAACACACAGGGTTATGGTTAGGCTTAGGCTTATGGTTATGGTTATGGTTAGGTTAGGGTTAGGGTTAGGCACCCTGAGCGGCGTATTCTATAGCTATTCCCAAAGTGGTCATTTTGGCCCGTGAACTATGTTGGTTCGAGCAGAGAGTCAAAGAAGTGTGGGTACAAGCCGAACAACCGTCCCTCAACAGGAGCGGGGGCTTTAGAGTGAATCTGTCACATGGTTGGGATCAGGTCATCAAGCAATTTACTCATCGATTGACCTCGTATGACCCTAAATCATCCATGGGGGATAGTGGGCATAAATACCCCCAATATTTTGACAGGGAGATGGTCCATACAATCATCCCCCTCCCAATGTTGACGCCTGTATATGCGTGTTTCCAGCCAAATGATATTTGGCCATTTTAGCCTAAAACTGTAAAAGGTGCGACTTTTACACCATATTTCATCACTTTAGCTTAAATATGACAAAAATTAACACACGATTCGCGCGCATTTGTACCATTATCTTATTCTGTTGCCAAAACGTGCTGGATTCACTATATCTCAAGACATTTTTCGACCCCCCCCCCATGTCAAAAAGAAATCTATGCTACTAGCACTGGCCAAATCTTTGGTTGCAATATTCTACAGTATAGGAGATGGTACTCCAATGCTGAAAACATTGAATCGTCCAAAAGCTGAAACGACTTTCTCCTCATCGAGGTTGTCACGCTCCTTTCTGGATGGTGTAATCTCGTTGTAAACATACTCACTTTCCAACTGGGAGTGCTCCATCATCAGCACTTGCCTAATTTACTTGATATGCAAGTTCTTATGTTATATAAGAGAGTACCCATCTGCCTAATGCAGTGTACCTCTTGTGATACCTACAATCCTACCGCTCCTCTTCCCAGTACCATTCAACCATTCTTGACTATAATCAGGGGATACTTGGTTGAATTTCCGCCAGGCCTCCTTTACAACGAAATTTCCTGCTTGGAATTCAAGGAGGACTTTTGGTGGATACGGTGGAAGGTAGCTCATTTCTGCCATATAAGTGGTACCCCATTTGGCATGGTATGATCATACCTAAAAAAGAAAGTTAGCATCCTTCTGAAGGCATACAAGTGGAGATCCCAGACACCATCACGGTGTGCTCTGATGAAAGCAAGAGAATGCTCACTATGTCCATACGTCGTATACCGTATTGCCAGATGATGTGGACAGATGCGATAAGGCACGGGTGATACTATTTGGTTGTCCACAGGAGAATCTACCACTCACATCTGATGCAGTAAAGCTTCACACAAAGTATGCACATTTAGCTTGTATGGAAACAAGCAGTCACTATTTATCCAATTCTCCCCAAAGTAAGTGGCATATTGGATGGCCCTACATAGATAGAACCTTGGTTCCACAACTGATGACACTACCTCCAATTCCCGAAGCATGTCGCGAGATAGTTTCATGCATGTATAAATGGCAATGGCCGTTGCAAAAAGGCTAAGCACATTTAACAGCCAACAAGAGTGCAAAAACAGAAGAGGCTAAAGACATTAATCACAGTTTGGAATCACAATTAGCCGTAAGCCGTAAGTAAAATTAAGTGCCAATGTTACCAGAGTTGTACGGTGTAAAGTATAGGCCTAGTAGCTAAAAGGCGGCCATTTTGAAATCTTTAACCTTTTAAAATGCACTTGGAAAACTAATTCAATATCACTGTTTTTGTTCTAAAACAATTAAAAGTGCATTTAGCTAGAGAAAGTAATCTACCCTTATGAAAACGATGACAATTTTGTTTTTCTGAAACACACCCCAGAAATTACCTAATGAATGGCGACCATCTTGGAATTCTAGATGGTGGCAACCCTAACTAGTTACAACAGATAGTAGGTGACAGATAGTTTGGAATCCTTAGTATTAAAAACATGGGTACTGTCATCATTTATAAACTTCTACGTTGCCTGCTATCCAAGTTATAGCAGAAAATGCAGAAACTTGATGAAAATGGCGGCCATTTTGGAATTCAACATGGCAGCAAAACCATACCAGTTAAAACTTCAGTAACAATCAATTTGGGTTCCTCTGTATCATAAACATGAATATTGCCACCATTTTTAACCTCCTATGTTGTTTAAAATTCAAGTTATTATCAAAAATATGTTGAAAATGGCAGCCATTTTGTTTTTTGAATTTTGAGGGCTAAGACTCCAAAACTGAACCGGTTAAACAGCATTTTCGTATTCAGCACCCTCGAAGTATCTTAAAAAGCTTGTTTAACCACTTTTAACACGAAATGCCTCCAACCTTTTTAATAAAGCACAAATTCTCAAATTTTGACCTGTCTAGTATACTTAATACGAATGAATAAGCAATTTTTAGAATAACCAATAAAGTGCGTGCCTCGCATTACGTGACTCAAAGTGAAACAAAGCTGTAAAAAAGATCAATTTTTAAATATGAAAATCCCAGAATTGCCCAGAAATCTTCTTTATTGGCATTTTTATACTAAATATTGACTGAAATACCACTCAAATGTTTTATCTTATTCGTCCCTTTTATTTGATACCACATTTGGGATTGCTGTAATTACATTTGCTTTATCAGATGCATATAGTAGCTGGTATCGTTGCCTTTCACTCCCTTGGTCCCAGTTTCGAATCCGGGCAGGTGAAACATTTTTATATTCTCTTTGCTCAGGTCTCCTGAAGATAATAACAACACATACACATGTACACTTTGTTACAGTAATAACACATTGGTTTTGAAAGAAGCAACCAAGATGCGACGAGCTATATTTTCTCCGTACATAGTTCGCCTCGTTGGAATCATTAACCAGCCTGAGCCTGAGAGCATTCAAGGAGTAGTCATGGATTATTTCGAGTTCGGTAGCCTCAAGTCATTTCTTCTCTTCCTGCACTGCGATTGTTGGCCAAGACGTATGCGCATGCTCTGTGACATTGCAAGTGGCGTGAACCATCTTCACAGCCTGTCGCCCCCCTTAGTGCATCGTGACCTGAAACTATCGAACCTGTTTGTCGATCATGGTCTCACCGTCAAGGTAAGATATACGTCTGGCTTCCTCTCATTGTTTTCCCATTCGAAATCCATTACAACAAGTTGCAATACACCTAGTGACAAACTTTAATGAGGTCTGACATCATCACTCAATTTACATCTCGCAGTGATTTAATAGTGTATTTACTATGCAAATAACCACTTTCCTTCCTCCACAGTGTATCTATTGGGAATTAGCCCTTTATTATGCTAATAGCATTCCCAGTTTTACGTGCTGAAGGCCATACTCGCCATAACTCAGTAAAAATCAAAAGAGGGGCTAGCTGATTTCCGTGTGTGGGAATTTCTAGCATATATATTTCTGTGTATAATATTTGTGTATTTGCCAAATGCCAAGTATGGGCATTATGACCAATATTTATGATTATATAACACCTAAGTAGATCCTTGCCATTTGATTGGTTGATTGTTGGTCACATGTCATTCAATAAATAAACTATTTTACGGCCTACGTCACTACCGTGGAGTTTGGTTATATGCGCCGTGCATTTTCGTTATATGCACCTTGCATTTTTGTTATATTCCATACGTTCTATTGCATGGCTAGAGAATTGCATGTTTTTTCAGTCCGATCGGCCATACCGGGTTACGGGAGATTTTTAAAACAACACACTTATTTTGTGGCAATTCTGGATGATGAATAACCGTTAAGAAATATAATCCACATCTACAAATAAAGCTGCGAATATGCCTATTCTGATTTTTTTTTTTTTTTCTTTGGGGAAAGTAGAAAACAAAGTGAAAAGGTAAGCTTACAATACGCATTGGTTAGGCCCTGCATGCCTGTGGCTAGGTAAGCTTAAATATCATTTTACCGCATAGGAAAAGCCTGATTAATAATAATAGGCCCTTATTATAATACTTTTGAACATGTTGAATGGCTTATTTTTTGGTGATACAAGAATATATTGCTAAAACAGGGCCTACTTGTCTATACGATTCGTATGATTTTTTTTAAACTCGTCTCGTGCAAGGCCATTACAATCAACCAATCAAATGACAAAGATCTACTTAGATATAGAGAAACAAATAATGAATGTTTTTCATTCGTGCAATGGAAAGAATATTTTCATTCGTTGACAAATGTAATGTTCCATTCAACTCAGCTTCGCTTCGTTGAATGGAACATTCCATTTTTCAACTCATGAAAATATTCTTACCATTGCACTCATAAACATTCATTATTTGTATAATATTGCATATGGTACCTATAGGGAAAATAGCCAGACGGTGTCCAAATTTGGCTAGAATATATCTTATGGTCGATACTATCGAGTGAGTTTGATATTTTTATGAATATTAACTGTAGAATGAATGGCAGCACGCCGTCATCCACATCCACATTATTTTTTTGCATGTAATATGAAGATAACATATATCTTATCGCCTAAATGTTCCATAGGCCCATAGAATATGTAGAAGGTTTTCCTCAACATCACTCATTATATTCGTGTTGCGTGCACCAGGCGACTCAAGCAGTGCAGCAAAATTGTAACAATCAACCCTGCAACGGATGATGAAATATGATATTAATTTTTCTTTGGGGTCCTATCCCGGCATAAATGAAGTGCACCAAGAACCGCTCATTCAAAATCTGTTTTTCTCATTCAATCTGTTTTTCTCTAAACACTGACGAGAGCTTGATGCCACATCAGAGGGAAGATCCAAATCACAATCAAAAAAAAGTACTACATATTTCCAGTCTATGACGTGTTGAGAAAAAGAAGAAATAAATAAAATGTCAATCATTTTAAGTGCAAAATTACACAAAGGCTATGGTAATAACTTTAAAAAATAGTTAGATTTGTATTACATTTTAGTCTTTTAAAGGCATTTTGGCGGCCATTTTGGAAAAAGCGCCTTTTATCATTGTTTTTCGCGGCTGCTAGTCGTTGTAGACAATAACTGTGGTCACACAAAATATTGATGGAAGCAAAGAACTGAAACAAAAGGAACTAAAGAAAACTGAAACAAAAGAACTAAAAAGTAAAAGTACAGAGAAGAAAAAAGTGAAATAAAGCTTGACTGAAGAAAATGTGTTGTCTCTTTGTGGCGCATGTTGGAATACTTTCCCCTAGGCCAAAGTGTCACTTTTAAAATTGGACCTTCGTCCATTGAAATGCTTGTAACTTTGGTTTAGAAGTCGCATTGGCTTCAATATAGTTCCTATTTTCAAGTAATGAGTTTTCGTTTCTCTTTTCTTCGGAAACAAAAAATCAGGGGATTAAAAAGAAGAGCAGAACTTGTCTGCAATCATAAAGCTGAATTTATCATACTGCAGTTACTGTCCGTTTTCCTATACACAATACACAGAGCTCTCACAATTGACGCGTGACCTCTACAAGTAGTGTATGTTAGAAGTATAGGCAATTGATAAACGTCACTGTGTGAAAAAAAAAAAAAAACGGCCAATATTTAAAGTATTCTCTGAAATTCTAGAAAATATAGTTTTGTAACATGTCCTAAATTTTTAGCTAATTTAGAAGTTTGGAAATATTCGCACTTTGGTGTTTTAGTGTATGTTATAGGTAATAGGACATTGCCTGGTTAACGTCACTGTGTGAAAAATAACCGGCCAATATTTAAAGTATTCTCTGCGATTCTAGAAAATATAGTTTTGTAACATGTCCTAAATTTTTAGCTAATTTAGGTGTTTGGAAATATTCGCACTTTTGTGTTTTAGGAAGTATATGTAAACGACAGATAACACCAAAAAATATGAAGAAATTATTTCCAAACCGTGTTAAGTCTGCTAACCATTATGCTTCTCATTTTCAAGAACGCTGGTTAACAATAAGCACACTATTGTCTCATTTCGTAAACAAAAGCCCACCAGTATTGTTACCTTGCGTTCGCATTATAATCGTTCACCCAACTGAAACTATAATACCAGCTCATTGCTCATTGCACAGGTAAAACAGAAACATGTGTAGTGTGGATTTAACCAGAGAAGATCTGATTTAATCAGTTGAGCTGTTTTCAATGACTGTTATCTTGGTTTAATAGCTTTTAATGGGGTTTAAGTCCTGCAAAGGTCGTGGTGAATTCTACTGTAGACATGACTGCATCATGTACTACATTGCTGAGCGACAGCGGTTAGTTTGTACCCAATGCGGTTCTTCCCTCTCCACCTCTCCTCAGTGTCTCCTTCTTCTCTTCCGTCACTTCTCCCCTACACTCTCCTCTCCCCCTCCTCTACACGCTATTCCACTCCACTGTCGAGCGCTCCTCTCCCCCTTTCTTCCCTCCCCTCTTCCAATCCCCTCTCTCTAACTCTGTTTCGCTTTCTCTCTCCCCTATCCCTCCCCCACACATACACACACACACGCTCTCTCACCCTCTCTCCTCTCTTTCTCATTTGTTTCGAGCAATAAATAACTTGAATAGAAGTCAACTGGCCTACATCGGAAGTCATATATCATATATATAGCTTCAATCGATCATCCCGCATGCGATCGACAGATGAATAGACGTGTATACATCAGAATAGTGTCTATTCTTTGGTAATCTCGGGAGGAATAATTATTTCGAAAGTCCATATTTTTTCACAGGGAAATAATCCTAGGATTATTTGTCCATCTAAACCACGCTTTAAAAATGTAGATTGATTTGTTCGATTTCTCTGCTCGTGAATATCTCACTGCGAAATTGTAAACCTTGATCAGGTAACTTCAAACCAAATGATTCTGCGGTCACACGATTATGTAACAAAAAGAAATGAAAACCGAGACTGCATTCTACAAGGTTTAAGTTTCTAAGAAAGGGTACAGACAAAGCCATCGGTAATAATATCAGTTAAGAGCTTAAGCATGATAAAAGGAAACCACGTGACCAAAACAATCCTAAAACTCATAACTTGAAACGATCGATTGTCGTAATGTGCAAGACGAAAAGTGTTTGGATACTTTCTGTGCGCAGTAATATTGCGCAGTTGGAAAGCAATCAATAACTCTTATACCAATTCTGTCGCCTATGTCGGACAATGGTCGGGGTTCAATGGTCTTAAATCTTTTTCCAAACCTACAAAGTGACATCGAGTCTATTATAATACAGTACTTATGATTTTACTGTAGTTGATTTAATAATTTTGATTTTGTGTCGACAAGATTGATATAAATAATATTAATTTTGTTTTATGTATTATATACCAGATTGGTGACCTCGGATTATCTTCTAGCGGGACAACGATAACCAAGCCAAAATCAGTGGCTTACCTAGTAGGAACCTACTCTCATATGCCACCGGAAGTGGTAGAAGGATCGCCGGAAGATGTTCGGCCATCAAGAGACATATACGAGTAATAATCTATTCTCTATTGTCTATATTTGGAGCACGAATACAATTTATGTCAAAATTATGTTATTCAATGGTCTAAGTCCTTCCTAGACCATAGCTGTAAGCCCTAATTATCTTTGTTTGTGCACTCTTCATAAGCGTCCCGTTTGAACAAAGTTTGCCTAAACTAGTTTTAAATGCAACTTTTTGCTTGCTTTCTCTAGTAAGAGAGACTGGCATGTATAAGTTGGCAATTTACACCCTTTTAAATTCGCCTCAGTACGTATGGCTTTGAGGTTTAATATGTAGCATTCTCTTTTAAATCAAACAGTTGCTTTATGAAGACTTATGTTCCAAATCAGACGAAATTTGATTTAAATCTCACTTTATAAAATTGTACATCCTATAACAGAGGCTTAATCACAAGAAATGTCTGCTCGAGTGATAATATACCTATTCAAATTGAACAATATATCTCATCAAAATGAATATATAGTTCGGGATCAAAAATAAATGAGCATTGATTCTATTCAGAAAAATGAATAGTGTGAAATTAGAGTGCACTATGTTGTTTCCTTGGACAAGACACTTTATCTCGCTTGTTTCACTGCACTCAGGTGTAAAATGGGAAGCTGTTATAAGGGGAATCATACCGGCGCCGGTATTGTCGGCAGCCAAATGATGTGATATTTCGCAAATTGGTCTTTTTGAGGTGATAACATCAGTAAAAAAATGTCACGTAAGCCTATTTGCATGAGCTCAATGTTGAGTAATCTTTTACTCATTTGTTGAGTTGTGACCTAGATGAGTTCAATGTTGAGTAATGTTTTACTCAACTTTTGAGTTGTGACCTTTTTACTTAATGTTGAGTAAAATATTTTTGCAGTGTATACTGCATAATTAAAAAAACATTTCGTGATCCACAGCCGAAAAACGCAGTAAGAATCATGCCGTAAAAATAACAAAGCGGGAAATTGATTCCCTCCTTCAGTTTTCCTCTTATTATTGGGTTTGGTCATTTGGTTGAGTCTTTGTTCTTTTCTTGACGTTTTGTGACCGAATAATGTTGATCGCTGCATATCTTACGACGGCAAAACGCATGTTCGACCTATAAAAAAATGCCTTTGCTATTCCTTGTGTTTTTAAACAGGTTCGGTGTTTCTTTGTACGAATTCGTAACTGGGAAAGATCCGTGGCCAACATGTAAGTATATAGGCCCTACCTACGTTAATTCTACCAAATGGGCCTTGTTACACTGATACTAATCTGATTTTGTTGAGAGAACTTTTTTAAAGGTCATTTTAACATGATGATGATGATGATGATGATGATGATGATGATGATGATGATGATGATGATGATGATGATGATGATGATGATGATGATAATGACTATTTGCCATTTCTAGCTGTTAAACCAACCGAAATTATAGGATTAGTTACCAGCGGGAAAAGACCCAATTTGAAAGCCGTAAAATCTGAAACACCAGATGAAGTTGTCAAAACAATGCAAAGATGCTGGCAAACAAATCCGGGTTCTCGACCAACATCACAAGGTAGGCTAATACAATCAACGCTCTGTTATTATCTCTGTTTATTGATAACAAAACGTTTTCTATACCTCATCTAAAGATTCCCGCCATCTGATTGGTTAAAAGCGCGGGCATAGTATACAAATATTGACTGCTATGAGGGGCATGGTTAAAATTATAGGCCCAAGGTGATCTCAAAACCATGACTATGCCCCGAGGTGTATCCATTTTACACCTGAGTGCAGTTCCTACCTGCCAGTTGCGGTGACGCGGTCGGTTCATAACAAAAAACTTTCTTTGTAAATTTTACCATGGCCTATGAACAATAAAATAGGCCTTTTAACCAATCAGATGACAAAATCTATATTAATGAGGTAAATAAAACAAATATTGACTGCTTTATTCGGGTCATGGTTAACATTATAGGCCGCGGTGATCTCAAAACCATGCTATGACACTCGGCTGCGCCTCAGGTCATAGCATGGTTTTGAGATCACCTTGGGCCTATAATTTTAACCATGCCCCTCATAGCAGTCAATATTTGTATATTATATGCTTGTCTTCTTTTTATCTTTTTCTTCATCTTTCATCTGCATCCTATTCATAGCTGAATGTTTCTCTCTACTCGTCTCATAATTGTCTCTCGTTAGTCTAGCCGAGCGGCGGCTAGACTCCTGTTTCCCAGTAGTTTCTTTCTTCTTCTTCTTCTTCTTCTTCTTCTTAGTCTAGCCGAGCGGCGGCTAGACTCCTGCTTCCCCGTAGTTTCTTTCTTCTTCTTCTTCTTCTTCTTCTTAGTCTAGCCGAGCGGCGGCTAGACTCCTGTTTCTGGGCGATTTCTTTCTTCTTAGTCTAGCCGAGCGGCGGCTAGACTTCTTCTTCTTCTTCTTTCTTCTTCTTCTTCTTCTTCTTCTTTCTGTCAACATTTAACATAATTTGCTCTAGGTCCTTTATTATTTGACCGATTATGACCAAACTTGGGCACAAGCTCCACTACCCCAGCCTTTACATTTGACATGACCCATTTGGGGTCAAACGTCATGCATGAGTAATTTTGGCTAAAAATGTGATTTTTACCAAAATGCTTCTTCTCCTACAGATTACATGGTACAGTAATGAGATTTATACATTGACATTGGCTATAGCCGGGGCCTATGGGGTCCTCACAGATTTGGGGTCAAAGGTCATTAAGGTGGTATTTCCGGCACATAACCAAATACCTTCAAAATGCTTCTTTTCCTACAGATTCTATGATACAGAGATGCGACTGACACATATGCATTGACATTAGTTGGTGTCTATGGGGTCCTCACAGATTTTGAGTTCAAGGTCATACAGGGGACAAAAATGGTTGATTACTGAAAATCACTTTAAAATTCAATATTTTCTGCATATTACGTGCTGTGATCATCCGAATAATGCCAAAAGGGCTCTAGCATTATGTTCATATACGGTTGTAATCAGATTTGGCTTAAACATGGAGGAGGGGTCTGTTTTGGGGTCAAAAGGGGTAAAATTCTAAAGTTTGTCCAATTTAAATGAAAATTAGTATATGTGATCTTGATATGATTCAAAATATTGTGGAGGTCATTTCAAGGTCACCAGAGGTCAACCAAAGGTCAAAAGGGGTCAAATTACAAAGTTTGTTCAATTTGAATGAAAATTAATATATGTTATGTGGATATGATGCAAAACGTGGTGATGGTCATTTCAAGGTCATTTCAAGGTCACGGCTAGACTTCGCAGCCTTACAGGGATGCAATATATCTAGTTCTTCTTCTTAGTCCAGCCGAGCAACGGCTGGACTCTTGAATCCCAGTGGTTTCTTCTTCTTTCTTTCTTTCTTTCTTTCTGTCAACATTTAACATAATTGGCTCTAGCTCCCTAATTATTTGACCGATTCTGACCAAACTTGGGCAAAGGCTCAACTACACCAGGCTTTACATTTGACATGACCCATTTGGGGTCAAATGTCACGCATGAGTAATTTTGGCTAAAAATGCGATTTTTACCAAAAATGCTTCTTCTTTTACAGATTACATGGTAGCGCAATGAGACTTGGTCATCGGCATCGACTATAGTTGGAGTCTATGGGGTAAACACAGATTTGGGGTCAAAGGTCATTAAGGGGATTTTTTCTGCACATAACCAAATACTTTCAAAATGCTTCCTTTCCTACAGATTACATAGTACAGAGATGAGATTGACACATATGCACTGACATTAGCTGGTGTCTATAGGGTAAACACGGATTTTGAGTTCAAGGTCATGAAGGGGTAAAATAGGGTTGATTACTGAAAATCACCTTAAAGTTCACTTCTTCCTGCATATTAAGTTCTGTGATCATCAGAATAATGCCAAAATGACTATAGCATTGGATGCATATAGGGTTATTATCAGATTTGGCTTGAACATGGGGAGGGGTCTGTTTTGGGGTCAAAAGGGGTAATATTTAAAAGTTTATCCAATTTGAATAAAAATTGTTATTTGTAGTTCTAGTATGATTCAAAATATAATGGAGGTCTTTTCAAGGTCTTTTTATACCGTCTTTCAAGGAAAACAACAACACGATTACGCCTTATTATATTAATGTTAGAGATATGTATGTTATAAAAATCACAATAATTAACTTCATTATGACTAAAGAATTAGCGTATATGGGATCGGAGGCACCAATTTCAAACACTGCATGTCAGATAACTGTGAAGTCACTTCAAGGTCACGGCTGGACTTCGCAGCCTTCTGAGGATGCAATATATCTAGTTCTTCTTCTTCTTCTGTCAACATTTAACATAATTTGCTCTAGCTCCTTTATTATTTGACCGATTATGACCAAACTTGGGCACAAGCTCCACTACCCCAGCCTTTACATTTGACATGACCCATTTGGGGTCAAACGTCATGCATGAGTAATTGTGGCTAAAAATGTGATTTTTACCAAAAATGCTTCTTCTCCTACAGATTACATGGTACAGTAATGAGATTTATACATTGACCTTGGCTATAGCCGGGGCCTATGGGGTCCTCACAGATTTGGGGTCAAAGGTCATTAAGGGTGTATTTCCGGCACATAACCAAATACCTTCAAAATGCTTCTTTTCCTACAGATTCTATGGTACAGAGATGCGACTGACACATATGCATTGACATTAGTTGGTGTCTATGGGGTCCTCACAGATTTTGAGTTCAAGGTCAAACAGGGGACAAAAATGGTTGATTACTGAAAATCACTTTAAAATTCAATATTTTCTGCATATTACGTGCTGTGATCATCAGAATAATGCCAAAAGGGCTCTAGCATTATGTTCATATACGATTGTAATCAGATTTGGCTTAAACATGGAGGAGGGGTCCGTTTTGGGGTCAAAAGGGTAAAATTCTAAAGTTTGTCCAATTTAAATGAAAATTAGTATATGTGATCTTGATATGATTCAAAATATATTGGAGGTCATTTCAAGGTCACCAGAGGTCAACGAAAGGTCAAAGGGGTCAAATTCTAATATTTGTCCAATTTAGATGAAAATTAGTATATGTGATCTTGATATGATTCAAAATATATTGGAGGTCATTTCAAGGTCACCAGAAGTCAACTAAAGGTCAAAAGGGGTCAAATTACAAAGTTTATTCAATTTGAATGAAAATTAGTATATGTTATGTGGATATGATGCAAAATGTGGTGAAGGTCATTTCAAGGTCATCAGACGTCATTTCAAGGTCACGGCTAGACTTCGCAGCCTTACTAAGGATGCAATATATCTAGTTCTTCTTCTTCTTCTGTCAACATTTAACATAATTTGCTCTAGCTCCTTTATTATTTGACTGATTATGACCAAACTTGGGCACAAGCTCCACTACCCCAGCCTTTACATTTGACCAGACCCCTTTGGGGTCAAACGTCATGCATGAGTAATTTTGGCTAAAAATGTGATTTTTACCAAAAATGCTTCTTCTCCTACAAATTACATGGTACAGTAATGAGATTTATACATTGACCTTGGCTATAGCCGGGGCCTATATGGTCCTCACAGATTTGGGGTCAAAGGTCATTAAGGTGGTATTTCCGGCACATAACCAAATACCTTCAAAATGCTTCTTTTCCTACATATTCTATGGTACAGAGATGCTACTGACACATATGCATTGACATTAGTTGGTGTCTATGGGGTCCTCACAGATTTTGAGTTCAAGGTCAAACAGGGGACAAAAATGGTTGATTCCTGAAAATCACTTTACAATTCAATATTTTCTGCATATTACGTGCTGTGATCATCAGAATAATGCCAAAAGGGCTCTAGCATTATGTTCATATACGATTGTAATCAGATTTGGCTTAAACATGGAGGAGGGGTCTGTTTTGGGGTAAAAAGGGGTAAAATTCTAAAGTTTGTCCAATTTAAATGAAAATTAGTATATGTGATCTTGATATGATTCAAAATATATTGGAGGTCATTTCAAGGTCACCAGAGGTCAACGACAGGTCAAAAGGGGTCAAATTCTAATATTTGTCCAATTTAGATGAAAATTAGTATATGTGATCTTGATATGATTCAAAATATATTGGAGGTCATTTCAAGGTCACCAGAGGTCAACTAAAGGTCAAAAGGGGTCAAATTACAAAGTTTATTCAATTTGAATGAAAATTAGTATATGTTATGTGGATATGATGCAAAATGTGGTGAATGTCATTTCAAGGTCATCAGATGTCATTTCAAGGTCACGGCTAGACTTCGCAGCCTTACTAAGGATGCAATATATCTAGTTCTTACACAGCCGTGACGTTAGTCACGGCTGTGTCTTTTTTCTTACAGGTTCTTTCTTTCTTCTTTCTTCTTCTTCTTCTTCTTCTTCTTCTTTCTGCCGACCACTACATTTGCTCTAGCACTTACATGCTTACACCGATTTTGACCTAACTTGGTCACAACCATCATTGACCATGCCCCTACATGTCATATGAAACTCGTGGGGTCAAAGGTCACGCAGGGGTCATAGGGGTCAAAAACGTGATTTCAACTCAAAATGCTTCTTCTCTCACAGATTACGTAGGACAGTGACACCACTTGCACACATGCATTGTTATTATCCAGTGTCTATGGGGTCCTCACAGATTTGGGGTCAAAGGTCATTAACGGGTCACTTCCGGTATAAAACGAAAAAATTTCAAATTTTTTTATTTGCTAAGAAAAACATAGGACAGTAAAAGTATGTTCACACATAAGTTGTAGTTACCCTGTGTATATGTGGTATTTTTTTATTTAGTGTCAAAGGTCATTAAGAGGCCACTTCCGGTATAAAACGAAATACCTTTAAAATGCTTCTTCTCCCACAAATTACGTAGGACAGTGACACCACTTGCACACATGAATTGTTATTACCCAGTGTCTATGGGGTCCTCACAGATTTGGGGTCAAAGGTCATTAAGGGGTCACTTCCGGTATAAAACGAAAAACCTTCACATTTTTTTTTATTTGCTAAGAAAAACATAGGACAGTAACGGTATGTTCACACATGAATTGTGGTTACCCAATTCGTACGTGGCATTTTTTTATTTGGGGTCAAAGGTCATTAAGGGGTCACTTCCGGTCTGAGACGAAAAACCTTCAAAATGCCCCTTCTGCCACAAATAACATAGCAAAGTTGTGCCACGTGCACCCATGCATTGACATTAGCCAATGTCTATGGGCGTTTTCATATATTTTGGGGTTAAAGGTCATTAGGGGCCCAAACACGGCTGTGTTCGTGGTCTTAGACCACAGCTAAGTCTAGTTCTTTCTTCTTACAAGCCGACGACGAATGTCGGCTTGTTCTGTCTCTTCTCAATTCTTCTTCTTTCTTCTTCTGGCAACCTCGTGACATTTTGCGTGAATTGCCACGTTTCGCCCTAGCTCTCTTATGCTTCGACAGATTTCAACCATACTTGAGTCAAATGACCACTGGACTAGGCCAAACCTTACATTTGACTTTGACCTGACTGTGACCTTTGACCTTGACCTTATGGCCAAAAATGTTGATTTCATAAAAAATGCTACTCCTTCCACAAATTACATGCAATGATCATGTGACTCATGCATATGAATCAACATGTGGAAGTGCTTAAAACTTCCTAAAAAGAATTGAGGTCAAAGGTCATTAAAGGGTCATTTCCGGTCAAAATCTGAAAAATTTGTAAAAAATATTCAAAAAATCACTGTCTTTACAAATTACATAGCAGAGAGTCGCCATTAGCACACATGCATTGCTACTAGCCAGTGTCTTTAGGATGCCTACAGTTTTGGGGTCAAAGGTCATTAAGGGGTTACTTTCGGTCAAAAACCAAAATTATCAAAAATGTTCAAAAAATTTTTATCTCAAAATATAAACAGACCAGAATAATATAACCAACATACATAAATTAGTGTTCCCTGATGTATGCATGGTATTTTTATTTTGGGGGTCAAAGGTCATTAAGGGGTCACTTCCTGTTTTTAGCTGAATAACTTCAAGAATTTTTATCTCAAGAACTGAACATGTTAGAATTTTTTATTTAAAATTGGAACAATGCATTTTGTCGGTGTACATAAGGGTTTTTTTTTCATTGAGGTCAAAGGTCATTAAGGGAGTCAAAAGGTCAATCAAAAATTTTCAAAAATCAAAATCCATGTATAAGTTCCGATTAAGCTGAAATTCACCAGGAATATTTCTTATGACATCCTAAGCACAATGTAAAGAGCAGTTGACCCCATCCGTAACCCAGGGGTCAAGTTATAGGGGTCAAATTGCGGCTTGTATTCAGCGTCTGTTGACTCTAGTTTTTTACACAGCAGTGACGGTAGTCACGGCTGTGTCTTGTGTCTTACAGGTTCTTTCTTCTTTCTTCTTTGCACAGCCGCCATCGGCGCTGTGCATTCTTTTTACCGCGTTCTTTACCTAGCCGGGACACCGGCTAGGTCTTGTGATGCTATCGGATCTTTCTTCTTCTGGCAACACGTGCGTGACTTGCCACGTTTCGCCCTAGCTCTCTTATGCTTTGACAGATTTCAACCATACTTGAGCCAAATGACCACTGGACTAGGTCAAACCTTACATTTGACTTTGACCTGACTCTGACCTTTGACCTTGACCTTATGGCCAAAAATGTTGATTTCACAAAAAATGCTACTCCTTCCACAAATTACATGCAATGATCATGTGACTCGTGCATATGAAACAACATGTGACAGTGCTTAAAACTTATTTTAAAAAAATGAGGTCAAAGGTCATTAAGGGGTCATTTCCGGTAAAAGTCTGAAAAATTTGTAAAAAATATTCAAAAAATCACTGTCTTTACAAATTACATAGCAGAGAGTCGCCATTAGCACACATGCATTGCTACTAGCCAGTGTCTTTAGAATGCCTAAAGTTTTTGGGGTCAAAGGTCATTAAGGGGTTACTTCCGGTCAAAAACCAAAATTATCAAAAATGTTCAAAAAATTTGTATCTCAAAATGTAAACAGACCAGAGTGACATAAACTTCATATATGCATTACTGTTACCCAATGTATGCACGGTATTTTTATTTTTTTGGTCAAAGGTCATTTAGACGTCATTTCCGGTTTTTAGCTAAATAACTTTAAGAATTTTTATCTCCATAACTAAGCATAGTAGATTTATTTTATTTAAACTGTAACAATGCATTTTCGCGGTGTGTATGAGGTTTTTTTATATTGGGGTCAAAGGTCATTAAGGAGGTCAAAACGTCAAATTTGCAAAAAATGTTTAAAATTACGGAACAGTAGCTGTATCTCAGCCTATGGAAGACGGATAAAGCCCCTACATGCTACAGTGAAGCACCATTAATGGTGTGAGATGTCCATAATAGCCGGTCAAATGTCAAACTTTAAGTTAAGACTGGCATTTCCGGCCCCGGCTAGGTCCAGATCTGTAACCAGATCTAGTCTTTCTTCTTCTTCTTCTTTCTGTCAACATCATTAAATCAGCCATCGTAGCCACATGCTTTCAGCCATGTTGATCATAGTTGGTCACTAGGACTATTGGGTGGTGCCACAGATGTCACATGATCAACTTCTGATCAAATGTCATCCACTTCCGGTCAGTGGCCAAAAACGTGATTTTCACTAAAAATGCTACTCCTCCCACATATAACATAGCATCGTGACGTCACTTGCACACATACATCACCTATAGCCAGTGTCTAAAAGTCCTTCACAGAATTGGGATCAAAGGTCATTAAGGGTCACTTCCGGTAAAAGTCTGAAAAATTTGTAAAATATTCAAAAAATCACTGTCTTTACATATTACATAGCAGAGAGTCGCCATTAGCACACATGCATCGCTACTAGCTAGGGTCTTTAGGATGCCTACAGTTTTGGGGTCAAAGGTCATTAAGGGGTTACTTCCGGTCAAAAATCAAAATTATCAAAAAAGTTTTAAATTTTTTATCTCAAAATGTAAACAGACCAGAGTAATATAATCATCATACATGAATTAGTGTTACCTGGTGTATGCATGGTATTTTTATTTTGGGGGTCAAAGGTCATTAAGGGGTCACTTCCTGTTTTTAGCTAAATAACTTTAAGAATTTTTATCTCGACAACTAAACAAAGTAGAATTTTTTAATTAAAATTGGAACAATGCATTTTGTCGGTGTACATAAGGTTTTTTTTTTTCATTGAGGTCAAACGTCATTAAGGGGTCAAAAGGTCAATCATAAATTTAAAAAAATCAAAATCCATTTATAAATTCCGATTAAGCTGGAATTCACCAGGAATATTCCTTATGACATCCTGAGCAGTATGTAATATTTTGCGGGGTCAAAGGTTATTAAGGGATCACTTCCGGTTATCAACAAAACCGCCTGGTGGCTGTGCTCGCGGTCGCAGGTGACCGCAACCAATCAGATCTCGTTCTTTCTTCTTTCTTCTTTCTGCCGACCACTTCATTTGCTCTAGCACTTACATGCTTACACCGATTTTGACCTTACTTGGTCACAACCATCATTGACCATGCCCCTACATGTCATATGAAACTCGTGGGGTCAAAGGTCACGCAGAGGTCATAGGGGTCAAAAACGTGATTTCAACTAAAAATGCTTCTTCTCTCACAGATTACGTAGGACAGTGACACCACTTGCACACATGCATTGTTATTATCCAGTGTCTATAGGGTCCTCACAGATTTTGGGTCAAAGGTCATTAAGGGGTCACTTCCGGTATAAAACGAAAAACTTTCAAATTTTTTTATTTGCTAAGACAAACATAGGACAGTAACGGTATGTTCACACATAAATTGTAGTTATCCTGTGTATATGTGGTATTTTTATATTTAGGGTCAAAGGTCATTAAGGGGCCACTTCCGGTATAATACGAAATACGTTTAAAATGCTTCTTCTCCCACAAATTACGTAGGACAGTGACACCACTGCACACATGCATTGTTATTACCCAGTGTCTATGGGGTCCTCACAGATTTGGGATCAAAGGTCATTAAGAGGACACTTCCGGTATCAAACGAAAAACCTTCAAATTTTTTATTTGCTAAGAAAAACATAGGACAGTAACGGTATGTTCACACATGAATTGTGGGTACCCAATTCATATGTGGTATTTTTTATTTGGGGTCAAATGTCATTAAGGGGTCACTTCCGGTATAAAACGAAAAACCGTCAAATTTTTTATTTGCTAAGAAAAACATTGGACAGTAACGAGTATATGTTCACACATGAATTGTGGGTACCCAATTCATATGTGGTATTTTTTTATTTAGGGTCAAATGTCATTAAGGGGTCACTTCCGGTCTGAGACGAAAAACCTTCAAAATGCCCCTTCTGCCACAAGTAACATAGCAAAGTGGTGCCACATGCACCCATGCATTGACATTAGCCAATGTCTATGGCCGTTTTCATATATTTTGGGGTCAAAGGTCATTAGGGGTAACAACACGGCTGTGTTCGTGGGTTAGACCACAGCTTAAGTATAGTTACACAGCCGTGACGTTAGTCACGGCTGTGTCTTTTTCTTACAGGTTCTTTCTTACACAGCCGTGACGTTAGTCACGGCTGTGTCTTTTTTCTTACAGGTTCTTTCTTCTTCTTTCTTCTTCTTTCTTCTTTCTGCCGACCACTACATTTGATCTAGCACTTACATGCTGGCACTGATTTTGACCTAACTTGGTCACAACTATCATTGACCATGCCCTACATGTCACATGAAACTCGTGGGGTCAAAGGTCAAACAGGGGTCATAGGGGTCAAAAACGTGATTTCAACTCAAAATGCTTCTTCTCTCACAGATTACGTAGGAGAGTGACACCACTTGCACACATGCATTGTTATTAGCCAGTGTCTATGGGGTCCTCACAGATTTGGGGTCAAAGGTCATTAAGGGGTCACTTCCGGTATAAAACGAAAAACCTTCAAAAATTTTTATTTGCTAAGAAAAACATAGGACAGTAACGGTATGTTCACAAATAAATTGTAGTTACTCTGTGCATTTGTGGTATTTTTTCATTTAGGGTCAAAGGTCATTAAGGGGCTACTTCCGGTATAAAACGAAATTCCTTTAAAATGCTTCTTCTTCCACAAATTACGTATGACAGTGACGCCACTTGCACACATGCATTGTTATTACCCAGTATCTATGGGGTCCTCACAAATTTGGAATCAAAGGTCATTAGGGGTCACTTCCGGTATAAAACGAAAAACCTTCAAAATTTTTTATTTGCTAAGAAAAACATTGGAGGGTGATGGTATATTCACACGTGAATTGTGTTTACCTATTGTACATGTGGTATTTTTTCATTTGGGGTCAAAGGTCATTAAGGGGTCACTTCTGGTCTGAGACGAAAAATCTTCAAAATGCCCCTTTCTGCCACAAATAACATAGCAAAGTGGTGCCACTTGCACCCATACATTGACATTAGCCAATGTCTATGGGCGTTTTATATATTTTGAGGTCAAAGGTCATTAAGGCGTCAAAACACGGCTGTGTTCGTGGTCTTAGACCAAAGCTACGTCTAGTTCGTTCTTCTTTCTTTCTTCTTTCTGCCGACCACTTCATTTGCTCTAGCACTTACATGCTTACACCGATTTTGACCTTACTTGGTCACAACCATCATTGACCATGCCCCTATATGTCATATGAAACTCGTGGGGTCAAAGGTCACGCAGAGGTCATAGGGGTCAAAAACGTGATTTCAACTAAAATGCTTCTTCTCTCACAGATTACGTAGGACAGTGACACCACTTGCACACATGCATTGTTATTATCCAGTGTCTATAGGGTCTTCACAGATTTTGGGTCAAAGGTCATTAAGGGGTCACTTCCGGTATAAAACGAAAAACTTTCAAATTTTTTTATTTGCTAAGACAAACATAGGACAGTAACGGTATGTTCACACATAAATTGTAGTTATCCTGTGTATATGTGGTATTTTTATATTTAGGGTCAAAGGTCATTAAGGGCCACTTCCGGTATAATACGAAATACGTTTAAAATGCTTCTTCTCCCACAAATTACGTAGGACAGTGACACCACTTGCACACATGCATTGTTATTACCCAGTGTCTATGGGGTCCTCACAGATTTGGGATCAAAGGTCATTAAGGGTCACTTCCGGTATAAAACGAAAAACCTTCAATTTTTTTTTATTTGCTAAGAAAAACATAGGACAGTAACGGTATGTTCACACATGAATTGTGGGTACCCAATTCATATGTGGTATTTTTTTATTTGGGGTCAAATGTCATTAAGGGGTCACTTCCGGTATAAAACGAAAACCGTCAATTTTTTTTATTTGCTAAGAAAAACATTGGACAGTAACGAGTATGTTCACACATGAATTGTGGGTACCCAATTCATATGTGGTATTTTTTATTTAGGGTCAAATGTCATTAAGGGGTCACTTCCGGTCTGAGACGAAAAACCTTCAAAATGCCCCTTCTGCCACAAGTAACATAGCAAAGTGGTGCCACATGCACCCATGCATTGACATTAGCCAATGTCTATGGCCGTTTTCATATATTTTGGGGTCAAAGGTCATTAGGGGTAACAACACGGCTGTGTTCGTGGGTTAGACCACAGCTTAGTCTAGTTCTTCTTCTTTCTGCCGACCATTACATTTGCTCTAGCACTCACATGCTTGGACCGATTTTGACCTGACTTGGTCACAGCCATCATTGTCCATGCCCCTACATGTCACATGAAACTCATGGGGTCAAAGGTCACGCAGGGGTCATAGGGGTCAAAAACGTGATTTCAACTCAAAATGCTTCTTCTCCTACAGATTACGTATGACGGTGACCCCACTTGCACACATGCATTACTATTACCCAGTGTCTATGGGGTCCTCACAGATTTGGGGTCAAAGGTCATTAAGGGGTCACTTCCGGTATAAAACGAAAAACCTTCAAAAATTTTTATTTGCTAAGAAAAACATAGGACAGTAACGGTATGTTCACACATAAATTGTAATTACCCTGTGTATATGTGGTATTTTTGTATTTAGGGTCAAAGGTCATTAAGGGGCCACTTCCGGTACAAAACGAAATACCTTTAAAATGCTTCTTCTCCCATAAATTACGTAGGACAGTAACACCACTTGCATACATGCATTGTTATTATCCAGTGTCTATGGGGTCCTCACAGATTTGGGGTCAAAGGTCATTAAGGGGTCACTTCCGGTATAAAACGAAAAACCGTCAAAAAAATTTTATTTGCTAAGAAAAACATAGGACAGTAACGGTATGTTCACACATGAATTGTGGATACCCAATTCATATGTGGTATTTTTTTATTTGGGGTCAAACGTCATTAAGGGGTCACTTCCGGTATAAAACGAAAAACCGTCAAAATTTTTTATTTGCTAAGAAAAACATAGGACAGTAACGGTATGTTCACACATGAATTGTGGGTACTCAATTCATATGTGGTATTTTTTATTTGGGGTCAAATGTCATTAAGGGGTCACTTCCGGTCTGAGACGAAAAACCTTCAAAATGCCCCTTCTGCCACAAGTAACATAGCAAAGTGGTGCCACATGCACCCATGCATTGACATTAGCCTATGTCTATGGCCGTTTTCATATATTTTGGGGTCATAAGGTCATTAGGGGTAACAACACGGCTGTGTTCGTGGGTTAGACCACAGCTTAGTCTAGTTACACAGCCGTGACGTTAGTCACGGCTGTGTCTTTTTTCTTACAGGTTCTTTCTTCTTTCTTTCTTCTTTCTTTCTTCTTTCTTTCTTCTTTCTGCCGACCACTTCATTTGCTCTAGCACTTACATGCTTACACCGATTTTGACCTTACTTGGTCACAACCATCATTGACCATGCCCCTACATGTCATATGAAACTCGTGGGGTCAAAGGTCACGCAGAGGTCATAGGGGTCAAAAACGTGATTTCAACTAAAAATGCTTCTTCTCTCACAGATTACGTAGGACAGTGACACCACTTGCACACATGCATTGTTATTATCCAGTGTCTATAGGGTCCTCACAGATTTTGGGTCAAAGGTCATTAAGGGGTCACTTCCGGTATAAAACGAAAAACTTTCAAATTTTTTTATTTGCTAAGACAAACATAGGACAGTAACGGTATGTTTACACATAAATTGTAGTTATCCTGTGTATATGTGGTATTTTTATATTTAGGGTCAAAGGTCATTAAGGGCCACTTCGGTATAATACGAAATACGTTTAAAATGCTTCTTCTCCCACAAATTACGTAGGACAGTGACACCACTTGCACACATGCATTGTTATTACCCAGTGTCTATGGGGTCCTCACAGATTTGGGATCAAAGGTCATTAAGGGGTCACTTCCGGTATAAAACGAAAAACCTTCAATTTTTTTTATTTGCTAAGAAAAACATAGGACAGTAACGGTATGTTCACACATGAATTGTGGGTACCCAATTCATATGTGGTATTTTTTATTTGGGGTCAAATGTCATTAAGGGGTCACTTCGGTATAAAACGAAAAACCGTCAATTTTTTTATTTGCTAAGAAAAACATTGGACAGTAACGGTATGTTTACACATAAATTGTAGTTATCCTGTGTATATGTGGTATTTTTTTATTTGGGGTCAAATGTCATTAAGGGGTCACTTCCGGTATAAAACGAAAAACCGTCAATTTTTTTTATTTGCTAAGAAAAACATTGGACAGTAACGAGTATGTTCACACATGAATTGTGGGTACCCAATTCATATGTGGTATTTTTATTTAGGGTCAAATGTCATTAAGGGGTCACTTCCGGTCTGAGACGAAAAACCTTCAAAATGCCCCTTCTGCCACAAGTAACATAGCAAAGTGGTGCCACATGCACCCATGCATTGACATTAGCCAATGTCTATGGCCGTTTTCATATATTTTGGGGTCAAAGGTCATTAGGGGTAACAACACGGCTGTGTTCGTGGGTTAGACCACAGCTTAGTCTAGTTCTTCTTCTTTCTGTCAACATTTAACATAATTTGCTCTAGCTCCTTTATTATTTGACCGATTATGACCAAACTTGGGCACAAGCTCCACTACCCCAGCCTTTACATTTGACATGACCCATTTGGGGTCAAACGTCATGCATGAGTAATTTTGGCTAAAAATGTGATTTTTACTAAAAATGCTTCTTCTCCTACAGATTACATGGTACAGTAATGAGATTTATACATTGACCTTGGCTATAGCCGGGGCCTATGGGGTCCTCACAGATTTGGGGTCAAAGGTCATTAAGGTGGTATTTCCGGCACATAACCAAATACCTTCAAAATGCTTCTTTTCCTACAGATTCTATGGTACAGAGATGCGACTGACACATATGCATTGACAGTAGTTGGTGTCTATGGGGTCCTCACAGATTTTGAGTTCAAGGTCAAACAGGGGACAAAAATGGTTGATTACTGAAAATCACTTTAAAATTCAATATTTTCTGCATATTACGTGCTGTGATCATCAGAATAATGCCAAAAGGGCTCTAGCATTATGTTCATATACGATTGTAATCAGATTTGGCTTAAACATGGAGGAGGGTCTGTTTTGGGGTCAAAAGGGTAAAATTCTAAAGTTTGTCCAATTTAAATGAAAATTAGTATATGTGATCTTGATATGATTCAAAATATATTGGAGGTCATTTCAAGGTCACCAGAGGTCAACGAAAGGTCAAAAGGGGTCAAATTCTAATATTTGTCCAATTTAGATGAAAATTAGTATATGTGATCTTGATATGATTCAAAATTTATTGGAGGTCATTTCAAGGTCACCAGAAGTCAACTAAAAGGTCAAAAGGGTCAAATTACAAAGTTTATTCAATTTGAATGAAAATTAGTATATGTTATGTGGATATGATGCAAAATGTGGTGAAGGTCATTTCAAGGTCATCAGATGTCATTTCAAGGTCACGGCTAGACTTCGCAGCCTTACTAAGGATGCAATATATCTAGTTTTATTTGTTTGCCTATCTGTGTCAATTTGTTTAAAAAAGCAAGATTACTAACAAAAACCTTATTGTTATACGTTAAACAGAAATAGCACGGAGGTTCAGCGATGTATACGACTCACGCTATGAACAAGGACTCTCACAAGCAGACCGATCTATTAGAGCAATGGTTGACGCAGTAAGTTGTCTGATAATATGATTCAAGGCATGTATTTGCACTTGAATAGTATAAAATACAGTAGCGTAAAGCAAATGTTGTCACATGATAAACCCCAATATTTGTTGCCGATTCAGTAAGTTAGATGTTCATAATATTATATCTTTATCAAAAGCCGTATATCGATTTACAATAGCACTATTGATGTAATGTCACTTTTTGGACTCCATAAGGAAAAAATGCAAATAGTGTGTCGGACAAAACTGGGACCAAAAATTTCTTGCTAAGCCTACCATTGAAATCGATATAGTGTAGCCTATACTTTCTCCCAATATTTTGCCTCCAGTCCAAAACGTTTGGGTTTTTGAGCAAAAGGTCATCGAACTTTTCACAGGTTCAAATGTCAAGTTTACTCAAATTGTGTTAAAAACCAGTCGAAAGTCAAATTTTTGACTATATGGGGATCAAAAATATAAAAATTCTCCAATTGTGACAAAGGAGGTGTCAAAATGTTCGTTTTGATATAACAATTCAAATAAACATAGGATCACACAATCTAAGATGTTTCGTTACCTAGGTAACACAGCAAAATAGGTAAAGTACCATTGACCTTGACCTATTTGGATATGTAAAGTTCAATGACCTTTTTCTCAAAGCCCCAACTTTTGGGATACCTCCATTCTTGGGTAAAGATTGAATAAAGAATGATCAACGCCTGACGGCGTGGACTTTCATGCTTACGAACTCGTCTTTCTCGACGGAATATGATTAACAGATAATTTGAAATTTAAGTTTGAATAGGTAAGATAAAGGTACTTAAGTAATTTTTAATTAACCACTTTAAATAGATTCACAATCAAGAAGGCAAGTAAATTAAAACGAAACAAATAAATGAAAACACATTTTTCTTTCAGGCTAAAAAGAAAGGCGTAACCGGCCCATTATCTGACAGGGGAATAGCTAGCCTTGACGACAAAGTCAAGGCAATGTCCATAACAAAAAAAAGTTCCTTGGACAGTGGTAAGTATACATTTTGTAACTGCCATTTATACAATTTTTAACTAAATTTCCCCAGTAAAATTGACCAAAACAATATGTAAAGGGTGAATTTTGGTCAAAATGCCTCAAATTACTGAAAACGTGCATTTTATGCCTAATTATGAATTTCAAGAGATCATAGGTCAAAAACCATATGTCACAGAAAAATGTTGTGTTTGACTTTTTAATCCAAACATACGTTTCAATAAAATCATATATTTTTGATGACGCATAAATCATTTTTCCAAAAAAATCCCATTTCAAAATTAATTTTTTGGACAAAACTGGACAAAAATACCAAAAACATTACATTTTCACCCATAAATTAAATGTATTGAATGAAGTGATGATTTTGTTATATCAAATATTATGAATGTGTCATGTATTCAGCACACCAAATATGAAATTGTTACTCCATTCAGTTTTGAAAAAATAAGTAGTTAGAATGTGACACTTTAGGTAAATCCTTCAAGAGGGTGACTGTTGCCATAGAAACGGAATAGGACGCACGGATTACACATTTGACAACATTAGCAGGAAAGATTCTACAGATTCTTCTGAACATTTTGAAATATGATTTGTCCATTTGAAATATCTGTCCTACGAAATCGCTAAATAAAGCACTTTAGAGTTACAGTAATTGCAAATGTGATCTTTCTTTTCAAGAAGTATTTTTACACTTGGAAAAGAGCCCATAATTTTACAACAATAATTTGATAGATATAATTGTTGTCAATAGATATAAGACCTTATTCACATTTTGACAGCTCTTGGATCTGTCGACCTCAACCGGCAAAGTTAGAAGCATTTGAATGGTCATGGGGAAAGATCCTAACAAGCGGGGAAAAAGACACATTGTCATCAGCCAATCTTTCTCGAATCAATATTGTTTTGAATAAATTTTTCCTCTTTGTATTTTTCACAACTTTCTTTTCAGTTCATTTGTTTTCTGTAGTTCTTTTGATTCGACTATTTTGTTTCCTTCATATTTTGTGCTGTCACCATTATTGTTTACAGCTGCTGTACAACGACGTCGCATGCTTCTGACTTTAGGCGTCTGGTCGTTCTTATTCAATCCTAATTGGATTTTTCACGAAATCTCCAAAGCGTGGAGATCTGAACAGTCTACATGGTCTAGCATATCTATGCCCGTTTGATCCAGACGCCTAATCAGGAGCATGCAAAGTATCTGTACAGCAATACATTGCAAACAATAATGGTGGTCATGCTGTAGGAAACAAATGAACTGAAACAAACGAATTAAAAAGAGTTGTGAGAGATAACTTGAATAACAAATGATTGAAGAAAGATGTAGTCTTTTTATTCCACAATCCGCATGGTGGAAGGTTTTCTCGGTACATATTGGCCAGTTTGGCATTTTCAAATTCGAACTTAGTCCATTCAAATATTTTAAAATCGTACGTTATTTGTCAATGTGTAAAGATAATATTTTGCGCAATATATTTCTCTCTTTCTGCTTGTCAGATGGCGCCCATAAGGCTGCGATCACATAGAAGTATACTCCTATGTGAACTCAGCCTGATCGAATGAGCGTATATCGTATGGCGAATACCGTATATCGTATACTTCTATGTGATCGCAGCCTTAGCGCTGCTGTGGTATTCACGAGAGCTCGCCATCCATCCCCAGAGGACCCGTCCCTATGTTTATCATGTATGTGGCCGCTGCCATACTTCCTCATGTCCATCATGCAGTTATTGTTAACTACATGTATATGGTCGAATCCAACGAAAAGTGTACACGGCATGTTCAGGGCCATAACTTAAAAGTATTAATCAATTGGCATTCGTTTTTGTATTGTGTTTATTCGCCTTGATCATACGCTTCGCGCCATATATAATAAGACCCCCTTCTGTGAAAAACTTAGACACAGAGACCCCAAAACATGCTATTTTTACCCATTTTTTCAAAATATTTCTTAAAGTATTTTTAAAAACATCTAAATCAGTTATGAAAAGAAGTCATTGGATTGAATCTAAATTGATTTCCTGAAAGGTGTGTATTCAAAGATTGCCTGTTCAATTTTTCACATATTTGTACATAATTATGAATTTTTTGTGATAATTTTTTGAGTGGTATTTTTTTACATTACCTACGAATACAATTTTTCATAGCACTAGATATATCTTTAAAAATGGAAATCACTAATAAATGCGCAATTGATACAAGCTTTGATATGTCCAATACTGAAATGCATTGCATTCGGACATCTTTATTATTGTGTTTAGCTGCCAGAAATTCTAAATGGCACAAAGGTAGGTTTGGTAAAAAATATGCATTACCTCCGAATACATGTTAAAGCTGCATGTGCCATTTCCACAAAGTGAGAGAATAGTAAACAATAGTTAAGCAATAGGTGCAGGGCAATACACTCTTTATTTCTACCAAGTTTCAATAACCTGCGTTTAAATATTTCTGAGATGTCAACAATAAAAGCAAGTATTCGTAGGTAAATTTCGGTAACCGAATGTTACCTACGAATACACTTTGACATCATGACAGTATTGTGAAACACCGCCATTCATGCCAATGCCCATATTGGTACATAACGAAGGCCTGTATGTTTGCTATCAAATCATATGTCAATGAAAGTTGCGAATTCACATACATGCCCACCATGCAAAACTGAATACGGCTTAATTGGTGAAAAATATGTACTGAAATAGACGACGGTCTGCTCATTTGAAAGAAAAATCAGATTCAAAGAAGATTAGAAGGGATAAATACTTGGATTTGTCAACTGTCATGTGTGCTTCATTTTAAATGTTTACCGACCTTCTGGTTTCTTAGTAATTTGTGTCCAAATTGATTTATTCGAAGGTAACTTTTGACGTTTTCGCTAAGGTTACCTACGAATACCATGGAAAAAACGACTGTTCTCATTGTCTCATGATCTAGACAACACATTGATGGACCCTGGTATAAAGCTAATTGTAGTTGCCCTCAAACGAACTGCCACAAGACGTTACTGACTCCAAGATGGACTTCACAAGTCTGCAATAACGGTTTTACGCGATTTGTGTGCAATTAAGCAAATTAACGTCACTTTAGTGCCTTTGTTTCTTACTTCAATCCTCTTTCAACCGTTGTGAACCGACATTATTAATACATGATAGGGTCTAAAGTATCAATAAACGCACATAAAGAAAATAATACATTCAAAGTGCTTTATAAAATGAAGTTTTGATTGCGATATCCACCAAAAGTCTAATTCTTACCTACAAATACTGAAATGTTACTTACGAATACAGCATAATACATGACATGTGTAATGAAGTGTCCCTACCAATGGAAATTAATTGTCAAAAACTTTAAGCGGTACCCCAGGACACTATTATTACCCATATACGGATTCATTCAACAATTATTTATTATGTAAAATTGCTGATTAACTACTTGTATATCAAAATGAAGTGGTCAAAATCTTTCTAAAAGCATCAAAAATTTTTTGATCTAAGGTAATAGCATTTATTCATTTGGACGTACCATCTGAAAGGGATCTAAAAACTTCCATTTTATTAATTCATTACCATAATAGCAAAATTTAAACCTATAAACTCAATATAGATATTGTTAAATCGCTCATGTTACCTACGAATACCCAGGTTTCTTCACCTTTTCATTGTATAAAGCGTTAGGTGTATGCGTATAATTCCTAATATTCTTGAAAACATATATCATACTCGTTCTTATACAATGTGTAAATTGATTCATACTCATTTGATAAATAAAATACAGAAACTGACCTAAACTTCATTTTCAAAAATAAACTAGCATAAATTGACTAAGATCATATTGATCGCTTATAAAAATAAAAACAAATATTTTCTGGTTGAGTTAGCATTTTCCTGACACCCTGTGGTCTACATTACACGAAAAAAAAGCGTTAATGGGAATATTCCATTTGTTTTAGGTTGATTAGTATTGCGATAGTGAAAGCATCCTAGTGGTATTCGTAGGTAACATTGGGTTTTGATATCACATTTACTATCACACGTCCTGGATTTATTTTTCAAGATTAGTAATGGCACTTTTGGTTCCTATAAGGCCAATATGTCATCAATCAATGGGCAAAAGGAAAAAATTGTGGAGACATTTTTATTTCGGACTTTTATTTTTAGCCCGTGGACACTTTTGGTTGGATTCGACCATATATGCACACAACACAGGGGCACTCACAATAGACAATTGAACCCTACTGGTAGCGCTGTGTTGTAGATATAGGAGATGAACTAGTTAGTCATATAAATAAAAAAAAAAGTATAAAAGCTATGATTTTAGTACTTTCTCTATGTTTCAATTACTTATTCTTTTCAAAATATCTGAATTTTCAACCCGGTGCAAGCTTTAATAACGGGGGACCATATATTTGTATGAGAAAGAAATATACCATCTATATCCAAACTCCCGTGTTATTCCAATGCACATTTTGCTTCACCGGGCCGCCCTGTTTGGTCGCATTTGCAAGAGGGGTGTCACGAATCCGTAATAGGTACAAATTTAGTACTTTCTGTCAATCAATTATGGTTTATTCTCTACACGTCATTTTTTAAATCATTAGCATAATAACGGTGGACCGCCTTGATGAGTAAATGACAGCAAACCAGTGAAAAATGTCCCAAAACTGAGTCAGTGGAGCTCCGCCCGTACATGTTAATAGCGTCATTATCGATTGGATAAGTCGACCGTAGCGGACAATTCGATCGCTCATTGGATTAATATTATCACGTGGTAATACATTTGCGTTGGGCAATCGATAACTATAATGGTTTAGTACTGCATATCTCGGTTTAATCTTCACTAAGCGGGTTTATGGCTGGAAAGGTCACGGTGAATTTGCCGTGGAGATAAGTGCACTATGCCCTTTCTTTATGCCATCTGTCTATGCTGTTGTTGGACGCTTATACCTCTGGAACCTTATACTGATCCATGTATAATTTGTTTTTCGATGCTGCTCTCCTTCCCATAATGTGACCAGTATATTGAGCCTTTCTAGCTCAGATGCCGTCTCTCAGTACCAGTGCAGAACCAGTTTTCTCCAACACCCATTCTTTTGTTCATTTGTACGGTGTCTGATCTCCGCCAAACTCCCCCTTTTATAATTCATATCCCCAAATTTTAGTTTTCCCCCTTTTTGCGAAATGCTTTCCCCTTTTTCAAATATTTCCCCTTTTAACTTTCCCCTTTTCAAATAGTTCCCCCTTTTCGACTTTCCCCTTTTCAAATAGTTCCCCTTTTCGACTTTCCCCCTTTTCAAATAGTTCCCCCTTTTCGACTTTCCCCCTTTTCAAATAGTTCCCCCTTTTCGACTTTCCCCCTTTTCAAATAGTTCCCCCTTTTCGAATTTCCCCTTTTCATATAGTTTCCCCATTTTCGAATTTCCCCCTTTTCATATAGTTTCCCCTTTTCGAATTTCCCCCTTTTCATATAGTTCCCCCTTTTCGAATTTCCCCTTTTCATATAGTTTCCCCTTTCCCCCTTTTCAAATAGTTTCCCCCTTTTCGACTTTCCCCCTTTTCAAATAGTTTCTCCCTTTTCGACTTTCCCCCTTTTCAAATAGTTTCCCCCTTTTCGACTTTCCCCCTTTTCATATAGTTTCCCCCTTTTCGAATCCCCCTTTTCAAACTGCTTTCCCCCTTTTTCAAATATCCCCCCTTTTAACTTTCCCCTTTTCAAATAGTTCCCCTTTTCGACTTTCCCCCTTTTCAAATAGTTCCCCTTTCGACTTTCCCCTTTTCAAATAGTTCCCCTTTTCGACTTTCCCCTTTTCAAATAGTTCCCCGTTTTCGAATTACCCCCTTTACAAATAATACCCCTTTTTATTTTCACCCATTTTGTAAAATTAATAGTTCCCCTTTTTACAAATAATCCCTTTTAACTTTCCTCCGCTTTTCACAAATAGGTTCCCATTTTAAATAGTTTCTCCTTTTTAAATAATACTCCTTTTTGTTTTTAATACTCCCTTTTTGTTTGGGTACTCCCCGTTTTCCGTGCGTAGGCTTTGCCAGTAAGCCTGGACCCTGGAGAGTACCGTGCACTCACTAGAGCTCATTTCGCTACATCCATTATTGGAAAGGCGTTCTACATGAATTTGGATACCAACGTAGGTAGATTTATAGCCTGTTGTGCAAGCGCCGCTAAATTCAATGGGTTAGGGATCCGTCAACTTTTATGCACGTTTATAGAGGGGCTGTGCAAAGAGCAAATCCGATATGATTGATAAACCAAATGATGTTCAGAATGTTAAACGGGTGAAATGGCATGCATAAATATTTATGCTGGTCAAATTCATAGCAATGATGTTTGAGAGTCTGTGAAGAACTTGTCTATAAACAGGGATATGTCAGAGACAACAAACAACTGGCTGCCATTGTTACAGAAGCCTAGATAATAAGAATTGTTTGTGCTATATAATTATTCAAAAGTTTTTTTTCTAAAGTTAGCACCAAAGTTTAAAACAAGCGGTCTTAACAGTGAAATGACAATAAAAGCATACATTTATAAAACGGGCCTGGACAAAATGGGCATTGCATATTTATGACAAGTGTGGCTGTGTGATTTTATGCAACTTTATTTTTAAGCCAGTTCCGAGTAATTTTCTCTATTCTTTGTTTGTCAACAATCCCGTTAACAATAAAAATGTGCTTTCTAATCAAAGGCTCTATGGCGTATATTCAATTGACCAGACAAATGAACCAGGGACTTCGGTCAGTGGTGCACGCCTCAAAAATCCAAAAAGAATTAGTAGGCCCTATATGTTAGATGAAGAATTAAGTAGCAATTAAGGGGGTTGGTACTACACCTGCCCAATTTTGTGCCTATTTTTGCATTTTCTCAAAAATTATGGCGCATTAGGGACAAGTAAGATATGTATATTATAGGGGCAAGGACTACAACTACTGCACTGGAAATGTTATTTCAGCACAGCCAACAGTTGTGGAGTTACAGTCAAAAATGAGGGAAAACCATTATTTGATCAATAAATCAATAACCACTTGCTTTGTGTTGCTGTATTTTCAGTACAGTAGTTGTAGTCCTTGCCCCTATAATATACATATCTTACTTTACACCAATGTGCTATAATTTTTGAGAAAATTGCAAAAATAGGCGCAAAATTGGACAGGGTGTAGTACCCCTTAAGCCTAGTCTTTTTTTAAAGTCGAGACAAGTCCAAAATAATAACGATTAATGAGCCAATCTAATTGATTCGAATTCCAATCTCCTGGCCTTTTCCTGGGTCTTTATTTAGTTGCATGATATAATTCAGATTATGATTTTTCTTAAATGTAGATCTATATCCTATAGAATTCATAAATTACATAATAAGTATCATTTTATTCATTTTATTTAACTCAAGAATTTGTATCAAACAATCACGTGCTTTCAACGTGTTGGCCGGACCTATTTCAATATCGAAGTACATGGGACGTGAATGCACGGTACTATAGATGGTCCGTGCCTACGCATCGTGAAAAGGGAATAAAAAAAAGGAGTAAAAAAAGGGAATAAAAAATAAGGGAGAAACTATTTAATGGGGGAAAATCTGTAAAATGGTATTATGTAAAAGGTGGGAAAAATTCGAAAAGGGGGAAACTATATGAAAAGGGGGAAACTATATGAAAAGGGGAAATTCGAAAAGGGGATACTATATGAAAAAGGGGAAATTCGAAAGGGGAACTATATGAAAAGGGGAAATTCGAAAAGGGGAAACTATATGAAAAGGGGAAATTCGAAAAGGGGAAACTATATGAAAAGGGGAAATTGAAAAGGGGAAACTATATGAAAAGGGGAAATTCGAAAAGGGGGAAACTATATGAAAAGGGGGAAATTCGAAAAGGGGGAACTATGAAAAGGGGGAAAATCGAAAAGGGGAAACTATATGAAAAGGGGGAAATTCGAAAACGGGGAAACTATATGAAAAGGGGGAAATTCGAAAAGGGGGAAATTCGAAAAGGGGGAACTATTTGAAAAGGGGGAAAGTCGAGAAGGGGGAACTATTTGAAAAGGGGGAAAGTCGAAAAGGGGGAACTACTTGAAAAGGGGGAAAGTCGAAAAGGGGGAACTATTTGAAAAGGGGGAAAGTCGAAAAGGGGGAACTATTTGAAAAGGGGGAAAGTTAAAAGGGGAAATATTTGAAAAAGGGGGAAAGCAGTTTCGCAAAAAGGGGAAAACTGAAAATTTGGGGAGATGAATTATAAAGGGGGAGTTTGGCGGAGATCAGACACCGTACATTTGTCCTGCCAGGATACTCTCAGAGGTCAACTGTAACACCACCTTTCAAATGTATCGGTTCGTTTGTTAACATTTTAGATTGGTGTACAAATCTCACATCCGTGTATATCATTGACGGATACATTGCTATCACTATCCCTAATCTACGTTTGATATTAGTCTGTCAGTGGTGCTATTACTTTTAATGTTGATAAGTGATCAAAGGTATTCAAATTCCTGCACCTCCTGTATCTGCTGACCATCCACGCAAAATTCATCTACACTCCTTTCTCTATCAAGTATCATATCTTGATTTTGTTGGTGTTATGAAACAGACCTTCTTCTTACTAGCTTGCTTAACACATAGCAGTAGTTCCATCAGTTATGAGCGTAGTGCTATCAGCATATTGTGATTCTGTTTCCACCAAATCTGACACCTCCATCAATACTCCTAAGTCCTCCGTCATGAGTATACATTGAAAAGACTCAGTAGTAGTATCCATATCTGGTGAAGACTTCTTCCTATTGTCCTCGCATTGACTCCTGATCCTCTCATTTTATATAGCTTGCTGACCAGACTTAATGTGCTTTGGTAATAACATTATTTGCGTGGTTTCCCACCCATATTTCATTATGGCTAACACAGTTTAACGTTTTGGAGTAATCGCTGAAACATATATATATAGTCCCGGGATATAGTGTGAGCTTGTGTTTCTTTAATTTATCAATGATGTTTCGTACATTGAGTACCGGTATCTCATCTCCCGTTCCTCTTGCGTCTAAAAACCAGCTTGCATGATGGAGATCTCTTCCTCTAGTTCTATCTTTACCCTGCTAATGATGATCTCAGCATGATCTCGCTTGCATGTGAAATCAAGCTGTAGTTAAAACATTCCACAAGTTATATACATGTTTTGGCAGTGGAACAAACATCACTCTACACCATGCAATCTCTTGGCCATTCCTTAGGGGCTGTGCAATAATTATGAGCCCTGGGGGAGGGTAGATTTTTGGGGGGGCAAGAAATTTTTGGCGAGCCGAAAGGGGGGGGGCAAGCCATTTTTGGCACACATTCTTGGAGCGCCTTTTAAATAAAACGCTCTAAAAAGACTTAGAAAAACCGTACGGAAACGCTTAAGTATTCAAATTTTCCTGCTCGCTGCGCTCGCAACATGTATAGACCATTTAAGGTTTGCAAATTGGTATCCCAAAAATTTGGCATATGCAAGGGGGAGGGCAAAGATTTTTTGGCAAGCCGAGAGGGGGGGGGCAAGCGATTTTTGGCGGGCCGGGGGGGGCAAGCGATTTTTGGCGAGCCATTTGGAAATTTTTATTGCACAGCCCCTTATCATTCCAGATTGTTTTGCACAAACGCCATAGCAGGTCAACACATATCTAGACGATTTCCACAGCTCATTTGGTGCATGGTGTGCTGTCTTTTCCAGGTGATTTTCAATTATTCGTCTTACATAGTGCCTGTTCTCTGACCAGAGTGGTGAAGGCCGGTTCATCGGAGTTAATTTCACAGATGTATTTTATATTATGACTCTTTAATAATTCAAACATTTTTGCTTGACAAATCCATTAAATGAGTACTCACAACTTTAGCTTTCGCCATCGGTGGCTTGATCACAAGTGACTTTGTCCACTGATTTTCCCGTGAAACATCTTGTTGACTTTTCCCGGAAGTGATGATGTTTTTGTTTTGAGCAGTTGATCTTTAAGTTTCAATACCCATACACTATACAAAGTGAAGTTAGCTAAGTATAGTAGCTCTTTTGTACAGTTTTTCAATTATACAGCCTGTCTCAAAAAAAATTGTGCAAGTGAAAAGCGCCCTCTTTGGCAATTAGAAAATACCGTTGTGACATAATGCTTACATCAACGTCACAGGCGCAGTCTTAGCTCTTACATGCCGTTTGTTCTGTTCAATTTGCTTGTTCAAATTTCGAGATATGTTCATTTAACAACGAAAGGGTAAAATCACAATTGTGCCAATTTTACTAGGGAAGAGAGCTGTGCATGTAAATCAATGATAGCTGATGTTGATGCGTCTAATGCACTCCCCCTTTCGGGGCGCATGTACCATAAAACCCCGTCTACAATCATATATAGTGTTTTTTATGAAAGCTATATTAATTCGAAGCAAGCGTAAATATACCAATACAAAAGATTGGTCTTAAAATGATACTTGTTTGTACATGCTTGGATCCGTAATTTATTTGCTCAAACTCCATAATGGCGCCTTGATTAATGTAGCTTTCATCAGAAGCACTCTATATGCTTGTAGACGGGGTTTTACGGTATTAATTAGACGTATATGGCAAGTATGTTGCACAATAGAACAGAAAAACCTGGTTTTTCGTAGATAAACCTGGTTTTTCGATCGAAAACGAGAAACCTGGTTTTTCGGCCGAGAAACCTGGTTTTTCGCCGATAAACTTGGTTTTTCACTGATAATTATACAGCCTGTCTCAAAAAAAATTGTGCAAGTGAAAAGCGCCCTCTTTGGCAATTAGAAAATACCGTTGTGACATAATGCTTACATCAACGTCACAGGCGCAGTCTTAGCTCTTACATGCCGTTTGTTCTGTTCAATTTGCTTGTTCAAATTTCGAGATATGTTCATTTAACAACGAAAGGGTAAAATCACAATTGTGCCAATTTTACTAGGGAAGAGAGCTGTGCATGTAAATCAATGATAGCTGATGTTGATGCGTCTAATGCACTCCCCCTTTCGGGGCGCATGTACCATAAAACCCCGTCTACAATCATATATAGTGTTTTTTATGAAAGCTATATTAATTCGAAGCAAGCGTAAATATACCAATACAAAAGATTGGTCTTAAAATGATACTTGTTTGTACATGCTTGGATCCGTAATTTATTTGCTCAAACTCCATAATGGCGCCTTGATTAATGTAGCTTTCATCAGAAGCACTCTATATGCTTGTAGACGGGGTTTTACGGTATTAATTAGACGTATATGGCAAGTATATTGCACAATAGAACAGAAAAACCTGGTTTTTCGTAGATAAACCTGGTTTTTCGATCGATCGAGAAACCTGGTTTTTCGGTGAAAAACCAGGTTTTTCGGCCGAGAAACCTGGTTTTTCGCCGATAAACTTGGTTTTCACTGATAAACCTGGTTTTCAAACGAAAACCAGGTTTTTAATTCGATTGTTATAGTTTTTCGAAAAACCTGGTTTCTCGGTCGATAAACCTAGTTTATCAAAAACTATGACAATTGAATTTGAAAAACCTGGTTTTTCGATTGAAAAACCAGGTTTATCAAAAAATATGACAATCGATTTGAAAAACCAAGTTTATCGGCGAAAAACCAGGTTTATCGGTCGATAAACCAGGTTTATCAAAAACTATGACAATCGAATTTGAAAAACCTGGTTTTCGATTGAAAACCAGGTTTATCAAAAAAACTATGACAATCGATTTGAAAAACCAAGTTTATCGTCGAAAAACAAGGTTTCTCGGTCGATAAACCTGGTTTTTCAAAAACTATGACAATCGAATTCGAAAACCTGGTTTTCGATTGAAAAACCAGGTTTATCAAAAAAACTATGACAATCGATTTGAAAAACCAAGTTTATCGACGAAAACCAGGTTTCTCGGTCGATAAACCTGGTTTTTCAAAACTACGACAATCGAATTCGAAAAACCAGGTTTCTCGGTCGATAAACCTGGTTTTTCAAAAACTATGACAATCGAATTCGAAAAAACAGGTTTATCAAAAAACTACATTGTATGACAATGGAATCCTCCTCGAAAAAACGGAATTTCCAAACCATTAGTAATGGCGACACAC
Organism: Amphiura filiformis; assembly: GCF_039555335.1. Classification (NCBI taxonomy): domain Eukaryota; kingdom Metazoa; phylum Echinodermata; class Ophiuroidea; order Amphilepidida; family Amphiuridae; genus Amphiura; species Amphiura filiformis. The sequence goes on from NC_092643.1 coordinate 30,014,575, forward strand.
TTCATGGCGCGCGGGCATGGTGTGATCAACGAGGTAGAAAGGATAGAGCGCTCTGATCGCCGAATCTGTGAAGCCGGTTTGGGTGCTGTATAGATACACAAACAGGCGCGTAGCCAGCATTGTCAGTCCGAGGGGGCAAACGTCTTTATCGTCCCTAAAACGTCTTTATCGTCCCTAAAACGTCGTTATCGTCCCTATTCTTTTTTATCGCAATATCGCGTGTGCTTAGCACGCGAGTCTATTTGTTTTGGTAAATAACGAGCGCGCGTAGCACGTGAGCCGAAATTTTTTGGGTTCAATCTCCCTTCTCCCCCTTTTTCTTCTCCCTCCCTCTTTCTTTCTTTCCCTTTCCCTCCTCTTCCTCTCCTTTCCCTTCTCTTTCCCTTTTTCCTTCCCTTTTTCTTCCCTCTCCTTCTCCCTTCCCTTCTCTTTCTCCCTCTCCTTCCCTTCTTTTCTCTTTTCTCTTCTTTTTCCGTCCCCATTTTATAAAGGCAAGCACGCCTGAATCTGGTATTTCATCGCTCCTGCCGATTTGGTAAAGGTGCTCTTACATATACCCCTTGAAGATTCCACATCCATCCTACCAATATCATGTTAAAAACCTGTAAGCACATCATGATTTATCACTAAATGGCGGACGGAAAATTGCTGAAAATTTGCTGGCATGGAGTGTACAGTACCAGGGGGAATCGATGCGTGCACGAAGTTGTGGTACCGGTACTCGACAGTTTGTTTTCAAGCTCCTTGTAGGCCTATGTAGCGTACAAACCACAATAAATCAGCAAATCCACTCGGCTTCATAAGCGTCTGTTGTTTTTATATTCCCCGTCTCTGAAATCAATGACGTAATCAAAATCTACTCAATATTCATATTTTCGAACGTTGTTTGCTCCAGTCAGGCCCTGCTCCAGTCCTCAATACAACACAGTGAAGCGGCCGTGCGTGAGTACCGGTATTCGAGGCCTGGAGGATCTAGCCTAAGTGCAATCGGGGAGTGCAAGCGTATAGTATTCGATTGTCATAGTTTTTTTGATAAACCAGGTTAATCAAAAACTATGACAATCGAATTCGAAAACCTGGTTTTTCTATTGAAAACCAGGTTTATCAAAAAACTATGACAATCGAATTGAAAACCAAGTTTATCGGCGAAAACCAGGTTTCTCGGTCGATAAACCTGGTTTTTCAAAAACTATGACAATCGAATTTGAAAAACCTGGTTTTCGATTGAAAACCAGGTTTATCAAAAAAACTATGACAATCGAATTGAAAACCAAGTTTATCAGGGAAAAACCAGGTTTCTCGGTCGATAAACTTGGTTTATCAAAAACTATGACAATCAAATTCGACAAACCTGGTTTTTAGATTGAAAAACCAGGTTTATCAAAAAAAACTATGACAATCGAATTGAAAAACCAAGTTTATCAGCGAAAAACCAGGTTTCTCGGTCGATAAACCTGGTTTTTCAAAAACTATGACAATCGAATTCGAAAAACCTGGTTTTTTGATTGAAAAACCAGGTTTATCAATAAAAACTATGACAATCGAATTGAAAAACCAAGTTTATCAGTGAAAAACCAGGTTTCTCGGCCGATAAACCTGGTTTCTCAAAAACTATGACAATCAAATTCGAAAAACCTGGTTTTTCGACTGAAAAACCATGTTTATCAAATCGAAAAACCAAGTTTATCGATTGGATTGTCATAGTTTTTGATAAACCTGGTTTATCAGCCGAAAACCAAGTTTATCAAAAAACTCTGACAATCGAATTGGTTTTTCGATTGAAAAACCAGGTTTATCGACGAAAAACCAGGTTTTTCTGTTCTATTGTGCAATATACTTGCCATAGACGTATCAACATTAGCACGCGTGCATTATTTTGTCTAATATCTCTCCCAACAAGTAATACGCGTTCATTAACCTATAACATGTATAAGTGCGCAATATTTGTTTGTCTTTTAACATGTCTACGAGAACATTATTTACCATGATAAAATCATTGACACGCACATGCAGAACAGCAGAATGTGAAATCCACTTTTACAGCAGAATGTGAAATATTTATTTATCTTTTAATCTCTTTTAAGTGGAAAAAGAGAATCATCATTCCTGCATCATGATAAAACAGTCAAAACAGTCAAAACATTTTTGTATTGTGTAATTGATGCATTCTTTTGATTTCACGAAGGAACTCTTGATAAACTTGATGCTATCACTATTACATGTAAAGCCCTCTTCCCTAGTAAAAGTGGCACAATTGTGATTTTACCTTTTCGTCTTTAACTACACATATCTCAAGATTAAAACAAGCAAATTGAACAGAACAAACGGCATTTGAGAGCTAAGACTACACCCTTGACGTCGATGTAAGTATTTTTTCACAACGGTATTTTCTAATTGCCAGAAAGGGCGCTTTTCACTTGCACAATTTTTTTTGAGACAGGCTGTACTAGGTGAACTTTAGTAAGTTGACAGCCCAAATGATGAAGTGTCCATCCCGGGTGTCCATAATTATAATACGCCCAGTTTTTATTAATCTATTTCGTTACTTTCTTGCAGCTAGTAACGTGCATGACTTTGACAATGTTAGTCCTCTTGTACTGGATATCGGTTCCGGTTCGGTCAAAGCCGGTTTTGCAGGAGACGACGCTCCAAAGGCCTTATTTCCGACAGTCATCGGTACTCCAGTTCAAAAGGTGAGATTATTTACTTGCCAAGCTCTAAGTTTTTAACTTTAATTTTACTTCGTTGCAATTTAAGGTTATTGAATAAAGTCGTTATAAGCTTCCACATCTGTTCCCATGGTGGACTTTGGTGTTCAATCATCTGTACCTGGTAATCCGGATTCGTTGTGTTCCTCATCGTGCCTAACTGCGATTAGAGATTTAGAAACTACTCTGGTACAAAAACTGTTGGAATCCGAAAAGACCTGTTATAATCTCAAGGTTGACATAATTGCTTCAGAGATGGAAGTATTGAAGAAGGAAAACGCATCGCTAAAATCACAATGTGATTCACTTAAGACTGAATGCGAATCGCTAAGAAAGAAGCGCGATACGGGTATTGATTCTTGTTCTTCTGTCCCGATCCAATTACACAAGATGAAGCAAGACATTGACCAGCAGCTTAAGAACAGGCATCAACAATGGCAGAAGTCCTTTGACTCTTTACATGATAAACTGAAGGCCTCTGACGCTATGGTTAAACGTAATGATCAAATGCTTTTGGCCAAAGATGAGCAGATTGCAAGTCTTCACGCTGATTTAAAACATACCACAGCAAAGTTAGCGCAGGCTAAGGATGACCTTTACGAGGCCAAGCGTGCCCCCATTATGTACACTCCTGAGGAGTTTCAGGCAGTAACACAGACACCAAAGCATGTCCCACCATCGGATCTGCCTAGTACATCTGCGCATGTGAACCCCCGGCCCCAACCTCTTCCACCTGGGATGGACTCACCTCAGCAAATTGTATCTGCGCAAAGTGTGGTCCTCCAACCTTCTCCACCTGTGATGGACACGCCTACTTGTTCCTCATCGCTTCCAGTTAACCATGATAATCATCGTTCCAAATCGTATGCATCTGTTACCGGTACTACAGCTCATGATAGCTCTCACTCTTCTCCTACTAACTCTGCTCGACATGGTCAACAATCTAGTCCCCGCTCAAGTAATCACAGACGTCAAGATCATCAATCTAGTCCCCGCGCAGGTAATCGCAGACGTCCCAAACCATCCGTTGTGGTAATTGGGAACTCGCATATGTCCTCCTTAGACACCAGCCGTTTCATTCCAGGCGCTGAGGTTACCTCTATTCGTGCATATACAATCGATGAGGCGAATAACCAGTTGAATCAACTGAATTTTGTTCCGGATTGTGTGGTTATCCACGAGATAACAAATGACATTACGGCATGCCCACCTGATAAGTGTGCATCTTATTTACAGTCCATCGTTGACTATCACGGTACAAGATTTTCACATACTAAATTCGTCATATCCTTAGGTGTGCCTCGTCTTGATAATTTGTTCTATAACACCATGACGGATGTTACCAATGCCTTCATCAAATGCTCTGTGCTTAAATCTAGCAACAACAATATGAGTTTCTGTGATAATAGTAACTTTGTTAAGAATGGTACTCCGTTGCGTCATCTGCTTAGCGCCTCTGATTGGTATCATTTGTCAGAGGAGGGTAGCTGCTTATTGTATAGCAACATCAGGTGTAAGGTAGAACAGGTGTTATCTCTGAATAGAGGAGGTTATTTCAGAAAATAACTTAAAATTCACTTTTCCAAATAAATCTATTTCTCTTGGAGCTTGGAACATCGATGGTCTTTTCTCACGAATTGGCAATACTCGTACCTCTAAACTAGATCTTGCTCCCATTCAAAACATTCTCAATAATTATGATATTTTCTGTTTATCAGAAACTCACTGTGAGGTAAATGATATTGTTTAACTTGATGGGTATAGTATTTTTCAGAATCATAGACCACGCTCACATAAAGCTCCACATGCATTTGGTGGACTAGCAATTGGGATTAAATTGAATTTAATGAAAGGTATCATGGTTCTACCTCATTCTAATTCAGAGTTTATGTGGATTAAATTGTGTAAGAACTTTTTTGGACTTACCAATGATATTTATCTGTGTAATGTTTACATTAGTCCTTCTACTTCTAGCTATAGTCAACGTAGAGATGATATATTCTCCCTCATTGAAACTGACATTGCAAAATTCACCTCAGTTGGTAGTTGTGTGTTGATGGATGTACTGAACCTGATTTCATTGTTAACGATAACGATAAGCATATTACTGTACATCCTAATTACGTAAATGATATTCCTCTTATCAGACGTAATTTAGACAGGAAAGAACCTGATTCTCATGGTAAGAAACTTTTGGATTTATGTAAAGGCAGTGGTCTTCGCATTGTCAATGGACGTAAATTGGGTGATATATGTGGCAATTTTACTTGTTTTAGCCACCGAGGTAATCCTAGTTTGATTGATTATATGTTATGTGATACTGACATCTTTGATGATGTTAAATTTTTTCAAGTTCATGATTTAAATCCAGTTTCCATTCATTGTTTGATTACTTGTAAGTTACGAGCGGGTTGGAAGAATTATGAGTTTCCTTCCACACAGGATTCCATGCAACTTCATGATTTACCCACCCAATTTAATTGGTCGTCCAAAGTTGCTTCTTTATGGAAACTTGCTTTAAATCGTGATGATATAAAACGTGATATTGATTTGTTTTTGTCAGAATTTGTTAATGCTGATATTTCTGTTGATACTTGTCTTGATAAGTACTATGAGTTGTTACGTACGATCAGTTGTAAAGCTGGCTTACGACGGATTAATTCTAGAGGTAAACGTGTTAAAACCAATAAGAAACAATCTTGGTATGATCATGATTGTAAGTTGATTTACCGGAAACTTAAATCTCTTTCTCGTAGTATTAAACAACAGCCTACTAATTTAACTCTAATTCATAGTTATCGCAAGATTCGTAAGAGTTACTTTAAGTTGTTATCTAGTAAGAAATCTGCTTTTCGGAGAAAGATTTGTCAGAAGTTGGATGATCTTCAAAGCAACAATCCTCAAGCTTTCTGGAACATTTATAATGATCTTTGCGTCTCTAAGAAAAACATGTCCAATCCTATTTCACCTAAAAAATGGTGGGACCATTTTCTTACTCTAATGAATAGGAATATTTCGCATAATGATGTTAATTTTGAGAAGCACATTGATGATTTTGTGTCCAATTTAAATGTTAGTGAAATTAATTCACTTGATTTTGTAATCTCTCCATCTGAGATCATTCAGGCGGCTAAACACTTAAAAAGTGGTAAGGCTGCTGGTATCGATGGCATTAGACCTGATATGATCAAAGAAGGAATTGATATATTTGCTCCTGCTTTAGCAAATTTGTTTAATTTAATCTTCCAGGAAGGGAACTTTCCTTCCCAATGGAGAACTAGTTCGCTCACTGTTATTCATAAAAAGGGAGATAAAAATACTCCTAGTAATTATCGTGGTATTGCTGTTTCTAGTAATCTGTGTAAATTATTTTGTATTGTACTTTATAATCGTTTATATACCTTTGTTACTAACAACTCTGTTATTCCAAAACAGCAAATTGGTTTTCAAAGAGGCTCACGTACAAGTGATCATATTTTAGTTCTTAAGTCTCTGATTGATAAATATATTAATCGTGCTGGTAAGTCTTATCTTTATGTTTGCTTCATTGACTTTTCTAAAGCGTTTGATACAGTATGGAGAAATGCACTTTTATATAAATTAGTCCATGTTGGAATTGGTGGCAAATTCTTAAATATCATTAAAGATATGTATAATTCAGTATCTTTTGCCATTAAGTGTGATGATAAGATTACAGATTCATTTCAAACTAGTGTTGGTGTAAAACAAGGTTGTGTTCTTAGCCCGGTATTTTTTAATATATTTCTTCATGATCTTCCACATATTTTTGATACAAGCTGTGATCCAGTTACTTTAAATAATTCTTTCTTGAGCTGTCTTATGTATGCTGATGATTTAATTCTTATTTCTGAAAGTGCTAAAGGATTACAATGTGCTATTGATAAATTGTATGATTATTGTAATAAGTGGAAGTTGATAGTCAATATTCGTAAATCAAATGTTATGATCTTTAATAAGAGTGGTCGCATGCTGAAGAATTATACTTTCAAATATGGTGATGTTACATTAGACTTAACGAATGAATATTGTTATTTAGGTATCATTTTTGTTCCATCTGGCTCTTTCACTAAAGCTATGAACCAGTTGAAAGATAAGGCCAATAAGGCGTATTTCAAAATAAGAGATAATTTGTATAGTTCATCTGTTGCTTGTAGCCTAAAATTGTTCACTACTCTTATTCAGCCCATTTTGAATTATGGTTCTGAGGTTTGGATGCCCTATTTGCTTAAGAATTTAAATGATTCTAATATTACATCTATTTGTGATAAATTGCCTGGTGAATCTTTACATGTGAAGGTTGGTAAATTAATTCTTGGTGTTAATAAAAGAACTACTAACAATGCAGTTAGAAGTGAATTAGGTTGCTTTCCAATGTTACTTTTTATGATGAATTTATCTGTTAAATATTGGTGGTCTTTAAATAATCATTGTTTACATGGGAATAATTCCCTAGCCATTGATGCTCTTTTGGACAATAGAATATTATGTGATACTGGTTTATTCTCATGGTCTTCTGGTATTATGAAAATTCTTGCTAGTATAGATAGATTAGATATTTGGGATAAACCAAACATATTAACTAAGCACAATTTTCATGTTATTATTCTTTCCAATCTTCAATCCAATTATGAAGTTCAATGTTTAGATTTTATGTGTCAACATCAGCCTAAACTTCGTTCTTATTGTTTGTTCAAAACAAATTTTCATTGTGAGAATTATGTTCTTATGTTTCATCGCGCATTTAGATCAAATTTCAGTAGATTAAGACTCAGTGCTCACTCTTTGATGATTGAAAAGGGGCGTCATTTAATACCTAAATTAGATCCTCATAAAAGAATTTGTCATCTATGTACTTTAAATATGATTGAGGATGAATTTCATGTTATTATTAAATGCCCATTTTATGATACTTTGCGTAGAGATATGTTGAAAATTTTAAGTGTCACAGATTTTGATAGTATAAAACCTGTTCTTACTTTTGTAAACTCTGCTTTTCAAGCACGTAGTAACCTAGATGTTTAATAGTTTAGTTTTATAATTTACTTATTCTCTTTTATATTTTCTATATGTGTATCTTTTGTATAACTTGACTGTACCTATTTGTTTGGTGATGTCAATAAAATAACTTGAACTTGAACTTGTTTTTACTTTCATTGTAGGCCTAATCGCTAATAACCTCCATTATTTTTATGGATCTATACAGGATGCAGGGGTCCGTTCCAGCTACGTTGGGTATGAAGCTATGAACAACCTGACGTATCCTATTAAACACGGTGTTGTTACCAACTGGGACGACATGGAAAAAATCTATCATCATACATTCTATGACGAGCTCCGAATTGCTCCAGAAAAGCATCCAGTATTACTTACGCATCCTTCGTTACAACCCAAAACCGAACTAGAAAAAACGACACAAGTAGGTTTAAATACGTTGTAGTTTAGTAGGAAGAAGGGGATATCGTGCACCCTCGGAAATCAATTTCTAATCGACATCTCTAGATCAGAAAAAGTACGTAAAAATGATCAGCTATGTTAAAAATTTTACAAAATGTCCCAAGGGGTCGACAACAGGGTTCAAATTTCAACTCTTTTCATAACGATTCAGAAAAAAGTATAGTTTGACCTATCGGTGACATGCAGTTCTTGAGTCATAAGCAAAAATGTCAAAGCGGGGGGTGGACAGTTCTTTTGGCGACACAGGGGGAAGAAACAAAAAGTCCTCCGATTTTAACGAAAATTGTCTGAATTATTTAGTCATGTAAAAACAAGTCAAATAAGGAATAGTTCTTGCACTCTATGATGTTTCGTTACTCAGACACCACACCAAGGTATTAGGAGCAAAATAGGTCATGGTCAGTAGGCCCTACAGTCTGCAATGGGGCTTTACCTTTATTGTCGGTTTTTGGCAATAACGAGGCTTAGACGGGCACGGTGGCTCAGTGGTTACGGCCTTGGACTCATAATCTGAGAGCTTGCTTGATGTGCATGGGTTCGAGTCCCCATCCCACCACCGTGTTGCGCCCTTGAGCAAGGCGCTTTGCCTCGCTTGCCTCACCCCACCCAGGTACAATGGGAAGCTGTTAGGGGTTGTCACAGTCGTTGTACTGATGAATCCTGCGCCAATTGTAGGCTGCAAACGTGGTTCCAAAATATTCTAATGACGGGGGAATAAATGTAAAGAGATATATAAATATATACATTTTTTTACATTTTTAACTGTACCTTAATGTACCGTACTTAATTTTACATGACGAACAATTTAAAACCACTTTAGTTGAAATCGGAGTACTTTCTGGCCCCTATAAGGCCAAAAAAACTGACCAATCTCCACTTTGACCTTTTTACTTATACCTCAAGAAGAACGGTATGTCGCAGATAGATCAAACTATACTTTTTCTGAATCGTTATGACCAGAGGAATACTTTGGTGTGGTGTTTGACAACATCTGAGCAATTATGGATTTTGAACCTTGTTGTATAAAATGTGACCCCTGGTGACTCCTTGACATTGTTTGTTTTAAGATTTTGCAACATCACTCGCTGCTTCATCAGGGTAATACTGCAACATGAAAAAGAAAACGGGCAAAAATAAACTGTCTGATAAAACACTGCACACAAATCAGAGCTGTTCCAAACAATGATGTTAAGCAATACGAAGAAAAACTGATTTGGGCCTTTAATGTGCAAAACATACTATTTTACTTAGTGGGACTGATCAATTTTAATATTTTTTTCATTTAGACTGGTTCTATTTTGGAAAAATCGCGTTCCTACCGGCAAGTTTGCGTAAAAGTTGGAAACTAGCTTAATTTTGTTAATTTGGGTATGCCGAACTCGAATCAGTATTTTGAGACCTTGACCCTCACAAAGACCCCCCAAATGACCACATAGGATCGTATAGGGGGCAAAAAATCATTTTAGTCCGATAACACTTTCAAACATATCAAAGTATTTGTCTGGCCCACGGATCCCAGAAATGTAAGGTTTGTTCGCGTACGACCTATAGTTAAGAAGTTATGGGACACAAAAGGCATTAGGCCTTATTTTGCTTATTGTCCATGGCTCAGTCAAAAGCCAAAGTTGCCCCAATTTTCGTAAAAGTTGAGGCAAATTGCTCCCCTAGCTTAGAGGTTTCAGAAAAAGAATAGTTCACATCGCAGATATTAGAAACTATTCTTTTCCTGAATCCTTTAAACTTGAGGAACATTATGTCTCCATTTTTACAAAAATTGGAGCAACTTTAATCCCCCCCCCCTGTACAACATAGAAATTGACCTTGGACCTGTTGAGCCTCATAACTTGGTAAATATATGTCCTATGCGTAAATATATGTCCTATGAGCAAATATGTTACATTTTGGTAATCCTTAGGTCCAGACGAATAATTTGATATGTTTTTAATGAATTTTTCAGCATGTTTAAACATGTAGGGGTTTGGGGGTCTTTTTAAGGACCATGGACGTTCGAATACAGCTTGGCAGGCAAAATTTTGAATTCAACGTACCCGAATTAACCAAAATTATTTGGTTGACAAACTTGTAAAACCATCAAACCCTAAAAACAAGATTGTCACGACAGTAATTCACTTTCGTCTCTGTTTTTTTTTTACGTTTTTTACGTTTAATGTGAGCAAAATTTTGATTTATGACGTCTAAATAAATATGGAAATAGGCCTAAATGAATTATTTTTTTCGGTATTTAAAAGAAAATTAAAGCATCAATAAAGGATTCCTTGTTTTTGCTTGTTTGTTCTCTTTAATTGACACTACACGATACCAATCAATTTTATGTAGTACAACCGCTTAAATTAACCAAACAAAAGTACCAATGATAGCCTAGATATTGTTTACTTTGAAACAAAAATGCGATTATATATAATTTGTTTGATATTAAAAACCTCGGTCGAGGTTTTGCCAAAGTTTAAAAAATAACGTTTAGTTAATGAAAAAAAAGAAGAAGTGAAGTCTAGCAACGCGACGAGGTTTATTTGCCCGAAATAGAGTTCTATTGAATCCGCTATTGTATCCGTTATTGTAGTATATTAATAAAAACTAATGCAGGAATCGCGGGAATCTCTGAAATACACATTTATTGCTTGTCTCTACCGCCGGCGTTTCGCAGTTATTAACATTCAAAATGATCCGATACTCTTACAATTATAGACTTATACGTGCTTTTTATATAATATTAACAAATTTCAATTATGAAAACTACAAACTTTTAAATTGAAAATATATTTACCATCGAAAATATATCATACTTAATTTTTATAATCTATACCGAACCCATAAGTGCCCAATTATATCAAATGGAAGTTCATACTAGCACCTATGAACATCTGCAGACGTATAACGATATTAACCTTTCGTTCATGCTTCACATCTAACTCGTTTATTTACACACTCCACGCAAGAGGCATATTGGAAAGGCTAGCATCGAGCGACGGCGATTGTAGCGGTAGATGCAAGTATAAATACAACATCATTCAAGTGTATAATCCCTTATAATCTTTAGGTCCGAGAAGTGCGATAGCATGTGAATGATGTTTTCTATATGTCAGAATTATGGAGAATTATGGATGCAACTTCATCCGCAGTAGGCATATTATGATACAATGCCATTAAATACTCGGACCATGAAGGTAGTAGAGAAGGAGAGTAAGCTCGCGTTAAGCTCATTACGTAAGTCCTATTGTAATCACAATAGAGACAGATATACCTTTGATCTAATGATCATCGCCGACAGTTTCTGCATTATGTACAGATGTAGGGCCTATATACAGCAGGTTGACCATGTTGACAGACAGTCGATTTGCTAAGTATATATAATACTCTACTACTCTTTATGAACACGCAATATAATAAAACATAAACCTTTTTTGATAATACATAGCCTACTGCGTATTGCAAATTGTTGTATGTAAAATTGTGACCCGTTCTTCATGTTATTACGACTTTACTACAAGTTTTTAAAAGGGTGAAAAGCCACACAGGATAGATTTTTTAAACTTTGGCCCCTTTTTTACGTTTTGAAACTTTTTTGGCAGATAACCTGCCGGTATAACCTTTAGGCCTACAATAAGCCCATGGCTTTAAACATTCCCACCAAACAAAAAGTGTCTATCGCTGCTGTAAGAGCAACTGATTTTATAAACTTACAATACTTTTCTTCTTATCTTCAAATATATTTCATCTTATTCTTTACAGATTATGTTTGAAACATTTAACACCCCAGCTATGTACTCGGAAAATACGGGCTCACTGGCATTATATGTTTCTGGTGGGACAACCGGAATTACTGTCAGCTGTGGAGATGGAGTTACACACATTGTTCCGATCTACGATCTATATGCTCGACTGACCGGGGCACCGACTAGGATTAATCTTGCTGGTCGTGATCTAACAGACTATCTCTCAGATATTCGCAGGGGACAAGGACACAACTTCAAAAGTACAGGCAAGTTTCCTTACTCGCGATTCTAAGAAACATACAAAACTAATTTTGAGGAGCATGACCTAGCGGTTTTTGCACTCAAATATTGAACAAATAAAGCAGATCCCGATGTTTGATATAAAGGATGTCATTTCCGCTCTATGTGTATTTTTTTTTGTATCTAGAGAGGGGGGAAACGCCTATAGGTCAGTGTATTAATATTTCGAAGAAGGCCTACCCTGCATTGATTTTAGTTATATGGCTAAAACGGGAAAACAATATGGCTTTTGTCATCCCACTAGCCTTGAGTTCAACCTAACTGTGAATAAAATTTCACATTCTATATCCACTCCCTCCTCCTCTTCCTCTCCCCATCTCTCTCTCTCTCTCTCTCTCTCTCTCTCTCTCTCTCTCTCTCTCTCCTCTCTCTCTCTCTCTCTCTCTCTCTCTCTCTCTCTCTCTCTCTCTCCTCCTTTTGTTTCTCTCTCTATCTCACCCCCTCTTTCTTTAACAGTCATTTTAATTTGTTAATGCCTTTTCCTCCTTAATTTAGGTCTCAAAGAACCTGCTCGTGACATTAAGGAAAAACTATGCTTTGTTTCCGTGGATTTTGATAAAGACATGAAGACTGCAATGTCCAGCTCCACGCTAGACAAGAGTTACGAGCTACTTGATGGACAGGTAATCACCATCAGGAAAGAGAGATTCAGTTGTCCGGAAATCTTGTTCCAGCCATCTATTCTGGGAATGAAATATAGTGGCGACTCCAAGCGCGGCATCTGTACACTCTTATACGAATGTATCAACCAATGCGATGTGGACATTCAAAAAGACCTATATGCAAATATCGTCTTGTCAGGAGGGTCAACCATGTTCCCTGGATTCGCCGATAGGATTCAGAAAGAAATAACCTCCTTAGCACCACCCTCAACGGACATAAAAGTTTTTGCACTACCAGAGCGTAAATATTTAACGTGGATCGGAGGGTCTATATTGGCTTCACTATCCTTTATGGAGCCAATGTGGATCAGTAAGCAAGAATATGATGAAAGTGGTCCAGGCATTGTTCACAAGAAGTGCTTTACAAACTAACGAAAACAAACTCAAAACATGTCCCAGTGCTACACATGTTTTATCCTCCGCTGACTAGTTGAAAGTTGCATATAAACCAAAGCAATATTGTAAGATCTCTGAACGTAAATATACGTGTTTTTTTTTACTTTTGAGCCAAACTAATGATAAATACAAAAGAATATTACGATTTTATTCCAGCACTTCGAATTAGATCATCAATGCGTGTATCAGTCGATTGTATCGTTTAGTCATGTTTAAACCATTGCTGTGACGTCAGTCTATTCAATAAACTGTAGATTTTTTTCTACGAATCAACACTTTTCTGCACGAATCTACAGTTAAGTGTGGATTCGTACAGAGAAGTGTGGATTCGTACAAAACATTTAATCTACAGTTTATTGAATAGAATTACGGCTGTTTCTAAATTAAGTGATAGGGAACATTATCATGAACAAATAAAATAAACGACATTCAAAAATTATGAAACCATTTTACACTAAAAAATACAATGAATACAATACTTTATTATTTTGTACATGCGCTGAACTTACGTTTTCAAGTTCCAAAATTATATAATAGGCCTACCGAGCTTTTATAATTGTATAGGCCAACAAAATTGTATTTGTATGTAAAATAACAACGCAAATTGTGCATTTTGAATGCAATTCGGCCATTACACTTTCATGTGTCATAAATAAAGTCTGCACAAAAAGTAACTCAGCTGTTATAAATACGCCTATAGATGCAGAACTAATAATTGTTTTCACAAAATTTCAACATAGCGGGAAGGATGATTTATTTACACGCATTTTTATTCGTTAAATGTCGTTCAATATTAACAACACAGTAGTGCTTTTACAGAAAAACACCCGAATTCAAATAGTTGTAGTTTACAGCGATCAATGGTTATAATGCCAGCACTGTAAACATGTAAAGTCCGCCATTATCTTCGCGCTTACTTCAAATCAATACAAATAACTGCAACTTTTTAATTGAGGTATTTTTCTTTCAAAACACTGCTGTATTGTCAATATTTAACAGAATTGGACAAATGGGGTATAAAAATGCGCGTAAATAAATAATCCTTCTTTTTATGTTGAAATATTGTGAAAACAATTATTTGTTCTGAATCTATAGGCGTATTTATAACAGCTGAGTTACTTTTTGTGCAGACTTTATATTATTCCGCCAAAATTTGCATAGACCTATGTTTTTCTTTTTCAACTTATTTTTAATTAAAAACATTTTATCTGTTGTCGGTTTTTTTTTCTGTTCTTTTTTCTTTTTCTTTCTATTTTTATTTCAGTCGCTTACGTATTTTTTATTTAGGAAACTTTGCTACATAATACACATTCTGTATCAATGCATTTAGGCCTATCTGTTTATTTATTTGTTTGTTTTATGCATGTTTATTAATGATATTAGCCACCGTAGATCTATTTTCTGTTTAATTTGTATTTGACTTTCGTATACAAACTGCATTTTGTTTCATCTGGTGGTATTTTGGCATGCTTGAATATTTACCTATATCGATCAGTAGCCAGTAGGCCTATCCGATAATTAAATATTAATGATTAAATATTATAAATATTTATTATAATTAAATATTATAATAATATGATGAGTATCATTTTATTATGAAATGTAAAGCTTAGGATACTATGAGACAGGTTTTTCTGTCTGATATTAAGTCTATTTAGAATACCACAAACCTAAGTAGGGTAGGCATAACTATGATATTTTTATTGCTATTATGGGCGTTAAAGATAGTGATATTTTAACAAATTGTGTGTGCTTATATTAAGGCCGTATAAAATTAATATTTTGGTTCTCGTCCAGAGGATTTTTTTGAATTGATGAGGGAGGGAGGTGTTTTTTTTCAATGTAAAATCAGCATTGTCTATTCCAACAGTGCTCGAGGAAACGATGAGGCACTTTTTTTTCAAAATGTGAGATTCTGAGGGATAAAAAGACTTGGAAGTGATCCTTGTTCTCTAATAAACTTATTTATATGTATGAAAAATTCATTCATTCCAAAGTCTAAAAAAAATTGAGGAGGGAGGGGACGAGAACCAAAACATTTATTTTATACGGCCTAATGCAGCTTTTACTGTTCGTTCAGGTATTTCATGTGAACTTATTTTATGTTTATTCTAGTAGTGTTTCTAGTTTTTATACTGAATTTCACTATACCTAATTGTGTGGTAATTGACAATAAAGACCGCATATTATAGGCCTAATGTTAGGGACACTCCATTTGATTTACAGGGGGGAGCTGGAAGTTGAGGCAGAGAGTAGATATTCTTGAGAGGGCACTCTATTCACGTGGTTTCTTTTCCAACGCTAAAAGATCACGAATTTTGGTGGTTTGCAAATGAAAAGTGTCCGCACTATCGATTGATTACGTAACTGTTATGAATAATTTATTAGGTTTTTCAATGCAATCGCCTCGACCCATTAATACATATTATCTGTATTATCAAAGTACTTGGAATAGCAATCCGGTGAGTTCACTGAACTACGCCCTAATACTGATGGAGTTTTAATGGCGTTTAATGGCGCTAATCCTCTCCATACACAGATGAACAAATACAATAGATGAAGGTCAACACGTATGACCTCCTATGTGACATGTTATATGTGATGTACAAAAACCTGAATATCATAAAGATCAGTATTCGTTTGTGCATATGAACTGCACATTTACGTTGCTAAATATTACTCATTATATATAATGACAAATATTGGTAACATGACAATACGGTATATACATTGTATATAAAACGACTAATAGATCCTACTATCATGGCGTCAGGTCAATGTTCATCATACCCCGTATGTTTCTTAAAATTCATTCATATTTGAGACAAATTGCTGTGCCAATTTTATTGGTGCACAAGTAGATCCGTGTTTTTTTAAATTTTCATTTCCTTTTAATGAAAGAATTAAGGTTTTCCACTGCACGGGGGCCACAAGGGTGATACTAATTTTAATGCTATATTTTCAAAACGAATACGTGCTCCCGGTTGGCTCTATAGCGATTTCACAGAAAAGGTATTTCTAGTGCAATGCAGCGTCGGACTCCAGCTGAGAGCGTATAGCCTAAGTCATTCCGGACTCCAAAAGGGCTCTCCATACACAAATGAACAAACACAAAGGAGGTAGTCTCCTCCGTGACCAGCTTGATTTCGATGGAGCGGAACCAAATTGGCTGCGGAGGAGACGGGTCATTTGGATATGCAAATTAGGTAGTGTCGCTGCCCTGGTTGAGGTCAGGGCTTTTTTCCGGGACATGTAGGTATTATGGTTCAGACCAACCAAATAAAACGAATTCTTCCTCTGTTTACACATTTAAAATGGGACACATGCTTACCTTTGTTCGACTAAATATAGAATCATGTTTTAGGTCCTTTTCCCATTTCGAAAGACATCTTCAAAACAAATCCCGTGAATCAACAATATATCCTTTGAATGATTCCATTTCAACGAAGATAACAAATAATTTCAGTAATTGCATGGTTATTCCTAAACCGAACACTCGATGCACAGAGAAGAGAGTTTCATTGCTTTGTATTCTTACTTCTGAGTATTTTCGATAATTTCCGTATATGGCAAATTAAACAAATCATCATGATGATCTCCAATAAAATCGTGTGTAGTAATATACAGAACGCAACACAGGTCTAGCTACCTTCAGATGCAACGCTGCAATGATTTTTTATTGACCATTTGATATGAACCAGAGAGTTGATATTCTTGAGAGGGCACTCTATTCACGTGGTTTCTTTTCCAACGCTAAAAGATCACGAATTTTGGTGGTTTGCAAATAAAAAGTGTCCGCACTATCGATTGATTACGTAACTGTTATGAATAATTTATTAGGTTTTTCAATGCAATCGCCTCGACCCATTAATACATATTATCTGTATTATCAAAGTACTTGGAATAGCAATCCGGTGAGTTCACTGAACTACGCCGTAATACTGATGGAGTTTTAATGGCGTTTAATGGCGCTAATCCTCTCCATACACAGATGAACAAATACAATAGATGAAGGTCAACACGTATGACCTCCTATGTGACATGTTATATGTGATGTACAAAAACCTGAATATCATAAAGATCAGTATTCGTTTGTGCATATGAACTGCACATTTACGTTGCTAAATATTACTCATTATATAGGCCTATACTGACAAATATTGGTATTATGACAATACGGTATATACATTGTATATAAAACGACTAATAGATCCTACTATCATGGCGTCAGGTCAATGTTCATCATACCCCGTATGTTTCTTAAAATTCATTCATATTTGAGACAAATTGCTGTGCCAATGTTATTGGTGCACAGGTAGATCCGTGTTTTTTAAAATTTTCATTTCCTTTTAATGAAAGAATTAAGGTTTTCCACTGCACGGGGGCCACAAGGGTGATACTAATTTTAATGCTATATTTTCAAAACGAATACGTGTTCCCGATTGGCTTTATAGCGATTTCACAAAAAATGTATTTCTAGTACAATGCAGCGTCGGACTCTAGCTGAGAGCGTAGCCTAAGTCATATAGACTCCAAAAAGGGCTCTCCATACACAAATGAACAAACACAAAGGAGGGTAGTCTCCTCCGTGACCAGCTTGATTTCGATGGAGCGAAACCAAATTGGCTGCGGAGGAGACGGGTCATTTTGCCATGCAAATTTTTCAGTGTCAGGGCTCTGTATGAACCCGTGACTATTATGGCAATTTTCCTTGTTATGCAAAATAGAGACCTATTAAACGCATCAGAAGTGCATGGCTATTGATTGTCTAATCACTTGAAGGACATTATACGAATCTACAGATATAGAAATTACAGGTGTGTCCAGTCTTGCGTGCGTGAGATACCTAAATTAAATATATCAATAATACGAATCAACGAGATAAAGCGAGTACAATTTTCAAGAAACAATGTGTATGTTTGACTTAAACCATTATTTTATACTAACAATAATATCTCTAAAACTGTAGATTTATGTTACTAGTAATAATAAATGGCGAAAGCAAACATTACATTGTTCCACATTTGTAACTTTATCTGTTGATTCGTATTATTGATATATTTACATTTACAAGGTATCTCACACACGCAAGACTGGACACACCTGTAATTTCTATATCTGTAGATTCGTATTATTGATATATTTACATTTACAAGGTATCTCACACACGCAAGACTGGACACACCTGTAATTTCTATATCTGTAGATTCGTACATAATTATAATGTTCTTCAAGTGATTGGACAATCAATAGTTGTTTATACCATGCACTTCTGATGCGTTTAACAGGTCTCTATTTTGCATAACAAGGAAAATTTCCATAATAGTCACGGGTTCATATCAAATGCAGTGTTGCATCTCACCAGGGATATAAAGGGATAGGCATCGTAGCTATTACGTAACACACCGAATGATGTAGTTTAACTCTAGACAATAGGCGCCATATTGCAGGAGGGTTAGAGTTCATAGAGGAAACGTTAAAGGTTAGTAGATTAGGTCACCCAGGCACATCACTAATGTGTTTCACGAGTTGTAATACCGACAGGTAAAAACATTGATTTTGTAAAATTCTCCCGATTTTTTAAAATTACTAAATAAGGTTAGTACTTCAAACCATTCTTTGATGAATCTATGCAATATGACGCTAATTTTTGAAACATCTAAGAATCAATCTTAAACATCTTCATGATATTCATTTTTTGCGCATGGTCAAAGCATGCTCTTGCGCTATCCACAGACTATCCGGTGGAAACTTCAAAGCAACGATCATGCGTTAATATTTACAAAATGGCGAATGATGTAGTTTAAGTCGAACAATAGCGTGACCGGCGTGACGTAGTTTTTGGCATTATTCCTATATGCACTTTCACCCTCCTGATCTCACCTGAAGATAGCTAGACCTGTTATGTGCTGCTGCGTTCTGTATTACTACACACGATTTTATTGGAGATGAAGGATGTCCTATCTTCATGATGATTTATTTGCCATATACGGAAATAATCGAAAATACTCAGAAGTAAGGATACAAAGCAATATGGAACTCTTCTCCGTGAATCGAGTGTTTGGTTTAGGAACAACCTAGTCCGAATAATCAGTCCCAGAACAAAATATTAATTTCTGACATGATCGTGTTCTGGAAATTATGGAAATCATTTGTTATCTTCGTTGAAATGCATCCCGTAATCATAGTAATTTGGATAATTACAATTATTCGATGGAATCATTCAAAGGATATATTGTTGATTCACGGGATTTGTCTTGAAGATGTCTTTCGAAAAGGGAAAAGGACCTAAAACATGTTTCTATATTTAGCCGAACAAAGGTAAGCACATGTCCCATTTTAAATATGTAAACAGAGGAGAAATTAGTTTTGTTTGGTTGGTCTGAACCATACCTACATGTCCCTGAACTTCAGCGGCAAAAAACAAACAAACAAATAAAAAAGAAACCACAACAAAACTTCACCGCCTTCGACTCGGAAAAGAGCGCCGACCTCAACTTCCAGCCCACCCCCGAAGTCAAATGTAGTTCAATTTTAATAGCAACTTTCATTTCTCACTAATTTTGTTACAAGTTGAAAAAACAAAGATATTTGAAGCCATTTAGAACTAAAAATTCGATTTTCGAGGTTTCATATTATTATAATATTTAATTATAATAAATATTTATAATATTTAATCATTATAATATTTAATTATCGAATATGCCTACTGGCTACTGATCGATATAAGTATAAATGCAGTTTGTACACGAAAGACAAATAAAAATTAAACAGAAAATAGATCTACGGTGGCTAATTACCAAACATGCACAAAACAAACAAATAGCCTAATAAACAAATAGGCCTAAATACATTGATACAGAATGTGTATTATGCAGCAAAGTTTTCTAAATAAAAAATACGTAAGCCACTGAAATGAAAAGAAAAGAAAAAGAACAGAAAAGAAAAAAAAACGACAAAAGACAAATTATAAAAATAAGTATAGAAAAATAAGAACATAGGTCTATGCAAATCGTGGCGGAATAATAGATTTATGACACAAATGAAAGTGTAATGGCCGAATTACACTCAAAATGCAAATTTGCGTTGTTATTTTACATATACAATTTTGTAGGCCTATACAATTATAAAAGCTTGGTAGGCCTATTGTATAATTTTGGAAAAACGTAAGTTCAGCGCATGTACAAATAAAATATTGTATTCATTGTATATTTTAGTGTAAAATGGTTTCATAATTTTTGAATGTCGTTCATTTTATTTTATTTGTTCATGATAATGTTCCTTTTCCTATCACTTAATTTAAAACGGCCGTAATTCTATTCAATAAACTGTAGATTACATGTTTTGTACGAATCACACTTCTCTGTACGAATCCACACCTAACTGTAGATTCGTGCAGAAAAGTGTTGATTCGTAGAAAATAATCTACAGTTTATTGAATAGACTGACGTCACAGCAATGGTTTAATGTTAGTATAAAGCAATGGTTTAAGTCAGAGAATACACTCGAAACTGTTGATTCTTGAAAATAATCCACTCGCTCCGCTCGTGGATTATTTTTCAAGAATCAACAGTTCCTCGTGTATTCTCCTTAACTGATGTTGATTGACACCGTAGATTCTCGCGCGCAACGAGACATTTCAGCCATACGCAAGTTTGACTAATATTTTGATCCAATGAATTAAATCTCGGAATCTCAATATTTTATTATAAATTTTGTTTTATAAGATTTTGTCACAAATAATGCACCCAAGGCCTTGATTTTCGCAGGTTATTTTAGTTTATTAAAGTACATGACTGTAGAAGTCATAATTTTGATAAACCTGTGGGCCTTTACTGGGCCTTGGCTAAGTCCATGATTTACGAATTATATCTCGGTAAAAATATTAAGAAATTAAATGGATAGGCCTAAAAGACACAATTCGCAGTCGAAGTGATGGAATAATCGGATTAACTACATAGCAATAGAGTAAAACAATTGTTGAATATATCGCGCTGCACTACAAGCAGGTTACACTCATCACCTGTGTATATCTGCAATCATAGATTGAATACAATACCGCTCTTTTCAAAGATACTAATCGTACAGGTGCGAGTGATCAGCTTGATATGGTTCAATGCAGAAGTACCGTGTGAACGTACTAGTGAAGTGCGATATATTCATTGCTATGGTAGTTAATTCAATTATTACATCACTTCGACGGCGAATAGCTCTGAATTGGTGGGAAGTATTCTCATCATAAGGCTAGATTGGGAACCATAGAGACAAGCAACGGTGATTATAATTGTAATGATCAATTATGAGACAAAGAACACGTTTTTACCAAATCTTTGCTCAAACTAGGCATATGGCTCGGTTCAAGACCTTGGTCATTTTCCAAATTACATAACAAAGCTTGACGTAATTTGTCCGTTTTTCGCAAAAGGTTAAGTTAATCCGAGCCCACAACAGAGAGTGGAGAATCAAATTCGAAATTTAACAAATAGGGGTTACAATACTATATTTAGGACTAACTCTATTTCAAAGAGTGCATTACTAGAGTTATAAAACTGATGATAATGATGTCAACTACGACGTTGACGGCAATTACTTCACGATATTGTTTATGATATTCTGAATATAATTATAACTAGACTAAGCTGTGGTCTAACCCACGAACACAGCCGTGTTGTTACCCCTAATGACCTTTGACCCCAAAATATATGAAAACGGCCATAGACATTGGCTAATGTCAATGCATGGGTGCATGTGGCACCACTTTGCTATGTTACTTGTGGCAGAAGGGCATTTTGAAGGTTTTTCGTCTCAGACCGGAAGTGACCCCTTAATGACATTTGACCCTAAATAAAAAAAATACCACATATGAATTGGGTACCCACAATTCATGTGTGAACATACCGTTACTGTCCAATGTTTTTCTTAGCAAATAAAAAAATTTGACGGTTTTTCGTTTTATACCGGAAGTGACCCCTTAATGACATTTGACCCCAAATAAAAAATACCACATATGAATTGGGTACCCACAATTCATGTGTGAACATACCGTTACTGTCCTATGTTTTTCTTAGCAAATAAAAAAATTTGAAGGTTTTTCGTTTTATACCGGAAGTGACCCCTTAATGACCTTTGATCCCAAATCTGTGAGGACCCCATAGACACTGGGTAATAACAATGCATGTGTGCAAGTGGTGTCACTGTCCTACGTAATTTGTGGGAGAAGAAGCATTTTAAACGTATTTCGTATTATACCGGAAGTGGCCCCTTAATGACCTTTGACCCTAAATATAAAAATACCACATATACACAGGATAACTACAATTTATGTGTGAACATACCGTTACTGTCCTATGTTTGTCTTAGCAAATAAAAAAAAAAATTGAAAGTTTTTCGTTTTATACCGGAAGTGACCCCTTAATGACCTTTGACCCAAAATCTGTGAGGACCCTATAGACACTGGATAATAACAATGCATGTGTGCAAGTGGTGTCACTGTCCTACGTAATCTGTGAGAGAAGAAGCATTTTTAGTTGAAATCACGTTTTTGACCCCTATGACCTCTGCGTGACCTTTGACCCCACGAGTTTCATATGACATGTAGGGGCATGGTCAATGATGGTTGTGACCAAGTAAGGTCAAAATCGGTGTAAGCATGTAAGTGCTAGAGCAAATGAAGTGGTCGGCAGAAAGAAGAAGAAAGAACTAGACTAAGCTGTGGTCTAACCCACGAACACAGCCGTGTTGTTACCCCTAATGACCTTTGACCCCAAAATATATGAAAACGGCCATAGACATTGGCTAATGTCAATGCATGGGTGCATGTGGCACCACTTTACTATGTTATTTGTGGCAGAGGGGGCAGTTTGAGGGATTTTCGTCTCAGACCGGAAGTGACCCCTTAATGACATTTGACCCCAAATAAGAAAATACCACATATGAATTGGGTACCCACAATTCATTTGTGAACATACCGTTACTGTCCTTTGTTTTTCTTAGCAAATAAAATTTTTTGACGGTTTTTCGTTTTATACCGGAAGTGAGCACTTAATGACCTTTGACCCCAAATCTGTGAGGACCCCATAGACACTGGATAATAACAATGCATGTATGCAAGTGGTGTTACTGTCCGACGTAATTTGTGGGAGAAGAAGCATTTTAAAGGTATTTCGTTTTGTACCGGAAGTGGCCCTTAATGACCTTTGACCCTAAATAAAAAATACCACATATACACAGGGTAACTACAATTTATGTGTGAACATACCGTTACTGTCCTATGTTTTTCTTAGCAAAAAAAAAAAATTGAAATTTTTTCGTTTTATACCGGAAGTGACCCCTTAATGACCTTTGACCCCAAATCTGTGAGGACCCCATAGACACTGGATAATTACAATGCATGTGTGCAAGTGGTGTCACTGTCCTACGTAATCTGTGAGAGAAGAAGCATTTTGAGTTGAAATCACGTTTTTGACCCCTATGACCCCTGCGTGACCTTTGACCCCACGAGTTTCATATGACATGTAGGGGCATGGTCAATGATGGTTGTGACCAAGCTAGGTCAAAATCGGTGTAAGCATGTAAGTGCTAGAGCAAATGTAGTGGTCGGCAGAAAGAAGAAGAAAGAAAGAAGAAAGAAGAAAGAACCTGTAAGAAAAAAGACACAGCCGTGACTAACGTCACGGCTGTGTAATTTGCATACATGCTTTTTAGGCAACGAAAAGAAAACACTGTTCTATCAAATAGCATGGCCAGTGATAGGAACGACCGACCGATTCAGATTTTGCGTTTTGATGATTTTTTTCCCTCCGAGTAAAATCAATCGGTTTCTAGCAAAAGTGGATTAATTTTGACTGAAAACACCCGCGGGATTTTGTTGATTTTTAGGGTCATTTCAGACATTAACACACACAAAATTTCCCGTTCACCCGTATAGAACAGTGTTTTATCGTCGTCTTAAGGATATGGAATGCAATAATTAAATGCATGCTTTCTTCGTGTGTTTTTAAACCCCGATGTTGTTTATTCTTCATCATTGATATAATCATATTTTTTTGATAAGAAGTTAATTAAAATTATCTATGAAATCACACTTTTTATGCACTCACAATTTTCTTTCAAAAATACAATATTTTGTATGTGCCTGACTGAAGTGTCAACGATATTGTTTGTGATTAGTTCACGATACTTTAAAATGTAATTTGCATATATATATCTTTTTAGGCGACGAAACGACAGCCATTGAGCTATTCCATTTAAAATCCACACTACCCCTGTGGAGGATTCAGCTTAAGTCCTCCACAGAAGGAGTATGAGTTTCAAATAGAAGAGCAATTTGGTTAACTTCCATTTGAAATACTCACTCCAGTTGTGGAAGATATAGGTAAAGCCATAATATATATAGGAGGAGTATGAGTTTCAAAATGATTTAACCCTGACCAATTATATACATTCGAAAAACATACTCTCCCTGTGGAAGATATTTTCAAAATCTTCCACAGGGGTAGTGTGGATTTCAACTGGAATAGTCCATTGCCCGAACAACCCAAATTTTGCGTTTTGATCTTTTTTTCCTGTATACAAGTAAAATCAGCCGGTTTCTGGCAAAAGTGGATTGATTTTGACAGAAAAACGCGAGATCTCGTTGATCTAGAGTAATTTCATAAAATTGCACAAAACAAAATTGGCCGACCGACCAGTCCTATTTGAAATGTCCGTCCACCTGTATAGAATAAGGTTTGTTTTCATCATCATAAGGATATGGAATCCAAATTATAAATGCATGCTTTTTCGGTGTCTATTTAAACCCCCAACATCATTAATTCTGCATCATTGATATATATTTTATTATGTTCTTTGGAAGAAGATAATATTATGCATTTTATCAACAAATCATCTGCATTGTTCTATATAATATTGGTAATGCCCGGTTGCGGCGCAATCTAAATCACCATTTGAATTATTTTTGTGTTGGTAATATCAAAGTATCATGTTTGGAATGTAAATTATCTATGAAATCACAAAATGCAATAATTATATATGCCTGATTGAAATGTCGGTGAAATGTAAATCATAAGACTATACATGCTATACGACTAAGACGTCGACGGCAACAATATTATTTAGTTCACGATATTGTTTATGATTAGTTCACGATATTTTGCGCCGTAAACCTTTGCCCGACCGACCCAGATTTTGCGTTTTGATGAAATTTATTCCTGTATACAAGTAAAAATCAGCCGGTTTCTGGTAAAAGTTGATTGATTTTGACTGACAACGTGAAATTTTGTTGACTTTAAGGTCATTTCAGTTAAACATATGCAATACAATTGAATACATGAATACAAAAGCCACCCAAGTCCATGGGAAGTGATTTTGAGAGAAAAACCTGTGTATCATTTTAATTCCTTCAGTTAGATTTACCTGGTCAATATGGTAAGTTTTACGTGCAAATGAGTGGATTAACCTGTATTAGGTATGACGATTAGCATTTCAGGGACTTCGTGAGGTTCATTTTAAATTTTGGACTTGGGTGGTTTTTTGAATCATATACAAAGACAACAATGTTAGAATGAGATTACCACTAGTAAGATAATACAAAATAAAGCGCACAGGTATGTATAATGTTGATAAGCATTCTGCCATGTAATATAAACCACACACTTTCCTTTATTAAACCCATTTTATTTTCAAAAGTCACTCTCTAGCAATGAATGTGTTACAAGTGGACTTTTATACATACTGGATTTTAATCAATGTGTTACAAGACTCAAATCATGGAATTGGGTGATTCTTTCATACATGCTATTTTTCACATGCTCAATAGACACAGAGGATGAATTTGAGTTGTTCTTTTTCATACATATGACAGGCCTATGTAAAGCAACACTTTCCCATGCTTAACTCAATTTGGTTTAAGTATGGACTTGGGTGGCTTTTGTATTCATATATTCAATTAAATACATGCTTTCTTGGTGTGTTTTTAAACCCGCAATGTCATTTATTCTCGGCAGGTTCATTTTGCATACCTGCATACTGCATATTTCTAGAGTTTCTTAGTGGCGAGCTGTAAGCATCAAATGTTGCAAGAGTGGACATATATCGTAAACAAAATATAAACACATATGATATATATAACACTTTTGTTTGACTCTGGGCAGACATCTCAAAATTTGCGAGATATGCTATAAATTAGATTGGATGACTGAGCAATGCTCGAGCTCTGTGTTATGAGCGTGAATTAATTTTCTAGGTGTCTGCATCTCAATTTGGAAAAACTTAAATGATTCAGTCAGCATCACCTTAACATAAACTATTTCATTTAACACATGGCTTCTTGGCAAATATTCTCCAAAACAAAATATACACATTGTTTATGTCAATTATGAGTGTAGATTTGTGACATCATATCCCATAATGCCTATCTTTGTATAATGGTCTATGCTTATATATGTACCCTGGTACTACAGTAAGGTGTAATGTCCCACTGAATGATGGGACATAATATATAAAATCCAGATTTTTGAGCTATGACTTGACACTATAAAAGCACATACAGACATCTAAACATGCCAATATTGGAAATAGTTTGAGTTCAAAATATACACCAATCCGAGAAGCGTTTACTGTATTTGGCCCTCTATTGACGGCAACACAGATGTACCAGAGCGGGAGATTTAATTCGTAATTCAATACTCATGATTGTGTATTGAATATCACTATTGTGTACAATTCCGGGTACAATTCTGTATAGCACACAATAAATAATGGATGGAACCCCCGACCTCGGGACACCGCAGTTTTACATCGGGGACACCGCAGTAATGGCGAAGTCGGATAGGTGTATAGGCCTATAACCTGAACCCTAACATTTGATGAAGTGGTATTGGGGGAGGGGTATAATTTAAACTTAGTATCATAGGCCTATCGGAAGACACGGGGACGAGGTATGGTAATTTTATACATGGATGAGTGTTCATGAACTGATGAGGTTAGGTTTTTTCTTCAATGTAAAATTTGCATTGTTAGTAGTTTCAATCTTTTCCCAGTCTTTAGGAAAGTCCTTTATTAGGAAGGTCCCTTTTCTTTTTTCTTCTCAAACATGTGATTATGAGGGATAAACCCCTTCGAAAAGACTTGGAATGGAAGTGATTCTTGTTACTTTAATATTAATAAACTTATTTAGGTCTATGTATGAAGTTTTCCTAAGGCCAAATAAAAAAAAATAAACATGTTTCACGTCCCCTCCCGCTTCCTTTTTTGAAGTTTCTTCAATTTTATTTTTATTTTTTGAAATTCAGTTATAACTTTTCAAAAAATATGTCTAGGAAGTAGAGATGCTTTCTATAGCCTTGCTAATATACAAGGAACACTTTTATAAGGTTTTGTGATAGTTAGAGGGGGCCTATCTTTAAGAACAACAAATAAAAAGAGGCCTCCTCCTTTTTCCAGGCATTATTGTATACGCTAAAACAGCTCTAATTATGGGTATTTACATTGATTTTACGATAAAAAATAAAAAATAAAAAGTCCCCTCTTCCTCCTTTTTTTCAAAAACCCGGACATGAAACATGTTTTTTATTTTACTTGGCCTAATGCATTCCAAAATATTTGAAAAATCTAGAAACTAAAAACAATCTGACAAATCTCAGAAATTGAGGAGGGAGGGTACGAGAACCAAAACATTGATTTTTTTTCGGCCCAAAATGTGCCACAGTAAAGTTACTTCCTGTTTTATAGTTGAGAACAAATGATACAATACATTGCTTGTTTGCAATGATACATTTTAATACAAAAACGAAAATGGTAGATAAACCATACACATGTGGTTTAGGAAAGTGTTTGTAAGTTTGGTTAATGATCATATCTAGCCTTGGGGAGTTCTGGTGAAACTGTTAAGGTGACAGTGCATATACTACATATTTTGGGTTCTTTTTTTTTTTATTTATATTATCGAAGTTAAAACATAACACTCATTAACCTATCAAAATGACAAATATCAAGAAATTAAATGGAAGTGCATATACACACCCATCCACGGCCTACCCCTCTCCATAAACGCCACCACCACAAAGTTCGCACCAACATCTGCACCAAAACATGCTCTCCAAATAATGTAGCTTTAATATACTCGCCACTAAGAAACTCTAAAAATATGCAGTATGCAGGTATGCAAAACGAACCTGCCGATTTATTCTTCATCATAGATATATATTTTTATTATGTGCTCTGGAAGACGATCATACTATGCATTTTATTAAGGGATGGGGTATGAACGTTTGGACAGTATTTATTGTGGGAAATTAGAACACATCAAACATATCGAATTGCATTCTGAATACGAAGAATCTCCTTATGATATCAAATAATTTTGACTTTATGAAATTCGCAATGTAATTTTATGGCAAATCATTAAAAATTAATATTTTTGATATTTAACAGTACTCAAAGTAAACTTTATAAATCTGATGATTATGTGTATTACGTGTATGTAGGTGGGATGAAAAGCCGACGATCAATTGAAAATTTTGGCCTTTCGTATTAAAGATATGGATTTTTCCCAAAACACCAAAAAAAAGGTCTTTTGGGGAAAAAATCCATATCTTCAATATGAAAGGTCAAAATTTTCAATTGATCGTCACTTTTCCTCCCAGCTACATACACTTTAAGAATATATCATTAGATTTATAAAATTTACTTCGAGGACTGTTATATATCATAAAAATTGTATTATATCGTGAATTTCAAAAAAATGAAAATTATTTGATATCAGTAAGACATTCTGCGTATTTAGAATGTAATTCAATAAATCTGGTGTGCTCCGACCGAGGTGGACCGACGGGCCCTACTTGAAAGGTCCGTCCACCCTTATAGCACATGTTTTTTCGTCGTCATAAAAAGTTGCGGTGCAACAATCTAAATCACATTCTATTTTTAAACTTATTTTTGTGTTGAAAATATCAAAGTATGATGTATGTTTGGAATGTAAATTAGTATGAAATCACACTTACATTGCAATCACCAGTCGTCTTAGGGTATTTAAACAAAGACACTTAATTTAATCCCCACGTGACCAGATGGGCGCTGACATTACAGCATGTAGACAGTATGTCTGAAAAAGTGACCTTGCGTGCACAGCGTGTGATCTTCCTGTGTATTTCAATTGGAAACGCGGGATGTATGTCCAGATTGTCTAGCAAATTTGTCATTTTTTTGCAACTTTGTATATAGTATTATTGTAAGAGTTTCCGTCGATAAATTTTTTTCCGTCGGTCAAAACTTCCAAAATTTAGTTCTTGAAAACATACTAAAAAAGCAGAATCCCCCATGTGTAATTAAGTTGCCTTAAACATTTTCAACAGTTTTGATGATATTTGTAGCACATTATACTGATCACTTGGTGGTCTTGGTATGGCGGCGCCCATGGGTCACGTGGGCATTAAATTTAATGCCTTCATTTAAATGCCCTATGATGACTAATCACAGCATAAATGTTGCAATATTTGTATATACCTGATTATGGTGTCGATATATGTCTAAAGAAATGTAAATCATTATGTCTAGTCGTTCTAATTTGAATAAAGTAAATTACAGATATGTGATAAGTTAAAGTTAACTTCAAGGTTACGCTAAGTTTTGACAACATGTGATAGAGGTGGTCATCTTAATATTGTGGTGTTTTTTCTGAAAATAAATATCCTAGAGAGAAGAATAATACAAGCTAAGAGTAAAAGGATTGTTGTTGTTGTATTAGTGTTTACCTAGCTTAATATATGAGAATGTTCTTTATAAGTCTTTTGTCAGTTTTTGACCATAAATCACAGGGATATGCATCGATTTCCATGTGAATTGGGATACAACTAACGAAGAACCAATAAAATGATGTGGCAATTTTTTTTAAAGCCAGAGCCGATTCAGAATTATAACCTTACATATCTATATATTTTCTACAATTTTAGCACCATCAACAGTGTCGTTTTAGCAACGACTATATTTTTTCTTGCGTGACTCCACAGACTTTTTCTTATTTCTTAGCCACATTATTTGTCAAGTTAGCAGTCAAGTTACCTCAATCGATAAGGCGTTCGACTGTGGTACGAGAGGTTGCGGGTTCGAACCCTGGCGGTGCCTAGTACGCTCACGCAAAAAAAATTGAGTTAGCTTGAAATTCCCCTGGACAAGGAACTCACTGCTAATTTGTCTCGTTGTAACCCGTACGAAACTCGGGGAGCTGATCCTGGTTGCGATGATTATTTTGTGGAATGTCAAGGGTGTGCGCTCTTGAAGCAGCAAAGTACCTGATTTGTTGTTTAATGGTTTGTGAAATGGTGTGGGGCCGTAGTGGTCAGCGACAACCTGTAAAGTGTTTTGAGGCTTGTGGATCAACGTCTAGGCGTTGTGCCTTTGCGTAGCGCACTATAAATCACTGCGTTTTGGTGGGTTTTTTTGTCAGAAGTCTCCTGCAAACATACATACCAAAATAGGCAAATGGTACGGTGTACCATCTCCGCCAATTTCCTTTTTAATTTCCCTTTTTTTTTAATTTCCCTTTTTTTAATTTCCCCTTTTTTCGAATTTCCCCCTTTTTTTGAATTTCCCCTATTTTTTTTGAATTTCCCTTTTTTTTGAATTTCCCTTTTTTTTTTGAATTTCCCTCTTTTTTTTGAATTTCCCTTTTTTTTGAATTTCTCCTCTTTTTTTGAATTTCCCTTTTTTTGTTTTGAATTTCCCTTTTTTTTTTTGAATTTCCCTTCTTTTTTTTTGAATTTCCACTTTTTTAAAATTTCCCCAAGTAAAATTAAATTTGGCAGAGGCGGGGTTCGAACTCACGGCGCAGGGCTTTGGATACTCTGTGGGCCTAGCGCCTTAGACCACTCGGCCACTTGTCATGTTGTTATGCATTTGAAACTTATTTGACCATATGGTCGCAACTTCAACATAGGCCTACCACGTGACAAGCAAAGGCAGAAAATGTACCATATTTTGGAATTTTATTTGCTAAAAACATTAATGTGTATTAATAGCGCTCAATTGTTGAGAAATCCGACAATAATAAACATGATAAATGGGCAATTATTATACATGCACAATACATTATCGATTTGAACTCGCTAGGCCGTATGGCCGCACGTGCTATAATACTCCTATAAACCGGGCCCGGGATACCGGGTATATACATGTGGTTCACATTATAGAACCTGCCATTTTTCGTGCATACACGGTCTGGATTTTCGCAATTTATAGGATAATTACACGTAGGTCCCCCAAAGTTTCTTCCAGTTATTGAATTAATTGATAACAACCGTATTCATTCCAATAAGCGCCCATGCCCCAATATAAAGCGCCCACCCAGGGAAGCTTAGGGATTAAGTTTAAAATGTAGCTCCTGGATGACCTTTGACCTCGAATGACCTCGATTTTAAGTTTTACGTGTTCCCCTCATATCAAAGATTCCGCCCACCAAGTTTGAGCCCGATCGGACAAAGTTTGAAATTTGACCCCTCCGTAATGACCTTTGACCTCGCTTGACCTCAATTTTATTTCGGGAATATATTCCCCTCGTATCAAGGATTCCACCCACCAAATTTGAGCCCAATCGGACAAAGTTTGAAATTTGACCCCTCCGTAATGACCTTTGACCTTGGTTGACCTCGATTTTATTTCGCGCATTATATTCCCCTTGTATCAAGGATGCCACCCACCAAATTTGGGCCCGATCGGACAAAGTTTAATTTTTTGCTGAATATGCATTTTTTTTTGGCGAAATAATTTCCCTTTTTAATTCCCCCTTTTTTTTAATTTCCCTTTTTTTTAATTTCCCCGATATTTTTTTTGATGTGCGTATAATGTTGCAGCTAGTGGATTCATGTTAGTATACCGCGGGGAGCATTAGCCTTAGTCAAGGCTGCGTCCGTACTTTATATTTGAACACAGCTGTCCAACATGGATAGCGCTCGCATGCATAGCTTTCTATTTTTTTTATATCTTGGCCTGTAGTGAAGACAAAAATTAAATCCAAACCTAGTAAAACAATCCGAATCCAATAGAATGATCACGGGGCTTATATTAAAGAAGGCCTAATTTGAATTAGATTAGAATAATAATTGTTAATAATATATTAAATATTTAGACCCTTCCACTGTATAAGTCTTTATTCGGCCTATAGCTAAAGCCACGATTTCTCCGTGTTCATGGTGTTACAAAATCTAAAATCCGTGTTGCAAATTGGACGATTCCGTGATTTTCCGTGTCCACTGTAAAGCACTAGGCCTATGGCCAGAATCTGGGATCGTAGGCCTAAAATTAATGCTAGAATTGATTGTTTAATGGTTGATTACTGCTAAATAATCACTTTTCTTTGTTTTATTTTACAAATCAACACAAAAGTTAGACATTTTATACAGTTTTTCACTATTTGGTGGCATTTTCAAATTTCCCTGAGCAAACCCCGACATTAAGATGAGTTTTTAACATCTTTTTAAACATAGTTACATTTTTAGCAGTTCTAAAATATATAGGCAATTCATTCCATAGACGTGGAGCTGCAATTTCAAATGACTCATGTGCTCTTATTTTGTTTCTTGAAGAAGTTGCATGTTTCCAGATCGAAGAGTAGGCCTACGAGTGGGAACATAATTTGAAAGAAGTTCAGATAAATATGACGGAGCAATAGGCCTATCATTATAACATTTATATACAATCAACATAAGTTAAACAACAATTCATTGGAACACAGGAAGCCAATGCAGTTCCTTACCAGTGTGTTATTAGTTTGTGAAAAAAAGCAAAAAATAGTCACATAGGCCTAATAGTCATAAAATAGCTCTATTAAATAGTACGAATATGCCGTCCCTTTACATGGCAATTTTAATGGCAATTTTAAAACATTTGGCATGTACAAAGGAGGGGGCGAAGATTTTTTTGGCAGGCCGAGAAGGGAAGCAAGCAATTTTTTGGCACGCCTTGGGAAAATTACACCCCCCCCCCCCCTCACGGGCCGGGATAAAACCACTGCGATTTATATACTAGTATTTTTATGGTTTTCCCGTGACTTGAAATAAGTCTACGGCCCTAGCACACAGGCTCCGGCACAGGCTATATCAGTGGTGTAAATAATACACACACATGGTCTGACCACTGACTTCTACACAGTGGGTCTGTCCATATACTATATCCATGGTCTGTCACACGTAAAGACTACAGTGCGTAAAGACCAGCATACGCAGCAGGAAGCGAGCAAATTTTTGGACAACTACTGAGTATGTGTCTCGGCCAAGATTCTGCTTTGTGAGAAAATAAAAGAGGAATTAAAAAAAAGAGGAAAATAAAAATAAAAAAAAAAAGAGAAATTAAAAAAAGGGAAATTAAAAAAAAGGGAAATTAAAAAAAGGGAAATTAAAAAAAAGGGAAATTAAAAAAAAGGGGAAATTAAAAAAAAAAGGGGAAATTAAAAAAAAAAGTGGAAATTAAAAAAAAAAGTGGAAATTAAAAAAAAAGGGAAATTAAAAAAAAAGTGGAAATTAAAAAAAGGGGAAATTAAAAAAAAAGGGGAAATTAAAAAGGAAATTGGCGGAGATGGTACACCGTAAAATGGGTCTTTTTACGAAGTGTCATGACCGTGTTACACTGTTTGAGAATGTTGAGATATGATCATTTCGCGACAAAATCCTCTCATTTCTGGTTGTGTTTGAGCGTGGGAACTCGGCATTTGATATGGTCGTAACAACGCTACCCTATTTTATGTCAAAAAATCTTTCCTTGCCCTCCACCGACCGACCCAAAATTGGCCACAATTTTTTTTTTTTAGTTTTTAGTTTATAATTTTAATGGTTTTTTATTACTTTTTATGTGTCTAAGTTTCATTTCAAAGCTAAATTTAGCCAATAACATTTTTCTTAAGAAGAAAATCATTACTGTAAACTCATTTTAACATAACTGTCCATTCCTGCATCAATGTTTTTAATAAACTTGGCGTCTTTTGGCAGTCGTTCTAATTGAATCCATTTCTATGGTGTATCTTGCGTATCGAAGGTCTGAAGTGAAGTATTGATGTATCTTTCCACATGACCAATGTTCATTGCCTACAGGCCTATACAGTAGTGAGTCATTAGAAAAGAAATATTTTTCTGACCCACCTACCCACCCAAAAACTCCCACTGGAGAGGGCAAGCAAACAATTTTTTTTACTTACGATTATTGTATGAAACAATTATTGTAACATTAACATTTACAAAGCAGCAGGGTAAGTAAATCTTAATGCACCACCACGTCTGCCATTTTGTGTACTTTTATATACGCAGGGTCCATGCCCAGGGACTAAACAAAATATGAGCACAAATATTATACTTTGGGCAAGGATCCTGCCGATTTCGCATGAACCTACATCGACGTTTCGCTCATAACCAGTTCTCCAGCAAACACAAAACATTTTCGACATCATTCGCAAAATTAATAAGAGGTTGCCAAAAAACGTTTAAATGTCGGGTTATATTAAGGGTATAAAAACATTCAAAAACGTTTTTGATAACTTGTTGCAAATATTCTAACATAATGTTATTTAAGGGTTAACAAAATATTTGGCAAACATTATTTGCAAAAATATTTTACAATAACATTTTGAAAACATTAAACAAATGTGTTTGTAGTGTGTTTTTCCTGACCGTGTGTTATATATATTACTTAACCTCCCTTCTGAGGCTCTTGGCTTGCCAAAAATTGCTCACATCCTCTTACCCTGCCAAAAATCCTTACCAGTCCTTGCACATGCCAAATTGTCAGGGAATCCAATTTCCAAATCTAAAATGGTCTAAACTTAGATAGTAATGCGAACGTACATGTAGCAAGTAGCATATTTGAACGTTTTCGTACTGATTTCTTTTATCCTTTTTAGAGCGTTTTATAAACGGCTCCCAATATATAAAATGTGAGACCAAAATCCCTTGCCTCCTCTCCACCTGTCAACAATTGCTTTTCCTGTCTCTTTTAGCTTGCAAAAAAATCCTCCAGCATTTTACACTCCCCATGGGGTAATATTGTACAGCCCCTTAAGCATGTTAAGGATATCAAAACTGTATATCCAAACCAAACAAAATGTTGAACTTCAACTCGATATATTCGTGTGTCCTATGTGATCAAACAAAAGCCAAACACTAATAATTGTCGCCAGTCGGTAGTTGCCGTGTGTGTAACAAACAAAGGCTATTATGAACTGCAGATATTAATTACTGAGTATTGCAGCGCAACCCTTACGAAAATGGCACGCAGTTTTTGAACGCATGCAGCATGCAAGCAGCATGCGTGCCGCACCGCATGCAGCACGCGTGCAGTTGGTAGCGTGCGGATGCGTATATTTGGAACGAGGCACGCATGCAGGAAAGCGTGCAGATGCTTGCTGCATGCGTGCAGGTCATGAGCGTGTGCAGTTTGCATGCAGCATGCAAATCCATTAGCGTGCACTGCATGCGTGCAGCACGTACTGGCCATATATATGCGAGACAAAATCATGAAAAAAAAAATCAAAATAATGGTTAACAGTGTATACTGTCCTTACAATTAGTATACATAACCTGGCTATCCATTTCACAATGAACCAAAATTGCCTAGCTTAATTTTATACAAGTCACTTATCTAACTTAACCTACCTGATTTTGAACCTGGGACCTTCTGCATGGGAGTCTGATGCTTTACCATTTGAGCTATTGGGGTATACACAATTGATTAAGTGTTTTAAGTTAATATAAGCAATATTTTGATGACTAAACCGGCCAAAGTGCATCATTTTATGAATATTGATCAAATTTACTGTGAATATTGATAACATTCACTATAAAAATGTTGAATTTTGTTTTGATTTTTTTCAGTTCCAATTAACTGTTGATTCATGAATGGCATACCAACATCGGCCCAATGTTGCAATGCCAACTATCGAAAAAGAAATGGCATTCCAACATTGGGCCAATGATGCAATGCCTACTATTGAAACAGGAATGGAATTCCAACATTGGCCCAATGTTGCAATATCAACTTTCGAAACAGGAATGACATTCCAACATCGGCCTAATGTTGCAATGCCAACTATCGAAACAGGAATGGCATTCCAACATTGGGCCAGTGTTTCAATGCCAACTATCAAAACAGGAATGGCATTCCAACATTGGCCCAAAGTTGAAATGCCAACTATCGAAACAAGAATTTGCTTGCCTTCCCCTCTAGACCTGCCAAAAAAATGCTTGCCCCCTCCCCTGTTGGCCTGCCAAAATTGCTTGCCCCCCCCCTCCCTCTTGGTCTGCCAAAAATCTTGGTCTGAAGGTTAAATACTTAGAAAATTTTGGTCCGAAGGCTAACTTATTTATTCATTGTAAACATTTAAATATTTTCACTTCTAGATCATTGCCAAATTGTGACTTGATGTCAGTTGTGTAAAGGTGAATTAGTCATTGAAAATCCTGCATGCATGCAGCATTTTACCTTTACTGCTTCTGGAAACCCTGTATGCGTGCAGCATTCTAACTTTGTGATCTGGAAATCCTGCATGCATGCAGCAATATGCGTGCTGCATGCAAGATGCGTGCAATTTGCATGCAGTCCTACAGTCCGCACACAAGTGTAGTCTGCACGTAATTTGCGTACAGATTGGTAGTCTGCACGCAGGTTCTGCAAGCAAATTGTGTGCGCGGTGGATATTTGTGTGCGGTGCCAGCATGCACTCAGCTGGTTCGCACACATGAACACGCTACCAGCAGGCCTTGCTTGCATGCTGCACACATCTGCACGTGTGCTGCACACTGCCGCACGCGTGCTGCATGCTTCCGCACACATTTTTCATTGCTTGGGGAACGTCACTCCAGTGATTTAATTCGGGGATATATACTAGTACCTTGAGAGGTAAGTTTATCATTTTTTATACACTCGTCGTAACAACAGAAAAGGTAACACACAAGCAAATATACTAGGCTACATTAACTCGAGGGTTCAGAACCAGAAAGCCTTAACTCACTATCAGCGTGTTTATAGTCAATACTTCGTGTACGATAGTCCTTGTATGCATATCGAAACTCTTGCTGTTTATAGTGAGGCATAGTTACCGCACAAATAATGTACCAACTAACACTACTGTACATCTGCAATGACCCCGAGGTCACACTTGCAAAGCACGTGGAATGTGTAAATGTGACCCGTTACAGCAAAAGGTACCTTAAGTCGGGAGCTACATATGCCTCATTTTGCTAGTAACAAATGCA
This sequence comes from Amphiura filiformis, assembly GCF_039555335.1. Classification (NCBI taxonomy): domain Eukaryota; kingdom Metazoa; phylum Echinodermata; class Ophiuroidea; order Amphilepidida; family Amphiuridae; genus Amphiura; species Amphiura filiformis. The sequence continues at coordinate 30,052,080 of NC_092643.1, forward strand.
TTCTAAACCAATCATTAATCCTATTATTGTAGAGGATAATAAGCTTGTACCTGTCTATAGAACTGTTTGTTATACAGCTATAGTCTTTATTTGATATGGCTAATCCCTGTTCAAGTGGCATGAGTGGTGGGTTACAAAAGCATTGTATTGTATTTGTATAGGTATGTATTAGCCACCCACTAACAATGAGAGGACATTCCTGAACCTCGTTGACTTGTAGATGATTTGAAATGACCGCCACTTCAGATTGTCATTATTGTTTGATATTTTCTGCCAATAATGGGGAAAAGAGACACTTGTAGCAGCCGACATAAGGTACCTTTCGCTGTAACGGGGCACAAATATTATGATATTATGGAATGAGCTTTAAAGGGGGTAACCCTATTGGTTTTGGATATGGATTGTCTTTAAAATTACATAATAATATCAAATATCGCCCCTTTATGCTGCTTTCTTAGAAAACGAGAGCATTTTCAGCGTAAATGTGAATAAATAGCCAAATTTGCAATCCAATACCATGGTAAACGTGAATTATCCAATACCATGGTATACGTGAATTGCATTCTGGGCAGGCAAGCAACAACAACAACAACAATTCCCGTTCGTATGACGACAATACTGTACAATGCCCGGTCCGTATTGAACGGAAAATATTTGTTTTTTTCGTACCGTTTCAGAAAAAAAGGAAACAAAATATATTTTCCCTTGCAATATGTACATTTCAAATGAATATAAAAAAGTTTGGGTTAAAAATGGAGAGGAAAAAAAATCCGATACCGGGTTTTGAACCGGGTATCTCTCGGGTAAAACATATTGCGCTAACCGATTGAGCTAAATAGCTCACTTCGTCCATCTTGGAATTGTATAAATATATACGGCGTACTGTCTCCTCAGCAGTTAGTGTGGTTCGCTTTTTTCACAGAATGTGTATGACGCGAAACCAAAGTAGCTGTTGAGGAGACTGATGATTCGCAATTAATTCCCTGCCCAGAAATCCGAAGTAATTTTAGTATTTACAAATTGGTAGCCTGTAAAACCCGCTGTGTTTCATGATTTCTCCGGAAATACATCGACTTGGAGCGTCAAATTTCAGGATAGTAATGAGAAAAATAGTATCTATCATGTGATACCAAAACCTCATCAACAATGAAAAATATCGGGGGGGGGATGATGTTGTCGATCGGGTCACGGACCTTTAACAGCCAGGCCAACAGTGTGATCACGCCGAACCTATACATGTAGCTTCTGTTTTGATAACTCTCGGGATGAGAATAGTTGCGAATATCCTGCGCGCATCCAACGCATCATGAAGAGGCTACTACTTCCGGTAATACAGCACACAATTTATCCTCATGTGTTTATAGTCCAAATATCTCGCACCAATATCCTTCGGTTGAGAAGGATATCGATGTACAGTACATACCTGTTACGGCTAGTGTTTATAGTGAGCAGGTTTCCTGACAATTTGTGACCAGATAGAATTTATACGCCACAACTGCTCCCACTATAAACACGTTGTATAACCAACTCTCACAAAATGAACATACAGCGTTTTTATAGTGGGAGCAGATGTGCTGTACATTAGCGTCTAATCTATCCGGTCAGAAATTGTCCGGATACTTGCCCATAAACATTAGCCGTAACAGGTATGCACCGCATATGATATCCTTCTCAATCCAAGGATATTGGAGCGAGATAATTCCACTATAAACACGCGAGAATAACTTGTATACTGTATGACCGGAAGTAGCAGCCTCTTCGTGATGCGTTGGATGCGTGCAGGACATTCAAAACTTTTCTCAGCCTTAAGAGTTATCAAAACAGAAGCTACATTTTCACCGCCATGATCACTGTTGAACGGCCTGTTTATAACTAGCGCCACAATATTTACACATACTCCGTGCTTGCAAGTGTGACCTAGGGGTCATTGCAGATGTACGGTAACGGTAGATTGTATACACATGATGTTTGCGGTAACTGTGCATCAACTGAGTATCTTACGTTGTTCCGGCCTACCAAGGATTTCCTAAAGATTTAAATATTTACCAAATGCAACCGTTAGTATTGAGTTTGCTGGTCGTGATCTCACAGAATATCTGGCCACGATTCTCAAGGAAAACAAATATTCTTTCACAACTGCAGGTTAGCTTTTATTAAAATGAAAATTAAAACAAATTTCATATATGGTAGTTATTATGTCGAATTGACAGGTCAGACCAGTGTATTTAGTAGTTAAAAATGAGTCAAATTCAACTAAGAGCAAAAGTGCAATCGCAGTAGGTTTATTACATCACAATCAACAGTGGTGCCTTCAATAATGAAAGACAATCCTGAATTTCCAGATGACCATAATGCAATTCAATTTCAATTAAGGTGGATGGGAATGCACTATGTGGATGAATACCTGGCCCTACTCAGCGGGTGTTAATTCAATAAATGGAAATTTGAATTGAATTGAATTGAAATAAATTTTGGGTGATTTTTATATTGTCAATGCATTGGAATTGAATTGGAATAAATATAAACTCGTTCTGAGAACCATCAGCCTTTTTTATTCTTTCTTTCAGCTGAAAAAGAAATTGTTCGCGATATAAAGGAGAAACACCTTTTCGTTTTCATCGACTTTGAAAACGATATGCAGACGGCAGCCACTAGCCAATCATTGAAGAGAAGTTACCCGCTTCCTGATGAATAGGAAGTCATTTTAAATAGTGAGCGATTCCGTTGCCCAGAGGCCTTGTTCAAACCTTCCCTCCTTAGAATGCAAACCATTGATGGCATACATGAACTCAACCAACCGTGAATGTATACAAAAGTGTGATTTGGGTCTTCACCGGAGACTCTATTTAAATATCGTCCTTTCCGGAGGGTCAACTAGGGTTAAAATCATTGCACCACTAGAGCGCAATCTGCTAGCGTGGAAAGGAGATTTTACTGTGACTGCACTGACACTTATGAAAACAATGTGGATCACCAAACAAGAATATGAAGAAAGTGGTGCAAGCATTGTCCATAAGAAGTGCAAAACATATTGAAAACAGACGGCCAAAGAGATTGTATCTTACGACACTTATCAAAATTAACAAATCATTACTCCCAAATTAAACTAAGGAGATATTGTTTCTACTTTGGACGTAATGATAACCTGAAGATAAATAATCATCTACGTAGTGTGCAATGAATAACGAAGCAAAATAACACGTAGGCGTTGTTTTTTGGGTTTTTTTTTTGTTTGTTTGTTTTTGGTAGAAATCAATTAAGTTTTATAAGTATAAGCTATTTGTGAACAGACAAAAATGTGGCCGACTACTAAAAAAGCAAGCCTTCAATTCGATTACACCGCCGTAAATAACAAAATAATAGAAAGGCATACAATTTACTGACTGTATGAAACTGTAGTATGCATCAAATTTGATACTGAAAAAAAATCCTGCTTCTTACAACTACATCATGGGATTCTTTTGAGATAACCAGAATTCATAGTTTTATGGTCATTTATTTAGTAGATTTCTTGTTGGATTTAATGTTTTTGTCAGTCTTATCCATAACACCTAGAAATTGATGGGTAACAATCACTTCATACAAACTGTACGACGTTCCTGCTGACGATACAATTAAACATCTCAGATTCCAAAGTTTAGATAACGGATAACAATATCTTATTCAACAGAGGGGGAGCAGATGAGTGTAGTAGTTCTTTCTTCGTTTTACACTACGAAGTTCTCGATTTCGAACCCCAGCTCTTCATAGGCGGCTTCGCGTGCGTTTGATTTCCAGTCCCTCTGGCTTACTCCTGTAGTGATACTATAAGTAGACCTTTTCCCTGAGTATTGTACCTATCAGTTTCTCGTATTGACTATGAGGTTACTGTATAAAGGCCTCGAGTGATTTGCTCATTCAGAACATCGCAGAAATCATCAAAACCCAATATACTATGTTTAACTTAAACATATTGTACTAACACAATATACCATGTTCACCTTAAATATGTTGCACAAAAATTAGTACAGTCAGTCGTGAGCACGGTCGCTAATGAGTTGAATCGGCTAGTTGTGAAATGAGGATCTCGAAGAATCTCATGGTTTCTCGCTCGCAATCCGTGTACAATAATTTAGACATAAACACGCTCAGCACTGGCTGACCTGAAAGGATAGGTATATACTGTCATCTGTTTTCTGAAAAACATTTCAAAATTGCTTCCAAATTGCTAAGGAGGCATGTACATTTAATTCTGTGACAAAAAACGAGACCAAGTTTGCTTTATTTTTGTTGTTTTTGATCATTTAAATGACACTAACTTTTTGTTCAATTTTTCCAAATTGAAAACCTTAGGCGACATTCGTCTACCTCCCATCCGATTTACCTAATCATGAACTTTTTTGACTTCATGTTCACGTAGTTCACATAATTCCGCTTCGTTTGGTATATTTATAGGTATGTGTTATTTAGATTAAGTGTCTAAATTGTTCTTCAAAAATGATGGAAAAAATGCGAATTTTACCGAATTGCAGGCCTTTCTCGTGGTATTTTTTGCGTCACCTATCAATCAACATTCGGGTTGTACGCGCCCTAACACAAATACCGCGCCGGCGCGCGGTTAACTTTGCGTGACGCTCGCGCTATGCAAGTGGTGTACAGTGTGATACGCGTTTAAATTCGCCACAGCATAAATAAGTAAACAAAAAGTTTTAAAATACCTGAATATTTTCAAAGCTCATTTCATCTCCGCCGATAACTGTCTACCTCCCGGGTGATTTACGTCAATTTGTACAACATTTTCGTGGCATTTGTGTACAACACCGTTTTATCTTTCATATTTGTGATTTTTACGATTGTGTTATTTAAATTACAAATACAAAATTAAGTTTAAGTATGATGCTTTTTTTTTTTATTTTTTACTGAAATTGTTTAGTTCAAAACACACGTTTATTTTTCATCTAAATAATCTTTGATTTCCTTCTTTTTTGTGACATGCAAGTTTACTAGTTTGGAATGCTAATTTGAGAGAGTGATAATTTTTCGTGTGAAAATAAAGAAATTAGAGCTCTTCAAACAGGGAAATGTCATGGGCTGATTGTTCTCGAACCTCATTTTACCTTCCCAAAAAAGTGTCTACCTCCTGGTCGATTTACGCCAATTCGTACGGATTTTTCGAGGTGTTTGTATTCAAAACCTTTGTATTGGTCAGATTTTTGAATTATACGAATGTGTTATTTCAATTACCGCAGAAAAATGGACTTTAATACTGCGTTTTTTTCCGACATTTGTACTGAAATGTGCTAGTTCAAAACACACGCTATTTATTCATCCAAATAAACTTGGATCTATTTCTTTTTTTGCAACGTGCAAGTTCATTGGGTTGGCATGATAATTTGAAAGTTTCGTAATTTTTCGTGTTAAAACAAAGAAATGAGAGCTCTTCAAACAGGGGAATGTCATGAGCTAATTAGTATGCATAATTGGCCACGGAGCATTACTCGCACTGGTTGTTATGCATATTTACTTTCACACAGAGCAGCGTTTGAGCGTGCTCACGACTGACTGTAGTACAATCACAGAGGAGTAAGATAAAACAGAGCGCGTACCACCAGCCAAAGTCTCCGCCTCATCCGATAATGAGGGCCGATTGTTCCATGAAATGCGACAGGCGAGACTGCTACGCAATTACCGCGTATTTTCATGGTCTATTGCGTAATTGCGAAAGCACGCAACGCTCTATCGCGTATACGCGAAGGCACGCAGCGCTGGCGTGATTGTTTGACACGGCATGATCGAACAATCGGCCCTCATGAATATGCGAGAACTGGTAGCATACAATGCAAGGGGACTTTAACTGGTGGTACGCGCTCTGTTTTATCTTACTCCTCTGTGAGTACAATATACCACGTTTACTAAAAAATTTAACATGTTAATTTAAAAGTTTAAATGGTATATTGTATTAGTACAATATGTTACGGTTTAACATAGCATATTTTATCATTACCACGTGTTTACATTAAATATAGTATATTGTGTTATTACAACATATTTAAATTAAACATAGCATATTGTATTATAACAACATATTTAAGTTAAACATAGCATATTGTATTATAACAACATATTTAAGTTAAACATAACATATTGTATTAGAACAACATATTTACTCGTAAGTTAAACATAGCATATTGTATTAGAACAATATATATGGTATTGATACTTGTTCAAGTTAAACATAATGTATTGCATTAATACTACGTTACCCTTCTTCAAAATATCTCTAATTCTCTAATCCGATGCTTAATTTACAGATAATTACTACGTGTATATAAATGTAGGCCTAATTATAAGTTTTGTCTTCATGAGATTTGCTTTATTTGTCCGCCTCAATAGCACATCTTTATTTTTGTTCCGAAAAATGCCAAAATCTGAATGTTGGTGAATTTAAGGGTGCTCTGTTTTGGCAAATCACAGAATACAAAATAATTTTGTAATATTCTTCTACACTACCTGGATATTTTTCGACATTCACAGATAACATGTTGAAAATTGTTAAATGTCGTATTTCGTCTTTGCTACTGCCATCTTCAACAGATGCATAAATAAAATATCCCAATCCTTCAATAGCTCATGACTAAGCTTCATTTATACTTGACGGAATGGAATCTTTTAAAATTTAAATTTTAAGATGTTGCCTCGTTGCGCAAAAATATAGCATATGAATTTTTCAAACCAAATAATTATGCCATTTCATATAAAATAATGATTGATTTTTTTATTTATAAGTTCCGTCGTTTCCCTGCTTTGCTCTTATTTCCACGGACTCCAGTTATCGTAGCTTCCGGCTTTTGCAAAGATACCACTTGGTTTCTCTCGACACGAGTTAAAATACTTCGATTGCGATACCTGTTGTTTGGTTTTCGGATATTTAGAGTCTAGATATGGTATAGTGTTACAAAGAATCCCAGGATCTAAAGGTGGATAACTGGTCTTCACATGACCTGCTAACCTCCACTGAAAGAACTCATTGTACTTTTCATCGTCTTTGTCTAACTCCAGCAGATAGTTTGCAAGATCTTGCGCAGTTGGAAAGTCTCCAACATGAATGAAGGAATTAGGAGGCGCCAGTTTTTCGTAAGCAGACCTTCGTCCTCCGTAAACCACAGGCACAACATTATGCTTTAAACTATTATCCCACAACTTTTCTGTCATATATTCATCACACTCAGTATTTTCAAGAGCCAAGTAAAATTTGTATTGACTTAGCATATTGTTACATTCGGGTGACATTGACGGTAAGCAGCTTAAATGTCCACATTTTCCGTACGTATCTATAGGTATATGACTCTGTAAGTCATGGACGAATTCTTTACGTGGCCAAAAAGTGTTATCGCAATTACTTGCCATCCATGCGATCAAATGAGTCTTGTTTTTTGCCCAGTCCTTTCTTGGAATGGTATCCATTGGATTGTATGGCACAAAATACCCGTATGGAACAGAAATGGATGAGGATGAATGATACGCTATTTCATGATGGGAATAGATGTTCGATATATCTGCATCCCAGTATGTAAACATTTGAGGACTTTCCATTCCCAAAAAGAACCAGGTGACGTCATTTTGAAGAATTACACTCAGTTTCTTTACAGTAGAATTTAATCTGTTTTTCAACATATTCGGAGCAATGTTAATAACAACACCATCACTTTTACTCAAAAAGTCTTTATCACTAAAAGTAGCACCTATAATTAGATTACAGCGTTGTACTGGGCAGTACAGCTGAAATTGTGGAACTCCTTTCTTGTTATTAATACTGAAAAGGTCTTGCAGCAATTTGTACTCTCGCCAAGCTTTAAAAGGTCCCATAGACGGTGTTAGAAGAACTAATTGTTTTGTGCAGTTCGAGGATGGTGATTCAGTCATGGTGTCCATTATTGGACTTCTTCGGAATTTATGCTTCTTCTCTTCTGTAATATCTTCCTGTTTGTTACCATGGTTAAGCTTTTGTGACAAAATCAGAAGCAAACACATAATTGAGGTTATCGTCAGGAACGTTGGAAGCGTAAACCATCCTGTGCGTTGTAACTTCGTCAGCCACCTCGCCATCTGGGTATAAAAAATAATACAATATAATACAGTTAGAGCGAGAGAAAGATATTTCGCCGTCATCATAGAAATATACAAAACACTTTTAGAAAATATCATGTTGTTGTTTTTCGGAACTGTTTAATATGTTAATAATTTTATCATCACAACCACTTTTGTTTAGTTCATTGGACATGACCATGTTAAATAAACACATTGTGAATAACACGCCTGAAGAGGGCATTTCTTTCAAAAATAAATTCCCAATTACCCCCTTTTTGATAATCCAATGTTACTATTGATTAACTATTAAAATGAAGCATATTTTTGCTTTTATCTTTCTTTGTCCTTTATTAATTATAAATTGGTGATTTAATTAATATAATTCTTTGTTTCAGCGACCCTGGGGTAAACAGACAATAGGTCAAAATCCTTCAATTTCTGTGAAAATTGAAAAAAAAAAGTACCCAAATCCCTACATTTTATATCTCCCTGTGTTATAGACAAATTTTATACGTCACATTTAAAATCATTTAAAATGACTTATAAATTGCCTTATGCTATAATGGGGTCTTATACATTTGTATTGTGTGAACTTTGTTTTTAAATGCCTTTGGCTTCCAGGTTAGTTTCTCGGAGCTGGTGAGGTGTATTGGGGTGTAACTTGGTAGGGTGGTGGTAAGTGTAAACATTTTAAAATTTATTTAAGGTCATTAAGGGGTCATAAAGGGGTCAAAGGCAAGTTTTTCAAAATGCTTCAATTGAGCTGAAATTTAAATGCAATGATCCTTATGAATTCTAAACATTAAAAAATATTTTAAAATTCATTTAAGGTCATTAAGGGGTCATCAAGGGGTCAAAGGTCAAGTTTTTCCAAATGCTCCAATTGAGCTGAAATTTATATGCAATGATCTTTATGGCATTCTAAACATTTTAAAAATATTTTCAGATTCATTTAAGGTCATTAAGTGGTCATAAAGGGAACAAATGTCAAGTTTTCCAAAATGCTCCGATTGAGCTGAAATTTAAATGCAATGATTCTTATGACATTCTAAACATGTTGAAAATATTTTAAAATTCATTTAAGGTCATTAAGGGGCAATAAAGGGGTCAAAGGTCAGTGCTTGAATTGAGCTGAAATTTAAATGCAATGATCCTTATGACATTCTTAACATGTTTTAAATATTTTAAAATTCATTTAAGGTCATTAAGGGGGTCATCACAGAGGTCAAAAGCAAAGTTTTCAAAATGCCAGCTTTCCACGATCAAGGTAGGCCTATATTAAAACGGCAATTAACGAAACAGTCCTTTTTAATTAACACCACTCGGGCGGTCATACCTTCGTAGCATTTTGAGATTATGTCCATTACAGACACCGGGTGACAGTGGTATAGGCCTACCACAATATATGTAGCCTATACTGCCGAAGCCACATGGTTCAGCTATGGTGCGGTTATCGCTCTAGTTTTTAAAAACGTTTTTAGCTAGAATAGAAGGCTGACGTTGCGCCAAAACACGTATGTAAGTGTATAATTATTTAATGATAAATGAACTACCACTAAATGTTCCTGTCAGTGCTGCAGTGCAAAACTTCTCATGCAATTCCATCTTTAACATTACATTCAAATAATAATTACATTGTAAATTGGAACTGACACCAATTTTTTTCAGGAATATCTTGTTTAATTATTGAGTAACCTACTAAAACGGGAAAGACAATTAAATGTTGTGTAAATGCAGCAACATATTCAGCCACATTCTTTTTATTTCACAGTGTCAAACACAAAACATTTTACAGAAAACGTCTGGTTAAATAACGGGTATAAAACGTTAAAATAACATTCAACATTTACTGAAAACTTGCTGCAAAACTTTCTTATAATGCTATTTAGGCTAAGTGTTTACAAAATATTTTGCAAAACATTTTGCCAAAAATATCAATAACATTTTGACAACATATTTTAAATGTATAGTTTTTGTTTTATCGTGCATATACCCTTTCAAAAGAGTATCCATGGCCTTTGATACAGCGTTTAGACGAAACCAAAACATGTTTATTAAACGCTTATACCGTTTTAAAAACATGTTTGTGTGTGCTGAAAATTATATGAATTTGTAACTGCAACCTTTAAATGTAATTGAAGTATCATTTAACTCCTTATAATATCATAGCTGTCATACCGAGACCTCGGTTATCAAATTTCCAACATTTTAGTCACATGATTTCAACCCATCCAAGTTTGTTGTTGTCTTTTCCTGTTTAAAAACATTCACAGTGAAAGTGAAATATACTTGTGGATAAATATTTCTTGCAGCTATTGATTCGAATTTATAAGTTTTTACGATGTTAAAAATACCTTGGGGCACCCCACCTTGGAGGTGACGCGTAAGTAGGACTGTTAAGACCCCCCTTTTTCAGCCGTTCGCTGTCACCCAAAGACCCCATATCCGGGCCCCATATTTGTTTACGAACCCATGCTCTGTCACCAGAAGACCCCTTTTTTTTCCATTTGATCTGTCACCCACCCAGCAAACACAAAACGTTTTCGACATCATTCGCAAAAGGTTATAAAAGGTTGTCAGAAAACGTTTAAATGTCGGGTTACATAAAGGGTATATTAAGAGTATAAAACGTTTTCATAACCTTAAAAAACATTTGTTGATAATCTACTGCTCAGCAAACAAAAATGTAATGCAAAAAACGTTTAAATGTCGGGTTATATAAAGGGTATAAAAACGTTTTAATAACATTCCAAAAACATTCTTGAAAACTTGCTACAAAACATTCTAAACAGAATGTTATTTTGGGGTTGAAAAAATATTTTGCAAAAAAAAATGTTTTCCCAAAATATTTGCAATAACGTTTTAAAAACGTTTTCATGACCTTTATATAACCCGACATTTAAATGTTATTAAAAGGTTTTCAAAATAACATTTTAAGAACATTTCTGTGTTTGCTGGGTTCAAATATTTTAACATAATGTTATTTAAGTATTGACAAAATATTTGGCAAAAATGTTTGCAAAAATAGTTTAAAATAACATTTTTGAAAACATTAAAAAAATATTGTTGTAGTGTGTTTTCATACAAAACGTTTTAAAACGTTATCATGACCTTTATATAACCCGACATTTTAATGTTATTAAAACGTTTTTACCTAAACCAAAAGCCAAAATATAACTTATTTAAAACGTTTTTTAAAACGTTTTTGTGTTTGCTGGGCAAAGACTTTATTTTTTAATTTGAACAGCAACTGATTTTATTACTAATTTGGAAAAAACAAAGAAATTTGAAGCTACTTAGAACTAGATGTTCAATGTTCGAGGTTTCTGTGGCGATGTTTCGGCTCTCGCCCAAAGGTTTCATTAAAAAAAATGTCATGTTCTCACCCAATGACCCCCATATTTTTTACATTTTGCTCTCACGGAATGCCCCTTACTGTGAAAGTGCCAGACCTACACCTATATCCATTTCATATATTGAAGTGCCCCCCCCCCGGTTTAGTACCCCTAAGCAGAGTAGACATATAGGCCTACACATTATATTTATAAATGAAACTACTATTTTTTACATACCTTTTAGTTTTAGAGCTATTACTCCAACACTTGGTAAGATTATAACAATTTCCAGGCCAGGATGCCATACAGTTTATCGCCAAACAAAATGAAATATGTACACTGGTGTACATGCAGTTGTAAGATGGTATTCTTAAAGATCATTTTTTCAATAATTCATACACAGTTGTAAATAAATAGAATATTTTTCGGATATTTATTATAGATTCAAAAATATATGTATAATCGTCAGCCTCCATATTGATCACATATTTATAGTCCTTTCTTGAAGTCGAATGACTGGTTCGATTGATTCACGCACATCAATATCGACTATAGGTCGCGATATAGATTAGTTTCCCCAAGCCGTTCGGTTTTCGCTTATGGTTTGGAGTAGGAGCAATAACAACTGTGTGTTATACTCAATTGAATAATAATAATAATAATAATAATAATAATAATAATAATAATAATAATAATAATAATAATAATAATAATAATAATAATAACACTAATAATAATAATAATAATAATTAAAAAGAAAAGAAAAAAATAATAATAATAATAATAATAATAATAATAATAATAATAATAATAATAATAATAATAATATAACACTCATAATAACAATAAAAATTACTTGCATGCTTACTTATTACGTAATTTTAAGTAATTTAAGGTGGTACTACACCCCCTGATAATTTTTTGTGACTAATTTTGCATTTTTCTCAAAAAATACCAACACACTGGTAACAAAAGTTATGCATATTATAACGGCGAGGAATCCAATTACTTCACGTAAATTCCAGTGGTTCAAAACAAGTGGTTCATTATAAAGGTTAAGAAATGAAGTACATTCTAGCTCTTTTCTTATCATATAATGCCATCGTAATTGTAATGATTTCTGCCATGCAGAAGTGAACATTTAGCCTACTATAATTATCTTTCGATATATTATAATTATTTCTTTAACTACTATATTTCATTCACCCAAAGCTATTGCTGCCAAGTTGTCTCGCGGTGGAAAGCGCCATCTTTATACAGTCGATTAAAAAAAAAGCAGACACAAAAGAGGCGCTCGTGCCTGGTGATCATGAAAAGATATTTTATACCTTATAGAATATATTTTTGTTATTTAAAATTGTTGACTTTTTACAATCCAAAGTGCGAAAACTGTTTTGATGTTTTTTTGTTTTTTATTTGTTTGCTTGTTAGTTTTTCAGCTATCTACTCAATTTATTTGTAAAATACAAAGAAATTGAGAAAGGTTGAATATATTTTGTAAGGCATATCTACTGATGATAGCATTTCTTAACCTAACGAAATAATACAAAAAGAAGGAAATCATAGACTTAGCATGAGACGAGTCAGAAAGATCATCATACGGTATATTTTTATATTTCATGTTTGTTTGTCTGTTTGTTTGTTCTTCTGACGATAGCATTTCGGCCTTAATAAAACAACAGAAAATATTTCACAAATTTAGAAAACATCTGTTAGGAAAGTTTGTTTTGATATTATTTGTTTGGTTGTTTGTATTTCCGCTATCTACTCAAGATAGTATTTTTTTAATAAAATACAAAGAAAGTAAGTAAGAAAGGTTGACAATATTTTGTTATCTACTGATGATACCATTTGGAACCGTATGAACTAATTTTTAAAAACTCATAGATTTAGCATGAGACAAGTCAGACATTTCATTTGGGATATTTTTTTATGTACTACATGTTTGTAATTTATTTGCTTGTTTTTTTATCTACTCAAGGTAGAGTTTACGCGGGATACGGTGTGATTTATACATCATTATAGGCCCTTTCCGACATCACGCATCATCTGCTGTCAAAAACACTCGCTCAAAGCCTACTTACGGCCTGCATCATTTTCTCGGAACGCGCAAACAGCTTAACGGGCTTAATAAAACAACACACAAAAGTAAGTAATTGTTCTCAACAAAATTGATATTACGCGGTGTTGCAAAATGTGGTTAATGCACCTGTTGCACACATCGGCTGCGCTGAGGCCTTGTAATAAGAACATTATATTTCAAAGGTCTAATTAATTGTTGTTATTGTTGTTGTTGTTGTTATTGTTGTTGTTATTGTTGTTGTTGTTGTTGTAAATGCTGCTGTGAATGTTGTTGTTGTTGGTGGTTGTGGCATTTAGAAACCCACATGCATGCACCCCGTCCCTCAAACCTCCCTCCGACATACACATGCACATACCTCTCGACATACATTTTTACTATTATCTTATAACATAATGAATAACCCAACCATGATTGGGGGCACCGGGTCTGATTGGGAGGGGGGCACAAGCCATTTTTCGGCCATTTTCCTATGGGATTTAAAAAAAATTCAGATCGAGTGTGCCCCTCTGACGCTACGCCACCGGATCAACGTCTTGGCGTTGTGCCTGTGCGTAGCGGACTATAAATCACTGCGCTTTTTTTTTGTGCTGGGCCCAGCAGGGCCCAGCACTTATTGTTTGATTTCAGTTTTCTGTTGTTTCTATTAGTAATTCATTTAAGAAAACAGAAACTTGTAAAAATATTGCAAAAAAATGATCAAAATGGTTATCACAGACAGAAATACTAAAATTGGCCTGTGCAGATATCAGAAATATTGTGTTGATTTTGCATTTTAAGGTAACATAGGTATATGTTTTAGGAAAATAATATTTCTGAATCTAGACTAGGAAGTTTTGATGGTTCTCTTCACTAGCACACTGAGCTTGGCAGGCTATGGGTTCTATGGGCAGACACACCGGGTACCATACATGTTCAGTATCTGTGTTGTATGGTCTGTATCTCTGCATCTGGTGATAGCTACCTGCTGAGTAGTGACCAATGAATACACATGTTCCTTGACCTTAATCTGTTCATGTTCTATCATAGTGGTCTGTCTGTGTCTGGTATCATACAATATGTGTTGGATAATTTTCAACTTCATGTAAACATGTTTGACCATGCAACATGCAGCATAGGTATTTGAGGGAAGACCCGTATTAAATAAATAAACAAGATCACTGAATATTGGAAATATAAATGGAAGATGGTGATCAAAAGCTATTGATGCACACATATTTTGGGGCTATTTTTTATGGTGACACAAATGTCAAAACTAGAATGAAGCATTAGGGCATACGTAATGATTGGATTTTGTTACTATGAATATTATCAATAAACATTCACTTATTGGCTTTAAATGTGCTATTTTGGGGTTCAGTTTGTGTAGGCCTGTAATATATACTGGTACTTTTCAAAAAATAACATTTCTCGAAATTTTACTTGTTACTTTGTATGCTTAAATCCTCAAAAAACAAAAAGAGCTTTGAATTAATCTATACTATAAGGTGCAAATGTCGGTTCCAACTCATGCCATCCAAACCTGGTGATAATAATATTTGAGTAGGGGGACAACATGTGAGTGCAGAGGTCATTGTTGATTTAGAATAAGCGATGGGGAAATTGCTCTCCTTTGTAAAAGTAAATTTTAATGTCAAACATTACCTAGTGATAATAATCTCTATGTAAGGGAGCATCAAGTGAGTGAAAATGTTTTGAGATCATAGGTCATCTAGGGATCAAATTTTAAAATTGTTCGTATTGGGCTTTAAGTAATGAATGTAAACCTGAGGAGGAGTAACAACATAAAGAGCATAAAAGTATAAGAATTGGAATGGAACTGATGTAAGGAATCCAACTGAATCATCAGTATCTGGGAAAAAGTGCCTGGTTTTGAGGTTTGAACCAACCGAATCTTTGCACTTCAAATAATTTTGACCTTTTTTATAAAAAAGAAATATAAAGTTACTCATTGTGAACAACCATGTCCCAGCACATCCCTTTTTAAAGGGATTTTATTTAACATTAAAATAATCTTGTTTGTTATAGTTGTTTTAGGGGATGACCACTTCTGACCTCTCTATGACCTTTTGATCATCTCCTCCATGTCAGTTTACTTGTGTATTGTTTATTTACTTATTTTTTGTTTATTGTTTGAAGTTGATGTTGATGATGTGGAAAATAAAGAATTATTATTATTATACGAAAGGTCAAAATTTTCATATGATTGACGGCCTTTCCCCCAGCTACACACACTCTAAGTACATATCATTAAATTCGAGGACTGTTAAATGTCCAAAATATTAATTTCTAATAATTTGCCATAAAATTCAGAAGGACATTACTCGTAAGCAGAATGCAATTTAGTGTGTCTGATGTGTTCTCTGGTTCCATATAAAAATACTGTACAAAGGTGGGTGACCAAGCCTTAACACTACTATCATACACATTGGTAGATCATCCATTTTGTAACTTCCATTTAACAAAATTCGGGGATAGAGAGTGCTAACAATTTTGAGGCCAATGCTAAATATTGGGGAGATCTGAAAAGTGGTCTATCGGTGGGAAATATTAGTAAAAGGCACCTTTGGTGAGGAATTTAGTCCAAAAAATATATTTGAAGCAAATGGGAAAAACAAAAATATAGGCTGCTGGCAAACAAATGGGAAGTCAAAAGGGCCGCACATTATGCAATCCTCAACCACCCCGGCTTACTTTAATGTTTGTCAGATATCTGTTATACAATATACTAGTATTGCATCATGGATCCTGCTCTTGAGTCATCGCATCAAATATTTATGCTAGGACGTTCAAGAAGGCTGACATCTGACGCCACAGAGTGTGGCCTCCTGCACACACCTGCAATTTGACAGTGACAAAGGAGGCCATACTTGGGGATGCTGAAAACATCCGCGGAATTTTTAGCGCTTATAGAGGCTGGGATAGGACTGCTTCTATGTCTGTTGTCGCCAAAGGCATTTGTAATTATTTTAAAGGTAGACAATCAAACGAATGCAAAAATCACGTTTACAGGTTGAGGGTAAATGGAAAATACTATTTGATAAAATAAACAAAATCGATTTTTATTATCTATATTATTGAAAAAACAGTGTGTAGTTTTGCAAAAACTACAAATCATATACTTGGAAAACTTTCTTGATTTATTGTGGTTAATAAGTTATGTACGTTTTACGAAAGTGTTGTTGTTTCAGGCCTCTTTACAACATAACTCAAGAACCACAGGACCTACAAAAGTATAGTTGTGATATTTGAATTATTCTACACACTCGCTATTTAATGATCAATGTAATTTTTGTCAAAGCTCACTACCATTCGCAAGATGCCGTGAACTACAAAATCGCAACAGATTAAAATAGTTGCTAACCTTACGCTAATCCTAACCCTAACCATGATCATAACCCTAATCCAAACCCTAATTTCGGGTACCATAAGCCCAATCGGCATTGGAAGTTTGCAATGCATTGTAGGACAGTTTTTGCAGTTTTAGGACACTTTGTCCTTTGACCTTTCAGAAAATTCAGAAATATTGGGTTTTTGTACGTACAAAATATAATCTAAAATGTTTTACAATATTTAAAACAAATATAAAAAATATTAGTATTTTATAAATTAATTATTTGGTATTTTTAATGATCAAAATATTATTGTGACAATAATAAGAAAATTAATAATAATTACGTCAATTTTCCCGATATGTCAGAGGTCAAAGTGTCCCAAAACTGCTCTCAAAAACCGGAAGTTAGAATGGCGATTGGGCTTATTATCATCAAAAACAATAACAATATGAATAGAAATGTTATAAAATGTAGAGCAACATCGTAGCATAAACATGTTTTGAATTTTAATCATAATTATGAAATGCTACCAAAAGATTATATAGTAAGATCAATGGAAAACGGGCTATTACACTGTAGCCCACACAATACAAGACCGTTTTCTTCTTCAATTGTGACGTCACTTAAACTAGCGCTGTTGCACGCATCAACGAAACTTAATACGAAAAGAATGAATAATAAGCCAAGTTAATAATTCATTGCATTTTAATGAAGAATCATCTTACTAATATGAGGCCAACAGGTGATGTTGTCTACATCAGCTAGCCATCCTCATATTTTACTTATTTTATCAACTGACATGATTCCTCAGAGCCAGACATATTTTTATAAAAACAGCAAGACGTTTTGGACGCTATTCAAGCTCTAAGGATAATGTGAATTACGTAATTGCAATGGATCAGATGGTAAACTACTCCCAAGACAGCCTAGAGAATTAATCTTGATATTTATGACATGACCAAAGAAAATTATTGGACCTTTTGGCCGCTGTATTGATACCATTCTGTTATTTGTCATCTAGTGCTGATAGTGCTGATATCCATGAGCTGATAGCATTCTGTAAATCTGCTGTCTACTGCTGATAGCATAATGTAAATTTGCTATCCACTGCTGATAACATTCTGAGAATTTGCTATCTACTGCTGATAGCATTCTGTAAATTTACCATCAGCTAATGACTTTATGTACATCTGCTGTCTACTGCTGATAGCATTCTGTAAATTTGCTGTTTATAATGCTAATAACATTCTCTTATTTGCCATTTAAGTGCCTATACTGCTGATAGCATTCTGTAATTTGCAATCTACTGCTGATAACATTCTGTTATTTGATATCTACGGTTGATAGCATTTTTTAAATTTGCTGTCTACTGCTGATGGCATTCTGTTAATATGCTAAGTATCTATAGCCTACTGCTGATAGCATTCTGTAATTTGCAATCTACTGCTGATAACATTTTATTATTTGCCATCTACTGCTGACAGCATTCTGTAAATTTGCTGTCTACTGCTGACACCATTCTGTAAATTTACTGTCTACTGCTGATAGCATTATGTAATTTGCTATCTACTGCTGATAGCATTCTGTAATTTGCAATCTACTGCTAATATCATTCTTTAATTTGCAATCTACTGCTGATAGCATTCTGCTATTTGCCATCTACTGCTGACACCATTCTGTAAATTTACTGTCTAATGCTGATAGCATTCTGTAAATTTGTTAAGTGTCTACTGCTGATAGCATTCTGTAATTTGCTATCTACTGCTGATAGCATTCCGTAATTTGCAATCTACTGCTGACAGCATTCTGTAATTTGCAATCTACTGCTAATAGCATTCTTTAATTTGCAATCTACTGCTGATATCATTCTGCTATTTGCCATCTACTGCTGACACCATTCTGTAAATTAAAAGTCTACTGCTGATAGCATTCTGTAAATTTGTTAAGTGTCTACTGCTGATAGCATTCTGTAATTTGCTATCTACTGCTGATAGCATTCTGTAATTTGCAATCTACTGCTAATAGCATTCTGTAAATTTGTTAAGTGTCTACTGCTGACAGCATTCTGTAATTTGCAATCTACTGCTGATAGTATTCTGTAATTTGCAATCTACTGCTGATAACATTTTGTTATTTGCTATCTACTGCTGATAGCATTTTCTAGATTTGCTCTCTACTGCTGATATCAGTCTGTTAATTTGCTATTTGTTGCTGATAAAATTTTGTTAATTTGTCATCTGCGGAATTGACGCCCATGCCTGTAGTACACTACTGTATATACGATAGGTTATAGATGCAATTTTGCAATTTTACTAAAATTGATATTCTGCAAAATGTAAATTTTTCATGCATACTGCAATATGTATATTTTTCATACATACCATAAACTAATATAATTCATACACGTTAGGAAGAGAACCTGGTGACAATATTGTACACATGCTGCATTTTTTGATTGATTAAAGAGGAAGTCATTGTCCTCTTATCGGCTATAAATTTACGGTTATATGAAAATATTCGATCTGTTCATGGGTCAATTTCTTTCCAGTATTAGACCTCGCACTATTATGTTTGCTAGCTGTTATGTTATTGCTATTGTTATGTCAATACTGACAGACTGGTTCTTTTTTTGGACCAACCGGCCAAATTGCGTTAAAGTTGGCAACTAACTTATTCTTTTAAATAAAGTATGCTGAACTCGAATCTGTTGTCTGCCAACATAGTGCAGAATGCAGTTATTCTGCACAGCAAACATGATTCGACCTTTGCAGTACTTAAACCTGGTTAACAGGAAATTACTCCAGCAAAATCAATCGATAAAGTCTAGCCCATCCTTCACATTGAATGGTGGACTATACTTATGCCCAAATATGGCACTTGCCAATCAATAATCACCCACTTGAAATCCCCTGGCTCGCTCCACTGACCAAAGTTATGGAAAGATATGGGAGTTGTTTTTGCTATTATTTGTCACTTACATATCAAAGAGGTACGAACATTTGCAGATGCCCCAGTTTTTAGCCTACATGTAATATATACATTATTCTTGATTGACATCAAGTATATACAAAAAATATACGTCAAGTGGTTTAGCTTTGATGCCCTTCGGAAGAGAGCGGTCAGTGATAGTCACTAAAAGTTGCATTCGATTTACACAGGGAATTTTGCAGGCCATGCGTACCCTTCCTTACTAAATCACCAAAGTGCGAATATTTCCAAACAGGCAATCCCCTATACCTCTAACATACACTGTTTGCAGAGGTCACGCGTCAATGGTGAGAGCACTGTGTATTGTGTAGAGGGAAATGAACAGTAGCTGCAGTATGAGCAGTATTTTAAGACCATGACCCTCAAAAAGACCACCAAATTACCCAATTTGGGTAATTTTTCCAAAAGGTGGGGGACCACCTTTGTTCCATAACCATTAAGGTATAGGGCATTTTTCGTTTTTGCTATAGCCCCCGAATGAAATGTATTTAATTATGTTTATACTCACTATGGGCATTTTAGTGTCTAAAATGGCTCAAAATGAGGGTTTTTCTATATTGCCGTCCATTTCTAATCGTCACTCCCATAGACTTTATAATCGTAAAATAAAAAGGCTCATAAAAATTTAATAGCACCTAGTTTGGATGTATAAAATTCACACAAAATGCTTTTTGAGTGATTACAAAGATAATTAAATACTTTTTATGCGGGGGCTTTGTGGAATTTTCCTTGTAAAATGAAATTTCACAATAAAATGTCCATTTGAAACAAAGGTGGGACATGTCAGTGCAGAAAGGGCATATTTCCTGGACCTGGAGAAAGCGAGTGATTGGTGAAAGTATCACTACCGAGTGTTTTATACACAATGTATATATCAATTTAAGGGTACATTCTCTTGGGTCATGATCTTGACATAAAAAAAAAAATTATTTTATTTTTGACAAGAAGACATACATACCCTTCATATAAAATAACATGAATCCTGAAAAAAAGTGCCAATGTGTAATTTCCCCCTATTTTGTCTCTCGTTGCTAATGAAAACAAACTCCGATTGTATTGCGTGAGGTCCATTTATTAAAAGCTCCATGGTATGCACCAATTACTCTCTTAGTTTCGAGTCCAGACTGCATATTGCAAGGACGAACGACGTGTGTTTAGAACGACGTAAACCACAGCATAAACCGATTGTGAAGGAGACTAACTCTCAAATTGAAGCGTTTCCGATTAGAACGTCAGTCCGGCAAACTCGTCAAATTGGGCATATAATATCAAAACGGGATGTACGAACGGGAATCGGGATATCGCTGTGCTTGAAACCGTGCGCCCAGCAGGGCCCGCGCCCTTTGCATACAGCCCGGGCATGCAAGAAGTGCTGTGAAAACATATTTATATGGAAGATATGGGCCTATATTAGATTTACTGAAACCCGGGGCTCACAAAAATGATTATTATAAATGATCATTTGATCATTATTCAATGACAATGGACATGCCTATTGCCTCCGGCAAGGGGGAGGGGTGGGGTAATCCCATACTGCCAAATGCATACGGGGATTGCGCTTTTGCAAATAATCCTTATAGATATGGGTCCCTATTTTTGCTGAAAATCCTTATGGGTAAACCCCCGTACCGTAAATCTCGATCTTTTCGGGGAAAATGGGTGTAGGCCTATAGGAAAGAAAACTTTAGACATGGGTCTTTGAGAAAATCCTTAGAAATGGGTAGGCCCCTCCCTACCTTAGTCTCCTCCGCAGCCAGTTTGGTTACGCTCCCTCCACACAAACAGTCTGCCAATTGCCACTTATAACGCCGTTTCTGATTAGCTACACGAATGTAGCCGTAGAGCTGTACATACGGGAACTTGATTGACCTCAGTCAGCTGGCGAGATGGCGGGTCAAACTTGCTCATGAATAATAAAGTAGCCGTCTAGCCGATCGACCAATTGAAAGCTTTGTTTGACGTCAAGCTAGATGACGTCGGCAGAAAACCGTTAGCGAATCAAAAAGGACCAGTTCGTGATCATTGGCAGACTGTTTGTGTGGAGGGAGCGGAACCAAACTGGCTGCTGTGGAGACTACTCCCTACCTGTCCACGGTCAAATGGCAATGGGTATGCCTACGGGTTTCAAGTCTGGAGCCTCCACCCCGTCTAAAAAATATCAACTTGTTCCCCCCCCCCCCCCCGCATGCCTAGGGCCGGTTTTTAGGTGTCACTTCGCCTAAACCATAATTATACGCCTAACGACCATACCCGTCATACGCGTAGGCCTACGGGGGGAGGGGCTTTTGGGGTGGCAAAAAGAAGGGTAGCAGAGGCGGCAAAGGGATAGCGCGCAGTGGTGTAGATTTCTTTTTGACATTTGGGGGGATGGGGGTTGGAAGTTTTTTTTGAAGTAGGCCTATAGACCTATACGGTGAATCCAGCACCTTTTGGCGACAGCATTATAAGCAAAAAAATACTAAAAAATAACTTGTGACACTAGATGCAAAAGTGGAATAAATTCGCGTTGAGCGTGCAAAAATTTGCACTTTGGGGGCTAGCTAAAATGGCCAATGAGGTTAATTTGGTCAGAAACCCCTGGCAGAAACCCACATACAGGCGTCAACATTGGGAGGGTGATTGTATGGAACATCTACCCTGGCAAAATATTAGTGGGATTTATCCTCCATCCCACCAGGATCTACGCCTACAAAAGGGATCCGAAAATCTAAACTTCGAAAATAGTCCAATAGGCTTTCTGATTAAAATACAAAATAACAAAAACACAAAATAACTTCCCATGACAATATGTCGGTTCATAAAATACAAATTTTGTATTAGATCCAACACAAAGGTTTTTACTGCTTTTGGAAGGAGGGTGGTCCGAAATTTAAAAAAAGTCGGCGGCAATGAAATTACGACCCCCCTTTTTTCGGCAACAAAAAAATTATGACCCCTGCGCTGATTGGCCTACACAGCTCTACACCTTAGGGGCTGTGCAATAATTATGACCCCTGGGGGAGGGTAAAATTGGCGGGGGGGGGGGCAAGAAATATTTGGCGAGCCGAAAGGGGGGCAAGCAATTCCCCCAAGCGATTTTTGGCACGCATTCATGGGGCGCCTTTTTAATAAAATAGGCCTACTCTAAAATGGCTTGGGGAAACAGTACGGAAACGCTTAAATTTTCCTGCTCGGAGCGCTGATAGGCCTACATCTAGACCATTTAAGGTTTGCAATTTGGGATCCCTACGGGGGGGGGAGGGGGCAAGCGTATTTTTGGCGGGCCGACGGGGGGGGGGGAGCGATTTTTGGCGGGCCGAGAGGGGGGGGGGGAGCGAGCGTTGGGGGGTCACCATTAAAATCAAATTGCACAGCCCCTTAGGCCTACCCCATAAACAGGCTAAAATTGTATTGAAATCATTCAAATTAGTCTTTTTGAATGAAATAACCACACTATCTGTCATCTTGTGACTCCAAACATTTTGGTCATCGAAAATGTTATTGATGTAATAGTCAGACACGGTAGGTATGGTTCAAATATACACTTTAATGACAACTTATCAGGTTAGCATTTAGGTGATTGATATCTGGTAGGCGTAGTGATATTTGCGCATGCGCGATCCAATTACGTAATGCGTGATTAGTCACTATGAGATAGTTCCTAATGATTGGCTATCACAACATCCCCTTCTTTCCAAAAGTTTGATAAAAGTTCACAAGTCCAGGAAGGGGTGTTTACTTTAGCAAACATTGTATCACATAATAAAGTTTACAGGTGCTTTTCATGTATGTATTGGAAAACTGACAGTGTCAATACATACACATGAGTTTTCATTTTGGCTTGCAAATGTACATGGGTTTTTCAATTTGCCTGGTTCTTGTGTGTTGAGTGTGACTACATGTATATTTGGTATACAATGTGTAATACTGCAATGTTACAATGTAATTCATGCCAAAAGTGAGTTTCAATAAAAAACTTATGAAATTTGACAAAAGTTTGTAATTTTGGCTATGTATTATTTTGTTGGTGTCACATTTTTGTATGTCAGCGTGTATGTATGTACACATCCTTGAACACATAAATTTTATAAAACAATTGGCTTTGTGCTATAAAAACACATGGTCACAAGTAACAGGTTGGCAGGTTACAACTCATCCCTGTATCGAGTTGGCATTCGGCTTACTCTCCCAGACCGGGTAGTCGTAACATCCTTTCCATGTCCTGGGTCTACTGGTTGCTGCTTCTCGATACTGGTTTCTTTGGGACTTGGTGAGCTGATTGGTTTGTCTTCAAACCAGCGGACCTTTCTTGGCTGGATCTTGTTTGTTTCACTCTGAGGCATTCCCCTGATGTGTGCGCGGTTTCTTCTCAGCACAGATCCATTTGGTGTGGTTACTTCATATGATCTTGGTTCTTGCTGTACTCCAGTAACCACTGCTGGTTGCCAGACTTTGCTATCAGAGTTCAGCACTCTGACTCTTTGTCCATCATATAGAGGGTCAAGGTCCATTCCTGCATGCTTGTCATAGTCCTGTTTCATCTTTCTCTGCTTCTCCTTCAGCTTCTCATTTGCTCCATCTCTCTCGTGAGTCTTGTCTGCTAAATGGAAGCTGGGCAATGTAGTGCGCACTGGTCTTCCGAACAGCAATTCAGCTGGGGACGGTATTCCAGTGTCCACCGGTGTTGCTCGCAGGTTTAACATGGCTAGATGGAGATCCTGCTTGGTTTTCTTGCATTTCTTGATCAGGGTCTTGACGGTTCTCACCATCCGTTCTGCCATTCCGTTAGACTGCGGGTATCTTGGTGAAGATGTGGTATGTGTAATTCCCCATTTCTTACACATCTGCTGGAATGCTTCGCCTGCGTACTGGGGTCCATTGTCGCTGACGATCTCTCTGGGTGGTCCTAGTAGGCTGAAGATTCCGGATATCGCTTTGGCGATTGTCTCACTTCTTGTGTTGGGTAGCTTATGCAGTATCGGGTACTTGGAGTAGTAGTCTGTCACTAGGAGGAAGTCCTCTCCATCCAGTGCAAACAGATCGCTTGCTAGCTTCGTCCATGGATATGAGGGTACTTCATGTGGTTGGAGTGGCTCTTTGTGTTGTTTTGGCTGGTACTCTTGGCATACATCACAGGCTTTCACCTGTTTCTCGATGTCCTTGTAGATTCCAGGCCAGTAAACAGATTCACGTGCTAGCCTTCTAGTTTTCTCCACTCCTTGGTGTCCGATGTGAAGCTGCTCCAGAATGTCTTCACGGAGTGATTCTGGCACTACGACTTGTCTTCCTTTGAATACAGTTCCGCTGGAGATTCCGAGTTCATCTCTACAGCACCAATACTGTCTGAGATCCTGAGGCAATTCTTTGAGGTTATCTGGCCATCCTTCATATATAACTTGTGACAGTGCCCTCAGGATTGGATCTTTGGTTGTTTCTTCTTGGATGGCATCTTGCTTGCTCTGACCAAAGTTCATTAGGTCCACTTGTATGTTCTCCACTTGTATGTCCAGTGGAATGTCTTCCATGTCTTTGGGGTTTGGGAGTCTACTCAGCGTGTCTGATAGGATCATTGTTTTTCCTGGTTTGTATGTGACATCCATGTCATACCCCTGTAACTTCACTAAGCGTCTCTGTAGTCTTGGTGGAGCACTGGTCAGGGGCTTCTTCCATATCATCTCCAATGGTTTATGATCACTTAAGGTAGTGAAGTTCTTCCCAAATAGGTATGTATGGAACATGGTTACGGCGCATACTAGGGCCAATGTCTCTCGCTCTATGTTAGAGTAGTTGCTTTGTGAACATGATAGGGACTTCGATGCGAAGGCTACAGGCTTTTCTTCCTGGAACAAGCATGCTCCAAGGCCTTTTTTGTGAAGCGTCGACTTCCAGCATCGTTGGCTTACTAGGGTCATAAAACTGAAGACAGGTATCTTCTGACATGGACTTCTTCAGGTCTTCATAGATCTTCTGGTGGTCATCATGCCAGACAAATGGGGTGTCTTTCTTCAGAAGATCTCTCAGTGGACTGGCTTTGGCTGCAAAGTTTGGGACATATGTTGCTAGGTATGTAACAAATCCCAAGAACCGCTGTAGTTCATCTTTGTTCTGTGGTGTAGGCATTGCTTGGAGGTCCTCTATTTTCTGGGGATCCGGTTTGATTCCATCTGCTGTATACAGAGATCCGTAGAAGCTTATGCTACTCTTCTTGATAGCACACTTACTACTGTTGAATACCAGTCCTTCTTGTTTGGCTACCTCCATCAACTGGGCGAGGTTTTTGTCATGCTCCTCCTCAGTTTCGCCAAATATCACAATGTCATCGGCGATGCTCACACACCCATCCACCTGTTCGGTGATGCGGTCCATTTCTTGCTGGAAGATGTCCTGACTAACTGATAGTCCAAATGGCAATCTCTCGCAAAGCACCATCGGCCGAAGGGTGTGCGGAATGTTGTTAATTCCTGCGATTCCTCTTCCAGGGTTATCGACCAATAACCTGCCTTGGCGTCAAGTTTGGAGAAAAACTTTGCCTTGGACATCTGCGGGTTGATCTCCTCCAATGTGGGGATCTTGTGTTGGCACCTCTTCAAGTTAGAGTTTAAGCGCTTGGGGTCTAGGCAAACCCTTATCGACCCGTCTTTCTTGATGGTCGTAGTGAGTGAGCTGCACCAGTCTGTGTGGTGGGTGATTTTCCTGATGATGCCTAGTTCCTCCATTTTATGGAGTTCAGCTTTTATTTTCTCTCGCAGGTGCACGCTGCACTTTCGTGGTGCGTCAATGCTTGGAGTCGCATTGTCTTTGAGGTGTAGTGTAGCTTTGTGCCTGAAGTTACCAATGGTGTCAAATTGTTCTGGGAACCGATCCTTCAAGTCTGTTACAGAGTTGACTGCGATGGCACAATAACTTGTAGTGTCATTCTCAGGTATCGGTGTCTCGGGCACCACATTGATGGTAACTAGCTTCATTCGTTCGCATGTAGGTAGTCCAACAACTGATGGACCTGGAACATCCACAATGTAGAACTTGTGTGTTGACCAAGGCATCTGGCTATACTTGCATACTATACGTATGTAACCTAGGCATGGTATCTTTGTGTTGTTATAAGCTGTAAGCTTATCACTTGTGCGCTTCATCACAGTTTTCCATCTGTTGCGAGGGTACATCTTCTTTATGATGCGAAGGGGTATGGTGTTTCCACCGGCACCTGTGTCCAATTTGAGTTTCAGGTGGTGCTGTCCTGTTTTCTCAGGTAATACTATGTCGAGAGTCGTAAACACCTCGGTTCTTGTATCCTCTTGCAGGCACATATCAGATACTCTTATGTGTATACCGTAAAATGTGTGGTCTGCATCCGAGTTGTCTGTTGTTTCCTCATCTGTCTGTATAGCATTCACCTTTGGTCCCCTATTTGCTGGTCTGTCTCTGCGCCTTCCTCTTCTGTGTCTGCTTTTGTCCCAGCTTTTGTCTCTCTTTGCACTAGTGTCTGCTGTGGGTTTACCCTGCTGCCTGCGTGTTTTTCTGCAGCAGCTGGCCCAGTGCCCCTTGGCTTGGCAAGCGTTGCATGTGGAGGTATATGCTGGGCATGCTCTGGGCTGGTGTCTGCGGGCACAGTTCCCGCACTTCTTGTAACTGCTCTGGCTTCCGGTAGTGATGCCGCTGATATTTGCGCTAACACCGGACGATAAGTCTTTAAGGTGCTTCTTGCCAGCCTTAATTGCTTCATGTTTCCTTCCTTCTTTGAGCAGTTCTGGTAAGGTAAATCCTTTCTCCTGTTCTAAGAGAGTCTTTTGTAATTTCTCATTTGGGGTTGACGCTATAACAAGTTCTATGATTCGTTCGGTCAACTCCGCTTCACTAAACTCGCATTCACGTGCCTTGATGCGGCACCTGTTCACAAACTCGTCCAATGTTTCAGATTGTTTTTGGCGGAAGCACATTAACTCGAGTCGGTGAATGCGGAAATTGACGCTGAGCTTCAGCTGGTCTTCAAAAAGCTTCCAAAGTTTGTCAGGGTCCTTTTGATCATCCTCGGACATTCCAGAGGCGTTGATTTTTCTCAAACCTTCAGTGCCCAATGCCAGTGTTATTTTCACCGCCTGCTTCGCCTTGTCGGTGACGTTGTTGTCCAGTAGACAAAGATTCATTCTTTGTTTGAAGATTTTAAATTCATCGCCGATGTCTGTGATGGACCAATTCAAGGTTGGGTATTTATACATCTTGTAGTCTGCCATGTTGCGATGTTGTCGGCTACACGGTCAGGGAGGGTGCTACACAGGGTACAGAAGTAACCACCAACCTTGTTACTTGGGAGAAAAAACAATGAATTGGGTGTGATCAAGGATGGTGTGAAATACTATGCAAGTGTGTGATGTACAGACTAAGGTGTGATAAAAATTTGTGGCATTTAACTTAAAAAGTACTGTGGCGTTGTGCGTGTTGTATATTTTGTGTCAATTTTGTTGTGACTGGGCTACATGAACATGTGGTCGAATCCAACGAAAAGTGTACACGGCATGTTCAGGGCCATAACTTAAAAGTATTAATCAATTGGCATTTGTTTTTGTATTGTGTTTGTTCGCCTTGATCATACGCTTCGCGTCATATATAATAAGACCCCTTCTGTGAAAAACTTAGACACAGAGACCCCAAAACATGCTATTTTTTTACCCATTTTTTTCAAAATATTTCTTAAAGTATTTTTAAAGACGTCTAAATCAGTTATGAAAAGAAGTCATTGGATTAAATCTAAATTGATTTCCTGAAAGGTGTGTATTCAAAGATTGCCTGTTCAATTTTTCACATATTTGTACATAATTATGAATTTTTTGTGATAATTTTTGAGTGGTATTTTTTACATTACCTACGAATACAATTTTTCATAGCACTAGATATATCTTTAAAAATGGAAATCACTAATAAATGCGCAATTGATACAAGCTTTGATATGTCCAATACTGAAATGCATTGCATTCGGACATCTTTATTATTGTGTTTAGCTGCCAGAAATTCTAAATGGTACAAAGGTAGGTTTGGTAAAAAAAATGCATTACCTCCGAATACATGTTAAAAGCTGTGTCATTTCCACAAACTGAGAGAATAGTAAACAATAGTTAAGCAATAGGTGCAGGGTAATACACTCTTTATTTCTATCAAGTTTCAATAGCCTGCGTTTAAATATTTCTGAGATGTCAACAATAAAAGCAAGTATTCGTAGGTAAATTTCGGTAACCGAATGTTACCTACGAATACAATTTGACATCATGACAGTATTGTGAAACACCGCCATTCATGCCAATGCCCATATTGGTACATAACGAAGGCCTGTATGTTTGCTATCAAATCATATGTCAATGAAAGTTGCGATTTCACATACATGCCCACCATGCAAAACTGAATACGGCTTAATTGTTGAAAAATATGTACTGAAATAGACGACGGTCTGCTCATTTGAAAGAAAAATCAGATTCGAAGAAGATTAGAAGGGATAAATACTTGGATTTGTCAGCTGTCATGTGTGTTTCATTTTAAACGTTTACCGACCTTCTGGTTTGAGTAATTCGTGTCCAAATTGGTTTATTCGAAGGTAACTTTTGACGTTTTCGCTAAGTTTACCTACGAATACCATGGACAAAAATGACTTTTCTCATTGTCTCTTGATCTAGACAACACAGTGGTGGACCCTAGTATAAAGCTAATTATATTGCCCTCAAATGAAAGGCCACAAGACGTAACTGACTCCAAGATGGACTTCACAAGTCTGCAATAACGGTTTTAAGCGATTTGTGTGCAATTAAGCAAATTAAAGTCACTTTAGTGCCTTTGTTTCTTACTTCAATCCTCTTTCAACCACTGTGAACCGACATTAAATATACATGATAGG
This sequence comes from Amphiura filiformis, assembly GCF_039555335.1. NCBI lineage: Eukaryota > Metazoa > Echinodermata > Ophiuroidea > Amphilepidida > Amphiuridae > Amphiura > Amphiura filiformis. Next base: position 30,081,744 of record NC_092643.1, read on the forward strand.
GTCTCAAGTATCAATAAACGCACATAAAGAAAATAATACATTCAAAGTGCTTTATAAAATGGCGATTTGATTGCGATATCGACCAAAAGTCTAATTCTTACCTACAAATACTGAAATGTTACTTACGAATACAGCATAAATACATGACATGTGTAATGAAGTGTCCCTACCAATGGAAATTAATTGTCAAAACCTTTAAGCGGTACCCCAGGACACTATTATTACCCATATACGGATTCATTCAACAATTACTTATTATGTAAAATTGCTGATTAACTACTTGTATATCAAAATGAAGTGGTCAAAATCTTGCTAAAAGCATCCAAATTTTTTGATCTAAGGTAATAGCATTTATTCATTTGGACGTATCATCTGAAAGAGATCTAAAAAGTACCATTTTATTAATTCATTACCATAATAGCAAAATTTAAACCTCTAAACTCAATATAGATATTGTAAAATCGCTCATGTTACCTACGAATACCCGGGTTTCTTCACCTTTTCATTGTATAAAGCGTTAGGTGTATGCGTATAATTCCTAATATTCTTGAAAACATATATCCCACTCGTTCTTATACAATGTGTAAATTGATTCATACTCATTTGATAAATAAAATACAGAAACTGACCTAAACTTCATTTTCAAAAATAAACTAGCATAAATTGACTAAGATCATAATGATCGCGTTATAAAAATAAAAACAAATATTTTCCGGTTGAGCTAGCATTTTCCTGACACCCTGTGGTCTACATTACACGAAAAAAGCGTTAATGGGAATATTCCATTTGTTTTAGGTTGATTAGTATTGCGATAGTGAAAGCATCCTAGTGGTATTCGTAGGTAACATTGGGTTTTGATATCACATTTACTATCACATGTCCTGGATTTATTTTTCAAGATAAGTAATGGCACTTTTGGTTCCTATAAGGCCAATATGTCATCAATCAATGGGCAAAAGGAAAAAATTGTGGAGACATTTTTATTTCGGACTTTTATATTTGGCCCGTGGACACTTTTGGTTGGATTCGACCATGTATGCATGTGAATGTATTGTAAACAGTGTGTTGTTGTTGTGACCTAACTGTGTGCTATGCAATGTATGTTGTAACTTACTTGTAATAATGTAGATTGTACTTGTAAACAGTGGTGATTTGTGGTAAACAAACTCTGAGATTAGGAATGTGTGCTAGAAACCGTCTTGTAATTTGTGTGTTGTGTTTTGCTTGAATTTGTGTGTTGTGTGCAATGGTAAAAAATATTAAAAAACAATTTGCTTTTTTTTTTTTTTTTTCTTTGAAAAAAACAAAAGAGATTAGTCAGTTATACTTTTCTTTCAGTATCAAAAAAAACATTAAAATACAATTATGATTAGGAAACACTATTTTTGAACTCGACCTTTCAGAAAAATAATCGCGTAATATTTATCGCGCAAACTTTAATATTGCGCAAGCTTTATCGCGCAGGCTTTAAGACACAGATTTAAATATTGTTTGAAAATTAAAGTTCAGTTGCCACTGGTAGTTGAGTGCTCTTGAGATAAAGTCACGGTAATTAAGTCTTGCTTCTGTAACACTTGCTGTCCTGAAACTTGCGATTTCACAACACGGGCGACACGTTGACTTGCAAATTGTTGTCCCAAAACGGGTACTGGTAACAGTTCATAACAGACGGCAGATTGTCTGGACGATTGGTCACAGTTGAAGAAAGTTCTTGGCCTTTCGACATGCAGAACTGGTGCTTGTAGTACCACTGTCGGGGAAGGGGGGGTACTGCTATCAATGCTCAGCAGTGACTGGTACAGGGCGATGGGCGATATAGTCTGTGAGGATATTGACAGACTAAATTAAGTTTTAAGCAGGTAAGTGCAGGTAGATTTGCACAGTTTCACTTAGTTTATTTACATTCAGATCAATGGATGAATGTTTTTCATTGCTTGGCATGCAATAGAATTTATGATGATCACCTGGAGTAGTTCTGGTTCGACTTACACAATTGCAGTGGGCCAGTAAATCTTACTTGCTGTAGTTTCAGTTGCAGACTAGACGTAGGTACAGTCAGAAAACAATCAACTACGATGATTTGGCCTTAAAAGTCGGGTAGGTACTCAGATATGTTTGTTTACAAGGGTTTTATGGCACCTTTATTTGACTCACGCACGAAGGATTCACTGTGGTACAGCTGAATTTGGCAATCGTCGCGTGCCTACTCCCAGGTTATGACGTTTAGTACAGCGCCGAAATGTTGCTACGCACGCTACCGTGTGCAGGAAATGTTGAAAATACAGTCTTTTGAGGCGATTTATCACTCAAATATGGCATCGATGCAGTTCAGTCTTGTCTAGCGTGGTCCTGGTTATCACTAGCACAGCTAGCCACCATGATGTAATAGTAAGACACGGTAGGTATGGTTCAAATATACACTTTAATGACAACTTATCAGGTTAGCATTTAGGTGATTGATATCTGGTAGGCGTAGTGATATTTGCGCATGCGCGATCCAATTACGTAATGCGTGATTAGTCACTATGAGATAGTTCCTAATGATTGGCTATCACAACAGTTATGACCCCCCCCCCCCCATATTTGTTATCCTTAAAATGTTTGAACCCTTCTGTATATTTGGGACCCCCTTCCGAAGAAAATGATAGCACCCTCCCCCCGCCAGGCCTAATTATTATTTTGTTCTTGAGCAAAGATTGGTGAATCATATGATTTACAAATGCATCGTTAAACCATATTTTGTACTTTTGTTCTCAAAATTACAAAAAAAAAGTAAGGCAATTATCGTAGTAGGCTGACGATATCCATTCTTGTTCTAAAATTGTTAATTTTGCCCTTGGTTTGTTCTGACTAGAAATATGAAACACTGGCCCTGTTCTGACCACAGCTTCTAACATTCATAACATCGTTGGTCAATCATGTTCCAAACGGGATATACAACCGCGACAGTCTTCTCCAGTGTGTACATCTCGATTTGCCGGATTGACCCATGACCTCATGAAACGTAAACACATGGCCGGGCGTGAAATATAAATTTCTCCGTGTCTTCTTGCCAGGAAAATCAGGAATTTAACCAGTTGCAGTCATTTGATTGTGAGTAGCAAAGTACACAAGCAACCGGGCCTTGTCGTGGCTTATGAGGGCGAATTTCGTTTGACACTTTGTCAAATAAGTAACATAGAATTGAAAGAAATGTTACGTGATTGACCATATCTCTGAATCGTGTAAAAGCTTAAAAAGTGTTGACCATACCGTCTAAAAAAATTGATATTTCGAAATTGGCTGATCGTAATCCCCAAATTCGAGTATGCACATGTAGCGAAGATATGCACCATATCTTGCAAAGTTAATTTTTTTGAAAATAATTAAACAAGCTATGAAAGCTAGACTCATTAAGAAATTTTTTAAAAATACAAATTTCAGTCGTAAATTTAGGTTTTCTACAACTTGTAATTTTATTTCTGAAGTAGAGATATCAAAACTGAATAGCAAGAATGTTATTATGGGATGTTTTATAGATGACTACAATTTGGTTTAGAAATCGGAATGAGGAAAATTGATGAAATGACTGGTCCAAAAAAAAAATAGCGAGTGCTATAATCAATGACCCAGTTCATTCACTTCCAGTCCCAATCAGAGTCTGAAAATTAAAATAGCAATGGAAAAATAATAATATATAAACCTTTACCTTTAAGATGAGGTATAACTTTTATTTTTCCGATGATTATTTCTGGGCCAAATTTGATACTTAATGTGGCAAAATCATCCCATTTTTTTGCTCAAAACATCAAAAGAGGCAGTAACCTTAAGTCTCGCTGAACATCCACATCATCGGCATTAAATTTGACATGTTGGGTATACAAATTGTGATAGAATGTTTGCAAATCTAATAAATTTGCTTCTTATTTTACTTATTCAAACCATAAATTTAGTCAATAACCTAACCTAAACCTTGATGTGATACAAAACCAGGGGCATATATCACTATATATATCAGTCAAGGGCAATGAATAAATGGAAACATGCGGAGATTTCTCATTACTGCAGTTTCCTTTAATAATCGTCAGATGCGAATAATAAAATTACATAATAAAAATACAATAGAATTACATTAGCGCATTTTCTGTTGCGTAAAACTTGTGTTTGCGTACGCGTATTAATTAATGACACACAGTGTGACGCGCAAACGTTAGTTTCCCGCTCTGTCCTGCATGACTAGTAGATTTAATAAAATATGCACGTGGAAAATATATAAAAAAAAATGAATAATATTCCTTTTTTTAATGTATTAATCAAACGATTTTGACGTTTTGATTTGACATCATTTTCATATATAAATTTACATGAATGTCATCCTTACTGCTATACTGTTGTACTTATTATTCCCAAGCCATTTTTGATGACGCAAATTCATTGTGATCATGGATGAAAATATGAACGCCAAGTGTACATCAATTCAACAGTTGTCATTATAATTTCATGTGCAACTCACACCTTTATATCACGTTGACATTCATGTTCGTCGTCTATTGTGGCGTCATAATCAAGGCGTCCATTGGGCTATTCCATTTAAAATCCACACTACCCCTGTCAATCACACCCTTGGGTTGTATGGGTTGTCAGGTTGAATCTTTCACAGAGGATGTGTGAAATTCAAATGGAGCTGCCTAGTGTACTCATTCCATTTGAAATTCATACTCCACCCTGTGGCAGATATTTCCAAAAATCTTCCACATGAGTAGTGTGAATTTTAAATGGAATACTAGGCTATTGCGCTGTAGATATTCTTGAAGCAAATACATACTGCTATCATTCTTTACAGAGACATTATTAAAACATTGACCAACATTGACCAATATGAGCACAGCTATCAAGTCAAATTTTGAAAGGAAATGCGAATGAAATACGGAGCTAATTGTTTTAAATATGAACGCCAAGTTTACATCAATTCAACAAATGTCAATGCGAATGGAAATACGGAGCTACATTTTGAAAATATTACGCCAAGTGTATATCAATTCAACAATTTCATTATAATTTCATGCGCAACTCACAATCACATCTATACATCACGCTGACATTCATGTTCAATATTTATCATGTTTATTGTGGCGTCATAATCAAGGCGTCCATGCGCTGTAGATAACCTTGAAGCAAACACACTTATACTGTTATCATTCTTTACAGAGACATTAAAATATTGATCAACATTGACCAAAATGATCAATATGAACACAGCTATCAAGTCGAATTTTCCAGGGAAAATGCGAATGAAGTACGGAGTTAAATTTTGACACAAGGCAACGTTGATGATATTTAATTCCTTCTCAAACTGATGACGAAACCCGAAGAAATGAATAAGCAGAATCATATTTAAAAATAATTATCTATTCCCACCGCGGATGAAATATAAAGTGGAAGCATTTTCTAAGTAAGCGATTTTGGCACATATTTTGGTGCACCATTCCGATATCACCCTCACCCTACGCATACAACTAGAAAAAAGAATATGTTCAAATATGCAAAATGTTATGCTCTGAAGGGGGACATGACCATACAAAAACTGCACTAAAATTGTGAATTGTTAAATTGTAAGTTAAAATTTGTTAAGGGGGGGGGGGTAATTTGAGACTCTTTTCGATGAAATCGGACCATTATTGTGACCTCTGTGTATGAATGTTTTACATTAACCAATTTTCGACCTTGTAACTCCTAAACTAAGCACCGTAAAAATATAAAAAATGGCTTTTTTATTCGGGTGTGTATTCCCTGTGATGAGAGAAACAGTTATTACATCATGATGGGACTATTTTAAGTGTTGGCCCCTCTTTGACTGGGGCATAGAAAAAAATGGAACCAATCAATTTGTTATCATTTCAGGCTTAAGGATGCCAAAAAACATTGGTTCAACTAATGTAGGAAAATAAAATCCCCAACGCACAGTGCCATGCAATAGTAAATAGGAGAGGAGGACTAATATTTTGTTCGAAAAGGTGTTTTTTGGTACGTCGAGAGATGGAGTTGAACGAATTTTGACCATTTGCAGAACTCAACCTCCCCACCCGTAATTATTGCGCAACTTCTTATCAGAACAATCTGAGTTCCCTCGACGCGAAACAGCCTAAGTGGGCCCCTGAATAGATCAGTGGCCTCTACTATCATTCCAGAATTAACACAAGGTGCGTAACACATCAATATTACTTCGTTACTTCAACTCTGATTCTATCAGTCATGGGAAGATGTATAGAGTACACCACTCTACGCCATACATGAATTCGCCTCGTCACATTTCCCTGAAATGAAATTTTCAAAAAAGGAAACTAGTTTGGCAGAGGAGGACCTTGAACACATGCGGAAGCTTGTAGCTATCCTGGCTACCAATGCGCTAGACCAATCGTCAACCCAATATATGAGTAGTAATCTTGAAATTCGAAACAATATTACGACAACCATATTATGGAATTTTACCTCCTTACAATAACAATAATGAGTATAGTGCTAGCTATATTGTTGATAATTGTGTGTTTCTGCATACAGAAAATACTACAATTTGCCGTCGAAGTGACGTAGTTAATCGGATTAACTACCATAGCAATAGATGAATACAATTTTGACTATATCGCCTTGCACTACAGCGTTCACGCGGTACCGATGCATTGAACCATAGATGTCAAAAAAAGGCTGATCACTCGCACCTGTAAGATTAGTATTTTTGAAAAAAGCGGCATTGTATTCAATCTATGTTTGCTGACATACACAGGTGATTAATGCAATCTGCTTGTAGTGCAGGGCGATCTATTCAAAATTGTATTCATCTATTGCTATGGTAGTTAATCCGATTATGACGTCACTTCGACGGCGAATAGTGGCCGCTATACAATGCGTACACAATACGTACATACATTGATTTTGACTTCAGAGCTCCTTTCAGAGCACGTGGTCACCAACTTGCTAGGTACTAATTTTCTTGTAAAGGCGCTCTTTATACAACAATTACACATAGAAGCCCAACGTCAATTTCAGAAAATCAAAGATTCTTTTATACATAGGATGCTTCAGTTTTTACACAAAAAATATTGTATTGAAACCCCTCATAATCGGTTATTTGTAAAAGGTAATCAGTCTTCCTTAATCTGAGAAATAAAAGCACTAAATAAATTTGATTCCAAAAACACTTTTATAAACATTTCATTATGACGTATAATACTGCTCTGGTAAAGTAGTAATACGTAATGCAACTTTGGTATGTTACTTTTTGAAGATGTTCCAACTCCTTATGACGACTTTGATCGTTTTGTCTGCCTCTTTTTAGCCCATTTCCTGAGAACGATAGCTATTAATAGAGCTTGGTATTTACACTAATATCTAAACTGTTTAATTGTCTACAATCTATGTGTGCTACGGAACCTGTTTGGTATTTAGAGATTCGCAGCCTCCGTATTGGTCATATAGCCTCTTGGCTATCTCTATGCATTAATCGTTTGTTGAACGGTATTGTTATATTGGTAATTCTAATGTTTGAATTATGGACATTGCTAATAAATTAATCTAATTTATTTTATATTGTTCATAAAACAGTGTTACAAATTGGATATCATTGTTTCCAATTTAGGTTTTCCTAAAACACAGAAGTCATAAGCTGAAATCCCAAGTTCTTACCAGCACTCTCTTCTTTCATGCTTTTTTGGAAAATGTGTCGATTTTATATTAGCCTATGAGCCATAAAGAACATTTTTACTCTGCAATTCTTTTGAAGAATATTCAGTCACAAAACAATGTAAAACTTGCGTTATTTTTTTCTTTATATAGGAAGCCTCGAATTCTAAAAAGCTTCTGTTAGAACTCACTGTTGCTACAACAGCAGTAGTTACGAAATAATTTCAGGCTAGCCTAAATAGTATCGTTATAAATGCAGTATGCAGGGAAAGTATGTCGAGAATGTAAAAATAAGTTCCTTGGAAAAGCTACTCCCAAGGACCGTGTAAGACATGCTTAAACAAGAATTCCACTCGTACATTGAACTTTACTTTGAATATCACATTATTCCGCTCGCCAATAACTTATGCACCATTAGTGTTCGAGTACATAGTGTGCATTGGAGGCCCTAATTTGTGCAGGGCTAATCGATGAATAAATTGTTAGCACTAGAGGAATTTATTTATTCTCGCTTGCACTTAAAAGGGGTACGTGAATCTTAATTCGTGCGTAGTACCGTGAGGAAACACTAGTATATAAGCCAAGATTAGTTTCTTCTCCTGGTTTGTAAAAGAAATATAACGTATACACGTGGGGATTTGGAGCTTCACTTTTAACATTACTATATCCATTTTAGCCCAGCACTCACCCAGAACCAGATCCTAACCTCGGAGAAGGTATTATGACGGGCTGAATTTGCCTTCAAGATATAGTTGAGGTCATCATCTTCTTCAGCATAGTTCCCTCCACTACAGGAGGAAGGCCTCTTCACCGATTGTTCACCTCACTCCATCCTGGGCTGCTCTCTGTCAAGCAATGGGCTATTCCATTAGCATTAACACTACCCCTGTGGAAGATTTATCTAAAGTCTTTCACAGAGGGAGTATGAGTTTCAAATAGAATCAACATTTGGGTTAACTTCCATTTGAAAAACCCACTCCAGTTGTGGAAGATATTGGTAAAGTCTTTCACAGAGGGAGTATGGGTTTCAAATAGAATCAACATTTGGGTTAACTTCCATTTGAAAAACTCACTCCAGTTGTGGAAGATATTGGTAAAGCCATACTACGGGGGAGTATGGGTTTCAAAATGATTAACCCTGACCAATTACATTTGAAAACATACTCCCCTGTGGAAGATATTTCCAAAATCTTCCACAGGGGAGTGTGGATTTCAACTGGAATAGCCCAATACCACCATGTTCTTGTTAGATTACCCTCCATGCATCTCAAGTTCTGTCTTCCTTTACTTCTGGTTAGGTTTCTTGGGGCCCAAACTGTTGTTTTGTGTGTCCACCTGTCACGCCTGTTGTCAACCCTCCTGGCTAGGTGTCCTGTCAACCTCCATTTCATTGATTCAATGGTCGTAATAATATCTTGCACTCTCAATTTCTTTCTCAGACCAGTATTTATAACTCTGTCTGTCTTTGTAATTCTTTTCTTTCTCCTTTTTTTTGCCCTCTCTCTCTTTGTCAATCGCCGTTTTTTTTTTTCTTTGGTGGTTCTCCATGTTTAAGCACCGTACGAGATTGGTGGAAGGAAGAGTGTTGTCACAAAAGATATGATCAGTGTTCCAAAGTTGTAGGCATAAAAATATTGTCTAAACAAGTTTGCCAAAAACATGATTTCTCGATTTGATCAACTTGGTTGCTCAATTTGGAAAGTTTTAACTTTCTGATCAGGTGTTTGGGGGAAATGTTATTTTCTTAATTCGAACATATTTCAATCAAGAAACCAGATTTCTGACAAGAAAACCGGAAATGTCTTCATTATTGCGTAGTTATATGCCATAACTGTCACAGCTAACCATGAAATTGATGGGGTTTCATGATCAAAAACTATTTAAGCAAATTACGTCAAAATATTAATACCATTTGATTAATTCTATTACATTTTCTAAGTTTCCTGTAAAATGCCTGTTAGGTGTCCTAAAATTATGGAATAAGTATATCTTTGATGCAAACATTATCATAATATCTAAACTGTTTAATTGTCTACAATCTATGTGTGCTACGGAACCTGTTTGGTATTTAGAGATTCGCAGCCTCCGTATTGGTCATATAGCCTTTTGGCTATCTCTATGCATTAATCGTTTGTTGAACGGTATTGTTATATTGGTAATTCTAATGTTTGAATTATGGACATTGCTAATAAATTAATCTAATTTATTTTATATTGTTCATAAAACAGTGTTACAAATTGGATATCATTGTTTCCAATTTAAGTTTTCCTAAAACACAGAAGTCATAAGCTGAAATCCCAAGTTCTTACCAGCACTCTCTTCTTTCATGCTTTTTTGGAAAATGTGTCGATTTTATATTAGCCTATGAGCCATAAAGAACATTTTTACTCTGCAATTCTTTTGAAGAATATTCAGTCACAAAACAATGTAAAACTTGCGTTATTTTCTTTATATAGGAAGCCTCGAATTCTAAAAAGCTTCTGTTAGAACTCACTGTTGCTACAACAGCAGTAGTTACGAAATAATTTCAGGCTAGCCTAAATAGTATCGTTATAAATGCAGTATGCAGGGAAAGTATGTCGAGAATGTAAAAATAAGTTCCTTGGAAAAGCTACTCCCAAGGACCGTGTAAGACATGCTTAAACAAGAATTCCACTCGTACATTGAACTTTACTTTGAATATCACATTATTCCGCTCGCCAATAACTTATGCACCATTAGTGTTCGAGTACATAGTGTGCATTGGAGGCCCTAATTTGTGCAGGGCTAATCGATGAATAAATTGTTAGCACTAGAGGAATTTATTTATTCTCGCTTGCACTTAAAAGGGGTACGTGAATCTTAATTCGTGCGTAGTACCGTGAGGAAACACTAGTATATAAGCCAAGATTAGTTTCTTCTCCTGGTTTGTAAAAGAAATATAACGTATACACGTGGGGATTTGGAGCTTCACTTTTAACATTACTATATCCATTTTAGCCCAGCACTCACCCAGAACCAGATCCTAACCTCGGAGAAGGTATTATGACGGGCTGAATTTGCCTTCAAGATATAGTTGAGGTCATCATCTTCTTCAGCATAGTTCCCTCCACTACAGGAGGAAGGCCTCTTCACCGATTGTTCACCTCACTCCATCCTGGGCTGCTCTCTGTCAAGCAATGGGCTATTCCATTAGCATTAACACTACCCCTGTGGAAGATTTATCTAAAGTCTTTCACAGAGGGAGTATGAGTTTCAAATAGAATCAACATTTGGGTTAACTTCCATTTGAAAAACCCACTCCAGTTGTGGAAGATATTGGTAAAGTCTTTCACAGAGGGAGTATGGGTTTCAAATAGAATCAACATTTGGGTTAACTTCCATTTGAAAAACTCACTCCAGTTGTGGAAGATATTGGTAAAGCCATACTACGGGGGAGTATGGGTTTCAAAATGATTAACCCTGACCAATTACATTTGAAAAACATACTCCCCTGTGGAAGATATTTCCAAAATCTTCCACAGGGGGAGTGTGGATTTCAACTGGAATAGCCCAATACCACCATGTTCTTGTTAGATTACCCTCCATGCATCTCAAGTTCTGTCTTCCTTTACTTCTGGTTAGGTTTCTTGGGGCCCAAACTGTTGTTTTGTGTGTCCACCTGTCACGCCTGTTGTCAACCCTCCTGGCTAGGTGTCCTGTCAACCTCCATTTCATTGATTCAATGGTCGTAATAATATCTTGCACTCTCAATTTCTTTCTCAGACCAGTATTTATAACTCTGTCTGTCTTTGTGATTCTTATCATTATCCTTTCCATTGCCCTCTCTCTCTCTGTCAATCGCAGTTTTTTTTCTTTGGTGGTTCTCCATGTTTAAGCACCGTACGAGATTGGTGGAAGGAAGAGTGTTGTCACAAAAGATATGATCAGTGTTCCAAAGTTGTAGGCATAAAAATATTGTCTAAACAAGTTTGCCAAAAACATGATTTCTCGATTTGATCAACTTGGTTGCTCAATTTGGAAAGTTTTAACTTTCTGATCAGGTGTTTGGGGGAAATGTTATTTTCTTAATTCGAACATATTTCAATCAAGAAACCAGATTTCTGACAAGAAAACCGGAAATGTCTTCATTATTGCGTAGTTATATGCCATAACTGTCACAGCTAACCATGATTAGATGATAGCAAATTGATGGGGTTTCATGATCAAAAACTATTTAAGCAAATTACGTCAAAATATTAATACCATTTGATTAATTCTATTACATTTTCTAAGTTTCCTGTAAAATGCCTGTTAGGTGTCCTAAAATTATGGAATAAGTATATCTTTGATGCAAACATTATCATAATAATAGATGTTATTTAGGAAAGTAGGTCTGCATAGATATAAAAGATTAGACTAATCTAAAACACCTTGATAATAGACAAATAACCACAACCAAAAATCTCTAAGACACGATAAACAATGCATCGGCAATCTAGTCAAAATCAAGTTATGAAGTACTTTATCAAGTGCTTGGATGCCCGTTAGCGTATGCAAATGCATGTTCCCGGGCCTCACTTGTATCCTGACATCCGGAGGCACTCGAAACAACAACACTCAGGGATCGGAAAAAACAAAATTTCTCTGTCTTCTAAGATACACCGCACAACATTGGAAACATGTCGGTTTTGAGCTCTTGCAAGTTCTGAAATCTGCAAACAACCCTCTTTTGGGCCTCAATTTAGTTTTAAAGTGTCGGGCGCGCTGAACCGGCTTTTTCAATTTCCCTTTTCAAATACATTTACACTTAAAAATTGATGGAATTGAATGCAGAATTTTGGTTTTTGTCTTTCAGACTCCGCGTATGCATCTGGGTTTTTTCTTAGATTGTGTTTACTTCAAAATTTGGGAAGAATGTTTCAAATAACATGTACGGAAATGTCTTCTTATTGAATGATTTAATTTAGAAATGAAATGCTGTTGAAAAGACTGGGCTGTCATGGAGTTTAAAAACCTTTCGACAGTTCAGTTGTGGACAGGATTGTATAATCATGTTAAATAAAAGGGTGTGTGTTTTGTTTTTAATTGTTAACTTGTGAGCTAAATGGCTGTATCGGTTGAACAATATGTACCGTAATTATAACTATTTACTCACTTAATTCTCTTAATATAATATTGTCACATTTACAACGTAAACTTTCTAAATTCTGAAGCTCCGTTACAAATACCAAAGTAGAATACATTGCAAACACATACCTTGTGTAGAAAGCATTATTTGTGAGTGTGTTTGAAGTGTAAGGGGTTTGCGGGGAGTGTGTGAGGGAATGAGTTAAAGTAATATGGGTACGGGTTTGCACGGAGTTGGGTGTGGGGGTGGGTTGGTGTGGGGTGAATTGGGTGTGTTTGTGTCACGTGAGCGTATGTGTATTTGAAAGTGGACTATGCTATGAGTAGTGTAAACCTTTTCGATTGTAAATGAGATGGCCAAGTATGACCTTGGCCGCTCCATGCCGCATCTCGTTCTCTTGCCAGCACTATGATATACGACAGAATAATGTATGGCCGTGTGTCCTGAACTCGCCACCCTTAGCGTTACATGACAAATATTATGAATTTGTACACCAACCGGGTTTCTAATTAGATTATCTCGACAATCATCAACCCTAAACTAGCAAAAGTATACATTTTTGGAAAGCTGAAGGCATAAGCAATCCAAATATATACATTTCAACTCATTATACAGGGTGACCTGCAAGTTATACAGGGTGGAATAAAAAAGATTTTGATAAAAAATGGGTCACTCAATGCATTGCTTATTACCAACTTAAAGTAATAAACTGGAAGTAAACAACATTCATTTGGTTAGAGGATATGGTGGGCCAACTGACTTTGGAAGAAATCGAAATCACAGCTGTTTGGTAATCTCGGAATATAGGGTGTCCCAAAGTATGTTAGATTGTTTTTTAATTCAACATATTTTGAACCTAAACATTTTCCCCTAACCCATACAGAAAAAATATGTCCATATTTAGATTCCTCGTCAAATTTCCCTTCAGAAAATCTAAACTTTGACTATGATAGGATAAGTAAATAAAATTTTACAGTAACTTTTAGATTTTGAAGACATCTGCATTACTTACTACAGTGTTTAATATGACAACGGGTAGTTTTGTATGGAAAAGTTTGTATTTTCTAGACTAAACCAATCATAAATGATTAAAAACAATTAGTAGAATTGTTTAGCTGTAAGGCCATGAGTCTTTTAGATGCTAAATAGAGTCCAAATCCAATTTACAGCCTTTACAGAAGCAGATTACGCACTAAAAATACCAATCCCATAGAGTTTGTGTGTACCACATCCCCACCACCACATCCCCCACCACCGCCACCCTGCCCATTCTGAATTCTATGAAGCACAGTGTTAGTATTAAAAAGTTCAAGTATTTCTTTTTACAGGGTTGAAAGTGCATTTTATTTAGCAATAAAATGATACCACAAGCATGACAATAACTTCTTGCTTGACAGAGATATCATCATTTGTTTTGAGTCGACTGTGGCAAAATGTAACGTCGCCACCTTTTTTTGGTGGCGAGCTCAAGACACACGACCGTATGACTTAGCACTTGTCTACCTTAATAATTCACATATTCAATACAAATTTGCGTGACGTTACATACGTTGTACCGGTACCCTGCGTTATATATACCAAAATGATATGCCTCTTATCATGCTTATAATACGTAGAGCGAGTTGTAATTATTACAAAAATTTATTAGAATTAATATGCACTCATACAAATTCAAATGCAAGTTTCAATAATGTTTCATCGACTGAGTACGTTTTAATTATCGTCTAAAGCGTATACACCGCATTACCATACATCCAAAATTTAAACGATTTCGTAGAATAAATGCCAATACACAAAGTATTGTTGCATTGACGGAAAAAGCACAAAATAAATACGGTCTTCATTTATCGGAAATCATAGGGATTCAAACCGTTAAGAACACTTCCTTTATTTTTATATATAATTTGCACGCATGACATTGTGCCATGTATACAGTCTGCGCAAATTATATTACAGATATTCAAGCAATACTTTTTTAATCAATGTTAGGTCCCTGTATCCTTTTTCGACTGATTATTAACAATATAATGAAGAAAATAAAATTGCACTTTTTTATGTTCTTAGCTTCTTTTGTTAAATACATCTATTGAAACAATGATGTAGGTTCGTGAAATACCAGCCTCCTTCAACGTGGAAAGTAATACCTGTATTTTCCGTAATGGTACCTCATTAAGTATCGAAACCTGTTGTGTATATGGACCTCTACGTGAAGTAACAGTATACCCGCTAGTCATCTAATATTATGCAAAACTTAAGTCTGCTAAACACTTGGGTATTGCGACTACATAATGTCTCCTATGTAATATACTGTATGGTGTGGCACAGAAAAACCTTGTGAAACTATTAAAGGGAGAATGTAACGGGCATACCACAAGAATAAGATTAATCTGCATTATTGAAAATGTACTGTAGAATACCCTGTACAAATGTTTACCTGCTGCTGTTGCTGCTGTTGTTGTTATTGTTATTATTCTTGTTCTTGTTGTATTCATTCTGCTGTTTTTGTTGCTGCTGGTTTTGCTGTTGTCATGTTGCTGTTGCTTTAGTTTTTGATACTCATTCTCAAAACAACCCATTCAAAAATGAATAGAATATATTACGATGGACACTAAATATGAATCTATTCAAAATGAAGATAATGTTTAGGAGGTCATTGGAAAAGGAAAAAGGTTAGGGGAGAATTGGGTGACATGATCGGAGACAAAAACAGTCAAAGATCATGTTACCCAAAGTCTCGCCGCCCTTTTTCATCTCCATTCACCTCTTAAATTGTCTACATGTACTTAAAATGTATGCAGCTGGGATGAAAAGCCGACGATCAATTGAAAATTTTAACCTTTCATATTGCAGAAGTATTATATATATTTTCTACCCAAAAAGACTTTTTAATCATTTGCCATAAAATGTGTATTATATCGCGAATTTCAAAAAATACTGTCCAAACGTTCATACTCCACCTCTTAAGGGGGTACTACACCCCTGTGGTAAATTTATGACTATTTTTGTATTTTTCTCAAAAAATAATAACACACTGGTAACAAAAGTTATGTATATTATTGGGGCAAGGAATCCAATTACTACACTGAAATTTCAGTGAACCAAGACAAGCGGTTCAGTAAATATGATAGGAAATGAGGTACATCCTAGCGGTACCTCATTTTCTATCACAAGTATCGAACCGCTTGTCTTGGGTCACTGAAATTTCAGTGTAGTAATTGGATTCCTTGCCCCTATAATATACATAACTTTTGTTACCAGGGTGTTATTAGTTTTTGAGAAAATGCAAAAATAGTCACTAATTTATTGAGGGGTGTAGTACCCCCTTAAGTGATACTATATTCAATTCATTTCCAAATATGTACTTTAGAGGGTGCTCCTGCTGCTTTTACCGTTGTTGATTTTACTGACATTGTTGATGTTGTTGTTGTTGATGATGCTTCGCAAGCACGAAAGCTTAGCAAGCAGCACTTACTGGATCACTTTTGTTGTTAGAAGACTTATGCTTGAAGGAATGTTTAGTCGCCCCATAAAGAAGAACGTCAAGGTTTACTCAATAAAGGGAAGAGTACGGCTACTTTAATATCCAAGCAGTCTGGTGGATATGTATGCAAACTGGCCAGCAAAGAAATCAATCCGTGCATTTTTGCCAGATAGGTAGGTTTATTCTACACCTAACTGTTTCATATTGCAAAGTGCCAATCAGTTGTGGTGTTAGTTCAGTGTAAAAGATAAAACATATTTCTAGCATGACATCAATTCAAATTAAGCTGAAAAAGTCGATTTATATTTTGTTCTCTCCTAAACGTTTACTATACGCCGTAAATGCTATACTTGTTCAACATATTTAAAAACATGTGTAAAACATGTTCTAGCTTTTGTGTCAAAAATGAATTTCGACGTGCATAAATTCTCTCTCCGCCATGTTGAGTCATGTTTTACTCGTATGTCATTTCGCTATTTGTCATTTCGTTTTATTTAGAAATCTGTTGGCATAGCAATACCTAAAATGGAGCCTTTGAGCGAGATAATCAGGATTCCTGGAAAGAAACCTGTTATGTAATACCTTAACATTAATCTCACTTGTTTCTATAATCAATTACTAATTTTGATTGGAAAGTAACTTCAGGTAAAACTAATGACATTATATGACTGATTTTGCTTCTGCTTGAAAGTAGGTTAACTGGAAGACAAGCTCATCTTCATCACAACTCGTTACTATGACAACGTCTAATGCAAAAGTAAGACACTTTTTGTATACATTTTCTGTAGTTTGATTGCGATTATGTATATCTAAAGGTAATATTTGGTAATTTTGATATTTATGTATTATGCGCCATTTTTTGTACTAGCGTATTTCAATATCAATAGTTGTTGAAATAGTGGTTATATATAATATACAATGCCATTTTCATGACCTATTGTCGCGCATAATATTAGCTAACATAACTAAATATTATAAAGGCATAATCAATTAAATTTGCTCAACATAACATAATCTAGGCAATATTTGCATCTGATTTTGATAGATGCGTAATAAAAATTACATACTTTTTAAATACACATGATAGGTTGTCATTACACTTATTATAACATTTTACCTAAATTAATATTAACTCGTCCAAATTTAAATAGATTTTTCAATAATGTTTCATCGATCGAATACGTTTTAATTATCGTCTAAAGCGCATTACGACACATTACTATACATTCATAATTTAGACGATTTTGCACAAGGAATACCAATACAACAAGTATTGTATCGATCAGCGGAAAAGGTACATCCGCTCATTCTCAATCCTTTAATTAAATAATATAAATAAGTATTTTTTGCATAATTGGCTTGGTAACATGCGGTCTTTACGTATCGGAATTATAAGGATTAATATCACTTTATGCATATATAATTAACACACATGACATTGTGACATGTATACAGTTTGTGCAAATCACATTACTGAGATTCAAGCAATACTTTCTTATAACTAAATGTTAGTCCCCATGTATCCTTTTTCGACTGATTATTAAAAGTGTTTGTAAAAAATAAAATTGTACTTTGTCATTTTCTTAGCAGCTTCTTTTGTTAAATACATCTATTGAAACAATGATGTAGGTTCGTGAAATAACAGCCTCCTTCAACGTGGAAAGTAATACCTGTACCTGTATTCACCGTAATGGTACCTCATTAAGTACCGATACCTGTTGTGTATATGGACCTCTACGTGAAGTAACTGTATACCCGCTAGTCATCTAATATTATGCAAAACTTAGGTCTGCTAAACACTTGGGTATTGCGACTACATAATGACTCCTATGTAATATACTGTATGGTGTGGCGCAGAAAACCTTGTGAAACTATTAAAGGGAGAATGTAACGGGCGTACCACAAGAATAAGATTAATCTGTATTATATGATACTTTAAGGTGGTACTACACCCCCTGTTAAATTTTGTGACTAATTTTGCATTTTTCTTATAAAATAACTACACACTGGTAACAAACGTTACGTATATTATAGGGGCAAGGAATCCAATTACTTCATTGAAATTTCAGTGATTCAAGACAAGTGGTTCATTTGATATGTTAAGAAATGGGGTACATTCTAGAGCTACTTCTTTCTTATCATCATACCGCTTGTCTTGAGTTACTGAAATTCCAGTGTAATAACTGGATTCCTTGCCCCTATAATATACAGAAAAATGCCAAAATAGTCACAAATATAGTCACAAAGTATAAAAACAGTCTGGCGGATATGTATACAAACTAGGAAATCGGGCGTACCACAAGAATAAGATTAATCTACATTATTGAAAATGTACTGTAAAATTTGCATCTGCTACTGCAGCTGTTGTTACTATTGTTGTTGTTGCTGTTGTTTTATTCTTTCTGTTCTTTTTGATGCTGTTGTTGTAGTTCTTGAAGCTCATTCTAAAAACTAGCCATTCAAAATGAATATACTTTATTACACTCAATATATTCAAAAGAAGACAATTTAGGAGGTCATCGGAAATAACAGAGGGTACATGAGCATTGGGTGACATGATCGGGGATTAAAACAGTCCCACAACCGAAGCTCCACCATCCTTTTTCAAAATTGTCTTCATGTTGAATAGATTCCTATAAAAGTGACACTACCTTCTATTAACATAGGCGTAGATCCCGGGGGATGGGGGACTTATCCCCCCAATATTTTGCCAGGGGGGATGGTCCATACAATCATCATCCCCCCCCCCCCCCCCATGCTGACGCCTGATAATGAGTTTCTGAACAAATTAACCTCATATTTGCCCATTTTAGCCCCAAAAGTGCACATTTTCGAGGGCTTCGCGCGCATTTATTCTACTTTTACACAATATTTCATCAGTTTAGCTTCAAAATAGCAAAAACTTTCGCGTGCTTCGCGCGCAATTGTACCATAAACTTATTCTGTCGCCAAAAGGTGCTGCATTGGCTATACTTCAAGAATTTTTTTCCAACTAAACCCCACCCCCATGTCAAAAAGAAATCTACGCCACTGTACTATTAATTTTTGAAAAGGTAATTTTAAGAGTGATCTTGCTGTTGTTACCGTTGTTGATTTTACTGACATTGATGTTGTTGGTTACTGTTGACGAAAGCTTATAATGCAGCACTAACTGGATCAATTTTGTTGTTAGATGACTTATGCTTGAAGGAACGTTTAAGTCGCCCCATAAAAAGGGACGTCAAGGTTTACTCAATAAAGGGAACAGGACGGCTACTTTAATATCCAAGCAGTCTGGTGGATATGTATGCAAACTGGCCAGCAAAGAAATCAATCCGTACAATTTTGCCAGATAGGTAGGTTTATTCTACACCTGACTGTTTCACATTGCAAAGTTCCAACCAGTTGTGGTGTTAATTCAGTGTAAAAGATAAAACATATTTCTAGCATGAACAAGCAAACCTACATTGATATCTCCTGACCATTCACTATACATGGTATACTTGTTTAACATGTTTAAAAACATGTTTAAAACATGTTCTAGCGTTTGTGTCAAAAATTGAGAAAATTCTCTCTCCGCCATGTTGAGTCCTGTGTCACAGCGTTGCCTAAAATGCCTTTTTTTTGAACGAGATAATCAGGATTTTTTGAAAAAAAATCCTGCTAACACTAATCCCACTTTTTTGTAATCACGTATTAATTTTCATTATCAAGTAATTTCAGATAAAATTAATGACATTATATGACTGATTTGCTGCTGCTTCAAAGTAGGTTAACTGATACAAGCTCATCTTCATCACAACTCGTTGCTATGACAACGTGCCTAATACATAAATGAGGAAGTTTTTGTATACATTTTCTGCGGTTTGATTGCGATTATGTATTGTTAAACCACATATATGTGTTCCAATATCTGTGGTTAAATGTAATATCGCGCACCAAATATTTGTTGATTATGATCTTCATGTATATTGCTCCAAGAAAGTATCCTTACACTTGGAAAAATAATCACAATTTCAAAACTGAACCATATTGGGGTAAATGTAATCTAATCCGGCACATTTTGACACCCCATTGAATCCAATGTGACTTCAAGAAGTTACAAGCATTTGATTAGACGAAGGTCCAGTTTTAAAAGTGACACACTGGCCTATTCAAAACTCCACGGACTAGACATCTGGTTTGAGAGTGGTAAATGGCTAATGTGTGTGTGCCTTTGATTTAAAACAAACAGAACAAAAGAAAACTGAAACAAAAGTGCTGATAAATAAAATGCAAGTTATGAAAAGTACAGAGAAGTAAAAACTGAAATAAATATTGCTTTAAATAAAGCTTCATTGTAGAAACTGTGTTGTCTCTTTGTTGCGCTTGTTGGAATCTTTTTGCGCCTCGTATAGGCCAATTTGTCACATTTAAAACTGGACCTTCGTCTATTCAATTGCTTGTAACTTTACTTCTTGAGGCCACATTGTGGTGTCAAAGTGTGCAGGATTAGATATTGCATCTATTATAAAAACAAATTTACCCCAATATTGTTCAGTTTTGAAATTGTGATTATTTTCCAAGTGTAAGGATACTTTCTTGGCGCAGTATATTACATTATTATGCAGCATTGTGTTTCAAGAAGATCGCATTTTATGTACTAGCGTATTTCAATATCAATAGTTGCTGAAACAGTGGTTTTACAATGCCATTTTCATGACGTATTGTCGCGCAAAATATTAGCTAACATTGCTAAATGTACAGGTAAACGTTAAGACATAATCAATTAAAAAATGCTCAACATAACATAATCTGGGCAATATTTGCATCTGATATTTTGATAGATGCGTAATAAAAATTACATGCTTTTTAAATACACATGATAGGTTGTCATTAAACTTATTATAAAATTTTACCTAAATTAATATTAACTCCTCCAAATTCAAATAGATTTTTCAATAATGTTTCATCGATCGAATACGTTTTAATTATCGTCTAAAGCGCATTACCACACATTACTATACATTCATAATTTAGACGATTTTGCACAAGGAATACCAATACAACAAGTATTGTATCGATCGGCGGAAAAGGTACATCCACTCATTCTCAATCCTTTAATTAAATAATATCACCATGTATTTTTTTGCATAATTGGCTTGGTAACATGCGGTCTTCATGTATCGGAATTATAAGGATTAAAACGGTCAATTACACTTTATGCATATACTTTACACACATGACATTGTGACATGTATACAGTTTGTGCAAATTACATTACAGAATTCAAGCAATACTTTCTTATAAGTAAATGTAAGGCCCCGTGTATCCTTTTTCGACTGATTATTAAAAGTGTTTGTAGAAAATAAAATTGCATTTTGTAATTTATTTTAGCTTCTTTTGTTAAATACATCTATTGAAACAATGATGTAGGTTCGTGAAATACCAGCCTCCTTCAACGTGGAAAGTAATACCTGTATTCACTATAATGGTACCTCATTAAGTATCGAAACCTGTTGTGTATATGGACCTCTGTGAGAAGTAAATGTATACCCGCTAGTCATCTAATATTATGCAAAATATTGCGACTACATAATGACTCCTATGTATCATACTGTATGGTGTGGCGCGGAAAAACCTTGTGAAACTATTAAAGGGAGAATGTAACGGGCGTACCACAAGAATAAGATGAACCTGCATTATTGAAAATTTACTGTAAAATTTGCATCTGCTGCTGCAGCTGTTGGTACTGCTGTTGTTGTTGCTGTTGTTTTATTCTTTCTGTTGTTTTTGATGCTGTTGTTGTAGTTTTTGAAGCTCATTCTAAAAACTATAGCCATTCAATATGAATAGAATTTATTACACTCAATATATTATTCAAAAAGAAGACAATTTAGGAGGTCATCGGAAATGACAGAAGGTAGGTGAGCATTGGGTGACGTGATCGGGGATTAAAACAATCCCACATCGTGTTATCCGACGCTCCACCATCCTTTTTCATCTCCAATGACCTCCTAAATTGTCTCCGTTTTGATAGATTCCTATTTAGTGATACTACATTCTATTAATTTTTGAAAATGTAATTTTAAGAGTGATCTTTTCTGACATTGATGTTGTTGGTTACTGTTGACGAAAGCTTATAAAGCAGCACTAACTGGATCAATGTTGTTGTTAGATGACTTATGCTTGAAGGAACCTTTAAGTCACCCCATACAGAAGGACGTCAAGGTTTACTCAATAAAGGGAAGAGGACGGCTACTTTAATATCCAAGCAGTCTGGTGGATATGTATGCAAACTGGCCAGTAAAGAAATCAATCCGTACACTTTTCCCGATAGGTAGGCTAGTTCAATGCTTCTGTCTGTTTCATATTGCAAAGTTCCAACCAGTTGTGGTATCATAGTTCAATGTAAAACATAAAAATATTTCAAAAGCAATAACCCCATTTCAACTTTAGCTGAAAAAGTAGACTTATATTTATTCCGCACAAACATTCGCTATACAATGTTTAAAAACAAGCTTATAACATGTTCTATCTAGCCTTTGAAACAAACGTGAATTTTGCGAAGTGCGTAGTTGAGAAAATTTTCTCTCCGCCATGTTGAGTCCTTTTTAATGTCCTTTTATTTCACTCCGTTGTCACAGCGTTAACTAAAATGGCGTCTTTGAACAATATAGTCAGGATTCTTGCAAAAATCCTGCGCTGTAACACCCTTACACTAATCCCACTTGTTTTTGTAGTCAATTATTAATTTTGATTAGAAAGTAATTTCAGGTCAAATGAATGAAATTATATGACTGATTTGCTTCTGCTTGAAAGTAGTTAACTAAAAAGCAAGCTCATCTTCATCACAACTGGTTGCTATGACAACGTGCCTAATGCATAAATGACACAGTTTTGTATACTTTTTCTGCGGTTTGATAGCGATTATGTATTGCTAAACGTAATATTACGCATATTATTGGTGATTTTAATTTTTATGTATTCTGCATTGTGTTTCAAGAGGGTATTTCTATGTCAATTAGTTGCTGAAATAATAGTTTTTCAATGCCATCTCCATATAAATGTGGCGCATAATATTAGCTAACATTGCTAAATGTAACGCAAACATAGAGATATAATTAATTGAAAATATTGCTAAACATAACATTATCAAGGCAATATTTGCATCGAATAACAAGCTACAACAAAAAGTCTTAATTAAATTGTTGATTTTATTGGCTATTTTGATAGATGCGTAATAAATGTATCTGTCTAATCAATGGGCTATTCCAGTTGAAAATCATACACCCCCTATGGAAGACATGTTCTTAATCTCCCACACATCATGTACAGCAGAGGGTGCAGGTTTCAAATTGAGTCACCCATTCTGGTAACCCCATTTAAAATTCAAACTCCCTGTGTGGAAGATTAAGGTCATGTCTTCCATAGGGGGTGTATGTATTTCTACTGGATCAGCACAATGTGTATATTTGCTGAATCAATCGACCTGCATAATATCGTACAATATTATTTATATCAGGCTTTTAAGCGATACAATAAAACTGTATATTGTACAATATTTGCAAAATACCCGGATGCAATACAATATTTCTTGAATATTGTACGCGTATCGCGTACGCGTCGCGCGTTACCATGGTGACGGCACCAACACACGTCATGATACAACAGCACAACAATACACTACATACATCGTAACGACTCACAGGAGATTTCGTACTGTATAAACAAGTAAAATCACAAACTTAATTCGCGGTAATTCTGGATGATGATAACCTGAGGAAATATAATCCACATCTACAAATAAACCTATATATAATTATTCCGAAAATGTCTTTGGAGAGTAAAGAGCAGAAAACAAGAAGGTCAACGGTAAGCTTACATTACAATACACATTGGTTAAACCCGGTGGCTAAGTAAGCTTAAATTTTCATTTTACCGCATAGCAAATTTAAAGCCTGATATAAATAATAATAATAATATTGAATGGCTTATTTTCGTGTGATACAAGAATATATTGCACTCGATAGAAAAATATTGCACTCGTCTTCGACTCGTGCAATATTTTTCTATCTCGTGCAATATATTCTTGTATCACACTCAAAGCCATTCAATATTATATAAATATTAACTGTGTGATTCAAAGGCTTAAACACTTGATATCTCGTATTATATTAGATGCACTACAAGAACGATGAGTGTCAATACAAAAGAAGAAACGGTGGTTGTTCGTAAAGTACGGTGCTTAACGATTCTTTCCGTGGACATTGAACCCAACTTGCACTTGTGTAAATGCTGTGTTCATATTGTCGCTTTTTTAATCATGTTACTATTTCATTTCATTCATGTTAACAAAACTTAATCAATACACAATACGTATCACAGTATCATGGTGTGAAAAATGATACTAGTATGGTTATTCTGTCCATTGGAGTGCAGCATCGCATGGTAACAATATTTGCCGTTGTACGTCATACCAGGTATTGGTTCACGCTTGGTTTGTACACCTGTTAGCAACCCATTGACTTTGTGTTGTGATCAGTTTGATCGTAGTTCCGAACACAGATAGCGTGAACCGACCTGGCAACAATAGATGTTGACGTCACAATGTGACGGTGGTATATACTCTGACATGATTTAAAACATGGGATGCTTCAACAAAATTATATCTGATCACAAGCAGATTACAGTCAGTCTACTCTGAAGTTCAAAGTACCGACGCGGACGCACACATTGTACCTGCAGCAGAGACGCAGCACTGCGCACTGTTTACGCGATGTATACACGCGCGTTGTCACTTTGTACTTCAGAGTGGACAAACTGTAGTTGTATAACTGTTCAATAATCCGTCGTTGTTGGTGTTGTCTTCGTTCTTGTTGGTGTTGTCGTTGCTGATGTCAATATTATCGCTTCAGCTTCCGTGATTGATGTAGTTTGTTGCTTACAAAGTAAAATTGTTTCCCACAATAAATACACTAAGCTTAAACACCCTTGCACAAGAGTCAAGTCACATTCATAATAATAAGATAAATTGATTTTAATACTTAAGAATTACAAACATGCGTCATACAACCACTTTACATGTGGCAGTAGCACAATCACCACCACCAACATTAACAACAACAAGAACAACCGTCAACAGCAACGAAACTACACAAAAGCTACCAACACTAAAACAACAGCATCCGCAACAATAACTACGCCAACATTCCCACCTATTCTGACTAGTCATGCTAGTAGGACCTGTTTTTTTCTAAATTACTAGACAATCTGCTCAGATTCTGATCGCTCAAGGAAGAGCTAGAAAGATTAACAACGAAAGTCCACTAACCGAAGTGGGGTGATTTTAGGAGTTATTCGGTTTTCCTTCTAACGTATGGTGGATGAATTACATATAAAAAAATGTCCGACTACTCCCACACACAACCATCACCAAAAACAGCAATAACAGCACCATCTTCCAACCTTATCAAGGACAACTGCAACAACAACAGCAGCAACAAAGAACCGCTTCGTACAGTCGCTTTTTACCGCACACATGTTCCTTTAAGACGTTGCCCCTGTTGCTATAATAGTTGTATCATTCATCTTGAATGCTTAACATCGATTGATCTATCTAACGGGTCCTTTGTTCCAAAATGCATCTTCTTGTACGTAGAGGAAATGTTCATATTTTTTGGGAAATGTTTTCTCAAAATATCAAGAGCTATCTTAAGAACTACTGAATCAATACTAGGCTTGTTTGTACTCATTTTAATGCATTTTTCATGCTGATTCCAAATATGGTCATGATAATTTATATTTCTGAAATTTTTGAATTTAAAAAAAAAAATTGAAACTTGTCGTCTGCTGTCGCACCCGCTTGAAGAGAGTTAACATGAATTTTGTTGTAAAGCAGTAATACCTAGACTAGCGCACATGTTTTTTTTTGTCTTTCAATGTTTATTAGATTTTTATTATGAGAAAAACAATTATCAACAAATTACAATAATCACAAAAAAAATTAAAAAAACAACAGCAGACAACAAATTTTAACACATGAAAGTACATTTGTACATTGTTGGGTAATTCAAAATATACATGTATATCATGATCATGCAGCCATTACCTAACGTAAAAGAAAGTATTACAGGTCAAATCTCCATTTACGGAAGTGGGAGCTGAGTTTACCTTTCTTTTTCGCAATTAAATATTCTGTTTCCTATTATTCTTAATGTAGGCCTTAACGCTAATAACATTTGGTTTTTGTTTTGAAACTTGCTCACAAATACATGATACTTAACACATAAAAATAGATAAGTTAAGAATTGATCATCAGGGACACCAAACATTTTGTCAAAACTGAAATGGAAAAATTAATATCATGCTTATTTCTAATGATGATAAGCAAATCCTTCCAAATAGGTTGAACCACTTCACAATCGCAAAAAACATGAGTAATTGTTTCAGGCATCTTTTCACAGAAAGTACATAATGGTGAATCCGCCTTTTAATTTTGTACAGAAAATCATTAAACGCAATTGCATTATGAAAATTTTTTAAGTAAAATGAACGGAGACGAGAATCAATGGAGCTTTTAAAATTACGTAAGTGGATTTCTTCCCAGTCCAAGTCCTGCGAATCATCAACCAATGAATTCCAAACACCAATACGCTTTTCAGGAATACATTTTTCAATCATGATGGAATAAGCATGTTTTGGAATTTTTGAAAACTGAGAAGATTATCAACCACACGATTGAAAACATCTAAAATTCCAATGTTTGGATTATCAAGCCAAGAACTGGGAATGTTTTTCATCAGAAAATTGTATTTTTGTCTGCCACGAGGAGAAATATCAAAATCCAAAATTAATTCCTCATAAAGTTTACTACCTGGGAGGGGGGATTAAGTAAGTCATTTACCAGCAAAATACCTTTGTCACACCATTCTTCATAATAAAAGTACTGCTTAGATTTTGACCTTATATTTCTATTATACCATAAACATTGACAAGCACCAAAAAAAAAAAGTTGACATCAAAATTAACTTTCACAGCACTTTCACGGTACATGTACCAAGTTCTAAGAGAATCTGCTAATTGACTACAATTTAACTTATTTAAAATACTTTCTGGAGCATATGAAATCCATAACATATCACCATAATGATCCATTACAGATAATTCAATTTTTTTCCATAAGCTAACATACCCGTTATCCAACAACAGTTTAACCCAGGACATTTTTTGCGCCAAAGCAAAAGTATATGGGTCAATCATGCGCAGGCACACATTGAAAAATCATTACATAAACATTTTCTTTTGACTCTATCATTGCCCCCATTCCAAATAAATTTATACAACAATTTATTAAGCTCCTTAAAATAATATTTTGGAATTTTGATGCATAAAACTGAAAAAAGATACAGAAGTTGCGGGAGGAGGAGAGATTTGATGACACAAATTTTGCCAATCATCGAGAGGTTTCTAGCTCTCCAACAATTTAAAACACTAGCGCACATGTTGCTTATCTATACATTGCCTCATTGGCATGAAAGAGTACAGCTTTACATTTTACTCACCATTATGATGATAATAATTGTAATAAAAAGCGATGTGTTGTAAAATTAGTCGACGTATATGAGGCAACATAATATGAATAATGTAATATGAAACTGCGCTGCGTATAATTTGATATATTCCTGTATAAATGATATGACTTAACACAATAATTTTATGCAGTGCGATAAAACTAGATTCATCTTTTATAAGCAGCAATAATTGCCTTTATTTTCATGACTGCAATTCTTTTATAATTTCTTTATCATAAGGAAAAAAGATTTTTTTTGCGATTAGAAAGTCATTTATTGCACCCGTACACGTCCCTGGAACTAACTTTAAATAATAATCATCAAAAATGATGATAATGATGATCAAATTCTAACCAACAATACATCGTTTTTTCATATTCACGCGCATGCGTATAAGCCACTAACATAGGAAAAAGACGGGCATTCATAAATTATATGGAGTAGCTGGGTTTGGCTTGCGTTCGATTATAGCTGTGCGCTTGTTCGTTGCATTTTCATCACAGGTCGCAGTCTTCGTGTGTATGTTGTATTGTGCGTGTGGATCGTCCACGGTGGAAATAAAACCCTTTGTGTTGTCTGTTCACGCTTGGTCTTTATAGCCAGGAGTTTTACCTGTTTGATTTAACCAATTTTGTTTTGTGTAAGCTTGTGCGTCCTTTTGCGGATCAGATTGATCAATATGGCAGAGAAGACTACATCTCCTTTTTGTCTTGGCAAAGGCTTCACCGCTGATAACTTTCTTAAGGTTTGGACACATTATGATGCTGACGGTAAGAATATTTTACTTTTCGTCTTGATTTCGGATCTTTCAACTTTGCAAGCATATCTAACCAAATTGTTTGTGTAGGTGGAAAGCTACGAGCGTTTATCATAATCTGTTTGAAAAAGCAGGAATAAGAAAAGTGACTTATATAGAATGTGCTGAGAAATTTTAGTTTCGTACAAAAATTGAAACATTTTCTGCTTTGCTCATAAATTACTTTTGCAAAGGAACTTGATGGATTTTTACAATTTTGTTATTTAAGCAAAACGGAGTTTTTATATTATATAAAAATTTGAATTCAATGCCTGTATATATACTGTTCTTAGAACAGCAATGAATTTGTTGAATTGTATTGAATGATAAATTATTTCTATTGTGAAAGTAGAAAAATTGCTTATTGTGGGATACCGGCAACTTGTATAGCGTAAAACGATCGCATAATGGCAAGTATCCGATAAAATACATTATATTATTTTGATTTGTTGCAATAGGAAATGGCTATATAGAGCAAGATGAACTGAGGCAATTCTTCAAAGAGTTGGATGAACAAAGCCACGGAAAACAGGTAGGCGACAGGATTTATACGATTCGTCACAAATTGAACATTTTTTGCAAACTTGTGACATTTTGTGTAATAACCTGTACATGAAGAAGCAATGTAGTTTAGAATTTTCATTTTGTCATTTTGTTTAGCTCCTGTTATCACATTTTCTCATCTGTCTACTATATGCTCGAAAGAATAACGGAATACATACATTTTGGGTAATTTTACATAACTTTGTGCCATGGTCGTGATGTTCCCTGATCGATATGGAAATCAAAATGCCAAGAGTAACATGTAATTTGATATGTTCCTCGCATAGCTGAAGTTAAATCCAACGGGAGATGTGTACGATGATGGTGTATAATTCACTCTCTCAAAATAATTAGATTCAAATCCCAAATTAAATGCAATTTTAAGTAGCTTTTTAACTTGTGCTAATATGTTAGAAGTGCATCCCTGAGCAACTCTGGGTTACAGGTGGAAAAAGTGCACGTGTTGAATACAAGTGCCCTGGTTGGCTCTGGTACGATATGCTTTGCATATGCCACGCCCAAAATGTTCACCCAACTACCAGTCAACCAATAATGGTCCGTGTATCGTATGATTGTCAGATCAATTCAGATGTTAATGTATTTAGCTATTTTCTGTCTCGATAGATAGCATAGTAGGCGATAATGAATAATTTTTTTCTTAAAATAACCTAGAGTAGGGAGTCTAGGTATGCTATATGGCAAGGACAATTCTAAATATAACGGACAGTGGGTGGGTGTATTTTTAGGGTAACGTATATTTGGCGGCTAATTGAGCAAATGACTTTAACTGTGCAATGCTAATGCCGATACAAACCTTTCTCTAATCAGTATATCCACATTGAGGAATTTGTAATGCGCTTTTATACATGTATGTCTAAATTGGTTCTTCTGATTCTTGTAAGAAATAAATATAAAGTGTTAATTAACGCATCGCATAATTAAAAGACTGTAAAATATACAATGAGTCTTTTTAAATAACACGTCATTAATTCAAACCAGGGATGGGTTTATTATTATTAGTCGAGTGAGATCTATTTTGACCTTGAAACCTACGTTTATTTATTACCTAAATCATTTCAAGTGGAGTTTATGTAACCTAGAGTATTTGATTAATCAACTCATTTTATGGAAATTATTATTATTATATTATAATTCAAGGAGTAATCTATTCTTTCAGTACTATCCTAAGCAAGCTCCATTATTTAAATTTTTATTTTCTTTCCCGCGATTGTTTTTTTGTAGAAATCAAGTTTTATTTATAAATGCAAGTAGAGCTTTTGTCATTGCAAAACAAATTTAATACTGACGTACACTTTTCACTTTCCGGGGCTCCATCGTTGAAACACGTCTTACTCTAGTAACGTGTTACTCTAGTAACGTGTTAACATTTAGACATGTTTCGTGTGGGTTTTATGTGGCTGTGGAGTGTTTTTGTGGGTGAAGATTTGTGGGACTGGTGTGAAGTCGGGGTGTGTGGGGTGGGTGGTGGTGTTTAAGTGATGTGTGGTGGAGGTGTGTGTATGTTTTTAATCATAAATACTTCAATGAATGACCTTACATAAACACCTGATATCACTAATTCGTATTCACTATATAGATATGGCAACAGATGTTGAAATATATATAAAAAGTAATATGATATCACGATATCACCGATTGAATAACAAATATTTAACAATATTGCGTCGAACAATTATAATTAAATTTTTAATGAGCAATTTATATGGATACAGAAAATAATAATTATACAGGTTTACGAGTATACATATTGAAGTTAAAACTATAGCAATCAAATTTGTCAGTTTAATGACAGTTTTAGCAGAGAAAATAGTAGTTTTACCATAAGAATAACCCTCATCTTTCAAATGGGGTATACCATCCGAACCTCGTAGTACTAGATTTTCTTCCAGTGTAGTAAACGCTCAAGGAAGCGACCAAATAACTTGTGCTAATCTAAGGACCACCCGTTCTGGTAATAAATATCAAACCGTCATTTGGCGGTCATTTCAAATCATTCCCAAGTCAACGAGGTTCAGTAATGTCCTCTCACTGTTAATTGTTGCTTATACATACTAAGATAAAATACAATGCTTTGTTATCCACCACTTGAACAGAATTTAGCCAAAGCAAACAAAGACAAGAACTATTTAAGGATTCTATAGAAATAGGTAGAAGCTTATTATCCTCTTCAGCAATAGGATTATTGATTAGTTTAAACAGTGTTTGATGAGATACTTGTCGCACCAAATTGAGGTACCTATGAATACGACCTTCACGCACATTTTACACTGTACTCAGAATACAATTTGCCGAGTTTACGTCTCATTCGTAGTGTCCAATCACATTATTATACCGTATGCATCTAAATGAATGTTTTTGATGAAAGAGAGAATGAAAGGCAGACACCTCCACAAAATCACTGTTTATAGTTTGAGCAAATACATGCGACTGTGCAAACGTGTATTATTGTAAGACCATTCTATTGAAATGTGTTTTCGTGGAGTCTGAATTTCGTCTAACTCACACATGTAGTGGCATATAGGAAGTCTACGGTGCCTCATTACGACAACTATACAAACGGGTATTATTTAATACGATATATTGGTAAATTAATTAAAAATACATGTAAGGTGGTACTACGCCTCCTGATAAATTTTGTGACTAAACATTAAACATAGGATGCTGGTTAATATGTCCCGCTAGAATACAGCACTATGTTAACAACAATGGGCTATTCCGTTTAAAATCCACACTACCCCTGTGGAAGATTTTGGAAATACCTTCCACAGGGGGAGTATGAGTTTCAAATAGAATAGACAGTTCTTCCATATGAAAAACTCACTCCAGTTGTGGAAGATACAGGTAAAGCCATTATACAGGGGAGTATGGGTTGCAAAATGATTAACCCTGACTATTTACATTTGAAATTCATACTCCCCCTGTGGAAGATATATCCAAAATCTTCCACAGGGGTAGTGTGGATTTTATATGGAATAGCCCGATGTAAAAGTAGCATTACAGACGATGCTAAGATGAAGGGTTAATCTTTTCGAGAACAAACAGAGATTGTACTAATGCAATTGAAGATATTAAAACCCGATTAACGTGACCTTGAGTCAGCCATTCTAATTTCAATTACTGAATTAGTATTACCATACGCGTATAATGACTTTGCTGCGTAACGAAAGGTATACAGTTTCAAGAGCATTGTCAATATTACACCACGTACTAAATATGCATTGCCACACTCACACCGTTGTATCTGTTTTTTCGTTCATTTCATGATTAGACTATTGATTAGTATACGTTCATGAATATTATAATTAAAAATGCATTTTGGAAATGAGATGGAAGATTATACACTTTATAGCTTCTACATAGTGGATGGTTTATTTGATATCAATTAAGGCGAATCTCGTCAGAAAAGGAGTTCGACTTTATCTTGAAAGGCGCTGTAGTTACATTATGTCTTCTTTCTGGAGTCTCTTAAAAATCAAGTCAATCAGAAAATAAACATGACCTTGCATGGTATTGTTAAACATTCCAACTCACAAATATTTTGACAGTGTACATAAGACTTTTAGTATCGCAATCATATGATTCAATGGGACTCTGGTTTTGAAATCAGTTGAAAATGTCTTGACTCGCTTTTATAAAATCCAAAACCTAAAACATGTAGTATGAAAACAAACAATAATACGAGATAATCAAATGAAATAATTCCAATTTTACAACAAAACTAGATTATATTTATTTTTTAACAAAATACAAAAATGTTCAAATGCATAAGCTTCACCTAAATGTTAACATCCGTGAAATCTGATCTACATAATTACGAATCACTATGGACCACAATGGCCTCGTCCCAATGCCATAGTTCAATAACCTCAAATTAACAATCATAGAGCCAAATTTGACCTCAAGTTGCAGAGTATGAGTTTGTGTACCCAAATTTTCAAAGGTCATTCAATGAATGTACAACTGTATTGGGGTTAAAGATATGTGTCCTGATAGATGAGCATGTTGTGGATCCTAGTGAATGGTATAGAAACGTGTCGTAGGCAGGTATCTTGTTTCGAATAAATGAACGAAGCGAGCAACAACTGCTGGTAAATATACTATTACGTGGCACATCGAATCCCATGTTGATTATGAAAGTGTTTGGGTTGAATCCCATGATGCAATGCGGGTTATTATTAAAGTTTTCATCATATTGGATTTTGCATCGATTATTTTTCTACGCAAAATGTCTGTGTTTCAAACAAATAAGATATAGTTGTACGTGCAAAATACGTATTACTCTACATGTAGGCAATGGCTATAAAATACTTTGTTTCCTGAAATTGCTGGTTTACTAGTTTTATTGCGTATAAAGAAGTCTTTACGCGATCGCCCCTTTTGCACGAGATCCCTGATTGACTACAAATATTGATAACATGAGTAAACATTTAATGTTGGCTAAATGAACCATGAGAGGCTAGTGATCTGTTCTTTTAAAGTGGCTTTAGAACAATAACTGAAACTGTATGTAGAGAGTCCATGTCCGTGCATGTAATTCAAAGTTCGAACACAATTGCTTCTCTTAACATAATAATTGGAAAAATAAATATAATGAACTGAGCTCACTTTTATTAGAGTAGCTATGGTATATTACGTTATAAAAAAAAAGGTGTAAAAGGGTGCATCTTTAGCGTCAAATTTTAGTTTTGGTCATTGACATGGTAGTGTTGCTATGGGTCGTTGTATCCGCTATCTCGTCTTCTCTCTTGTACCTACTGCTTCCAAACTGACAACGTCTTTGTTATGTGATTTTGTGCTGAAAAACATTCCTAAGATGAAGATGATTGATTCAAAATCACAGGTCAATGACCAAGATTATCAGTCGGCCTGAAGATATGCACCTATTGACTGTAACGTAGCAACTCATTCCATCTGATTGAATTGACTCTTACCAATTAATTTATGATCCTACCTAGATGAATGATAAGTTTCCCGACCAATCTGAGCATCGCATCCCTTGATCCCCTTTTGGTTTTCTCAATATGATAAACGATATGACCTTGGCCAAAGCATGTTGATCCTGGAGATATGCATCTGTTTTTATTTCAGTAAAACACTGACCGGTTGGTGAGAACCGAAACCGTACGTTATATCATCATGTAAACGATATTTTATCGGCAAATGTTTTTTCGTGATTTAATCTACGCACATCTGGTATGGAGCAGTCACAGGTTAAACTTAATATAGGCATGAAGCTTCATTTATCTTCTGTTATGACACAACAACTTCAAATTTAGGACAAGATGGTGATATCATATGCATAAAGATAAGAAGTCATGTCATCACTCCTCAGCTTTCAAACTCATGAGCTTTTGTTTGCATCCTCAACTTCTGATTTCATGAGAGCACAAACCTTCTTTGACAATCAACGAGCACAGAAAATTGAAAGTATTGACCACCTTAATAACCTCTGCATCAGTATGTTTATATAGCTACAGATTAAAAAAAGCGAGTATCCTTCAAAATAATTGACTTTACCATAAAATAGCTATTGCAATATATGTCTCTGTCTGTTTCTGTAGACGAATTCAACGAGCCAAGTGATGGTCAGAATTCAGTCGGCCATTACTGGGACCCGTCTGCACCAAACTGACATTGTTACAGCCCAATTGGGTGGATTAAATCCGCTTAAAAACGAAAAAAAAATCGATGTTGAATTGTATTGGTGTTGTAAACTTTCATCATACTTTTGTCTACGTGTAACATGGGTTATGGAATGCAGTTTAATATCCCCGCCAAGGCCACATCATTTCACATTTTAGGTGGAATAGACCTAAGGGGAGACCCAGCTATGGCTGCCATTGAGGTGTAGGAATGCGTGAAAATGGATTCGTCTATATATCTCCATCGCCCTGTCACTCTCTCCCTCTCTCTTAATTTTCTCGCTCACTATTTCACTCTAATAACGTTTTTTGTCGCTCTCTGTTTCTCGTTTAATTGTTCTCGTTTAATTTTTTCACTTTCACTATGTCACGCAAATGTCAGAAGTACTCTTCATATATAATACCTTACATACACAAAATGCAGAAAGCATAAACAATGCAGCTTAATTTTCAAGGTGCCTTGCATCCTATCTTATCTCGGAGGTAACAAGGTAGATTTTTACATGTTGATGAAATAATATAGCAGAGTTAGTAACCCTTCTTCTTTATGGGCCACAAACTCACAAAGCCAAGACGTGAGTAGCATTGCATTAACACGTTCGAAATCTATAAACATATCTTCGCCTCGAACCACGCTTAACTTAACTCTTGAGTACGAGAGACGTATATTATCTGTTTAAGGTATTTTTTGTCTCGTTATAACGGACTCTAAGTCGCATATATTCTCCTTAAGACAACTCACCCGGAGCAGTTATCAATATTCCTTGCCAGCAATTAAGACGAACGACGAAAAGTAAAATTGATTTTCGATGACTTCCTGACTTTTACTACTAACACTACTTGATTTCTGACATTATTCAGGTAAAACTATACGGGTAGTTGCATTTCTTGATTTTGTTTGTAAGACATAAATAGAATTCCATGTCAAACCTGACACGATTGATCTTAATTAGATAATATAAGATTGGCAGATGTATTTCTTGCTGTTAAACAAATAAGTAATCTACTCTTCATCATTTTGTTTCCTGGGACAAAATATAAATTAGCAATATTGTTGCGGTTAAAGAGAGACAGAAAATAACTGGCAATGTGTCATATACGTCAAACAGGTTTGTGATGTGCAACATAATACTCAGCAATTTTAAAATTTGCTGACAACGCTGTACTCGCATATTGTATGGTTAAAGCCAGGTGGTGAGCGCCGTGCATTCTCTAAATTCAGTACATTTCCGTTGTCAACCGTATAATTGAATGTGATTATTTTGAAATTTTAAAACGCTTAAAATATCACAAACAAGTAGGGATATGTTAATGAATAATATTAATACAAGCTAAAAGCGTTGGGGTTCGTAAATGAACCCCACATAACCAATCGAGTGTATGAAAAATGCCATACGGCTGAGCGGTTTTGCCGGCTCTCTCCGACCATCATGCCACTCGCCGTCTGGTTAAAGCAACAACACAGGAACTTTTTACCTGAGGATCCGGATATCATTTCTTGAAATAAAAGAAACAGGAAGTCTCTCATTTATTGCCTGTCGTTTTGTTAGCATGTGCGGCGTTTCGGAAGATTTGCTCTTATGGATGGCAATGACCAATATCGATGATATGTCACACACACAGGCTGCTATATGCATGAGTTGCGATTACATCAGGCCAGCGGAATAGGACACTGAATATTACTCTAGCATCTGGCAGAATTTTATCAATGTATCGAAGTATCATACTTTGCGCTTAACTAACACGGCTATAAAATATATAGCTACTAAGCACATAACTAGGCATGTTTGTTCTTGTTTTAATATTCATTTGACGACGGGTGGTGGAAGTAAGTGTCCGACTACATGTACCAAACTGCTCTAGTAATATTGAGAATCTGTATTTGATAAGAAAACAATGTTGAATCTATCAAAGTCGTCACAACAACAACAAAATACTTGTATAGGTGCAGCTATATACACCAGGCACAAAAAGAAACTCGTCAGTTATAGTCATCCTTGCTATTCAGGAACCTCATAATTTTGGATTATTCTGAAATAAACATTTTGTTAATTGGACTTTACTTTCTCATTTGACATCCTGTTGGTAAAAAATCGAACAAAAATTGACCAAGATATGCGCCTCCAAACCCTCAAAGCCCAAATTCAAATTGTTGTAATTGCGCATTGTTGTATTGCACACAAGCACCACGGGCCAATCAATAGAGCACACAATGTAACAGGCACAATTGAATCGATCAAATTGCAACATTTGATTTTGGGATTTGAAGGTTTGGAGGTGCATATCTTGGTCAATTCGTGCTCGATTTTTACGAACAGGGTGTCAAATGAGAAAGCAAAGTCCAATTAACAAAATTATCAGGTTGTTGAACAACAAGGATGACTATAACTGACGAGTTTCTTTTTGTGCCTGGTGTAGATCTCAAGCGTACAAGTCGTGTGTACCAAACTACTCACGGCAGCTCACTCATTATTTCATTTATTACAGTCTTCATTTCAAAGATTGCTTTTCAAATATCTGACTTTATTGATAGATGATATTGAAACTCGAGAAGTATTTTGTAAGCAAAAGTTTAAGTAAAAACAAAACAAAGATAGAAAATACTATCGATAATTGATACCCTTTGATATATTTTATCAATTTTTAATATAGAAAACGATATACATGTATGTTTACTTAGGTATAATATGAGATATGATATGACTAATGACGTCAATGGTACGCATATAAAAACACCTGCATTGAAGAGGAGACAATGTCTGATATCTTTCTCTAATACCTTGTGGATTTCGTATATCAGTCAAAAGACATTTTTATGATAACAATATACATCAAATTCTAATCATAAATTTATTATTATCAATGGCGTAGCCAGTGGGGGCCAGGTACCGCCTATTATCCTTTTTTTTTTTTTTTTTTTTTTTGGAACCGAGGGGCACAACTTGTAGATTTTTTTTTTTTTTTTGCTCTTCACTTTTTTCAAACCATGCAAAAAAATTTTGGGTCAACAAATCACAACTTCCGTGGGTAAAAAATATTCGGTACATTTACAAGTTGTGCCCCCTCGGTTCCAAAATCCTGGCTACGTCACTGATTATTATCATATATTTGTTTTGATTTTTAGTGGCTATTAAATTTTGTCTAAAGTTTGAATACTTGCGTATTTGAAGTGTATATAATTTGGAAAGTCACTCGAATGACTAGAGGATTCCAGATCAATGTGATATAAGTTAACAATTAATATGTTATTACAATCGGTCATTATATAGCATTTACATAATGTGATGTAATCAAATAAAATCAGTTGGAAGTCGGAAATATTGATTTTGAGATATAGCCAAACAAAGGAAGTATTTCCTTTTGTTTCCTTTTGTTTTGGAAACTCTTAAACTGCTCATATTTTTGAACTGGTTGTCCACTTTCAATGGAGTTTTCTGCAAAATGTAGCTTTGCGAATGCTGTTTACAATCCTATAAGAAACTGAAAATTGAATATGTCCGACTTCAGACTGATTTTGCTTCACCACACTACATAATAGACACGATAATATTATATCAGCATAATACTTTTAAACTACCTGTATAACTCTAAATGTATCTGAAATAACAATGATAAGGTGTAAAGTAAAGGTTATAATTCATAAAGCAAGTATGAACTCAATGACCGTTATGTTTAAATCCAATAACTATTTTGAAGCTTTCATTTAAACACGAGTTATCAAAAGCAATAGAATTAATATTATTGATATGATCGCATGGAGAGTTATGTTTGCTATAGTATGACATACCACTATCGTGTCAAATCGGAATGATTAAAAGTGATGTTTGAATGAAATTCGTGTGATCTGAAAAGTTGCTACGTTTATTACTTGGTAAAGATATCCTTTTAAAGGGCATTTCGTGATCCACAGCCTCATCCCTCCACTTTTCTCAAAAAAAGTTGAGATTTTTATATCACTGGAAATCTCTGGCTACATAATGTTTATGTACAAAATATTTCTTGCAGATTAATTCGTTTAGCAAAGATATCGTGAAATTTGAATTTGGTTCTGGTGCACCAGAATGAAATTACAACGCATTGTCTATGGAGCAGTGTAATACACATAATCATGCATAACTCGCGAACGCAAAATCGGAATCAACTGAAATTTTGGGAATAGGTTTTTTCGTGGATATCTAATGAAAAATGACATAAATAGAGGATGCTAGGATCACAAAATACTCCTTTAATGGATATTAACTTTGCAGAATACTCTCCATACTACGGTCAGTGCGGATTCTTACCGATCAATGCCACATACTATCCGTCACTCGCTTCAGAAGTCATCATTAATTATTTTTCGATCTTTCGATTTCTTGTTACACAATTGCGGTACCACGCTATGACTAAATCATCAACATGTTCATATTAATTTTAAATAATGACCATTAAATAAGCGGGTATTTTCTTTTTGTGAGGTGGTTATTTCGAGTATCTATCGACGGCGCTTATTGTTGCGCATGTATTCGTGAATCATATTATTATGAACTTAAAAAGTACTTGATAGATCTGACAGATCTCATTGAATTTGACATCATGACAAGAACAATATTAATTCAAATGTAGTGGTTTGCTGGATTTAAAAGTCAAAGAAAATTCGAAACTCTGATCAAATTGGTCTTTTTGTTTAAAAAAACTGGACAGCGACATTCGACTCGAGTCATTAGTTTTGATATCATAGACGGTGCTCATTCAAGCTGCTCAGTGTATTTTTCTTGTAATAAATCCAGCAATGACGTCAAAATCAGCGAACCCATCAGAATTGCTAATTAGCTTTGAAAAAATGCTAATGTACTTTAATAAATACAAATATTAAAATAGGAATCTTTTGTCCCGAATCTGGCTATCAGAGTATAAAAGTAACTTTATAAAATATATATCGCTAAAATATAAGACACTCGAGTTATGTTTACTTAGGTAAATGAAAAAGTTGACTACTTTTTAGAAAAACACATTGGTTCTGTATTATAAAATGCATTAAAATTCATTGAGCATTTGCATACTAGAAATGGTCGTGGGGTAAATGTTAAAAGAATTTTCCGCTTGCTTTATTATATAGCATAAAATAGGAGTCAAATGCCACGTGTCTAATATGAATACCAGCTATGCCTAGGTTCAATTACATATAAATCGATTATGTCCGTGGTAACATTATACGTGTTAATGTTACAGTAAATGTATGCTAAATTTTCCAACCCTATATCATGTATATTGAACACAGACGTAATATATGAACAAAAATGTTTGCAAATTTTAAATCTGTATGATGCAACAATGTTAAAAATTCAAATAGCAATTTTACATCAACACTTGATACGATTGACGGATGCATTTAATATTCTCTGTATGTTTGCACTTGCATTTCGTACGTTTACTTATGTTTTTTAATAAAATGTAATAATCCGTCGTTGCTGAGAGATATAAAACTACCTGTTATGGTTGTCATCCGTCATCTGGAGTTCATATTAACCTATCCATTCACAAAACATATACCATGAACCGCTATCATTTTCATAAGCCAATCGACATTAACCCTTTCCAAACGGATGTTAACTGCAGACGACCCCGGCAGACGACAAGTTCCAAATTTTCTTTAGAAATTCAAAAAATTTCAAAATTATACATTTTCATGACCATATTTGTAATCAGCGTGAAAAAGTCATAAAAATGAGTACAAACAAGCCCAGTATAGGTTCAGTAGTTCTTGAGATAGCTCTGGATATTTTGAGTAAATATCTCAAAAGTTTTTATGTTGGAGCCGTTGTGTAGCACGTAGATCATTAATATAAAACCTTTCATCCGCGGAATACTCACTACTTCCAATTTATTATAAAATGCAAATTTTAGATTTTGAAATAGGAGAACATTTTACTCATTCACACGTGACTATTTGTATTTCAATAGTAAAACGTGAAAAGAATATGTAATGTATTCTTGTTCTCAAATATGGCGATTCCATTTTATTACAAATGAACGTGTGGTTGTTGTTGTCTTTTCAACTTAATAATGCCAGTCTTATACACAAGGGCTTGTGGAAAAATATTTGCCCAACTCAATTACTTTCACCTTACAGAGTGTTTAAAATTTGATATGACAACCATAAAAGATGGATCGTTATTCAAATTATACGTCGTCTATTCTCCATAATAATCATCGTTCGTGTTCATAATTTTAACATGCCCTATTTCCACTACATTAACTCAGAACATTTTCCATCAAAATATGTTGCGAAGCTTTTAGTGTTGCTTAACCACATGGGACATTTATTCTGCTCGTAATAAGTATACACACTTAACGCTTCATTGGTTATTTTTCTGGATTTTATTCAAAATTGGGAAATGTTACATAGCTATTTAATTAAGGTTCTCGTATTCAACAGGTAGTATGGTTTTAATATATGAATAGGCAGAACATTCTAATTCTTTTATCTGTACACAATTTGGTACTGCTCCTAGAATAGCAAACATCACGTGACGTAATTGAGGTAATATACTTGTACAGGTATAAGAAAATCGTCTGATAATTCCTAGCTACTTAGCGGTCGCATTAGCCTAAGTGCACGCTGACTTCATGATATAAGATGTAAGAGTCAGTTCAATAAAATCTGAAACTAGTCACAAAACCTGCTGTGTTACATTTGTAATATTCCCGCTATTTTTAATTAAATTCTTAAACCTTAAAAAATCGTCATAGGCTTTTTTGTACTCATTTGAATGCATTTTTCATGCTGTTACTGAATATGGCGATGAAAATGTTAATTGTGACAATTTTTGGGCTGTCGTCTGCACTCGACACCGGAGGGTTAAAAAGCGTCATAGGGTGGACCGTATACCCTTAATCAGGCGGCATAGGACACGCAATTCGGACGTATGAGGCTGGCGAAGATACAGGGCTGACAGCCCCATTCACAATACACGGTTAGCGATTATAAATGGACAATTAACATACTTGCAGTGGGGTACTTTGCAGAACCCCAACGGTTTTAGAGTAAGATAATTTTGCTTTGACACCACATAACAAATTTAGAATTGTTTGTGAAGATTTCATGATTATGTGTTAATCCAATGGCGACGTCAAAAATAGCGATATCGCATCCACCATCATCTGCCCTTAATATACAATACACCGAGCATTGCAACATGTATGTGTATCTTTATAATAGAGTACGCATATTCATAGCTTTCCTGATTAGGAGTACCATCTGTTGTCAAATATTGAACACATACACTATAGGAATAGTTTTAATTAGTATTGATTTTTTATGCATACTCTTTAATAACAGATGCGGGTAGACTATCAATGCTTGGTCATATTTGACGTGGTGCTAAGTTAAGATGTGGTTATTTAAACGTAGATTATGGTGTGTTCCATTTTTTCCCTTAATTATATTTCAATTGTGCTG
The DNA here is from genome assembly GCF_039555335.1 of Amphiura filiformis. NCBI lineage: Eukaryota > Metazoa > Echinodermata > Ophiuroidea > Amphilepidida > Amphiuridae > Amphiura > Amphiura filiformis. The sequence goes on from NC_092643.1 coordinate 30,123,944, forward strand.
GTAATAATGCGTAATGACGTAGTAGGGTGGGGTGCACTCTTCTCTCATTTTCTCATTCTTTCTCGTTCGTTTTAATAATATTACCCGTGTCTTTTCTCTCTCCTCTCTCGACTCTGTTAGCTTATCAATTATCTCTTTTAAATTTGTATCCTTCTAAAGTATTTCAGTTGTTTTCTCTGTCCGTTATGTTCTGCGTCCCTCTATTCATCCTTATGCCAAAAAATTTGACCCAATTATCGGTAATATTTGGCCTGATCCTTCCTTCATACATAGTGTTACGTATAATAAAGGAAATAAAACATTAATGTTACTGTCGGTATTTTAGGCAATAAAAGGTTTCCAAGAACAAATTGACCATTTAAATGCCAGCAAGACAATTGCCTTGTCACCAAAAAGACATATTTTTGCACATGTCTGTATAATATTATATCCACTGCACTTTACATGTAAATACCTAAAATTGTCACTATATGACAAAGCAAAAGGATTTTCATGAATATGTAACAAATAGTAACATAGCACACAATATAACAACATACACAGAAGTGTTGCTGGTAGATCCGTTTATATGATCAGCCAATGGTTTTTTGCTTTTAATTTTCAACCAGAAAAACCATTAAGGCCCACTATGACTTATTTGTTTGACAATCCGTTGTAAATATTTTATCTTTTGGAAAGCGCCCAGAGGCCTTTTTGGTGTTGGGCGCTATATAACTGCGTTGTTGTTGTTGTTGTTGTTGTTGTTGTTGTTATGATCTTTTATCGATTTCCTTTCAACCAAGAAAAACGAAACACAAGTGGGTAACACAAGTATAAAAATACGAATTTCTCTTATTCGTATTTTTATACTTGTGTTACCTACAACGGAAAACGATCATAGTGGACTTTTTTTGTTTTTCTTGGTTTAAATGAAAACGATAAACGATCATAGTGGGCCTTATTCGTTTTTTCTTGGTTGAAAATGAAACGATCATATACACAGACCCGGTCACACATCTGTACATGAAAAGTCAACCACAGAGATCTAAATGCTGCTAATAGTATTGTGTACTGCATAAAACACTGATAGGAGAAATATGTGATTTATAAATGCATTGCATTAGTTCAAGGCTAAACAAAGCACGTGCATTAGTTACACCTGGTATTTTTTATTGTAACAAGAATCCAACAATGCATACAATTGATTTCTGTTGACTATATCATTTTCGTTAATGCTCACACGACATTACGCAACAGTTGATGGTATAATTCATTTTCCTGCGGGTAAATAACAAGATAATTTCAAAATGGATGTTTCAGACATAATATATGTAGACATGTTTAACACCGAATGTGTGAAATGGCAGGCGGCCATTTTTCACACTTCCGAACCAGGTTATATTTAGAAAGGCTACATGGATATTGAACGGGGAATGCACAGCACTATCTAATTTGTGTTACGCAAGCATGACAAATCACGCTTTCCGCGTATTTCATTGGTATACGCACAACGGACGTTGGGGTGTATGTACGCGAGAATATAGCTTGTCATACGTTGCAAATATACTCAACAAAATGGTTACCGCCCGAATTTAAATAATGTATAATTCTTTCTTTTTCCCCTTTTTTCGCCCTCTCTATCTCTCTTGTTTCCTCTCCATCTGTCTATTTAAAGCCTGAGAAGCTTTGAAACACTGTCCCGTTTCATAATTCGATAAGAAGTACTTGTCAAGCATTAAAAGCACCTGAAACTTAATCGTAGGTCAATTTTATAGCATTTGTCAACATTTTTAAGTAGTAATTTTCTTATCTACATTGTGACTTTATCTTTCACTAAAAAAAATTGTATTAGTTCTAGTATTTAGTATTGTTTTGTATTTTGACCATACCTGTTATATGGTGAATTCTGATTCTGATTCGTAGATTTCATAACATATACGGAAATACGATATACAAGTTATTCATGGAAATACTTGACCTATAATATCAGCATCATGACTAGCATTTATGGATCAACTGCAGAGTGGCTAGATCCGGTTATGTTTGGTTTTTCCATATTAATGACCTTGTATATCTAAACAAAGCTAAGGCAAGACCCCCGGAGATAAGGATAACAAGTAATGGAATTCGGTAATATGATCCATATCTTTCACATTGAAAAACATCATAAAAAATTTAAAAGGGTTTTTTGTTCAAAATAAAGTTTGTCCGACTGCTCCACCAAAGGATTTACAATCACAAATACACGAATCTGATCATATCGTTATTTCAAATATTTCAAATAAGCATTATTCTATCCACAGCGTTGATATCCATGGTTTCCGAATTTGACAACCTTACTTGTGCGACACAAACCAGTGGCGTACCGTGGCCGCCCCAACCCCGGGGGGGCTGAAGAAAATTCAATTTTGCCGCCCCTCCTCAACAGCCCGAAAAGGTTGACCCACTTTTTTCTCGGTCGTTTGAAAAGTGAAGAAAAAAAAAGGAAAAAAAAAAAGAAAAGGGGTTTCAGGCGCTAGCGCCCTAAAAAGCAGCACATTTTGATATATAGTACCATTTTTTCAAAAAATTTTATGCTTTATCAAATTTTTCTGCCTTTTTTTATTACTAATTCTTTTTTGCCGCCCCTTCGTTTTTGCCGCCCCTGTTTTTTGCCGCCTCTTCTTCTTCCGCCGCCCCTTCATTTTGGCCGCCCCAATTTTTACCCCGGGGCTGGCGCCCCAAAGCCCCCCAAGAATACGCGCATGCAAACGTGCTTTTCTCCAGCCTATATTTTGAATGTCAAATTTTGACTTTCACGTTTACCATTTGTTCTGTTCGTCATCTCATGAATATTTAAATTAATGACTTCATCTCATGAATATTTAAATTAATGTTCGGCTCATTATTAGGCTTGTTCTAATGTTTAATTGTGTACTGCTACTACGACGAAACGGACTACTTTTCGTAGCGAAGCCTAAAATGTTGAAACACATTCTATTTTTATTTTAAGTTGCAATATTTTCATTAACCTGTTTGATCCATATATCCATCTCGGCAATTCCCTGTTGATTAGGTCATGACACGACATAGAAAGAGTCCCTTGTTGTACAGTTCGAGACAAGACAAGTAGACTATTAATTTTGCATCTGTGTAGCTCGCTACACATAGTCTATCTGAATATTCAAGGTGTGAGGAAAGAAGGTGGAGGGGAGATTCCTGGAGGGAAACATGCTTTCCTAATTACTGCCCCGCACTATACTTGATACATGAGCCACGTACCTACACTGCAATCTTATCTAATAACCTTTTTATAGTTTGCAAAGTGGACAAATGTTGATTCTAAAATACTGTGCCAGACTCATGTCAAGTACTAAGTTGAATAAATGATTGCAAGGCGAATTGGTAGTGTTAATGTATTTTGGCCACCATTTCGTGACAGGTGATAGCCATCATATTAGCTTTCCTCCGCCTTTTATATGTTATTCTTATTCAATGGGTGCGTCTTGTAAAGAATTCACGTAATTTGATTGGTTTTCGGGTGTATAATATCTCACAATAGTTGATAGTGATATTAGTCAAGGCGCGCGCCGCCACGCAACGGCGGCACGCTTGTTGCTCCTCAATGATCGCGCGATAATGCGTTCGCGTAATACACGTGCGGGAACTAAGAACGCGATTCGGCGGCTAAGATGTTCGTGATGGTTTCGTTCATTTAAAACAACGGGGATGTCCTCACAAAAGTAACTTTATTTTTGTCTGAAAAAAGGCAGTAAATAAAGCAAAAATTACATTAAAACTGAATAAGAATGAGAATAAAAGATAGATTTTGGTCTTTTGCCTATCAATATCGTGTCATAATGGATGGGCTGGCCAATATTTTATCGTAGTGGATACCGGCTGCGCCGGCATCCACTACTCAAAATATTGGCCAGCCCATCCATTATGACACGATATTGTATAGGCAAAAGACAAAATCCTATCATTTATTCTCTAAGTATAGGTTACATGATATGATATTATGGCAATCCGTATGTTTTGAATCAAGAAATTATAACACACATGTTGTATAAAAAAAGAGAAAAAAAAAGAATGAGAGCAAACATGTATGATTAAAGTGTAGTAATTCCTTTCCCGGGCCTGTATTTTTAGAAAGAACTTTTAATTTGCATGACAGTCACTTTATAATATAAAGCTTTATAATATAAAGGCTACTGTAGGGTAGATATATGGGAATAAGGTAATAAAATGTGTATTGGTCCTTAAATACTCACATGTTTCGTTTTCAAGGGGATTTCATGGAACGGAAAACTGTATTTTGTTAAATTGTCATTGGCATTTTAGCGTGCTTTCTTTGCAACTTCTTATTCTTCTTATAACAAAAGAATTCAGTCGGATTATCCTTGTGTCAGCTTCATGTGCAGATCATGATGAAATGTCTATATATATAAGGATGTCCTCTCCAGCTAGTCAGCTCTATATACTCTAGATTATCCCGATATGTTGATACCTGGATGAAGTGATGAAATTGTCGCCATTATAGTTACACTGTCTTCTCCTGGGTTCGCTGGCGTATACATGATGGTTCCGGAGAGACCTGCTGCGAGAATTGAGTGTATATGTTGTCATGCCGAAACTGTCAAAACTAAGGTGTTGCTTTGTCGTCACTATTAAGGTGTTAGGTCGGCTAAGAAGCAGCTCTGTCATACTCTACACGATGTCCTTGAATCTGGAATTTTCTTCTGCAAGACTATTTAGATTATACGCATCAAACTGCTCAAGCGCATTTGTACAAGCGCTTAGAAAGTGCACCTTCCCCGTTTCAAAGACTAAATAGATATAGTATTGGCCTGCCCGCCTCTCCTAAGTTTCGCAAGACCGAAAATAAGGTTCGCTAGTCCAAAAAGGTTCAATGGTCTGCAAAATAAAATGTTTGCTAGTCCGATGGGTTAGTGTTAAAGTTATGGTTAGGGTTGGGTTGAGGTTCAGGAGTAGGGTTTCTAGCGAAATTTCGGACTAGCGGCCCTATATGAATGGCGAACCGTAGGAATAGCGCAGCAGATGTAGACTCTAGTATCACCATCCCGTACCTCCTCGTGTTATTTATGCAAATGGATTATATAATAGCCAAAACAACCCCACTTTGGTCTCGGGCTGAATCAATCCAGATGTAAACCGATGTGAGCATGGTATTCCTTATAAAAAACAAACGAAACTGAATGAAGCCAATAGAACTGGGAAATTGTCAATATAAAAGCTTCACTTTCGGATGACGTAATGAGTTGCACACAAGAGAATCGTCTCAAATGACGTCTAGGTAACGGATGGGTTGAATTTAGAATAATATTCTTTCCCAGGGTTTTGAATTGAGAGAATAAAGGTACTGTAGCATATGGTTTATTCATATCAATTCTATTGTATTAATTCTATAGTCCCATGTAAACTGTCTGTATACAATTCCATCATCTGAATTGATCAACATTAATGCCATTATAAGCCTGTGAATTCGTATGATAGAACGTGACTTCATTTCATTTTGATTATGAAATTAAGATAATGTATAGCTTTTGCCGTAGGAAGCAAGAAGACAACGACATCAATACGCCCTAATAAAATTCATTTATGTGCTATTGAAGACACATGGATGATCAAAAAATGAATTTGAAATGGAGATATATGATAGAATAAGCAGTCCAAACAGCGTCATCTATGTTTCAATGTTTTTCATAACACTATAGTGGTTAGGTGTATTAAAAGCCCATTCAGTGATCTGCTCATCCGGACAATCGTGAATATTATCAAATTCATATTTTGGTACCTTTGTCATTGTCATATAATGTGTTAACATAGCCTGTTAGTGGTTCAGCCGAAATCCGTGTATTTAAGACAGAATTAACATTTACATGAATATAACTTAGCTACATGTATTTGAATGGGGTTTCAACTTCGTCAATACTGCTGTTTTCTTCGATTTTTTTTTTCAAATATTTCATTTCAAAAATACTAAATAACAATTTGAATGACATATCCTTCACTTTTAAGCAATTTATAAAAAAAATTTGCACTTGCGCTGGGATCACTGAACTTTAACATTATTACTACTGTAATGTATCAAGAGCCATATAAATAATTTTGGTCGTAATAATTATACATTATCAACAAACTCAACCCATATTTGATTCATGGTTTAATGTTGATTTCATAACTCTCCGGTGGATTCAATGCATAGCAGCTGTAGTTCATGAATATTCTAATAACCGCTAGCACTCCTGCATACACGTATTTGCAAAAGCGCAGAGAGGAACTGAGGAACGTAATTCACCAACTCCCGAGTCCGGAAACAGAGTTGGGGTTCGCAATGGGTTATGCTGATGATTTAAAGGTTATTAAAGTCCAACATGCAACAGTTGATACACGATCAATTTTAGAATGCCATTGTAGCTAAATACAAATATATAGACCCTATAATAAACAATAACAGATGTTTGCTTTTCAAGGACACAATTTGAACAGATTTTACAATGCTTTTTAAGTGGCTTTTAGAAGTCATTGTTACTTTTTTTTAATCAAAAATTCAAAAATATCACATCTTTTTCAAATTTCTTTGCATATAAATTGTCGCATTGTTAGTTTATGCTGAAAATTGATGTTTGTGTTTATATTGTTCTATTATATTGCCTTTGTTTCAGTTTTGACATTGTTCTGAATATTACTCAGAACTAGAAAATAGAGGAACGAAAACTCTGCACCTCTAAGGTTTAATATCGATGACAAAGCGGGATGTAAACTTTACCAATATGCTTTTTCAGGGAACCGAATGCCTTTTACGTCTTAAATTTTCATTTTTATTGAAATACTCTACAGGAATGAAGCAATATGAAGCAAATAGCCTTTAGCATTAATTTTCTATAATGCAAAATCTATCGGCAAAGAAGAAGTTTTATCAGCTTCTTAAACCGTGGACATGAGGCGATAAAGAGGAAACGTGCAACATCGTGTGCTTATAATATATCTTGACATTTATTACCTTAACAAAAACCCATTATGTCGCTTCCCTATGTGGATAAAGCAATAATGACAGCCGCTCTGTACTTCAATTTTCCTTAGAGACGAAGTAATTTTCTTTGACTTCATACGTTTAAAGGTGTATGTGCGTTAATTAGCTGCTTTGTTTTGATGAAGTAAAGATTTGATTCCTTTGGAAAAAACAACCATTACTTCTGGGATTATTGTATTTTGTAGTTGGGTATGATGCTCTGGGAGTATCATCCGTCCATATCATATCATTAAACAAAATAATATGTACACGACAATAAATGAACCCACGTTCAACCAATCATTGCGACTTATTACTGGTAAGGAAAGAGTGGATTATATTAACAACAAACCGGTAGTTATAAAAGCCTGGATATATAGCCATGGACAATCAGCCACGTACGACTGAACTGAAATGAAATTTGAAACAAGCGTACACTTTTGTGAATTATTTCCCCCAGCTAGTCAATGTAGTAGAAAGTGCAAAAAGATGAGATTATTTATGTTGTACTCCAGGCGATAGAATTGCCAGCATTCCATATAGTATTTACCTATTGGGTGTGTCCTCTGCGCTCACGACACTTGCTGTTGAATATGTCTATTTAATATCTGTTGATACATTCTACTGGTTTGAATTGCGACAGCAGGAATTTTACTCTCACGGATGTCAGGACGGATCAAGAGATAATAGAAACAGCATACGGAGGCAGAAATAGCCTTGACAGTAGCCTGCTGTACGAATAGTCGGATAAATGGATTCTAATTTTTGTTAGCAATCGTGTTACTTATCAATTTTATTACAATGTCTCTTAGAGCCACTCCCCATAGAGTGAGCGGTATGTCTGTATGTTGCTATACCTTTCAAAGATGGACAGCGTGGAGCCTAACATTCTGGTTCCAGGTATAGTGGGCTCTTCCAGCTGAATCTATAAACCCCCTGTGTAAGACATGACCTTAATGTCCTACACAGGGTTGGGTTACCTTAATGGGTGACTCTATTTGAAATCTACACTCCCTATGGGAGATTATAAGGTCACGTCTTTCATAGGGGATGTATGGATGTCAACTGGAATATACTTGGAATCGGAATCTTAGGCCAGTGCACGTGCCCCACCACCCCCAATCGATCTGGAAATTTAAAAAATCCCATAGGAAAATTGCCAAAAAAACGGCTTGTGCCTCCCCATCAGACCCGGTGCCCCCAATCATGATCGGTACCCCCCCCATGTGATGACCCACGCTACGCCACTGTCTTAGGCCCCACATTGTCCATCTTTGAAAGGTATGGCAACATACAGACAGACCATTCACTCTATGGGGAGTGGCTCTAGCAGACAGGATATAGGAGATAGATAGGTTTGCCTGCCGCTTGTTGCTCACATTATGACAGTATCGATTGCTTTATGCACGTTATGGCATCAGGAAGAGTAGAACCATGAAATATATACAGGTGATTTGCAATAAGGGAAAAGGATCGAATCATACACTTATTAACCAGGATGATTATTAAAGTCATCCGTGAATCGGGTGAAAACACCAATAACTTAAAACCACCAGTGCATGCTCATGATAATTACACAGACTAATGCCTTGACCTTGAAAGTAATGGTAATCAATGGGGTATGTCTGTGGGATTCTAGGCGCCTATGATAATGCGACTTGTAATTTATGCAATAGGAAAATAGACATCAATGCTTAGATAAGAATTTGCAATTCGTTCTTTCGGATAAGAAGTACTTCGCGTTGTATTCGCTACTTGCATGCTTCCGCCATTATGCACTATGTGCGGGTAGAGCCTCGAACTGGCAGCATACATGAAAGGAAGAATTACTTATCCTTACGCAGAATGTTATATGACTGGTTCAATTCCCAAATTGAACGAATATATCATGATTTAATTCAATGAAAAATTTTGGCTTTGAACGAAGACCGGGATTTTCATAAAAAAGTAATATATTTTGGACGTCATTCAAGCTCTAAGAATAATGTGAGTTACGTAATTTCAATGGATCAGAACATGAATATATCCCAGGGTCCACTCTAAGGCAGCCTAGAGAATCTATGCCCTGAACCTTGATATTTATGACGTGACAAAAGAAAATTAAATATTCAGTCCCAAGAAAGTGACAAATATGAAAAGTCAGTATTGCATAATAATACTTTCTTAGTTATAGAATAATGGCGGTCAATGTGGCATTTAAGACAAATGACCTCTAAATCTAATCCCTAACCCTAACCACTAACCCCTAACCCCTGACCCTAATTAGCATATGGTGATGTTTCTGTCTTAAATGCCACATCTGCCAGTGAGTAAATATCGAGCTCGTTATCTCATTAGGTGATCTGTTCCCATGAAATGAGTGTAAAGTCGCAAGTTGGTAGTGTCAAGATCCCTGGCTGCTGAACTGATGTTCTTTGCTTGACGTGCACCTGTACTTGCCAGAAGTTTGTCTTCGTGAATGGGGAATTTTGTATGCAAGTAGTGTGTCCATTATCCATGCGGCAATAGGGCATTCACAAAGGGCATACTACTGGCTTGTACATGTGTATATCAAACAAAGGGCATCAACTCAGCAGCCAGGAGGTCTCGAAACTACCAATTTGCGACTTTACGCTTAATTTCACATATGATCAGATAGACTGGACCAGGACATTTGCAAGGTCCACCAAGGTATGCACATGTGTCCTTTTCTTTTATTCTGTTTTGTTGACGTTCAAATGGCTACGGTCATAATTCTAAAGTGTAGAGATAACTCTAGTAATTTATGTGGGTCCAAATTGTATTGAGCGATAGAATTGTAATAGAAATATCATTTCTGAATGTTGAATTTTCCACTAGATCGCCACATGCTAATGTACTCTACAGACAAGGTCAAAGATCTTTCCATATTTTGGCGTTGTTGTGGTCTGATTAGTAGATGATTGCCATTCAAAATGCTCAATTCTTACGGATTAAAATGCTCAATTCTTAGATTGCCTTTATCCTATGTGAACAAAATATCTCCAGTACTGCAAGTCCAGGTTTTCATGTGATTGTCTGACGGAGTGGGTAAAAGTATGTAACAGAAAAAAAGCTAAACATGCTGTTTTCTCCACAAATAGCAACTTTCGCTTGATTTGTCAAATAAAGTTGTTAAAGGTTAAGCTCAACATAGCTACAAAACTTTTCATATTTTTAGTTGGTTACTTTCTTCCATGCATTTAAAACGCCCAAAGGGTTTACCATTAGATCTTTATCAGCGCAAAAGTGCACTACTGTAGCTCAAAACGTGACTGGTAAATTATTATATAACATTCAATTTAAAGGTAGAATCACGAGACAGTGTTAGGTAAGCGTTGTAAGAATGTGTACATGGAACTGAGAAAGGTGAGATGTGAGATTGCTTTTAACTCTCACGTAATTATTTCAGAATAAAGTGAGAATTAGGTCATGGAAAATCTCTCTGCATTCAAAGTACTGCTACTTTCGTCATTGTGCACATTGGGCTATTCCATTTAAAATCCACACTACCCCTGTGGAAGATTTTGGAAATATCTTTCACAGGGGGAGTATGAATTTTATATGGAATTATCACATTAGGTAGCTCCATTTGAATTTCATACACCCTCTAAGAAAGAATCAACCTAAATCTTCCACAGAGGGAGGGTAAGCAACAAATTCCATTTAAAATTCATACTCCCTCTGTGGAACATATTTCCAAAATCTTCCACAGGGGTAGTGTGGATTTCAAATGGAATAGCCTATTGTTAGAATAGATTATATATCAAACACTTATTTTTGTATGATAAGTGATGATAATAAAGTAACATATGTTGTTGTTTTTGCTTTGTTTGTTTGTTTGTTTGCTTGTTTGTTTATTTATTTCTGATTTGTTTCTCAAATAGTTCAGGACTGCTCCCGATTCCAATACAATCTATGACGCAAACATTAACATTTAAATGATGAAAAATAGACCCAAGAATAATATATTTATTATGCAGGATCCTTGAAACAAATTGACCATAATCAAATGTATCATGTATCTTTCTTCATGGCAAAATAAACAATCAAATGTCCAACGCATGGTACTCACTTGGGTACTTATAAATCTTCAATATCTTCCCACAGTTAGATGACTGAGAATGAAGTGTTTATTCAATTTCGTATCTTAGTGATAAGAAAATATCAAAAGTAACCAAAATAGCTTTGTTAATTTAATCTAAATTTAAATGATTAAAAATAGACCCAGGAATTATAATCTTCAACCAAATTGATCATATTGCATTGTCAAATGTATCATGTATCTTTCATCATGGCAAAACAAACAATCGCGTGTCCAACGCATGGTACTCACTTTGGTACTTATAAATCTTCAATATCTTCCCACAGTTAGATGACTGAGAATGAAGTGTTTATACAATATTGTATCTTAGAGATTAGAAAATATCAAAAGTAATCGAAACAGCTTTGTAAATCAGTGTTTAAACGCCGGACAGAAACTGTTATGTTTGACTACTCTGAGCAACTTTGACAGACTTTAGTGCCTGATTTTTTATTTTATTTTTAAAATAGTTTCAAAATATAGACAAAAATGGGTTTTTTCCACAAAATTATGCAAACACAACATTTTCACTGTCTCTGTCAATAAGATATACAAGGAATGTTAAACTCCAAACCACCTAGAAAATTTTATATATATTACAATTAAAACTTATGTTCTTCACCACCACTACACCGGTAACATCGGTAACATATAGTCAGTCAAAATGTTTTAGCTAATTGGTGGCCCTAGAATTAGCGTAAAGTATTTGGTGGTTTATTTCAGCACGACGACAATAAAATCGTAAAGCGGGTTGCAGCCATCTCCTTTCATTTGGCGAGATATCATTTACTATTACTTTTTGGTTGTTCTATATTGAAAGACAGAGATAAAAAAAAAAGACTAGATCGCGTATGACTTCAGGGCAAAGGCGTGCCGTGATTGGTTGCCGCCCTGTGCAGCACGGCATTTTCTGTCTAGTTGTCAGAATTTCAGACGCGAACTAGTCTATTTATCTCTGTCTTTCATTATAAGATAGCTGTTATAGAACAAAACGTTTGCCTTGGGAACTACAACGATAGAGATTTTGTAAAACCAAACCATAATATTAATTTAAATAACACAATAAGTGTTGTAATATGATATTGGTTTGCCTCCATATTGTTTATAACAGATTGGTATAAAAATAACATTGGGCTATTCCATTTAAAATCCACACTACCCCTGTGGAAGATTTTAGAAATATCTGCCACAAGGGGAGTATGAATTTCAATTGGAATAAGAACATTAGGCAGCTCCAGTTGAATTTCATACATCCTCTGAGAAAGATTCAACTTGAATCGTCCACAGAGGAGGATGAGTTTCAAATGAAGCTGCTAATGTGTTAATTCCATTTGAAATTCATATTCCCCTGGTGGAAGATATTTCCACAATCTTCCACAGGGGGAATGTGGATTTTAAATGGAATAGCCCAATAAATACATTATTACGTATAGCAGAAATTCAATCCATCCATTGCTTTTTGCTCTGATAAAATACAGACGTGCTCGTGCTTACTATTCTTTATACAACAAAATGAGATTTCACACCATGTTGAAGGCTGTATATCAATGGCGTTCTAGTTTCATCACTCTTATCAAAAATTTATAACACTGACAAATAATCGCGAAAATTACTACGTGCAGTGGAAGACGGGAACAGAATTAATGTTTAGAAATATACAAGAAACTGATTACAATTCTACGAAAGTGTTGACCTGAAAGAACATGATCGCAATAACAAATATGATTAACGCTTGGTGTTTTTATATTATCTTATTTCCAAACTTGAATAGTTTTTTCTTTTATCATAATACATATTTTACTGGAGTATATGTTTCAAAAAGTACACACCTTCGACGATATTCTTGATTACTTCGTTATAAGTATGATATTCTAGAGGTTTTTGATACTATGCAAGATTACAATATTGTATGCATTTATGTATAAATATATTGTTAATCAACTACCGTACAAATTTCTTCATAAAACGCTCTGACATACATAGCTAGTATAATTTGAGAACAGCAAGTTTTAATCAGCCAAGAACCTAAAAAATCTTTACTGATAAGCAACTCAGAACTATCGGCCCAATCTTTGAACTCCATGAATGAAAATGTCAAACAAGGCCAATTCAATCACATCAAAATACAAATTATTGCATCTTACGATTAACTCTATATACATCCAGCAAGGTAATTTTCCGCTCACTGCTCATCCTTTACAATGCAGTTATAGTTTTAACTATGCACAAAATTGCGAATCATTTCTTACGATAATCTAAAATGCACATGAAATACTTTCATTCGTAAAGCAACAAATAAGCTGTTTGGTTATTCATATTTCTATTCGCCGCCGAAGTGATGTAATAATTGGATTGGATTAACTACCATAGCTGCACTAGTACGTATACCGCGCTGCACTAGTACGTTCACGCGTATACCGTATAACGCGCTGCACTTGTTAGACTGCTGCCCTCAGTCGTCAACCGTACATGCGAAGTGTAGACGGCTGATTGGAATTAGTCTATGCACTTGTACGTTCACGCGTATACCGCGCTGCACTAGTACGTTCACGCGGTACCTCTTCATTGAACCATATCATGCTAATCACTCGCATCTGTAATTGAAAAGAGTGGTATTGTATTCAATCTATGATTGCAGACATACATAGGTGATGAGTGTATCCTGCTTGTAGTGCAGCGCGATATATTCCAAAATTGTTTTCACCTATTACTATGGTAGTTAATCCGATTATTACATCACATCGCCGGTCGAAAAAGATTTTGGTTGAAAAAAATTGCAATGTAACCAACACTTAGCACGACGGGGGCTTCCTTCGTGTTACCGGAGAAGCAGTGCCTTCATTGAGACTTAACAAGTAGTCGCGATTTACTCTTCAATATTTAATGATGAGGAAAAAAAGGGTGAGCCATATTCACTGCTATATACATTAAGATGTACATTTGATAAGACACGTTTGCTTCACAGAACACGTAGGAAGCAACTTTTGTTGTTTCAACCAGAAATTTAATATTTCATCCTTACTCCACGCATTCTTGGCGTTATTATCTTATCTCAAATTTTTCATTATACCGATTAATAATAAACAGTTTATTAAGTTGGTGCGCTAATGCGGGTTTTTTTTTATACACAACCCAATATATAAACATTAAATATTTTTCTCATTTTAATTTGTTACTTTCTTTAAGAACAGATGATTAATTGATAAATCATCAAAGCGACAGGTAAAAAGCCTGTTTTCAATTATCATTAACATTACAAGCTTTGAAAGAGCTGAGGTCTTTTATACGCTAGAACTCGGATAAGTTGCTCACTGTATTGAAAGACACAAAAACCTTGGCACAAAAACCCATTTGTGCATAATACACTTAAATCTTTTCATGTGAATTTTAAAAAGGTCACGGGTCTTTTTCTTCTTGAACATATTGAAGTAGAATCACAGTCGTGCTTAAAACATTATTTTATTTTGTGCCTCAGTAGATTAGATTCAAATCCACACACCCCTATGGAAGACATGGCCTTAATTTCCTACACAGGGGGTGTAGATTTCAAATGGAGTCATCCATTCAGGTAACCCCATTGGAAATTTAAACTCACTGTGTGGAAGATTAATGACATGTCTTTCATAAGGGGTTTATGGATTTTAACAGACACATCCCAATTTATCTCTCTATGGGGAAAAAAGAGCATCGAGGTCTCCTCTTTTATTTAATATATGTGAATATCAATGTAAGTTACATGTTGCATCTGTAGTATTATTAAAACTGTTGCAAATTTCTAAGAAAAGATTTTAACAAAAGACCGTTTCGTAAACTCCTGAATGTTTTTGTTATGACGTAATCACCGATGCGCACATCTTTAATTCCCAACGTGCGCAGTACAGATGTGCACAACAATGAAACGTCATCAGGGACACTATCGCAAATGATGATGGAATTTTTCAAAATGGTTTATATTCACAGACTATGTTTCAACAGTCAAAGTCCCTGTGCTATGTATGCTATGAATTCTTGCATATTCATGAGGGCCGATCGTTCGATCGTGCGTGTCTAACAATCACGTGTCGCACTTCATGGAACGATCGACTCTCATTATCGACTTTGACTGTTTGTGATTCATCTGTAGTAGTCTGTGAGTCTAGTATTTACCTTGAAATATCAAGGTATGAACATATTATATCTATATAATTATTCTGTCTACTTTATTCCTAACGCTTGGCAATACATAACTTTTCAAATTCCAGTCAGGAACGACCACTATTCTGAAGTCATGATTGAGATATCTCGTAATATATAACTTTTCAAATTCCAGTCAGGGACAACCACTATTCTGAAGTCATGATTGAGATATCTCGTAATATATAACTTTTCAAATTCCAGTCAGGGACAACCACTATTCTGAAGTCATGATTGAGATATCTCGTAATATATAACTTTTCAAATTCCAGTCAGGGACAACCACTATTCTGAAGTCATGATTGAGATATCTCGTAATACAGAACTTTTCAAATTCCAGTCAGGGACAGCCACTATTCTGAAGTCATGATTGAGATATCTCGTCAATCATGCTGCAAGTCGACTTTCTTGAAGTTTTGCCTTGCGTCAATGGCAGCTTAAGGTCCTCATTAGCCCAAATATTCCAGCTATTTGCACTGGCCTTACAGCAAGACACATGTAAATTGCTATCAGGTGAAAATCCATTTTATTATGTTCTAGCACACACCTTTGAATTTGGGAGGACATGACTGACTGCAATGTACGTGCAGTAGATTTAGAAGACCCTACGAAATTGGTGAAATACTATAGCAATATACGTGGAGCAATCTTTATTTGATAGATCGTGTGCGACAGGGAGGTGCAGAGAGTGGAAAATTACCTTTCTAGCACCCGTATGCACAGGTGTTATGTTGACACATGCGCACAATGCCTGCATGATTCTTTTTCTAGACTATCTAAGATTTTTAAGGTATAGGAGTGATATATATTTGAAGGTTAGTTGTCCAATATGTTCACACATATGGTGTTTTACCTGACCTTGTATTGAGAGGCATTTTACCAAAATAATCTGAATTTAAGTTTTGAGTTAATACTATCTTGGGGACACAAAACTTGGGCCTAAACTCTTCAGATGCTAAAACTTTTTTTTACACAAGTGGTGGATTTAAGTGGTGGATTTAAGGAATTGACAGCTTAATTAAGCTGTTTGAGCCATCCACCTTTAATCATCACCAGGGGGTGTGGGGTTTATGTGGGTGGTATGTGATTGGAAATTACTTCCCGCGATTGAAAGATCTGGGATTCCGAAACATGCCCCAAAATATACTGAATTTGACTAATATAAGACCGAAAACAATACTAATTTCGATTATTTATGTTCAAAATGTTGGTAAAATTTGCCCAATTCTGGACATTTTTCGAAAATGCCACACATCCTCGAAACCACCTTTCCACTAAGTACCCCCAGACTTTTATACAAATTGCTAGCGTTACAACCATTGGAATTATTGGGGTTTTTTTTAACCCATAAGATCTTTACAGAATACCTTTTCATCATTCGCTGTGGATCAGATCCTTAGTATAAGGAGGCTCGAGGAGTGGAAAAAAATACTTTATCAGGATCCGAACAGGTGTTTTCTTTTATAGTGAAACTAAAATAATTTGTTTTCAACTTTCAAAAATATTGCAAATGATTACAGTAGTACATAAATACGCTTTTATACATCAGCATTGTCGCACTGCAAAATAATGTTTTCGTATTGTCGTAAAAAGTATTTGTAACGAATTGACCATAATCAAAGGTATCATGTATCTTTCATCATGGCAAAACAAACAATCGAGTGTCCAACGCATGGTACTCTCTTAGGTACTTATAAATCTTCAATATCTTCCCAAGTTTTCAAGGGGCCTTCTCAAAGGCCAATCGAATATTGTTAAAACCCCTCAATAATGACGTCAGTAACAGCAGTAAAGAATAATTGTCTTTGTTTCAAAAGGAATATATAATATTTTTTGTTTACGCCAATAAATGTTTAATAAATTCAAGACCAGAATTTCAATTTTATTCGGTATGAATCTCAAGTATTACATAAATCTGTTTCGCGCATCCTAATTCATATCATTACCATAGCAACGCAACACATTAACACTACAATCTCTTTAAGAGACGAGACATGTCTATCCCAAGGTCCTTGTTAAAGGGACTTGTTGGCAAACACTTGAAGATAAAAAACCAAATAAGCTCTCATCCCTCAGGCATTATTATAGCACGCATCTTATCACCAAGGCTCGCTTATTCTTTACCGTTTTAATATGATTCACGCTAGATGTCCAGTTGATGCAGAACACTTCAAGTGATTTCTTTGCTAAAGTAAGAGCCTGATAATCCATAAACAAAATAAATACAAGTACTGGATAAGATAACTTTAATATATTTTGTTGCGTATTCTTTTTAGTCATGACTTGAATCTCATAGTATTGAGTAAACCACAATCGATGTGCGTATATAATTACAATAAACTCCACGCGTGGATGCTAACATTGATGGATTGGTTCGAGATGTGCGAGCGAGAGACGTGAAATCTCTAAAGACGGTTTGTGCGAGGTGTTGAAGAGTACTCGAGTAACCCGAACACACCACCTCATTGAGGCCTCTATCTATCAGTGTCTGCATTAAAAACCGTATAATTTGCTATAGCTGGCATAGCTGTAGGATACTTGAATTTCTCGACGGCGTATCAAAAAAGGGACGTACGTAAAAGGCTTCGAAAGGCATTCTGCCTTTAGAAATCCTTGGAAAATAATGATTAAGCTCAAATTATTATGGTGAAAGGGTGCTCGAGTTAGTGTATATCCAAAATGTGCATATTTTGTTAAAGTGTCATATAGGCTACATGACGTCAGACAAAATACCAATTCTTTGCATCTTTGAGCAGGTGGCCTAACGTTTAGTGCGTTGGACTCAAGGTCGCAAGTTTAGGGGTTCCAACCTCGTCAGTGCCAAAGTGCTGTGTCCTTGGGTAAGACACTTTATCTCGCTTGTTCCACTACACTCGTGTGCATAATGGGGAGCTGTTAGGAATTGTCATACAGGCGCCATCGTTGTTGTTGGCAGCCACATACGATATATCGTAGTAGCGGAATAAATATACAACGCTTTAAACAACGTCAACAGACTCTACATAATGCCGATTTCTTTTAAGTTTTGTAACTCATAGATCAAGACACCACTTAAAAGCTCCTTGAAGTGTGGATCATAATTGTAGGTCATGTTAACCTACTTATACTATACAAAATACCTAGCAGAATGGTTTGAGGAATCTGATATAGTGGATAATTATGTTTCAAATAGAGTATGAATTAAATATGAAGCAATTGCATAATACCAGCACACAATGAATGTACTCAACACTTCTCTACCAGATGCATTTCAACTGAAGCAATGAATACGCGGATTTAGGGTTTCTCTACCGGAAGTCAATTTGTGCCGAAATTTCTTCCCACAATGCAATATGCGTATTGCATAACAAAGAATATTGATTAACCTCCGAACTGTATCTATTGTTATGCAAAACGCTTATTGCATTGTGGGAAGGAATTTCGGCACAAATTGACTTCCGGTAGAGAAACCCTAAATCCGCGTATTCATTGGAACTATGAGGGCGTAAATTCTGCTTGAATATGTTTTATAACTAAAGTGTGTCTCGTCTCAAGTTGAGAATAATATTTTCGCAGTGGCAGATTCGAGTCAGTGTGTTTACGCGGTGGCGTCGCTAGCGTACGGACAAATTGCCCCTCTATGCTTTTGTGTATACTAGTACGCCTGCTGGATAAGGTTAGCGCGCGAATCGAATATTTCATTGCGAAATCCAACATGGCGTTACACTCAACTTGAGGCGAGACACATACACTAGACACATGTGAGCTTGCCAAGCTTTAATGAAGGGATTTTTCAGAGACTTTCTGTTGGCCTACAACATTCTTTGTCTAACTATTCCACCACCGATCAACAATTATATAATAATACTTCAGTAAAAACTGCTATTACCAGCGTCGACTGACAGCCTGCGTAGGTTAACCGATTTCGACAGCGTCACTCGCACGAATCTTTGCCCTATGTTTTTTATTTTTGAATACAATTGATTTCCACTCCTTTCAATGCACATTAGTATGATCTCTCTTAGTATGATCCTTCAAAATGAAAAAATAAATAACAAATAAAACAAGAAACAAAACATATTCACACAGTCAGTAATAGTAGATAGTGGATGAGCTATCACACCAAATAGAGCATAGAATATAATCTCCTAGCACACAGTAATTTATTTTTGAACCAGCTAAAGAGCCATGTAAAATTCATTTGACAATGATTGATGGTGCATTCATCTTATATGACCCTATCTCCGTGAAATTAATTGCTAACACGTGATGTATTAGTAAGCAAAAGGTGTGTATTATTAACTCTATGATGATGTGATTGAAGTTACACCGCGAGGCGACAAGGGGGAATGATTAATTATCTTTTTCTTTCATATATTATGCTAATAATTTGCTTGGTGTATAAGCTTATAATATTTGGTAAGCTCATACAATTAAACATCTTAAAAGCTTAGGATGATTTTTTTAAATATTTCATTCTTTCACATGTGTATCATTTAACGTGAGTTCCAAAAACTAAAGTTACTTTTTATTAAACAATGGTTTAAACCTACCGAATTAATTACGAAGAGATCGGATGCAAGTTGAAAGGACAGCGAGCATATGTTTGATAAATACACACAAGCTGTGTCTATGAACTTTCTGCATATTAGACCAAAACACTCGTTTTCGTAAAACAAAAAATGGGCGGGAAAATATATGTAATTCTAAAGGTCAAATGCAAAACCTCATAATGTAACAAGTGGGCGTCAGTTACATAAACCTCACATGTGCAATTTGATCAAATTCTTTTGTTTTTGTATGTTAACTTGAACAAAATGCAGTATACACCTTCTGACACTTCTCTTTCAGCTGTTAAGTACATGAGTGTCTGCAAATGACCAAATAGCCAACATTATTTTCTATGTAAACCCTGTTCATTTTCAACAGTTTTTTGCGTCTCACGCAAAATGACAAAATCGTTTCATATGAGGTTTAATGTAACTGCGGCCCACTTGTTACATAATGCTGGTTTCATACTACCCTGCCGCTTGCCGCTGAGCGGCGTGGCGCACGCGTATTGCAGACAAACGGACACAATCAAGGCTTGTCATTGGTTGAAACGCCCTGCCGCTTGGCGCAGCGGCAAGCGGCAGGAAAATATGCTGGAGGCTTTATGAGGTATTGTATTGTATTTTCTCTTAAAACGTTTAATGGCAGTGTGCTCACGTGGAGATGTTGCTCGGATATTGCCTAACACCTTTGGGTTAAAAATGACTAACAAAATACTACCCTGATAGTTTATATAGCAAAGGCATTACCACGTATTACATTTCCCTTTTTAATTTCTCTATGAACGGCTAAAGAGTCATTCACAGCTCCCTAGAGTCCATGAACCGCGCGGACATTTTCACCAAGGCATATTATTTTCAAGAAGAGTAATTCAGTCGTGTTTTACGATGCAAATTAGCCTTCATAGGGAAAATGTAAATGTAATGAAGACGGGAAGACTAGCAAAGTAATGGTACCATCTTGTAACACACGCGAGATCAAAAATGACATCCGAGTACATTACGGGCATATTTTATGAACTTAATTTGCATTGCATTATTTGCTACTTCTTTATCCTATATCGCAACCCTGGCGCCATTACCGTGTCAAGAAGAAAGCATCATAAGTTTACATTTGACACGTTTTTGATGTTATTGTGCTTTCAAAAAGAAGTACAATTGCTCTTAAGAAAAGGAATCTACATTCGATTTATATCGAATGAAATGTAAATGTATGTTTTAGTCGTAAAAGCGAGCTAAATAAGAATGTCTTTTTTGTGTATTGAAATATGTTTTGTATGAAAAAATACCTATAAATATGCAGTTTATTCCCAGAATAAACCACTATATATTTGGAATCTCTAAAACATTCAAAACTAATAGCATCGTTGCAAATGGAATGCAATAAATAAAATTTTGTTTCACCAAATGTATCCATTAATTTCGGCAATTGTGTTTTTACTACCAGATGTTACTCTAATAACTGGAATCACTCAGATCATTTGTATATATCATTTCAGAAAGAATGATAGGCTAACAATGTTTAGTAAAATAGCCATGCTTATTTGCTTGAGGCAAATTACAAAAGCGTGCCTCAGTGACTCTATAATATTAATGAAACAGATCTGGTGTGAGGGAAGGTTAGCGTAACCGTTACATGCCAACAGATAAGTGCATGGCTCTGACCTAGAGTATACCAAGTCTATTTCGCACACAATGAACATAACACTCATCTACTCTAGGTTCCAGAGTAAAAATAAGTACAGCTTGTCTGTACGCAGTGCGAGAATACTCATACATATGAGGGAGGCACTTATAAGGAAGAAGAAGAAGAAGCACAAGTCATATAAATTGATAATCTATACTTTGGACCCTCTACAGCCTGTCTCAAAAAAAATTGTGCAAGTGAAAAGCGCCCTCTTTGGCGATTAGAAAATACCGTTGTGACATGATGCTTACATCAACGTCAAGGGCACAGTCTTAGCTCTCAAATATTGTTTGTTCTGTTCAATTTGCTCATTTTAAACTCGAGATATGTTTAGTTAAGAACGAAAGGGTAAAATCATAATTGTGCCACTTTTACTAGGGAAAGGGCTGTACATGTAAATCAATGATAGCTGATGTTGATACGTCTAATGCACTCCCCCCTTCGGGCTCGTGCATTAGACGCATCAAAACCAGCGCGCGTGCATTATTTTGTCTAATTTCATTAATTTGTCAAATTTCATGAACTTCATTAACCCATAAGTGCGTAATATTTGTTTATCTTTTAACATGTCTTGAATGACAAAAAGAATAGTATTTACCATGGTAAAACCATTGACATGCACATGTATTTAATTTTACTGCAGAATGTGAAATACCGTAAACGTTCGCCTAATGGCGCTATGGGCTCTCTTGACATAACTGGAATTTTAGACACAACCTAAAAGTGCACTCCAATAAAAATCCCACCAGCAAATAAGGGCACGTACCCTTAATTCTTGTTGGGATTTTTAGAGGAGAGGGCTCTCTATTTTTACATGAAATTTACCCCAAGGCAAAGGAGCCTAGGGGCGCCATTAGGCGAACGTTTACGGTATTTATTTATCGTTTAATTTGTCGTAAGAGGAAAAAGAGAATCATTATACCTTTATCATGATAAAACATTAAAAACAATTTTGTATTATTGTGTAATTGATGCATTCTTTTGATTTCACGAAGGAACTCTTGATAAACTTGATGCTATCATTGATTTACATGTACAGCCCTCTTCCCATGTAAAAGTGGCACAATTGTGATTTTACCCTTTCGTTGTTAAGTAAGCATATCTCGAGATTAAAACAAGCAAATTGAACAGACTAAACGGCATTTGAGAGCTAAGACTATGCCCTTGACGTCGATGTAAGCATTTTGTCACAACGGTATTTCTAATAGCCAGAGGGCGCTTTTTACTTGCACAATTTTTTTTGGAGACAGGCTGTATATGATAGAGAGTTGATGTAGAGATGAGATGAGATGAGATGAGATGAGATGAGATGAGGGAGTGTACAGAGATGATTTGAAAAGAGACCAAAAGAGAAAGAAGGGAATGTGAAGAGACGTATTTTAAGGAAGGTTTAGGAAATATAGATATCAAAAAAGGGTCTGTTTTCTAATCAACAACATTTTTTTTCGGAAGAAAACATACTGCTGTAATGATGTAAGCATTCCACAACAGGCCTAAATAGATTCCACAATCTCCAACTAGGCAATCTGGCAGAATTGGTCTTGTGCTCACAAATTGTACTGAAATGGCTTTGGTTTTATATTGGGAAGTACAGGATTCGGCCCATAGAGGAAAATATAATTATATGATATGCTGCACTTTGTCAAGCTTACCAAACAAGTAATATATTTCTTACGGCGTAATATTCACCGGGAATATTCACCTTCAACTCATTTGCACAAAGTATCAGCAATGTACTAATTCAGTCACATGGTAAGGTGGGTTACCTCACTATGGACCACAATGGCCTCAACCCAATGGCATAGTGCAATAACCTCAATTAAACAATCATAATGCCAAATTTGACCTCAAGTTGCAGAGTATGAGTTTTTGTACCCAAATTTTCAGAGGTCATTCAATGGATGTGCAAATGTATTGGGGTTAAAGAAATGTGCCTTGATAGATGAGTATGTTGTGGATCCTAGTGCCTGAATGCAATCCATTACCATATGTCCTTGACGTATTTAGCGAAAGAGGCGACATACTTACTTTGTATTCTATTCCACCTCTAAGGCTTTCTAGACTGTGATTGCATTATAGAACACTTTCATCTGATAGTGAAAGTTTTTAATGCAACTTATTTTATTTCATATTGATAAAGGCCATGTTAAATCAAAAAACGAATAATTATTCGTATTGACAAAAATATTTGTTCTACAAATATATATTTTATGAGATATCAGCAACTTTTACAGACATTTCACCCATCTGACTCAGGTCAATATTTTTGCACTTAGTTATCATACTTTGACCTACATAATTGATCTGGTTAACGAATTAGAACAAAAGACCATGAAACGTGATAAATACCCATAAACAAAACACAGGTGACAGATTGTATTGGAATAAATAATGCAGGTCAATTCACGTGGTTGGATGTACACACTATTTTAGAGTAGAGCGAAGTAGCATTATGTGACCAGAAACACTGTTGCGAATATCCAACTGGATTTATCCAACTGGTAACGCCCCGATATTGATAAATGGTAATAAACATGGTAAACTGGTAATTCTGTCCTTTGGAATAGAGCCTATTGTATTAATAATGTTATTTCTTGCATCATTCTTAACATGTGCAGTTGGAATTTTATGTCTCGAAACCAAAAAGTATAAGAAACGTGTAACTATTGATCTTGGAATGGAAACGTTCAAAGGAGGAATGAAACGAATACAACCAAATGCTAATTTTGTCTCTTCTTACATCAATTATTAAGCTTACATACGCATTTAAAATACGGTTCTTTAATCGTCCAGACCCGGTAGCTCCATCCAGCTATAATTATCGTGTTAGTCTAGCTATATGCTTTCCATCTGTTTGTGTTCGTAAGTAAATAATACCAGGGGCTTCGCTAGCCTGGAGATTCTACAAACAAGTAATACAGCAATCTGAATAAAAAAAGATGTTCATTTTGGCGAAGCGGATAATAAGTCACACAAATTTTAAGATAGAATGCACAACCCGCGAATATGAGGGCTGCTCATGGGCGTGGTCACATTATAAAATAGTTTTAACCTTTTGGTGATGTTTTTTTCATACTATCATGCATCGTCCGTTGTATGCTACATAGTAATTCACATTAAGTGAAGATGAATGAACAATGATTGCATATTGGGTGTCTGCAAACATGTGCAGTTCGGATGGCTATCACTCGTTAAGACAATAATATAGGCCAACATTTCTCACACATGACAGGCGGTACTGGTTTCCCTATGTTTCGCGTTTGAGCTATGACCAACATTTACAGCTTTACTCTTGTTAAATAAAAATCAAAGCTGGGACTGTATCTGTGATTTTTTATGCAAACTGCAACAAATTACGACCTTTCAGATTTTCAAATTCTTGTATTGGCTATGATATAGCCATGACATTTCAATTATGTATTGGGTTGGTGTTACTATAAGGAGACGTGTTTCAACAAGACCTTGTGTAATTCTGACGATTGACTGTACCTTGTTCGTACGCTCGCTCATACACATCAACAACTGTTGCCGGCACTATGTTAACTATGCTTATGATAAGCTGGTTGGTTCAATTTAAAGGAAAATTTGAAACTTTGGTGGCCTTTAAAGGTGACAAACAATGTTATTATTTCTGTAAATAAATAAACAAGATTCAAGTGAGAGGCGGGAATTGGATACAGACCCGCCCTTCATCATGTCCTTAGTTTACGCGCTTGGAGCCATTCCGAAACTTTTGGGGAAACCATTTTTGTAAAAGCACCATTATTGCTCCTCAAACATGCCAAAGAGTGGTTTGCACTCTTTAACGTATGCAGAATAGACATGGATCTGGACACATCTTTATGTTCAGTTCTTTCAAAAAACATTTTACATTAACAAAAAAAGCGCAGTGATTTATAGTGCGCTACGCACAGGCACAACGCCTAGACGTTAATCCACAAGTCTCAACACACTTTACAGGTTGTCGCTGACCACTACGGCCCCACATCATTCCATAAACCATTAAACAACAATTCAGGGACTTTTGCTGCTTCAAGAGCGCACACCCTAAACATTCCACAAATAACCTTCGCAACCAGGATCAGTTCCCCGAGTTTCGTACGGGTTACAACGAGACAAATTAGCAGTAAGTTCGGAGGAATTTCAATTTTCTACGAGAGCGTACTAAGCACCGCCAAGGTTCGAACCAGCAACCTCTCGCACCATAGTTGAACGCCTTGTCGATTGAGCTGACTTGACTGCAAACGACCGTTTTATCTATAGTTAGAAGAATGTACTAATTTCTAGTAAGTTTGAGCCATTTGACACAAATTGGGACCAAACATAACAAAATTAATAAGTTGCAATCCAAATTTTCTAATAAAAGCTTAATCCTATAACTCAATATCAGGAAACAGAGAAAAACATTTTACGCTTGAAAATAACTTTACTTTCACCAATACTTGATATGATTCGATTATTTTACGCAAAGGAGACTAGCCGTATACCTTGAATAGAAAGAATACAAAGTAATGAATTATATCAAACATTTCGATTTTCGGTATAATGCGTAAGAAACAAATCGTTGAAAAAAAAATCAGTAATGTACATTATCTTTTAAGGACACTAAGTATAAACTATCTCTCTTCCAACCCTTTTTCCGGATATCCTCCATTGGCTCGTGTGATCCATTAAGATTTAACTATTGTAACTATTCAAATACAATACCAAATCAAGTAGAATAGCGTTCTTATTATCATCGCCTTTAATGTTTTCTGCACATGCGCAGATAATTGATTAGATTACGACAATATAGTATATTTACAAGGGCGAAGTGAATTGCTCCAAATGACATAGTTTACCAATGCTTATTAAGTTACAGCCATTAAGGTGATTTGCTTCGTTCAACTTCATTTGATTTTATTTATCTAGTTGTAACAATTTTATTACAGCAATTAAGTAAATGATAGAATTATACGCCTTGTACATCGTACGCTCAATCTAATGCATATGTTGAACATACTGCTATTCTCGCAATTAGGTTGAGATGTAGTATGTTTATGTATTATTTTTTTTCACATTCGTTTCATTCGTACGTCATAAGAATCAGAATAATATGCAAATGTATTTAAAGAAGTTGAAAATTGCTAATTTAGATAGTTGACTGATGAACAAGCGAACAGTGAATTCGTTTTATGCAGGAGACTCGGCTAATGATAAGCTTACACTTAAATCAAAATCTTGTTTGATATTGAAGTGCAGTTTTACAATCATTCTCTTACAAAGATGAAGACAAATTTAATAAGTTCACAAGCTATGTGCCGTCAAGTGGATATTTTGTCAGATTCAATATACGTTGATTGAGTAAATTTTGTTAACTAACACTTTATATGAATCTATTCTGTCAGCTTATGGTTTACAAACTACAAAATTATCAAAGAGTTTTCATTGTTTGCTATCAAAACATAGAGTACTTTTAACCTTAAAAGCTTCATCAAATTTCACACAGAAGTGTTTTTATTCGTCCGCGATTCAATCAAATATCATACAATATATAAAAAAGCGAAGGCTTTTAAGACGAGAATTTAATAAATTCACAAGCTTTTCAACATCTTATATGATACAAGTATCTACTGAATAATCTAGTTTACAAAAACACAAAAAAATGGCCGCCTGGCGGCTTTCCTTGTCAAACCTACCCATATAAGGCCTCGCGTGCGACTATGTGTACATAATTTACTATTACAAGTAGTGTCGTAAACACGTTCGCTTCTAAAGTGATGAAGCGAGGAAACTGACACAGGCACTTGTTTTTATGACAAGGAGATAATGTGATCTGACCCGGTAAACTCACGTGCTACTTTTTCTTTCCCGCCAGAAATTTACGCCTGAATTAACATCATGACTCGGTTGTTTTTACTATGGTAAGAAGTATCACAGTAACGGATACAACGGAATTCTATTCCATGGCTCTCAAAAAACTGAAAATAAAAAGTGAAATAGTGAAATATAACAATTTTGGCATACATTATTTGAAGCTAAGAACATTTTATATACAGGTGATTGTAAATGCTCTTGACACACGATATTTTCACTTGGATATCACAAGGCTGTGGAAGCAATAGTTCGAATAGGTTTAAAATAACATGCACAACGGTTCCTTCAAGTTCAACCAGCCTTACGGTAACCCATCTGAAGTATAGCCCCTGCAATCTGTGATCCCACAAGTTCATACAATTACACTTCTTTAAAGCTTAAAATTAGTTTTGCAGTTTTGCTGTTGTTTAATATTACATTATTTCATATTTTTATCATTTATGTACATTACATTGATATCACTAATGAGTTCCCTAAAACACAATATACTTGAGAGGCTTGAGAGAAGCTGTGTCTATGCGCGTAGGCTTTTTTATATATGTGTTTCTTTCTTTCTCTTAGGGCTAATAATATCAGTGTGTACATGTTGCTCTGATGTTGCCTGAATCCTATGAGTTAAAATTTGACAAAGAAAATACTACCCTGATATTTAAATTTCTCTCTGAACGGCTAAATGGTCATATGCAGATCCCTAGGGTCCATGATCCATTCGAACATTTTTTGCCAAGGCATATTGTTTTCAAGAAGACTAATATGCCGTGTTTTACCATGCAAATTAGCCTTCATAGGAAATATAAAAGTGTAATGAAGACGAGAGACTAGTGCAGTAACGGTACCATCTTGTAACTCACGGAAATCACTCAGATCGTTATATTATTTCAGGAAGAATGATGCAATGTTTAATAAAATAACCATGCTTATTTGCTTGACGCAAATTACGAAAGCTCATACAATTGCACTTCTTTAAAGCTTAAACTTAGTTTTGCAGTTTTGCTGTTGTTTAATATTACATTATTTCATATTTTTATCATTTATGTACATTACATTGAAAATATCACTAATGAGTTCCCTAAAACACAATATACTTGAGAGGCTTGAGAGAAGCTGTGTCTATGCGCGTAGGCTTTTTTTATATATGTGTTTCTTTCTTTCTCTTAGGGCTAATAATATCAGTGTGTACATGCTGCTCTGATGTTGCCTGAATCCTATGGGTTAAAGTTTGACAAAGAAAATACTACCCTAATAGTTAAATTTCTCTCTGAACGGCTAAATGGTCATATGCAGATCCCTAGGGTCCATGATCCATTCGAACATTTTTGCCAAGGCATATTGTTTTCAAGAAGACTAATATGCCGTGTTTTACCATGCAAATTAGCCTTCATAGGAAATATAAAAGTGTAATGAAGACGAGAGACTAGTGCAGTAACGGTACCATCTTGTAACTCACGTGAGATCAAAAATGACATCCGAGTACATTACGGGCATATTATATATATGAGGGTAATTTCCATTGCATTATTACTTTTTGCTTTATAATGATACCGCTGCCGTGTTGAGAAGTAAGCAACATAAGTTTAAATTTGACACATTTTAGATGTTATTGTGCTTTCAAGAAAAGTACATTTTACTCTTAAGAAACAGAATCTGCAAACATTAAGGGCTGGGGTATGAACGTTTGGACAGTATTTATTTTGGGACATTAGAGCACATCAGACATATCGAATTGCATTCTGAATACGAAGAATGTCCTTCTGATATCAAATAATTTTGATTTTTGAAATTCGCAATTTAATACATATTTTATGGCAAATCATTAAAATTGATATTTTTGATATTTAACAGTACTCGAAGTAAACTTTATAAATCTGATGATTTATACTTAAAGTGTATGTAGGTGGGATGAAAAGCCGACGATCAATTGAAAATGTTGACCTTTCGTATTGAATATATGGATTTTTTTCCCAAAAACACCAAAAAAATAGGTCTTTTAGGAAAAAATCCATATCTTCAATATGAAAGGTCAAAATTTTCAATTGACCGTCGGCTTTTCCTCCCAGCTACATACACTTTAAGAATATATCATTAGATTTATATAATTTACTTCGAGGACTGTTATAATCAAAAATTTGAAAAATATCAAATTTTTATAATTTGTCATAAAATTTGTATTATATTGTGATTTTCAAAAAATGAAAAATATTTGATATCAGAAAGAGATGCTTCGTATTAAGAATGCAATTCGATAGGTCTGATGTGCTCTCATGTCCCACAAAAAATACTGTCGAAACTCAATAAACGCTCGTTCTAGATCCCTTAAAGCTACAACCAATTAATTTCGAATGCATCAAACTTAGTCTCATCTTAGTGCATGTGTGTGAGTTCAATTCTCAAAATTAGGTGAAATGAATATGCTATTTTTTTGTATTGAAAGATGTATTGTATATTATGAACAAAACGACTATAAACAAAGATTCGTTATGCGTTGTGTAATTTCTTTTTATTCACTTTCGTGTTTCATGCAGATTTTAATTTGAAATTTGTTTCCCAGAATAATCTACTATCGATTTGGAATCTCTTAAGCATGTGAAACGGATTGCATTCACTATTGACCACAATAGCCTCATCCCAATGGTATAGTTCAATAACCTCAATTATACACCCATAGTGCACAATTTGTCCTCAAGTTACAGAGTATGAGTTTTTGTACCCTAATTTTCAAAGTTCATTCAATGACTGTGCAAATGCATTTGGGTCAAAGAACTGTGCCTGATAGATGAGCTTATTGTGGATCCTAGTGATTGTTGCAAAGGAACATAATAATTTTATTAAAAGAAGTTAAGGTATCCATTAATGTCGGCAAATGTGGTTTTACTACCAGACTTTAACACTACGGAAATCACTCAGATCGTTATATTATTTCAGGAAGAATGATGCAATGTTTAACCATGCTTATTTGCTTGAGGCAAATTACGAAAGCGTGCATCATTGACTCTATAATATTAATGAAACAGACCTGGAGTGAGGGAAGGTTAGCGTAACTGTTACATGCCAACAGATAAGTGCATGGCTCTGACCTAGGGTACCAAGTCGCACACAATGAACAAGTCATAGATATATCAGTAGATACTAGTAATCTATTATTTGACTCTCTATATGAGGAGGAAAGAACGGAGAGGAGGGAGTGAACAGAGATGATTTGAAGAGAGGCCAAGGCGAAAGAGAAAGCAGCGAGTGGAATAGAGAAAGATAGAGTGAAGTGTAGTGTAAGTTACCTCCATGGTTACGCAGCATTGATAGGGAATATACTATCAACAGAATACGGCATGATTTGTTATAATTCTGCTATTCAAGAAAGTTAACAAATAATAATGAAATACGCAGGACAACCATTTCTAATCCAAAAAACTTTCCAAACTGGAAGGCGCTGCTAGTAGTGCTCTATGCATTCCTAATCTCCACCTTTGAGAGATACTGTACTTTGGCGGTTAACTGGAATGGACTTGGTTTATTGTGCTAAATATGAGACGTGCGGAATTCATACAGAATGCCCATATTGGAAAATAACATTATATTTCTTACTCATAATATTCACCATTTCTCATTACATGAATTCAGCCAGAGGGTGAGGTGACTTACCTGAATCCAATCCATGACATTATGTCCTGCAAGACGCGACATACTTACTTTGTATTTCATTCCTCCTCCAAGCTTTCCTAGACTGTGATTACATTGGGCTATTCCATTTAAAATCCACACTACCCCTCAACAAAGGGAGTATGTATTTCAAATGAAATGAACACATTAGCAGCTCCATTTGAAACTCACTCTCCCTTAGGGGAAGATTCAGGTTGAATCTTTCTCAGAGGGTATATGAAATTCAAATAGAGTTGCCTAATGAGTTCATTCCATTTGAAATTCATACTCCCCCTGTGGCAGATATTTCGAAAGTTTTCGACAGGGGGTGTGTGAATTTTAAATGGAATAGCCCATTCCACTTACACTTCCATTGAGAGTGAAAATAGATACAACCTATTTTATTTCATATTGAAAAGTACCATATTGAGATCACGCAAAATAAGACATTTTACATGAACCTGTAATATCGCTACTTAAATATAAATATCATGACTCGAGATCAAATAAGCTTTCAATTTATTTCAAATATCTTGTAAAGCGCCATTGTGCACTTGTGCTACATGACCAGTATATTTTGACCTGAAATATAATACATTAACCCCTGGTCATTTAAAACGTTTTCCGATCGTCGAACTATAGCAAACTTTTCTAATACTTTATATTTGTACTGTTTTGTCTGTCCATTAATCCTGCAAAAAGTACTTCTACAAACTTATTATGTTCTCGTGAAATCACTTAAAATCCCTTTAATCTATCAATCCTGGCTTGAAACTTTCAAATGAGAAATGAAACAAATACAATGGCATAAAAAGTATAAATCGTTTCTTCTCGTTTCTTCAGTTATTATTAAGCTTACATACATGTCCCATCGGTTTCTTCAATTGTCCAATGACTCTCTAATCGTGTTAGTCCGGCTACAACGCTTCTGTTTGGCTTCAAGTAAACGCAATCTGAAAGATAAGGTGCACATTTGTCAAGGAGGACAACAGGTCAGAGTTTTTTTTAATTGGAATGCACAACCTTCCCTCGACAAATATTAGATCTGTCTCTGAGGCCCAGTGGGTGTGGCATCGTACTCAACAAGTCGTCACTTTATTTAGCGATGTGTTTTTCATACTATCCTGAATCATTCGTCATACTATAGAAATTTATATTGTGTGAAGATGAATGAATGATGATCAGATTTTGGGTGTTTGAAACCATGTGCGGTGCAGGTGGCTATCAATCGTCAAGACAATGATATAGACCTACTTTAAGTCAAATGTCTTATACGTGGCAGGCGGTACCGGTTTCCTTATTTCGTATTTGAGCAATGAGCTTGAACATTTACAGCTTTACTCTCTTTGAATTTACGAAATAGAATATCTCGGTTTAATGTAAGGATAGGTTTGTGTCTGTGATATTTTGTATGCAAAATGCAACAAATTACATCTTTTTCAAATTTACGTATTGGCTATGAAATAGCCATGACATTTCAAATAATGTTTCGAGTTTGGTGTTACTATAAGTAGACGTGTTTCAACAAGACCTGCTATAATTCTGATGATTGACTAAACTTCGTTTATACAATGCACAAGCAATAACTGTTGCCTGTACTGTTAACCATCTGTCCACTATGCAACTATTATGCTAATGTTGTTGGTTCAATTTAAAGGGAAATGTGGAATGGCGGTGGCATTTAAAGGTGTTGAACAATATTCTTGTTCTGTATGGATAAAAAATATTGTGAGAGGCGAGACCTTGGTAGAAAAAATACCCACTCTTCATCATGTTCATGGTTTGTGTACTTGGAATCATTCCGAAACTATTGTGTCATATTGTTCTCAAGGAAAATGTAAAAAGAGTGCAAACCAGTCTTTGGGGAAGTTATGTAGGGGTCGCATTTTTTGAGTGAAGTAAAGTATTCCACTCTTAATAGTACTCATTGCACTGGTTCCAATCTTATAAGAGTAAAACTAACTTACAAAGCCCTTCTAGAATGTAACTTGCAATAGCTAAAACAGGATTCCTATTGCTGCTCAAAGAGTGGTTGAATAGACATTGATCTGGACACATCCTTAAAAATCCAGTTCTTTCGAAATCATTTTACATTAATGATCGCAGGCTTATTGTCTGTGTAAAGAAGAATGTACTTATTTCTATTCAGTTTGAGCCATTATATGAAACCAATTAGGGCCATATAAAATAGATATAAATCGTTTAAAGAATTAGACCTCTATATTTTCTGTTCAGGACGATAAGTATAAAATATCTCTCTTCCCACCCTTTTTCCGGATATCCTCCCCTTTTTCCGGATATCCTCCATTGGTTCGTGTAATTCATTAAAATGTAACTATCATGATTCAATAACAATATCAAAAAAATAAGTAGAATCGAGTTCTTATTATCATTGGGTTTAACGTTTTCTGCACACGCGCAGAGAATTTATTAGATTACGACAATAATGTCTCATTAGGGCGGAGTGCATTGCGCCAAATGACATAGTTTACCAATGGTTATTAAGATTCAGTCATTCAGGTGATTTGCTTCATTCAACTTCATTCGATTTTCTTTTTATTTGTAATAATTTTATTACAGCAATTAAGTTAAATGACAGAATTATATGCCATCTACACCGTACACCATCTATATTATGAGGTTGTGCTGTAGTATGTTTACGCAAGATTTTTCACATTCGTTTCATTTGTACGCCATAAGAATCAGAGGAATTATGTAGATGTAATAAAGACATGTGAAAATTTAGACTAATTATACAGTTCATGTTACTGTAAGAGTAGTGAATTCGTTTCATAAAGGAGAACCAGTGAGCTTACATTTAAATCAAAATCCTTTTTTATGATGGCTCTCCACACGACTCTGTTCTGCATGCAGTTCCTAATGTCTTGTCTCTCTATCCAGTGTCCTCGATTAGTTGCTTAATGCAAATTCCTTGGTTGTCCTCTTGATCTTTTACCATGCGTAGGCTGCCACAGCAAAACTCTGGAAGCTGCCTGTTTCACTTCTGGCACAGTGTCCAGCAAATCTCATCCTTTTAGCTTTCAGCCTTTCGGAAATTGGGGAGAGATTGCCGTACAGCTCCTTATTGGTGGTGTGCGACTGCCAGGTAACATTAAGTGCCTTTCTCAGTAGTCTGGTGTAACAACCATCTAGCGCCTTCCTAAACTTTGATGTAATTGTCCAGGTTTATGCACCATACATCAGAACCGATTCGACTGTGGTAGTGAATAGCTTGGTTTTAATATTTCTAGGCAGGCTGCTCTTCCATATCTTGTTCATGCTGTTATAGGCCCTTCATGCCTGGGCTTTCCTGATGTTAAAACCCTTTTCACTGCTGCTAATCCAAGCCCCGAGGTATTTGAAATCGTCAACTACTTCAAGCTCAAGCGTTTGGATTGGGGATGCGGCTATATTGCAATCCATTGTCTTGGTTATCTTGGCGTTCATGCTGAGACCGACTGTTAGTGTTGCAGTCTCAACATGATGGAGTAGCTCTTCGGCATCACTGAGACTGTCGGCCAATAGTGCTATGTCGTCAGCGAAGTTTTAAATAAAAATATATTATGTATTTTCCATTCTAGCTATCAAAACAAAGACTACATTTAAACTTTGTATAACTATAAGCTTAGCTTCTTTAGCACACTATTTTTATTCTTTTGCAATGCAATAATATCATGTATGAAAAAACGAAGGCTTTAGCGACGGGAATTTAACAAAATTACTAAAATTCATAAGTATCCACTGAATAATCTAACTCACGAAACACAAAAATGGCCGCCTGTTGGTTCCCACTTCTAACCTACCCATACATTATAAGGCCTCGCGTGCGACTATGTGTACATAATTTACTATTACAAGTAGTGTCGTAAACACGTTCGCTTCTAAAGTGATGAAGCGAGAAAACTGACACAGGCACTTGTTTTTATGACAAGGAGATAATGTGATCTGACCCGGCAAACTCACGTGCTACTTTTTCTTTCCCGCCAGAAATTTACGCCTGAATTATCATCATTGTGCGGTTGCCTTTATTATGGTGAGATGCATTATAAATATGTAGAGAAGTATTACAAATATGTATACTCGGGAAGTTATTTTCTGTCGAACTCAAAATAATGAAAACAAACTAAAATAATTTTGTTTGCATAACAATAGGCAAGGAGTTTCATGGAATGAACTATTTACTTCTGTAGGTGGCAACGTCGTTTACTTTTTAGACCAGCTTTTTAAACGTTATTACATAGCAGTTTAAATCATGTACATTCTTATCTATGTAGAGATTGTGTATGATAAAATTGCTCTTAGTACACGACATCTTCACTCCCATATCTCGAGTCTGTGAAACCGAAGTTTCAATAGATTAACATGCCTCTTTATATTGAGCCAAACTTAAGTAATGTATCCAAAATTCCAAATGTGTATTGTCGAATTACATGTGGTGTCAATTTTCCAGTAGGACACAATAATATCGTCTGTGTCTGTTCGCAGATTGAAGAAATATTCACTACCTTAGATCACTACTTCAAATTACCTGATGGCATTGTCACGTCGCCTGTGTGCCTCTTCAGCTAACAGATCTTGGAGAGGAAGCTCGAATGGCGTCAAAAACGTCACTAGGACATACTTGATTACCTAACAGAGCAGAGTGAAGTTAAGGACATACATACGTTATCCTAAGAACATTTCATGTACAGATGTATATGAAAGTTTGTAGTACATGGTATTTCGATTGAAGTTTCACCCCAGTGATTTTCGGAAAGAGTAGCTCGAATAGGTTTACCTGCTCCTTAATGTTCAACCAGCCTTACGGCAATCCATATGAAGGTGTAATCTATAGCCCCTAAAATCTGCGATCCGATGCGTCCGTTTTACGACCTTGAGGAACATTATCGAATTTCATCTGGTGTCAACTTTCCAGTAAGGACACAATAATAGCGTCTGTGACTGTTTGCAGAAGTAATTACCCACTACTTGAAATTCTCTCAGATCACTTGACTACTTATCATTACATGAAGGGTGAATTCGTTGGCGCCTGTGGGCCTCTTCAGTTAACAATATTTGAGAATAGCTGAGGAGGTTTCAAAAGCGTCACTAGGTGAGGTTACTTGATTACATAACAGGACAGAGTGAAGTTCAAGGACATTAATCCATACATACTAAAACTCTCATAAGAACATTTTAAGTACAAATGTTTATGGAAGCTCTTAGTACGTTACACTTTGTTGGAATTTTGACGCGCATATCGAAGTCTGTGGAAACAATAGTCGAATATGTTAACCTTCCCCTTCAAGTTTAACCAACCTTACGGTAACTCATCCGAAGGAGGTGTAATTATTGCATCTAAAATCTGCGACGCGTTCTTTATACGACCTTGGGGAACATATTTGAATTACATGTGCTGTCAAATTTCCAGTAGGAACACAGTAGCGTCTGAGACTGTTTGCAGAAGTAATTAACCACTACTTGGTTCCTTAGATCACATGACTATTTTAAATTGCCTGATTTGGCAGTGGCGCTTGTGGGCCTCTTTAACGATCTAGAAGAAGCGCATAAGGTTTCGAAAATGTCTATGGATGAGTTGCTATGTTTAGAAATAATAAAACACCTATCTGGAGTCAGAGGTGTAGCCGTAGGTTAACCTATGTTAGATTATAGAGATTACGGCCACCTTTCTTTTGTGTCATCGATTGTACATGCCGTATACGATGCATTTATGCTCTACTGGCTTAATTTACAAACATTGTTGTAACATGTGATAAACCTCTTGGGAGCTTATGTTATATCCCTTTGAATTAACTGGAAAGCCCGCCTCTTTATGTGGTTAACAAGTTCTGTCATTAAAAGGGGATTTGCCATTTAATGGCCAGGTCAAGACAGCGAAACCATATATCTCTTCACCTTTTTTCACACAGATTAAGAATAGCCTATATTTGTGTATCTAAATGTAATAACAACGCTAAAATATTATTTTTACATATACTATATATTACATGTATGAACATCTCACACGACTTTTGTTTTGTTATTTTCAAATATCAATTTAGCCACCAAAGCAAGAAGAAGAGGTAAAATTCATATCCGTGTCGGGAAATATTTAGATGTGTGTTTTTAATACCCTAACAAACCACACACAAAACTAATATCAATGTTAATTGCAGTAATTCTTTGGTCGATTACAAATGGTGATGAGATTGACAATTTCGATTCCCTAAATTCTTTGCAAAGAAGCCCAAACTACGACTTTTAAGTTGTTGTGTTTTCCTTGCAACTAATTTAGAGAATTGCCAAAACGGTCGATACATAATAGATGGTGCGTGGCCTAGGAATTATATGATTTTGAGTAGATGGTCATAATAATGCAGATGGTGGTAATGTTGTTTGTGCTTAGAATATGGCATAGTTAATAATTGTGGCGTGAAATTAATTCAAGCTTTTAGTACGTTACACTCCGCTTCAAGTTCAACCATCCTTACGGTATTCCCATCCGAAGGAGGTGTACTTATAGCCCCTAAGGAGATGTGTTCTTTATACGACCTTGGGGAACATATTTGGATTACATGTTGTGTCAGTTTTTACAGTAGGGACACAATAAAAGCTACTTCTTAAATTACTCCTGTTTGCAGAAGTAATTAACCACTACTTGATTCCTTAGATCACATGACTGCTTTAAATTACCTGATTTTGTATTGGCGCCTGTGGCCTTTTTAACGATATGGAGAAGAAGCGCATAAGCTTCCAACGTCTCTAGATAGGTTGATGTGTTTAGAAATAACAAAAAACCTAATTGGTATCACAAATGTAGCCGTAGGTTAACCAACGTTAGATTATAGAGAAAATATACATTTCTTGCAACTGGTTTAATTCAGAAACAGTGTTGTAACATGTGATAAACCTCTTGGGAGCTTATGCTATACGCCGTAGAAGTGACGTCATAATCGGATTAACTACCATAGCAATAGATGAATACAATTTTTGAATAGATCGCCCTGCACTACAAGCAGATTGCACTAATCATCTGTGTATGTCAGCAAACATAGATTTAATACAATACCGCTCTTTTTCAAGATACTAATCTTGCAGGTGCGAGTGATCAGCCTTTCTTTGACATATATTGGTTCAATGCATCGGTACCGCGTGAACGTTGTAGTGAAGAGCGATATAGTCAAAATTTTATTCATCTATTGCTATGGTAGTTATCCATATTAGTATCACAAATGTAGCCGTAGGTTAACCTACGTTAGATTATAGAGAAATATACATTTCTTGCAACTAATTAGGTTAAATACCACTAATTGTGTATTACACGTGTTTCAATGGGAAAATGCCTAATTTCGGGTGGAATTTTCTCATATTCAGAACTCTCACAGTTCAATGCCACCAATATCAGGTGAAACTATATGATTTAGATGCCAAATGATCAAAAATTCAACATAGGTTGACCTGAGACTTTTCTTGTTTTAACGCACTGAACCGTAAACACCTTAAAATAACAGTGCGCCCTCGAAGCTGAAAGTTACAATATGATAAGGCGACTATTTACTAAAAACCGAAGCCGTGCGTATGAATTTTGGTACTATTACATCAAAAATGTCATATAATGAGAGAAAATGTACCATTTTGAAGCATCAAACTCTAAAAAGTACTTTTTTGGCTATATAACTTGATCAATTTCAGCGATTTTAATGCAGTCTTTTCGAATGCCATGAAAACAAATAGTTCCTCATCGTATTTCAATGTATCGCCCAGGCCTATTAGTGGTCTTTAACCTATATAAGCACAAAGGTGCTCCAATCTCAGGTAAAATGACATGAATGTAAACATTGACATTTGCAATACATGTTTTAACAAGAAAATTTCTGGAAAACAGCATGACGAGTAAAATATCAATGATTTTCGGACACCCTGTATGATGACTGTTTCGCTGTTTTTGCTTCAACCTAGGACTATATCTGGAGATTCGTATCTGTAGCCTGTCCTAGCACGATCAGATCAGATTAAGATTGATTTAGGGTTAGTGTTCCGATATAGGCTTGCTGTTTAGTGTTAGAATTGTTGATTAGGGTCAGGTTCGCATTAGGAATAGGGTTTTTTATAGGGCTAGGCTCATGGATAGGGATAGAGATACGGCTAGTTCAGAGGATTAGATATGTGTTTAAAATAGAGTTATAGATCAAGTTAGGGTTCCGGCTTGAGTTAGGATAGAGTGAGGCCACACAGGATGCTGTAGAGGCCCATAGACAACGTGTACACAAAGACTAGGTTTTATTTTACACGTTACTATAGGCCTTACAT
This sequence comes from Amphiura filiformis, assembly GCF_039555335.1. Lineage (NCBI taxonomy): Eukaryota > Metazoa > Echinodermata > Ophiuroidea > Amphilepidida > Amphiuridae > Amphiura > Amphiura filiformis. Next base: position 30,163,186 of record NC_092643.1, read on the forward strand.
GCGCCTTAAAGCTTAAGCAAAATGCCTAGCCTAGGCCTATACTGTATTTACACGTATAGGCCTATGTACGTTATTTAGGGCAAGGAAATCACCAACAAAATGTGCATGTGGGTCTAATTAACAAAGTGGCATGTCTATTATGATCATCAACATTGATTTTCATCATCATTAAGCTTTCTATATGTATACGCAGGGAAGCGAAGGTTGTTGAATTTAGAAGCCCTGAAATCACAGAAACCAGCCGTAAACCCAATACTAATGCCACAAGCCCCCCCCCCCCCCCTTCAACCCGTTACTACCTCAACGGGTTCTAAAAACATACCTTAGTAGTCGAAGAAGATGCACGTTTTCTTGCCAGGGCAAATACAGTTAAATATTGAGAAATGTAAGCAAAAAATAGCCAGAAAAGTCTCCATGACGAATATCAGATCCATAGAATTCAGTGTTTCTATAGGTTAAATACCACTAATTGTGTATTACACGTGTTTCAATGGGAAAATGCCTAATTTCGGGTGGAATTTTCTCATATTCAGAACTCTCACAGTTCAATGCCACCAATATCAGGTGAAACTATATGATTTAGATGCCAAATGATCAAAAATTCAACATAGGTTGACCTGAGACTTTTCTTGTTTTAACGCACTGAACCGTAAACACCTTAAAATAACAGTGCGCCCTCGAAGCTGAAAGTTACAATATGATAAGGCGACTATTTACTAAAAACCGAAGCCGTGCGTATGAATTTTGGTACTATTACATCAAAAATGTCATATAATGAGAGAAAATGTACCATTTTGAAGCATCAAACTCTAAAAAGTACTTTTTGGCTATATAACTTGATCAATTTCAGCGATTTTAATGCAGTCTTTTCGAATGCCATGAAAACAAATAGTTCCTCATCGTATTTCAATGTATCGCCCAGGCCTATTAGTGGTCTTTAACCTATATAAGCACAAAGGTGCTCCAATCTCAGGTAAAATGACATGAATGTAAACATTGACATTTGCAATACATGTTTTAACAAGAAAATTTCTGGAAAACAGCATGACGAGTAAAATATCAATGATTTTCGGACACCCTGTATGATGACTGTTTCGCTGTTTTTGCTTCAACCTAGGACTATATCTGGAGATTCGTATCTGTAGCCTGTCCTAGCACGATCAGATCAGATTAAGATTGATTTAGGGTTAGTGTTCCGATATAGGCTTGCTGTTTAGTGTTAGAATTGTTGATTAGGGTCAGGTTCGCATTAGGAATAGGGTTTTTATAGGGCTAGGCTCATGGATAGGGATAGAGATACGGCTAGTTCAGAGGATTAGATATGTGTTTAAAATAGAGTTATGGATCAAGTTAGGGTTCCGGCTTGAGTTAGGATAGAGTGAGGCCACACAGGATGCTGTAGAGGCCCATAGACAACGTGTACACAAAGACTAGGTTTTATTTTACACGTTACTATAGGCCTTACATGCGCCTTAAAGCTTAAGCAAAATGCCTAGCCTAGGCCTATACTGTATTTACACGTATAGGCCTATGTACGTTATTTAGGGCAAGGAAATCACCAACAAAATGTGCATGTGGGTCTAATTAACAAAGTGGCATGTCTATTATGATCATCAACATTGATTTTTCATCATCATTAAGCTTTCTATATGTATACGCAGGGAAGCGAAGGTTGTTGAATTTAGAAGCCCTGAAATCACAGAAACCAGCCGTAAACCCAATACTAATGCCACAAGCCCCCCCCCCCCCTCAACCCGTTACTACCTCAACGGGTTCTAAAAACATACCTTAGTAGTCGAAGAAGATGCACGTTTTCTTGCCAGGGCAAATACAGTTAAATATTGAGAAATGTAAGCAAAAAATAGCCAGAAAAGTCTCCATGACGAATATCAGATCCATAGAATTCAGTGTTTCTATAGGTTAAATACCACTAATTGTGTATTACACGTGTTTCAATGGGAAAATGCCTAATTTCGGGTGGAATTTTCTCATATTCAGAACTCTCACAGTTCAATGCCACCAATATCAGGTGAAACTATATGATTTAGATGCCAAATGATCAAAAATTCAACATAGGTTGACCTGAGACTTTTCTTGTTTTAACGCACTGAACCGTAAACACCTTAAAATAACAGTGCGCCCTCGAAGCTGAAAGTTACAATATGATAAGGCGACTATTTACTAAAAACCGAAGCCGTGCGTATGAATTTTGGTACTATTACATCAAAAATGTCATATAATGAGAGAAAATGTACCATTTTGAAGCATCAAACTCTAAAAAGTACTTTTTTGGCTATATAACTTGATCAATTTCAGCGATTTTAATGCAGTCTTTTCGAATGCCATGAAAACAAATAGTTCCTCATCGTATTTCAATGTATCGCCCAGGCCTATTAGTGGTCTTTAACCATTACTGCTACTTTTCTTTTGTGTCATCCATTGTACATGCCGTATATACGATGCATTTATGCTCTGCTGGCTTAATTCAGAAACTGGTTTGTAACATGGGATAAACCTCTTGGGAGCTTATGCTATATCCCTTGGAATTAACTGAAAGCCCGCCTCTTTAACTGTGGCTAACAAGTTCTGTCACCGTAAAGATGAATTTACAGTACTATACGTTGTCCATTTAATGTATTTTCAAAACTAAAATAGAGCAATCATATCTCTTCAACTTTTCAGTTCACACTGATTTAGAATAGCCTGTATGCGTGTCTCTAAATACTGTATCTCTGTAATAATTACACTAAAATAATACTTCTACATTATGTTCTATACTATTTTTCATGCTAAAGGAAGATGCAGAAAACAATTTAATTATTGCTTTATTTTTTCTCGGGTGAAGTACTCCCACTTTGGAGGTGACGTGTATGTAAAATTTCTCACACAACTTTGTTTTGTTATTTTTTAATATCATTTTAGCCACCGCAGAAAGGAGGAAAGGTAAAATTCATATTGGTGTAGGGATGTTTAGATCTGTTTTTAATACTAGAACAAACCACACACAAAACAAACATCAATATTAACAGCAGTAGTTCGTTGGTACATCACTGATGGTGGTGGGATTAACAATCGTGATTCCCACAAGTCTTTGCAAAGAAACCCAAACTACGTCATCACATCGTCAATGCGAACGCTCCATCCCTGGGCCTCGACCAATCAAACATGCCCATTGACGATGTGCACATCGACGATTAAGTAATTGTGTTTCCTTGCAAAGGATTTGGGAAATAGACGAAACGGTCGATAAATAATAGATGGTTCGTGGCCTAGGCTTATTTTAATTTTTATAGATGGTTACAATTTGTAGATAATGGTAACCTCTGTAGAGTGTGCTGAGGCTTGTGGTTCAACGTCTAGGCGTTGTGTCTGTAGTGGTTTGGGCTTAGAATACGGTATAGTACAATAATTCTTATGTGAAATGTCAGTGGTGATGGGGTTTTGAACTAATACCATTTTTGATTATTTGTATTTGAAAAAAATTATAAGCTTTTGTTCTAAACAATGTGTTGTATGCATTTCCTTTACGGAAATTGTTTAGTCTTCTTCCTAGTATAAAATCTTAACAAATATATTATAGTACATTAGAACGTAGAATCTGTCCGTGTGTGCTGCAATTTTTTCCGGCTGACAGGTAGCCATCTTTATTCTTCAAGAAATAACACAAACTTAAGAAATAACACAAACTTTTGTTAAAAACTGGATGTATAGTTCGCGCGCTATTAGATGAAAACCACATTCCTGGATACGTCCCGAGCTTAAATGTCCATACTAAGTTAATTTTGCCCTCGCTATATGTAGCCATTGGACAATAAACTTGGTTTATACAAAACTAACATGCTTGAGACATATAAACAATCTAAAACCTTTTTCTGGGCCCATCACGGCAACACACTGAGTGTTATCGGGGATATTAAGTCGCAAGCAAAACGTGACGTTCATAAGGTTATTTCTCTCTTAATTATCATTTAGCGAACTGAATAGGTTACTGTTGCATTAGTCGTAAGGCCTCTCTGTGTGGTTTTTAGCTCGTGTCTGCGTAAATGTAGCCAAATAAAGGGTATTTCAGAACGGTATATATTTGTTGTTTTTGAAGTCTTGCACGCGCTCATGATTGGGATGTGTTAGTATGAAACAGATACTAAGTTATGTTGGATGGTTTCTATGGCAACTCACTTGCGCAATACTATAAAGGAGAAAAATTGTGCTATTTCTCAGTGCCAAAAAATGCGGTTCTCGATGGAAATTTAAGTATTGTTAATAACCAAGTTTCTCAAGTAAAGCCATTTTTTAAAAATCCAAATCAAGAATTCTGGTATCTCCAGATGTTTTATTGCCGTTCTTCTATTGAGAAATCAGTTTTCTTCCCAAAAACCCAGGTTCTCTCTTTTAGTGTAGAGGATAAAAATGTCAGAAAATTCCACCCGGACACTAGCCTCTACTCTCTCTCAATCCCACCATATTTTCCCCTCCGTAATTACTCCAATGCCATTTTACTACTTCCGGGTGGGATAAAATAGGATATTTCCCCGTCCTTGCCCCTGAGAAATAAGAAACAAAACTATATTTAGCAACATTGTTTATTTGTTTGCCAGATGTTGCTAATAAAATGAGCTCCCATATTATGAACCGACAATCCTTACGACAATTGTAATGTAAATCTATTGGGACAGATATTCTGTCGAGAATGAACAGGAATTAAATCCAGTCAGATAAATTAACTCAATTCCGTTCCCGTCCTATTCCCGGAATAAAACATTAGACCTACTCCCTCACTCTATGATCTTTGCATACCCTCCCGAATTTTATTTTTTGACTCCTCTGGGAGTGCGTTGGAATCGGGTGTGACTTTTTATCCTCTATTTTACTATGTAAAAATACTTGGCAGAGATATCTATACCTCTATCTTTATCTGAACTTGAACTATACCATGTTTTTAATCGTCGTTGGCAATTACAAGATACGACTAACAAAAATAATATCTTTAGTGACAAAATGTTCAGTTTCAGTTTCCCATCAAATCTAACTGCTCAATTAGTGTAAACTAATCAATTAAAACAGGGAAATAGGAGATGCGCAAATTACAAGCAAACGCTAATTTTTATTGAATTATATCACATCAAAAGCAGATGTTCCGATAAAGCAAGTAATTAGAATCGATTTTCATTTAACCTGTTTAAGTTAATGACCTATTAAGGTTGGTCTGAACCCTGGAATTATGGAAACTTTCGGGCCTCATAACTGCTAAATTGTTGGTGTAAAGTATATAAAAGTATACATATTTAGGGTGGCAAAGACTTGATAAGTCCATCTGTGAGGTCAAATCTGGGCCAAAATGCCATTTTGGCCCAAAAATAATAGTTTTTGGTCCACTTCTTTTTTTGTGCTACGTAACAAAAAAATTCTTGGGCCCAATTAATTTTTTTTTAATTTTTAAAAACTAAATATCTAGGAGCCGTTTTTTAATTTATTTTTTTAATTTCGACCAACTTCGAGGAATTTGCACCCAAAAATGGTCAAAAAATACTGAATTTAAAATTTGACCTCACGGATTTATCAAGTCTTTGCCATTCTAAATATGTATACTTTTATATACTTTACACCAACAATTGAGCAGTTATGAGGCCCGAAAGTTTCCATAATTCCAGGGTTCAGACCAACCTTAAGGTCACCTAGCCTGTCAACGTCAATCATGTGTTACCTAACATTACGTTGTATGATCTGGATATTATCGTTTCCGTTGTAGAAAATGCTGTATTGATTGCAATAATTGCTAAATGATAAAAATTGAGCGCTTAAGATCGACCGATTTGAAACTTGCAGTAGTGATTGATTGGTTGACTATTACTATCGGTGATGCTGATGAACAGAAGGGGAATAATAATGATTGATATTTTGTGATATGCCTATATCAATACTATTATTTGTTATTTTGGGCACTAATGGTCGAGGTTCAATGCAATAGATAACACTAGCTGAACCAACGTTAACATGTTCCTTGAACGCGTCATGTCAATTGCGTCGTGTTGATTGGTTACAATATATCACGTGACATCCCATGTTTACGTACCGTGTTCACGTTCGTTCACCTAACTAGTGCTGCCTTGTGTAACCATGTCCCAAATCTATACCTCCAAGATCATTTGGAATCTACTCACCAGTGGTCAATGTAGAAATACAAGCTATATCAAAATCAATGGTACCTATCAGTTTTGATTGTTATTGAAAGGTCTGCTTCTTCCAAATGGCCATAACTTATTATATGACCGTTTATGGCATAATTTACCAATTATGCGGATCATAATTATGTTGCATTTGAATGTGACAGTCATGTCCATAATCACTGGAAATGATGGATACTAATCATTTTGATACAGCCTGTAACATTATTAACTAATGAGAACATTATGAAGGCACTATTTATTTTAAGTGTGTTTGCATTATTTAAAAACATGCTGGCGAAATAAAAACAAATAACAAAATTTCAAATAAATTTATAATAAACCTAAAACTCTCATAATAGGGGCATTCATTTTCAATAAAGTGTATGAATAAATAATAAGTAAATAGCTGTCACCATTTCCCAAGACTATTGTTTTGAAACAATCAATGTTACACCAAAACCACATGTAATAATAATTACATATTTAGGGATTCAATCATGTTTCACCGTTGTTCATCACCGTTTAACAACGATGCGGCCGCGTCGTCTGCGTGGTTTACTTCGCGAGGGGAGCGAAGTAAACCACACAGACGCGCCGGACGCGAGTTGTTAAACGGTGATGAACTAACGGTGAAACATGATTGAATCCTTTCAACAACGAAAAGAAGCTAAATATCGTATAATTCACGATTATTTTACGAGGAATGTCAGTTAATCATTGCCACTCAGCCTTACAAAAACTTCGATGATTTCTCTTTTGATATCAGCAATAAAACTACAGAATAAAACGGCAATGTTTAGCCGCTACCTGAAAAATACTGAATTCAACTTGTAAGCTGGCATACGCACAAAGGTTTCAGGCATGACGAATTTTACGCGCTCTCGCGTAACGCGTAGTCTCGCTCGCGTTCGCGTATACGCTACAGTAAAAGTGTAGGTTCATCACGGTTTAACAACGGTTGGCTCCTGTACAAAGGTATAGGAAGAGTTGTTGAATGTATAATAACATCAAAATAATATAGACACAAAACGACCAGAGATACGAACATATACATGTATAATATAAATTCGAAATGAAAAAGCATGAGCTTTCGTCTAGTCACCTGCTGATCTTGCATTAACCACAATCCGATTTAGAATTTGAAAAATAAAATAACACATGCATTCGATATAAAATAATACAAAAAAGCCATAGCAACAAAATCGCTGATTTAAAAACAACAGTTTTTGTTTGGGTGATCTGATTGTTAAATTAAGCAGAATCCGATTCACAAATTGGTAATGAAAAGAAAATAAATTCATATTTTGCTGATCGTATTTTCATACAAAGTATTATTGAGCGGTTTACAAAAGCAGCGTAGTACTTTTAATACATATTTTTTCAGATTCATCTTTAATATCTTACCAGACAAAAAAAATCCCCGTTAAGATTAAAAGCCTTTGAGGTACTTCAAGCAATGTTTGCTTTTCTCCAGGAGTAGGAGGCTCTTGACATTTTCTGATCATGTGAATCTTGGTTAATATAAGAACGATGAAAGGGTCTCTGTCCTGTCTTTAACGAACGTCGCAGATAGTTTAGGATCGAGATAAACTTAAGATAATTCTTGTTATTTTAATTGTGTGATTTCAACTTTAATTTAGACTTACATTTTTACGATTTTCAAAAAAAAATCCGTCCAATGACTCTCTCAATATCTTAGTTGGCATCATATTTCTAAGATGTTGACATGTTACAGAAATTTCATTCAATGATCGGCACTTGACAATTTGTGTCCTTCAGCAAGTCCTTGTGTTGTGTGTGACTATTATGAGTATAACCAACAATGCTGGAGGGCTCGGTTATCAATACGTTTCAGCATTTTGATGGAATTGAAATGGCAGAGATTTTACGAAGGGCCCAGGTTAAAGGAAGCCCGTAGTAAACACACGTCTTCAAAACAGGAAGTAAACCGGATAAAGTGAAGAGATAAAGCTCTTAGTAGCTAATATTACATCATCCTTCTGGCTCTAGTCTATGATTATGGTTTTAATGCCATCATATTTGCTTAAAGATCCACTCATATAGAGGGTGAGTCATAATGATCATGATGATCTGTGCTCAACTGCGTTTATTTGTCTGACATCTTGGAACACCCTGAATAAATCTGAACCTGCTCTTGTGTTAGAGTGTAGTTTGAGCCTTCATGTAAAAATAACGAAATGACGCTGCGGTTCTGCAAGTATGTGGCACGTTATTTAAAAAAAAACCTCATTTGATCTGCCCCTCTCAACCATTTACAAACGTATCGGACGGTACTTGTTTTTCAACTTTTCTCCACGCTTCTTCCGGTAATCCATACGATGAGTTCAATTTCAGATACAGATAGCCACGCAAGCAACTGGTGCATTTTTATGAATAATTGAATAGGAAAATCAGTCCATTACATGAAAAATTAACTAGGAATGCTGCATGGAGGTGTAACATCTAGCTGAATGCGATGATTCCTTGTCTGGATGAGGGAAAATGTTACGTGGATGCTCCGAGGATAAATTCATAACTTCCCACAATGCATTATTTTGGTATATCACGAAATCCTACGTGTTGCGAGTGACGCAGTTTCGAGAATACGGTGTGGTTTTGAATAATATGTGCACTGGTTTTGATGACGTAGTTGTGATTTTATTTTGCAAAGAATTGCGGGTATTACTGAGAATTTAAATTCTATGTGCAAAACTTGGCTGGGGTAATAGTTACACACAACAGTGTTAATACAAAATGTGCTACCAGCAATTAAAAATCAGTACTATAATGGAAAATGAGTTGGATTTCGTTCATATTTTCCGGACTCCCATTGCATTAGTGGCATTTATTCTTACGTTCTCATATTGAAATAATAATGATTCAAACCTCTAAACCACGAAAACCAATAATAAAATAATAGATAAAAGCTGTTGTCGAACTTTTCGGCATCGATCTGTCTTTGAACATTAGACAACTGATCATAATCAACTCTATACCATAATCCCTATCTCATGACTATAATCCTGACACTACTAACGCTAAATTCTCGCCCTAAAACTAATCATAACCCTCATTATCTCTGATGGTGTTTGCAGACTATCTATTCTAAAGTCTTACCGACAGGCAATGCATCATGGGATTGAAGTCTTGAATCGCCCTGTGACAATCACTCTAAAATTGATCATTATGAAAAGGTGTTGTGTTGAAACTAACCTCACTAAACAGGTGGGAAAGCGGCAAACAATGTAATACCGTTTTTGTATAATCGCACAGGTGTTTAATTGCGTGTAATTTGATATGGTGTTAGAGATTGCCAGAAAAGATTAAAATAATAAAAATGAATATATAGCGCATTTTGAACAGTTATTAAAGTGCCTTTTACATTTACTCTGCTGCCCTGGATATTACATATGGTTAGCTACTTATATGATAACGGCACACAGAATGTCTACTGCCCCAACAGCTCCCCATTTTACACCTTAGTGAACTGAAACAAGTATGATAAAATGTGTCGCCACAACACATTCGGCCTGAATGCAGCCAGACGCCCTCATCGTTCAGCTTGTTTGTTTGTTTGTTTTATTTCTTCTTTTGCCTGGGTTACTCATTCAGTGGATGTTTTAAGGTATCCTCTGTTCTTCCATGAGGCCCAGGAACATGAGGTTCAGCTACCGTGTTCTCAAATGCATAATAATAACGATTAAGAGAAAACTTAAAGATGCACCAGGTAAAAAACCGGTCAGCAGCTGGTTGAATGTAATGTTTGGTTGATGCAATCATGGTAAATACCAGTCATGGAATAGGGTTCAGACAAATTTGCTTTAAGTAAGTTATTGCTTTGAAGATCAACGGAAGACTTATAGAACACCATAAATGGCTTAAGCAGGTGCTACCTGACTACAGTAACTGTGTTAAGACTGCATTTGAAAAGGACATACATGGTGGAATTTACATGATATAGGACAAGCGATAATAAGTAACCTTTTCATCTGACTAGTAAAGAATTTCGGGTTAAAATGCAGCTGGCCAAACGCGTATTAGACGGCAGTCAGCCTTTGGTGCAAAACAAATACAAGAGAAGTCGTCGTCTTTGCATCTGGCTAAATATTGTGATAAATACGAAGAGAGGGGCCCACAATTGTTGGGAAAAGACCTTGCTTATAGATAATATATATGTATTAAAGAAGCATTGTGCATATCTTACTTGAGGTCGAATCCCGTGTGGATGGTCTGAAAAAAAGGCAAATTGTTCTAAACTTAGCTTACGATTTGTTTGTACGGCTAAAATAAAGAGCCTTTTGGCTAGCTTATCCAAAGATGGATCAATTAGGTATGCTTGATGTTGCTATAAGAGCCTCTATATAAATGTCCTTAAACGACGGCTTTAAAATGTATCAGATAAAACCACCCACATAGGTAAATGGCCTGCAGATTTAACGACTAAAGTGTTTTCATAATGATCAGATAACAGGCACTAAACGTTAATCAATACAAACGAAAGAAGTTTACGGCACATTTGAAGAAAAATATAATGTGTTTTCAGCATAAATATAAACTCTAATGGTAAGTTTAAGTACCCTTAAAATAAACCAGCAAGAATATACTCAGCGATTATATTGGCTCTTTATTTCAATTCTATATTCAATTGGAAATAATACAGTTCACGACATCATTTTGAACAATCCTCGCATGAAATTGAAATTTGTTTAACATTTGCGATCAGACTAAAAGCGTTCGTTCACTTCGACTAAAAATAAAGCTGCGCTTATCACAAATATAAATCAAGTATGTGTAGGCCTATATGAATAATTTGGTAAACAGCAAAACTTTTCAAGCATTTTGAACATGACCAGCCGGACATTTTGAACATGACCGGCCGGACAATATGCCTGATGTACTATGACCTGATGTATCCTAAGATATAGGACAAGAGATATTAAGTAACCTTTTCATCTGACTAGGATTTAAAGAATGTCGGGTTACAATGCAGCTGACAAAACGCGTATTAGACGGTACGCCTTTGGTACAAAACAAATACAAGAGATGTCGCCTCTGCATCTGACTAAACATTGTGATAAATGTCTAAGTGAGGGGCCTCAATTGCTGGGAAAAACCTTGCTTAACGATAAAACAATCGCAACAAGCATCTGTCCATGCATTAACGAAGTATTGTCAATATGTCTTGCTTGAGGTCGAATCTCGTGCGGACGGTGTAGTCTGGAAAAGGCAGTTTTGTTCTAAACTTAGCTTGCGATTTGCTTCTACGATTTGGTGTAAAATAAGGAGCATTTTGTGTTGCTGCTCCAATGATGGATCAATTAGATATGCTTGATATTGCTATAAGAGCCTCTATATAAATGTCTTTAAACGACGGCTTCAGAAAGTATCAGATGAAACCACCCACATAGGTAAATGGCCTGCAGATTTAACGACTAAAGTGTTTTCATAATGATCAGATAACAGGCATTACCCAGCAAACACAAAACGTTTTCGACATCATTCGCAAAAGGTTATAAAAAGTTGTCAGAAAACGTTTAAATGTCGGGTTATATAAAGGGTACATTAATGGTATAAAACGTTTTCATAACATTTGTTGGTAATTTACTGCACAGCAAACACTTAATGTTTTACATAAAACATTTAAATGTCGGGTTATATAAAGGGTATAAAAACGTTTTAATAACATTCCAAAAACATTTTTGAAAACTTGGTACAAATCATTCAAAACAGAATGTTATTTAGGGGTTGAAAAAATATTTTGCAAAACATGTTTGCCCAAAATATTTACAATAACGTTTTTAAAATGTTTTCACGGCCTTTATATAACCCGACATTTAAATGTTATTAAAACGTTTGTAAAAAACATTTTAAAAACATTTCTGTGTTTGCTGGGTGCAAATATTTTATCATAATGTTATTTAAGTGTTGACAAAATATTTGGCCAAAAATGCTTGCAAAAATAGATGACAATGACATTTCGAAAACATTTTTAAAATATTGTTGTAGTGTGTTTTCATACAAAACGTTTTAAAACGATTTCATGACCTTTATATAACCCGACATTTTAATGTTATTAAAACGTTTTTACCTAAACCAAAACCCAAAATATAACTTATTTAAAACGTTTTAAAAACGTTTTTGTGTTTGCTGGGTAAACATTAATCTATACAAACGAAAGAAGCTAAATATAATGTTTTCAGCAAAAATATAAACTCAAAAGTTAAGGTTAAGTACCCTTAAAATAAACCAGCAAGAATATATTCAGCGATTATTGGCTCTTTATTTCAATTCTAAACTCAATTGGAAATAATACATTTCACGACGTCGTTTCGAACAATCCTCGCATGAAATTGAAATTTGTTTAACATTTGCGATCAGACTGAAGGAGTTCGTTCACTTCGACCAAAAATAAAAACGCACTTAAGGCGACGAAAACAAATCCTGTACTACGGGCCAGACCGACCCAGCCAGCATTTGCGTTTTGGAGATTTGTTTTATTGTTGCTAAAATCATGTAAAATCATCCGTTTTTTGACTGAATATTAAAAAAAAAAAAAGATGTTTGCAAATAATCTTTAAGATTTGTGATATTTTAGGGTAGTTTTAGCCTCCAGAAATAATAGGAAAAAACCCGAACAAACACTGTCCGACAGAAAAACCCTGTTTGAAAGGTCCTTCCGCACGTAGAACAGGGTTTTTATTTTCATCGCCTTATTAAATCAAGCATGTATGATTGGTTGCTTTACAACAAAACCTTTTAATACATTTTGAACATGACAAGGACAGTATTGCTGATTCCAATTGTTCAGTCATAGACAATAAGTTTTGACTTTATTATTACTATACCTCATAGAATATTGGAGTAATAGAGTCGGTTTTTGCTGCTGTGTTTGATTACATAAAATCACCGTTCGCTTTTTCCAAGACAATATTTGAATAGTGATACTGATGTAGCACATGACAAAGTTGTCCCTGCCAGTTCCGAGCAAACGGATCCTTTTTGTTTAAAGAGACAAACTGAAGAAACAATAGCAACATTGGTTTATTATTGGGAATTGCATTTCCAGATAGTTGACAGCAATCGGTTAATTATTGACGTTATTCTCGTATACCAAAAACAGTACCGATCGCACGAGAAAAGAAATAGATCTGATAACATTTCAAATCTCAATGCAAATTAAAAATCGCTTGTCAAACTTAGTCATCTTAGATTTTATATCTGCTATGTATCTCTTCCAGGAGTAGATTGGAGTTACTACCATTCTGATTTCGTTAATTGATTTTCTGTTATGTATGTTCTTGTTGCTGTGTTTTTGCTGTTTAGTTTATAAAATGCTTACAGTGGGATTTAATCAATATATAATTATCTCTTTTTTTATCACCAGAGGGCGACAGAAGAAGAATTTGAGGCTGCTTACAAGGAATTTATAGCTCACCATGATGCGAATGCAGATGGGAAAATAGAGATGAAAGAGGTATGTCAAACATTGAAGGAATTTGAATTTATAACTCGGTTATGAGCGACGAGTAACTGCCTTTTAACCGACCAGTTCTCTAAGCAACAAGCAGCGCACTACTTTCTTTATTAAGTCTAAAACGAATTGCTCGTCGCTCACCAACTGAATATAAACTTAGCTTATCTTTCCTAAATTCATATGTCGTATAATTACATTAATATTGCTGAGTAAATTTGTAAATAACCGATAATTATTTCTCTTGTTAAAACTCCCAAAGCTTTTGAGCAGATTCCTGACTCAAAGCTTCAATTTATTTTAACCTGAAGGCTATAGCAACTTTTCATAAGATCACTAAGACAACGTGTAGTCCTATTCATTGTAGAAGTGACCTAAGGCTACCATAGCAATAGATGAATACAATTTTTGAATAGATCGCCCTGCACTACAACGTTCACGCGGTACCTATGTATTGAACAATAGATGTCAAAGAACAGGGATAAAGACCTGGATTGTAATTAGAATATGCATATTAAGCTCATCACTGGCACCTGTAAGCATGCAACCTGCTTGTAGTGCAGGGCGATCTATTCAAAAATTGTATTCATCTATTGTTATGGTAGTTAATTCGATTATTGCGTCACTTCTAGCACCAGATTATTCGCAAATTAGACTATTCCACTTGAAATTCATACACCCCTATGGAAGACATGACCTTAATCTCCCACACAGGGAGTGTGAATTTCGAATGAGTTTACTTGAATGGATTACTCCATTTAAATCTCAAACTACCTGTGTAGGAGATTTAAGGTCATGTCTTCCATTAGGGGTGTATGGATTTCAACTGGAATAGGAATAGGCTTTCTATGAATCGATTTATATCCCTGTTGTACTGGCTACTATGATTGTATTTTTTTTCTTTATTAAAATGTAATTAAATTGCTTTACAATAAACATAGCGAGCGTATACAGTCATTTAATAAGAAAGCGCGGGTAAGCTAACACTATAATCAAATACGAATATTTAGAGGATGTCTCCGACAATCACAACATTGTGCCTTATAATGTCATAAAATTAATTATCAAGCACGAATCACGTGGTTTTATTTGAAACAAACTCATATTGACTATAAAAACTAATTAATACAGCCGCCTCACCACGCGATATTCAAAATTCCCGAGCGCCGAAATTGAGCCGAAATTGAGCCCAAATAACCATGACGTCATTGCACTGGACAATTTCGGCGCGGGAATTTTGAATATTGCGTGTTGTGAGCCGGCTGTTTTTATTCGTTTTGATGGTCAATATGAGTTTGTTTTAAATAAAACCATGTGGTTTGTGCTTGATAATAAGGCGTAATGTTGTGATTGCCGAAGACATCGCCTCATTCAAATATATAGTTTTAGTTTTGGTTTTGGTTTTGGTCACGTGGTTTCCTATTGTCCTGCCTAACCACTTGAATCATAAGATATCGAACTCATTGTTTCTACCTTTTGTTTAAAACCGAACATTTGTGTCAGTCAGTTTCGGTTTTGGTTTCAGTTTCTTATAAGTGGTGTGGATCGTAAAATTATTTGATTTGAAGTTACCTACTCTAAGTATACAAAAGAAATGTTTAAATTTCGCAGTGCAATATTCACGAGGAGAGAAATCGAGCATGGTAATCTACATTGAAAGACGTGGTTTACAAAACCGAATAAGTCTAGGCTAATTCACCTGTGAAAAAATATAGACCATCGAAATATTTGCATTCGACATTACAAAAGGGGTCACTATTGGAATTGTATAGGTGCTATAAACAAAATCGATTCATGTCCTTAATCCCATGTACCAGAATCGATGGAAGGCCATTATATGACCTCTAATAACCTAATGACTTTTACTGAAGCAATTTTACTGCAAAAGTAGAAGATAGAGGGAAAAGAGATTGTGTGGGGGTGTGTGTGTGTGTGTGTGTGGTGGGGGGTGGTTGGAGGGCAAGGGGGATATGGGCCGGAGAGAGAGAGAAACAGATGAGAGAGAGCATTGGAAGTGAAAGAGAAGGGGGAGGGGAGGTCGGGGTGAAGGTATCGAATGTAGGGGAGGAGGAGGGGGAAGGGGTAATTTAAGGAAGAGGTGGTTATATAGGGAGGGAGCCTCCTCTTAAAGAGGTATGGGTTGTGCTTCCGGGGATAATAAACTAATTCATAATCAAATCATCTCCATGCATCGTTTATGTTTCATACAAACAAACAAATCCCCCACCCCGCCCCATTCTTCAATATACGCGCATGTATATGATTTCTAGGCCTAGAACTCGTGAGTGTAATATGCCACCTACCTTCGACAGAGAGCATCAACTGTCGTCCGCGGGATAGATTTCCGATATCAATCATGATAATAATTATGTTAGCACAATAGGCTATTGTATACTTCTGGGTATACCCTATACTGTGTCCTTCCAGCATAATAGTGTTATGATTGCAAACCAGATCAGCTCTACTTTTTAATCCCTTGATTTTTGGTTTCTAAACAAAAGAGAAACCAAAACTAAATATTTGAAATGAGGGATCCTTTAATAGTACAATTTTGCTTCGTCAGCACCCAAGTCATATCACTTGAAATATGTTACTCCCTGCAGGGGACCGAGTTTCTCTTTATTATTGAGTTGTCACCTTTTGTTATTAGACACAAGAAGCAGTTACTGAATAAAAACATGTCGTGTAAGAATGTGTTTTTCTTTCTCAAGATATTTTGATAAATGCGAAAGAGATCTTGCTTCTTATTAATGTCGCTATCGACATCCTTATCACGAAAGCATGCCTTCTGGGATCTATAGCCTCCGTTAGTCTATTATTGAAGCCTTTATAACACCTCAGATGAACTACATCAAATCCTGCCAATTATAAAAAGGCTTTATTGATGATTAGAATCAACAAATCACACAGGCTAAATCTTATCAGATGGCCACATTTTAAACGATGAAAATATACGTTTTATTTGTGTCTATTCACGGGATGAAGACCCTTGCGGCACTTATCACAAATCAAGTCACGCATTCTCTGACATAGACGCTGAAGAATTCTAGGCAATTATTAGATACTGGTTTACGGTGTTCAATCATATTTGCGACGATTAAAAGACTAGAAACATGTCTGAATTCTTTCCATGATCTGGATTTCGCACGCAGCCCCCCCCATTGAAGGTAGGGTCACATACTTAGTAATCATGGTATGTTGGATATTCTGTCCTGCTAACTATATAGAGTGCAACTCACTACGTCAACAAATTATTTGCCTTTGAATATATTTAAGGTTATCCCAAGGTAAGACAGAAATAAAGTCAAACCGAAATTTTTCGAAATATTCAACATAATATAACGGTGCTACTGTATCAAAATTAATGAACTGTCCAAAATGGATAGTTTTTGTCATATTCCAAACTTGTATAAACATTACGAAATAAATATTGATAGATGATTTTTATGAAGCTTATACATGTATAGTGTCCGGCATGTATGTTTGAACTTGTTTTTGATTTGACATTAGTTACTTCCCTTTAAAAAATGGTGTGCTGACTGCTGGGACAAGTTTGTTCACAGTGAGTAACATTATATTTGTTTTTATAAAATGGTCAAAGTAATTTGCAATTTTGATATAAAGTGATAACCATTATTAGTTCAAATGAAAAAGCACTGAATGCAATTTGTGATCAGACCTGTTGAAATATCTCTTCTTAAAATCGACATTTTGACATACTCGACAGTATTAATGTTAAAGGTGCCCCATGAATATTGAATGTTCTTACTGTGAAATACCTAGAGACGACTCCAACCAGGAAATGAGTCTGCAAAGTCTGAAATTCTTTCCATTCTCAACAAATGTGATTGTGAAAATAGTATATTCCCAGTGTACTATAGATTACCCTTTCTTAATCTCTAATAACATGTGGTAACCCAATTTGTAGCTAATTCAAGCAAAGATTCCCGTTAGCGCATCATTATATCATTCATTTACAGCATGAATTTACACCATACTCTCAAGTGTACCGTTAACAATCTCAGGTCAAGATATGTAATGATTACATCTACCCTCTTTTGTGCATCTTGCCTACGGAGTTAGTCACAACTCTGCGTAGTGACTTAATTGCTAGAGCCCATGGGATCCTTTGCTTTGCGTTCATTGCTAGCAGCTTCTGTAGTAGCTTCTGTAGCAGACAAAACACCCTACACCTGCTGGAAAGCAAATTACAGGAGTTTCCAATCCTCTTAGAACCTCAGTGTCTGCCCGAGCTGTCGACTGTTTATGTAATTGTATAGTCTGATTGATTATAACAAGCGATTTCCTTGGACCAATGAGCTGGGTTGTACTTTTATCGCACATACTAACGGCCTATCTCGTATAATAAACAGTCGCTTTTCTCAGACGTCGTCATTATAGATTTAAGTTTAGATGTTGAAACCATAATATGGCAGCTGCAACATGAGACTTGTTTGTGAGATAAACTTTGGATACGGTGAATTACAACGTCAATATCGTTTGAACAAACTATTTGGTTAAGCTTCATTTTAATCAATCGATTAGTGGATTTGATATCACAATGAACAATTCTAGTAAATATCTCTGTCTCAATTCAAATAGGAGCACGCTTTATCATTTTGTTACTTTCAAGATTGTTTCTAGTTAAGGGGGTACTACACCCCTGCCAAATGTTGTGCATGTTTTTGCATTTTTCTCAAAAAGTATAGCGCATTGGTGACAAGTAAGCTATGTATATTATAGGGGCAAGGACTACAACTGCTGCACTGAAAATTCAGCAACTCAAGGTAAGTA
This sequence comes from Amphiura filiformis, assembly GCF_039555335.1. Lineage (NCBI taxonomy): Eukaryota > Metazoa > Echinodermata > Ophiuroidea > Amphilepidida > Amphiuridae > Amphiura > Amphiura filiformis. The sequence continues at coordinate 30,181,615 of NC_092643.1, forward strand.
GTTATTGATTTATTGATCAAATATTGGTTTTCCCTCATTTTTGACGGTAACTCCACAACTGTTGTCTGTGCTGAAATAAAATTTCCACTGCAGTAGTTGTAGTCCTTGCCCCTATAATATACATATCTTACTTGTCACCAATGCGGTATAATTTTTGAGAAAAATGCATAAATAAGCACAAAATTTGGCAGGGGTGTAGTACCCCCTTAAATCAGATCAGATCAGAAAGTATACTGTAACCACTAAATGTGCCTTAAAATTGGTGAAACTCTTTCCAGTCTGAACAAATGTGAGTGTGAAAATAGTATATTCCCAGTGTACTATAGATTTCCCCCTTCTTATTCTCTAATAAATAACATGTGGTGACCCAATTTGTAGCTAATTCAAGCAAAGATTCCCGTTAGCGCATCATTCTATCATTCATTTACAGCATGAATTTACACCATACTCTCAAGTGTACCGTTAACAATCTCAGGTCAAGATATGTAACGATTACATCTACCCTCTTTTGTGCATCTTGCCTACGGGGTTAGTCACAACTCTGAGTAGTGACTTAATTACTAGAGCCCATGGGATCCTTTGCTTTACGCTCATTGCCAGCAGCTTCTGTAGCAGATAAAAGAACCATTTCTGCACCTGCTGGAAAGCAAATTACAAGAGTTTCAATCCTCTTAAAACCTCTGCTGTCTGCCCGGGCTGTCGACTGTTTATGTAATTGTATAGTCTAATAGATTATAACAAGCGATTTCCTTGGACCAATGAGCTGGGCTGTACTTTTATCGCACGAACTAACGGCCTATTTCGTATACTTTGCTTTGCGCTCATTGCCATCAGATTCTGTAGCAGATAAAAGACCCATTTCTGCACCTGCTGGAAAGCAAATTACAAGTGTTTCCAAAGAATCCCGTTAGCGCATCATTCTATCATTCATTTACAGCATGAATTTACAGCATACTCTCATGTGTACCGTTAACAATCTCAGGTCAAGATATGTAATGATTACATCTACCCTCTTTTGTGCATCTTGCCTACGGGGTTAGTCACAACTCTGCGTAGTGACTTAATTGCTAGAGCCCATGGGATCCTTTGCTTTACGCTCATTCCCAGCAGCTTCTGTAGTAGCTTCTGTAGCAGATAAAAGACCCATTTCTACACCTGCTGGAAAGCAAATTACAAGAGTTTCCAATCCTCTTATAACCTCTGCTGTCTGCCCGGTTGTCGACTGTTTATGTAATTTTATAGTCTAATAGATTATAACAAGCGATTTCCTTGGACCAATGAGCTAGGCTGTACTTTTATCACACAAACTAACGGCCTATCTCGTATAATGAACAGTCGCTTTTCTCAGACGTCTTCATTATAGATTTAAGTTTAGATGTTGAAACCATAATATGGCAGCTGCAACATGAGAATTGTTTGTGAGATAAACTTTGGATACGGTGAATTACAACGTCAATATCGTTTTAACAAACTATTTGGTTAAGCTTCATTTGAATCAATCGAATAGTGGATTTGATATCACAATGATCAATTCAAGTAAATATCTCTTTCTTAATTCAAATAGAATACTCTTTATCATTTTGTTACTTTCAAGATTGTTTCTAGTTAAATCAGATCAGAGCAGAAAGTATACTGTAACCACTAAATGAGTCTTAAAATTGGTAAAAATTCTTTCCATTTGCAACAAATGTGAGTGTGAAAATAGTATATTCCCCGTATACTATAGATTTTCCCTTCTTATTCTCTAATAACACGTGGTAACCCAATTTGTAGCTAATTCAAGCAAAGATTCCCGTTAGCGCATCATTCTATCATTCATTTACAGCATGAATTCTCAAGTGTACCGTTAACAATCTCAGGTCAAGATATGTAATGATTACATCAACCCTCTTTTGTGCATCTTGCCTACGGGGTTAGTCACAACTCTGAGTAGTGACTTAATTGCTAGAGCCCATGGGATCCTTTGCTTTGCGCTCATTGCCAGCAGCTTCTATAGCAGCTTCTGTAGCAGATAAAAGACCCATTTCTGCACCTGCTGGAAAGCAAATTGCAAGAGTTTCTAATCCTCTTAAAACCTCTGCTGTCTGCCCGGGCTGTCGACTGTTTATGTATTAAATTTTATAGTCTGATCGATTAAAACAAGCGATTACCTTGGACCAATGAGCTGGACTGTACTTTTATCGCACGAACTAACGGCCTATCTCGTATAATGAACAGTCGCTTTTCTCAGACGTCTTCATTATAGATTTAAGTTTAGATGTTGAAACCATAATATGGCAGCTGCAACATGAGACTTGTTTATGAGATAAACTTTGGATACGGTGGATTACAACGTCAATACCGTTTGAACAAACTATTTGGTTAAGCTTCATTTTAATCAATAGATTAGTGGATTTGATATCACAATGAACAATTCTAGTAAATATCTCTATTTCAATTCAAATAGGAGTACTCTTTATCATTTTGTTACTTTCAAGATTGTTTCTAGTTAAATCAGATCAGAGCAGAAAGTATACTGTAACCACTAAATGAGTCTTAAAATGTGTGAAAATTCTTTCCATTCGTAACAAATGTGATTGTGGAAATAGTATATTCCCAGTATACTATAGATTTCCCTTTCTTATTCCTCTAATAATATGTGGTAACCCAATTTGTAGCTAATTCAAGCAAAGATTCCCGTTAGCGCATCATTCCATCATTCATTTACAGCATGAATTTCCACCATACTCTCATGTGTACCGTTAACAATCTCAGGTCAAGATATGTACCGATTACATCTACCCTCTTTTGTGCATCTTGCCTACGGGGTTAGTCACAGCTCTGCGTAGTGACTTAATTGCTAGAGCCCGTGGGATCCTTTGCTTTCCGTTCATTGCCAGCAGCTTCTGTAGCAGATAAAAGACCCATTTCTACACCTGCTGGAAAGCAAATTAAAAGAGTTTCCAATCCTTTTAAAACCTCTGCTGTCTACCCGGGCTGTCGACTGTTTATATCATTTCTTTGGACCAATAAGCTGGGCTGTACTTTTATCACACGAACTAACGGCCTATCTCGTATAATGCACAGTCGCGTTTCTCAGACGTCTTCATTATAGATTTAAGTTTTAGATGTTGAAACCATAATATGGCAGCTGCAACATGAGACTTGTTTTTGAGATAAACTTTGGATACGGTGGATTACAACGTCAATATCGTTTGAAACTACTTGGTTAAGCTTCATTTTAATCTATCGATTAGTGGATTTGATATCACAATGAACAATTCTAGTAAATATCTCTATTTCAATTCAAATAGGAGTACTCTTTATCGTTTTGTTACTTTCAAGATTGTTTCTAGTTAAATCAGATCAGAGCAGAAAGTATACTGTAACCACTAAATGAGTCTTAAAATGTGTGAAAATTCTTTCCATTCGTAACAAATGTGATTGTGGAAATAGTATATTCCCAGTATACTATAGATTTCCCTTTCATATTCCTCTAATAACATGTGGTAACCCAATTTGTAGCTAATTCAAGCAAAGATTCCCGTTAGCGCATCATTCCATCATTCATTTACAGCACGAATTTCCACCATACTCTCATGTGTACCGTTAACAATCTCAGGTCAAGATATGTAACGATTGCATCTACCCTCTTTTGTGCATCTTGCCTACGGGGTTAGTCACAACTCTGCGTAGTGACTTAATTGCTAGAGCCCATGGGATCCTTTGCTTTGCGTTCATTGCTAGCAGCTCCTGTAGTAGCTTCTGTAGCAGATAAAGGACCCATTTCTGCACCTGCTGGAAAGCAAATTACATGAGTTTCCAATCCTCTTAAAACCTCTGCTGTCTGCCCGGGCTGTCGACTCTTTATGTAATTTTATAGTCTGATCGATTAAAACAAGCGATTTCCTTGGACCAATGAGCTGGTTGTACTTCTTGCCAAATCTGAATTTGATGATCTGGCGTAACAAATTAATGATTTGTAAGTCCTTGGTCCTCTAACAATACATCTATCAAAATGAATGTAATGTGTGTACCGTGATATAAAGAAGAGTCTCAGCGTTGATTAGGTTAAATTAACAATCAAACGTTCCGATTCTCAACTTAATAACAGATTGAACATGCTTGATACAAACAACATGTCATCTGTCTCAACAATTGATTGGTTAGCTGTCGACAATGTACTCCTATACAATGTGTAGTGCTACTTTCAAAATTTTTAACAGATGAAAACCCTTCCACTAGCTAAAGTGATGGATCAAAGTTATCTCCTGATTTGACTCGACTTCCGAATAACACACGCTAATCACGCATATCTAATACATTTGCACTTTTCATAATACGAAGAATGCGTCGAATGTGGCGATAAATCCTATTCAAGGTCGGTCACAATTTTTTATTGCTTATCTTTGCAGAATTGTGATTCAGGTGTCATGCGCAATAGGCTTTGCTGCATTCGCAAAAAACCTGTTACTATCAAGGCTGTCACTATGTACACTGTAGTATAAATATATATAACAATTGGCTGGGTCAACCAAAATACTCAGAACATAAAATCAATGTGGATACAGTTTACTTTCTCAAATTGAGACTGGCCATCATTCGATCCAATCAAGGCTTATCATTTGCCAAATGTTTGGTGTTTACTTCTCTTTTGGAAGTAACCATCTTTTGCGAAATGTCAGTTTTCAGGGTAAACAAGACAGTGGAATTATAATAAATATGATATGCTGGATATTCGATCCTATGGAATACGCCATCCCATGTTAGCTACATTGTTTACTAGTATCCCTAGTCAAATACGAGAAGATACCCTCGTATTATCTTAAACAGGTGATGCGGTCAAAAATCGCATTATTGCCACCTGGATCAGCTGTGCACCTGGATTCTTGCAATATGTTAATTTTTAGGACATGCACGGCACCCAGCCCAATGATGCTGATTGATTATCTACTTGGGCTAGACTTATTTTTACCATAATCTTTAGTTTCTGGAACAATAATAGCATATAATACTTCCCGGTTAAAAGTTCTACCGTCAAGTCAAGGATCTCATTTGAATTTCGTACCACGGAATTTGTAAGACGATTATTTTTTAATAAAATGTAAATTCGCTCTATTGAATCAAATCGTTATTGGTCAACGACCTCTACAATAAGCTAACCTGTCATTTATGAATAATTATCTGATCGTAGATTACCTTCTTTCGGCATTACCCGATCCCTTATCTCGCACGGCATTGATATTATTGCGTTAGATTACCCAGAGGCTAAATCTGCAAGAACGTGACATTGTCACGATATTTTGGCGGGAACAAATCTATGGATGGCTACTTTTATAGCTCGGCTGTTTCTTGGCATCCTTTAAGATCGATGTTTGCACAACATTGGCTGTTTGATTTTGCTTACAAAATAATGTATTTAATATAATTGTGTTCCGGCTGTATACATTTATATTTGTTTTAGGGTGTAAAATGGACGTAATTGGAGCTCTAAATGGATAGAACCTTAATTCTGAACAACGTTGCTCTGACGTGTTTAAGAACCTTCGACTTTAACGCCTTTTGCTTCGTAACCAACGCGGTGCGTGTCCTTAAACTTTCAAAGCCGCTTTTGCTTAAGATCATCTATTCATCGATGTGCCTCAAATAATAATGGTTTGAAAATGTATTAAAATTTTGAAGGTCATCCAACTTGCTTCCCGTTCATTCACCTGTGCCCGATTTATCCTTTACTCCTCTTCTCCATCTGTGTGCATGTACATCACAGCACTAAAACAGATTATTTCTCAAGAAATTTACATTCCATTTTAAAGTTACCTACAAATTAATTAGGTTTAGAGAAATCTCACTTTCTAATTTAGACTTGGTGATTGACCTAGTTACGCGAACAAGTTCAATCGCAGACTGTTTTGTTTGCAAGTTGGCGTTGAATGTTTCATTTGCTATTATACGTGTGCAGATTCAGATGTGGCCTGTAAGACCATCCATGTCAGGCCACAAAAATAAACCCTGTTTTACGGGCACGATCGACCCAGATTTTGGGTTTTAGGAGATTTTTACTTTTTGCTAAAATCATGTAAAATCAGCCGTTTTGGGGTCATTGGTTTTAATTGAACATTTTCAAAATATGAGAAATTTTTAAGCTTTCGGTGATATTAAGGTCATTTTAGCCTCCAGAAAAAAAATCTTATTTTTTGTGGAAAAGTCCATCCACCCTTAAAACAGGTTTTTTTCATCGGCTTATGGTATCTAAATAAATAACTGCTATTAATGCCTAACCCTTGGCCTGTAAAAACATTCATGTTATGCTATATAACATAAACAACTAATAATGCTATTAATGACTAGATTAGCCTTGACATAAAACAATAAAAAAATATAATAATAATAATAATAAAACCTTAAGCAGACAACGCAGCTCGGGGGATACAACTCATTAACGATGTGGCTGATTAGCAAACCATTGATTTTCTAAATTGTATAACTCATTAATTTCAACATTAAATAATGTCTCTGCACCTGGCCTTTCAAATGCATGTAATATAATTTATTAAATACTATTTGATCAAATATTTTTATCTTTTTGAAATTTTTAAAAATTCCAAGACGGGCTGCAGTAATTTTAGTTTTACCTTAAGAGCTAGAACGACATGTTATCACCTAACACGCCGATTGCGTATCAGCTCATTTGAGATTCCGTGAACGAAATGTCAAATCTCCTAAGACCCATCATTCATTAGTTTTCAGTAAGCGTGTCAAGTGAGTAAGGCTCCTGTTGCTTTATGTATGATTAAATAGATAAGGCAAATGTTTATGTATTAAAATGAACATTACTGTCCCTGAGTATACTAATGTGATATTTCCTCCGCACGACATAATACACAGATTTAGAGAGCGCTTTTTAAATGAAGAAACAAAGCGCTATGGAAAAGGAAAAATGCAAGAGGGAGGAAACATTAGGTGAAAAGGTGAGTTTTTAGGTTCTTTTTGAAAGTTTGGACATTGGGAGAGTCACGAATGTGGGAAGGCAAGCCATTCCATAGAACAGGGGCAATGATGGAAAATGCTCTGTCACCAGCCAACTTGTGGGATCTAGGAATGGAAAGACAAGTGGCAGCAGTAGAGCGCAAAGAGTACCCAGAATGACGGGTGTGAAGGATGGAGGACAGGTATTCAGGTGTAGATGAAGCAAGAACCTTATAAACATGGACGAGAGTGCGGAACTGGACACGTTTAGCAACTGGAAGCCAGTGCAGACTATGAAGCAAAGGAGAAGTATGCGTATATTTTGGTTCTCTGAAAATGAGTCTGGCGCACTTGTTCTGGAGAAGCTGTAGGCGGGTGAGGTTTTTCTGGGAGATGCCATTAAGCAAGGAGGAGCAGTAATCAATCTTGGACAGGACAAGAGTCCTAACCGCATTGGTACACGCATCAAAACTTAGGAATCGCCTAATCCTCCAAATATTGCCAATCTGCCAGTTCAAAGTTTTGGACAAATGTGCAACATAACTGGACATCTTCATGTCATGGTCAAAAATGACCCCTAAATTCTTTATGGATGAAGATACAGAGATCTCCAACCCATCCAAATAAAGGGTGAGATGCTTGAGATTAATGTAGTGATACTCGTGCGATGCGCTCTTTTCATGTTCATTCACGTGTATAGAAAGGACCTTGTGCACAGAAAATAGGGAAAGGATTTAGCATAACAAAGGAACAAGCTCCGAGATCCAGCATAAAAGCCACGGAGCGTGAAATTGTCTGATATATATAACAAGGCCAACGCTCTTTATATCAATTTTGTGGAGTTCTGGTTTCTCATTAAGAATGCTTAGATTTCATTTATTTACAAATGAAAATAAATACCTGGAGTTTAGTATCGTATTTGTTTTTTAGTTTCAAACTAAATCGAGGTAAATTTAAAGCCAGACAAATAAGAATGAAACATGTCTTTTCCAAAGTACAAGTCTTGATTGTCAAAGCATACGAAAAACACCCTAAAAATTCGTGTTTTTGGCCCTTATTTCCACAAATCGGCCAAATATTAAAATTAGACTTATATTGCTAGTTATGAATAACTAAGGGATTAGGATTTAGCTATATTTTATTAGGCAAAACAGGATAATATGTTTTTAATCCTAAAAAATTAGTGCTGTGTAGGGAGTAGGTAGTGATCAATGTGGACAAAGAATTAATATCTTTACAGGACAACGCCCGTACATTCTAAATATTTCAAAGCTTGTCATTGTCAATGACAAATGGCCTCGAAGTACTTCAGAAACAAATTGCAGCCATCATGAATTCATCGGAAACAAGTACCGGACAAGCAGATTGCTAAAACGTGATTTGAAGACATCATTTATTTAGTAACGGCATTACGTGTCTGTCTGATATAAAGCAGCTTGAAATAAGTCAGACAGTGTGAGCAAAATTGGAAGCCATCTTTCAAGCTATTGATTTGGATGATGTTCTTATGTTCTTACATTTCGGATCATGTTATATACGAGCTGGGTTTAAGTTACATATTATAGCATTTGGCATGTAACGCAATAATGGCGGTTTTATGTTAGGTGTGAAATTCATAATAGCCTGATCATCGTATCTATTGTATATGCGTAATAGAGTAGATGTGGTTTTCATCATAAAGTTTGAAATTCCACGGCGTTCAGATAAAACCATGGAATTGGGCGACATTTATTTTAAGGGGCTCATTCCATATAAATCAACATCAAAGAAAATTCTTTTTTAAGACATCAGAGCCAAATATATTCGATCTTTGGAGCGACAGTAGATGCTCCTTCTATGCTTGTTTTTTACAAAATATCAACTAATTGATCAAAATTACTCGTAAATTTGTATTGGTCAATGCCATTACATGCAAAGATTCATATGTAATCACAATTATTAATGTAGTCAGCGAATTGATTTGATGAATAATAAGGATCGACCAGGCATCGATGGTCGATCGAAAGACCGAACCAATTTGGTTCTATTGCCTAAATAAATAAACACCTTATTTGCCTTCAGCAAAACTTATAACAGCATATGCGTCAATTCGTACGAGAGATATTAAATTTGTAAAAGAGAGAGGCACAAAGCGAGAATGTATACAGACAAAAAGAGACGAAATGGGAGATATATGTATTTAATTGGTGAAATATTGTATCACATCCAATGCGCCCACAAACCATCAACAGCGTTCGATCCATTTATTTGAGATAATCATATACAAACATCTGCTGGCATTATCAAATAACATTGAATCTAGGGCTCTTATGTAACCCACATATCACACTTACGACAACTCATGATTGTTTGCTTTAGGCATTCAACACACTGTACCAAATTATGTGGTTAAATTGATATTATACGGGAAAATAAGTGTGTATAAACATTAAAATGCCGCCTTCGCCAAGCTCTTGCTGGCTGCAATAACAAGATATTCTTACTATATAAGTACGGAGAGGGTTTTTCTTTTATCCTGTTGCTGTTGGGAATGGAAGTTCATTTCACCAAATCAAAATTGGGATGCAGGCTTCATAACACTTTGATAGATTTTGTTTCCTCTATAGGGTAAATACGCCTATTCTCGGTCACTTAAGAAACAACCCGCTCTATTTCTTGCGTAAATGATTATAAAAGTTAGCTATATGGGAACGTGCATTCCACACAACACCCCGTTTAACATACCCTGCATGGCATCTTCCATTGAACTTGTATTGGAAGTATAAGGTCAAAAGGTCAAAGTTGGCGACAACTCCTATTCTCGGTCACTAAACTCCTATTCTCGGTCACCGTATAGTTTTTCTATACCTATTCTCGGTCATTCTCTTTTGGAAGCCTGGTTGATCGGTATGATGCGGTTTTGACTTAAACCCATAATAAAATACGTGTGCAGTATTCTCAGATATATTGACAAGGGGCGATCCTTTCAAAACGGTTTATTGGCAAAAATTTTCGTACCATCCGATCGGGGTCCGAGGCGGTCCTATTTTGTGGGAGCGCACAGCGGAATGCGGTGGCACGCCCGACTAGTCTAGGAGCAAGAACACACAAGGCCCTAAATAAGGAGTTCGTTTACCCCACTACATACAAGGTTTGACACCATAGGTAGTTAGTATGGACCCTCTAGATCACTGCTAAGTAGGTAGTGGTCTCAAATTGTGGTAACACTTTTTTACAGGTCATTTTATATATGGACGTATAATCACAAAAAATCACAAAAATAGGGCAAAATTAAGGGGTAGGGGAGATATAAATTCCCATAACTCAACTTTTACTTATAATAATGAATTTAATTTGGTATGACTATGTAGCTAATTGATTGTTCTAACTTTCTAGTATTATTTGAAAGCAAACCTAGGTTTCATTGGATCATGATTGGAAGTGGTCAGTCCATACACTAGTGGAAAATGAGATTTTTCACAACAATGCGTAGGGTGGGTGTTTTTATGGCACTGGCTTCAAATTTTACTATTGTGCCAATTTCTATTTTCAAAATTAATTAAGCTCCATTTTTTAATTTTGTTTTTAATATCAAGCATATCTAGGCAAACATTGATGTTCTGGTTCAAATATTTATATAAGTGCATGTTTGCGTGCATGTTGGTTTGTGTTGTGTAGGTTTGGGGTAGGTGGGGTGTGTAGGGGGGTGGGGGTGGGTGTGTATAGGGTTCGGGGTTGGGGTGTTTTACGTGTCTTAATATGTCACTCAGCTGAACTATATAAGTTCCATTAACAAAATTTGTTTGGTAAGTTACCATTCATGTAATATTTTGAATATTTATATGTGCGGGGTGAGATCAACCGCTGTTTGTCAGGAAAATAGACTGAAAATGTAAAAAATAGTTACTTTTCCACATGTAGCAGCGTGTGTAACAATATTAAGGGGTAGGGGAAATATAAACCATCATAACTCAACTTCAACTCATGATAATGAATTCATTTTGGAATTAATATGTAGCTAATTGATTGTTCAAATGTTTTAGTATTATTTTAAAGCAAAACAAACATTATTTGTCAGGTAGATAGACATAAAATGTGAGAAAAGGTTAATTTTTCATGTATAACCATGTCAAATATGGTATTATTAAGGGATCCAAAATGAGCGTTTATTGCGTTTCGACAGTATTTTTTGTTGGACATGAGAGCACCTCAAGCCTATCGAATTGCATTCTGAATACGAAGCATGTCTTTCTGATATCAAATAATTTTCATTTTTTTAAATCACAATATAATACAAATTTTATGACAAATTATAAAAATTTGATATTTTTCAAATTTTGATATATAACAGTCCTCGAAGTAAATTATATAAATCTAATGATATATTTTAAAGTGTATGTAGGAGGAAAAGCCGACGGTCAATTGAAATTTTGACCTTTCATATTGAAGATATGGATTTTTTCCCAAAAAGACCTAATTTTTTGTGTGTTTTGGGAAAAAAATCATATCTTCAATACGAAAGGTCAAAATTTTCAATTGATCGTCGGCTTTTCATCCCACCTACATACACTTTAAGTATAAATCATCAGATTTATAAAGTTTACTTCAAGTACTGTTAAATATCAAAATATCAATTTTAATGATTTGTCATAAAATGTGTATTAAATTGCGAATTTCAAAAAATCACCAAAACTCAAGTTTTGCGGATGAAAATGAATTCATTTTGGTATCAATATGTAGCTATTTGATTGTTCTCATTTTCTAGCATTATTTTAAAAGCATTTAAACCATTAGTTGTCAGGTAGTTAAACATAATATATGAGACATATGTTAATATTCCATATCTAACAACGTAAAATATGACAATATTAAGGGTAGGGGACATACAAATCACGAAAAACTCAAGTTTTGCTGATGAAAATGAATTCATTTTGGTATCAATATGTAGCTAATTGGTTGTTCTAACTTTCTAGTAATTATTTTAAAAGCAATTTTAAAAGCAATTTTAAAAACCATTAGTTGTCAGGTAGATAGACATAAAATGTGAAAAAGGGTTAATTTCCATGTGTAGCAACATAAAATAATAACAAAATTAAGGGGTAGGGGACATACAAATCACCAAAACTCACGTTTTACTGATGAAAATGAATTTATTTTGGTATCAATACCACTGCAGATCGATCAGTGGCGTAACTACGGGGTGGGGGTGGGTGTGGGGGTGGGGGGTGGTTTGGGGGGACAACATACCTTAGGGGGCGCCAAATTTACCAATTTAGCATCCAAGCGATGAAAGTCAAATATTTGCGCTACGGGCACCTAAACAGCGCCCTCACGAATTTCAGCCGACAATTTCGCCTCCTTACCAGTTCCGGCCTTGATATTATTCCGACAGCCTGTCACTAATTCACAATCGATTTGAAACATTTTTTGAATAGATTTTTAATGTTGAGGTCCTACTCTGTTGTTCCCATAAAAACAAGCACGATTCACTTGAATTTATTACCCACGAGAGGCTGATACATTTTGCTCAGGCGCTAGTTTTAACCGGAACTATACAAGGTTACACTAAATACGGAAGGATTTAGTGTTGTGCCCCCTTGAAGAATAGCACAATAGCGCTAATAGCACGCTATAAGGTCTAGGTCATTTTAAGAATAGCACAATAGCGCTAATAGCACCCCTCCAAGTGTACAAGAATTCAAAAATAACATTATTGCGATAATAACGCGCTATATGCCCCCTAAGGTCAAAACAATTTCCAGAGCACAATAGCACTAATAGCACGCTATGAGGCCTAACCATTTTAAGAATAGCACCATAGCGCTAATAGCACGCTATAAGGTCTAACCATAAGAATAGCACAACAGCGCTAATAACACCCCTCCAAATAATAGGACAACTCAAAAATAGCATAACCATGATAACTGCGCTAATAATATATTAACATTTAAAGCTATTTTTAATGTCCCTAATGGGTTTTTTTTAAGTCCTCAAAAATAACACTGTCAATTGCACAAATAGCACACCCATGAAAATAGCGATTTGTGCTAACATGTATATAAAGTAACGACAAAATTGCGCTAATAGCACGTGTAGGCCCGAGGAGATAGTGTATGTTATCTGCGCAAGTCAGTTATAGCGCCTTTCTCGGACCAGAGCAGGAACCATTCTTGCCGACAGAAATGTGACATTGTTGACCCAATTTTTCCGACCGAAAAGCTCGAAAATACGACAGGGTAGGGGATGGGTAAGGGGTAGAGGAGGGAGGGCGGGCGGTCACAAATAATTTCTCCTCGCTCATTTGTATTCGACAAATGGCTATAGGCCTGCAGAGCAAAATGCAACACTTCTCATGTGCTCATGCATGATCATTTGTAGGACACATGGCAACAACAATGTCAACATAGCTCATACTAGGGAATACTGACCGAGAATAGGAATGCCAACGGAATTCGTATGCCTATTCAATTTAATTTGGTATGACTATGTAGCTAATTGATTGTTCTAACTTTCTAGTATTATTTGAAAGCAAACCTAGGTTTCATTGGATCATGATTGGAAGTGGTCAGGCCAGTTGCTTGTGTTGCGCCCAGGTTGCACACATAAATGAGCTCTGGTTTTTCATAAGATTTTGATAGTTTTAAAGTTGCTAATTTCTCAATTTTTGATATCATATTGATGTGTATGACTCACTGACTCTGACTGGATAGCAATTTAATGTGATCTTTGCCTTGTTTGCTATAAAACAGTGATTCTTTGAATTTTGGGGCATATCATCTCTACATTCTGTATGTTCCATTATGTATCTACTACTACACAGCTACCAAAGTGGTATTGATCTTGTTGCTCTTCACTAAATTTGTCTTCATACATGGCTGGTGCTATAATTATCCACAAGTGTTATCAACTAATTGATAAGTACCATCATCATATTGACTGTGTTTGTTACGCTACCCAATATGTGCTACTCCAGAGAGGATTTGTTGCATCTTAAGACTTTTGCACCAAACAGAGTTGCCAAGGATGTCTTTTCTAGGCTCAATGAGTTAAATATATGTAGTGTGCAACCAACTAGAAGGGGCTATCGAAGTTTCAGCAAACAACAACAATCCATATGTACTATTGTTACTAGTAGAAATGATAGCCATTTTTATGCCAGACTTGCTGCTCCAACAGCAGGAAGAGAAAATCTCAAATCCCTTCCTATTCATCATGAACAAAACCAAATATCATTCAGGTTCAGCTACAAAAACCACTACCAACTGTTCAACATGTTACATCAACACACCCTGCCACTTCCATCAGCATTGGACACTGGAATGCTAGGTCAATGAAAAACAAAGTGGTTTCTGTCTGTGATCTCGTCATTCAGAACAATTTGGATATTATTATCATCACTGAGTCCTGGCTCAGAGGTGACCAATTTGATAATCATGCTATTGGAGACTTATACGCCACACTACCAAATTACCAAATGTATCATGTTCCACGCCCTTCCCGTGGCGGAGGAGTGTGTGCCATTGTTCGTCACGGTTTTCAAGTTAAAGTAAATGATACTGTTATAATGAAATCGTTTGAGTACATGGATATATCTGTGTCATATAACTCATCTGTATTGAAGCTTTTTGCTATTTACAGGCCGTACCCATCATCTAAGAACAAGCTAACCTCTGAAATGTTTCTCAGTGACTTTTCCTCATTTGTCGAGATCATACCATCCATAACACAAGATCTTATTATGGTTGGTGACTTCAATGTTCACGTTGATGTAGACTCTGATAAGGAAGCAATAATGTTTCTTGATATCCTTGATAGCGTCGGACTGCAGCAACATATCCAAGAGCCTACACATATTCATGGTCACACTCTGGACCTTTTGATCTCACGTAAGAGTGAAAACCATGTGCATGATGCATCAGTTATCAGAGGTTTACCATCAGACCACTACGCATTCATTGCATCTCTTGACTTTTCACGCCCTGGTCCATCTAAGAAGCGTGTTGTGTATCGCAAGCTGCGTGAGATTGATATAGAAGAGTTCAAGAAAGACATTGCTAGTTCACTTGCAAATCCGGAAGAAGATAATTCATCTTCTCTTGTTGACAAGTATAACCTAGTGTTGTCTGAACTGTTAGAAAAACATGCGCCTCTTCAAACCAAGTTGGTGACTATCAGACCCAAAGCTCCGTGGTTCACAGAGGAACTACGTGAATCTAAAAGAGAAAAACGGCGTTTAGAACGCAAAATGATGAAGAGTGGTCTTGAAATTGATAAGCAGCTCTACAAAGAACAGTGTAAACTGTACAATGAATCTCTTCAACAATCCAAATGTTGCTATCATCAAGAAGAGGTTGCGAGCGCTGATGATAAACAGCTCTTTCGCATTGTCAACAAACTCTGTTCCTCGGATTCTTCTGTTGCCATGCCTGATCATTCCTCAGAAATTGAGCTTGCCAATAGCTTTGGCGCCTTCTTTCATAGCAAGGTACAGAAGATTCGTGATAAGCTTGACAACATTCAGTTACCAGAGTCCAGTGTTAAAGTGTCTGAACATTGCAATAGTAGTTTTACTGACTTCGAAATGGTATCAGAGGACACCGTATCCAAAGTTATTCGTGAAAGCGCATCAAAGCATTGCAAATTAGACCCTATCCCAACTTGGCTGGTCAAAGAAACCCTCGATGTTTTGTTGCCCTGCATCACTGGCATCATAAATTCATCATTAATGTCAGGTTCTGTTCCAGATGCGTTCAAGCTCTCCTATGTCATGCCTCTTCTGAAGAAATCCAATCTTGATCGTAATGATCTTCAGAACTACAGACCCATTGCGAACCTTATGTTCATCTTCAAGGTACTCGAGAGAGTTGTTGCTGCTCAGCTTAAGACCTACCTGCAAAGCAATGACTTATTTTCCAGTGCACAATCAGCTTATCGCTGCCATCATTCGACTGAGACTGCGTTATTGCGAGTCCAAAACGATCTTCTCCTCGCCATCGACAAAGGACAGGAAGCAGTTCTTGTCCTTCTAGACTATTCAGCAGCCTTCGATACAATAGATCACGATGTCTTGTTTCAGCGATTGAAAGACAAATATGGTATTGGAGGAACTGTTCTGAATTGGTTCGTTTCATACCTGAAAAATCGTGTTCAAGCCGTTGTGGTCGAAGATACAATTTCAGATGCATTTCCACTGCCATGGGGAGTTCCACAAGGGTCTGTCAAAGGACCTTTAGACTTTGTGTTATACACAGGCCCGTTAAGCGACGTTATCAATGTGCACACAGGTATCCAACATATCATTTACGCTGACGATACCCAATTGTACTTAATCCTTAAACCGTCTGAGCACCTGCAAGGGATTAGTAGACTCGAAGCATGTGTTGCAGATGTTCGGTCATGGGCAATTCATAATAAGCTGATGCTTAACGATACCAAAACTGAAATAATCCATATCAGATCAAAATTCCGCAAGTCGTCACCTCTTCCTACTGTGAATATTGGAGGTGCTGAAATACAGTCTTCCTCTTCTGCTAAAGACCTCGGTGTCATCATTGACAGTACTTTACAAATGAAACAACACATTCGCAATATCTGTCGGTCTGCCTCTTATGGTGTTTATAAAATTGGCAAACTCAGGAAATACTTGGATCAGAGCTCCACCGAGCGCCTGGTTCATGCCTTCATATCCTCCCGCTTAGACTGCAACAATAGTCTCCTTTACGGTTTACCATCTTGTGACATTGCACCTCTTCAACGTATCCAGAATGCAGCAGCAAGACTTGTTACTCTCACCAAGCGCCGTGACCACATTACACCTGTCCTCCGGAAGCTACATTGGTTACCAGTTAAACATCGTGTACTGTTCAAGATCTTGCTGCTAACTTTCAAAGCTAAACACGGTCTCGCTCCAAAATACATCATTGAACTCATTTCAGACTATGCTCCTACCACAACAATCTCTCTCAGATCTTCAAAACAGACTCTTCTCAAACCCGGTCCGCGTGCAAACACCGCGACTTATGGTGACAGAGCCTTCTCTATCGCTGCTCCGTATCAATGGAATAAATTACCAGACTCTATTCGCAATGCCACTACCGTACCGGAGTTCAAAAACAAACTCAAAACTCATCTATTTAATCTGAATTTATAGCACCATGCATCTCTTCTTTGCTTGTTGGAGGACAATGTTCATGTTTTTCCACTTATTCTGTGCTATGATATAATATTGTATTTTATAATGTATCTATAATGTCATTCTACCTTTTATCTCAATTATGTTATAATATTGTTTTTTATAATGTTTCTATAATGTTATTGTACATCTCGATGTATTTTTAAAACTTTATGCTAGCACATTGTATATCATCCTGTGCTTTTTAATTGATGTACAGCGCATCGAAACTTCAGTCTTATGCGCTTTATAAATGAAATTTATGTTATGTTATGTTATGTTATACACTAGTGGAAAATGAGATTTTTCACAACAATGCGTAGGGTGGGTGTTTTTATGGCACTGGCTTCAAATTTTACTATTGTGCCAATTTCTATTTTCAAAATTAATTAAGCTCCATTTTTAATTTTGTTTTTAATATCAAGCATATCTAGGCAAACATTGATGTTCTGGTTCAAATATTTATATAAGTGCATGTTTGCGTGCATGTTGGTTTGTGTTGTGTAGGTTTTGGGTTGGGGTATGGGGGGTGGGTGTGTATAGGGTTCGGGGTTGGGGTGTTTTACGTGTCTTAATATGTCACTCAGCTGAACTATATAAGTTCCATTAACAAAATTTGTTTGGTAAGTTACCATTCATGTAATATTTTGAATATTTATATGTGCGGGGTGAGATCAACCGCTGTTTGTCAGGAAAATAGACTGAAAATGTAAAAAAAATAGTTACTTTTCCACATGTAGCAGCGTGTGTAACAATATTAAGGGGTAGGGAAATATAAACCATCATAACTCAACTTCAACTCATGATAATGAATTCATTTTGGAATTAATATGTAGCTAATTGATTGTTCAAATGTTTTAGTATTATTTTAAAGCAAAACAAACATTATTTGTCAGGTAGATAGACATAAAATGTGAGAAAAGGTTAATTTTTCATGTATAACCATGTCAAATATGGTATTATTAAGGGATCCAAAATGAGCGTTTATTGCGTTTCGACAGTATTTTTTGTGGGACATGAGAGCACCTCAAGCCTATCGAATTGCATTCTGAATACGAAGCATGTCTTTCTGATATCAAATAATTTTCATTTTTTTAAATCACAATATAATACAAATTTTATGACAAATTATAAAATTTGATATTTTTCAAATTTTTGATATATAACAGTCCTCGAAGTAAATTATATAAATCTAATGATATATTTTAAAGTGTATGTAGCAGGAGGAAAAGCCGACGGTCAATTGAAATTTTTGACCTTTCATATTGAAGATATGGATTTTTTTCCCAAAAAGACCTAATTTTTTTGTGTGTTTTGGGAAAAAAAATCATATCTTCAATACGAAAGGTCAAAATTTTCAATTGATCGTCGGCTTTTCATCCCACCTACATACACTTTAAGTATAAATCATCAGATTTATAAAGTTTACTTCAAGTACTGTTAAATATCAAAAATATCAATTTTTAATGATTTGTCATAAAATGTGTATTAAATTGCGAATTTCAAAAAATCACCAAAACTCAAGTTTTGCGGATGAAAATGAATTCATTTTGGTATCAATATGTAGCTATTTGATTGTTCTCATTTTCTAGCATTATTTTAAAAGCATTTAAACCATTAGTTGTCAGGTAGTTAAACATAATATATGAGACATATGTTAATATTCCATATCTAACAACGTAAAATATGACAATATTAAGGGGTAGGGGACATACAAATCACGAAAAACTCAAGTTTTGCTGATGAAAATGAATTCATTTTGGTATCAATATGTAGCTAATTGGTTGTTCTAACTTTCTAGTAATTATTTTAAAAGCAATTTTAAAAGCAATTTTAAAAACCATTAGTTGTCAGGTAGATAGACATAAAATGTGAAAAAAAGGGTTAATTTCCATGTGTAGCAACATAAAATAATAACAATATTAAGGGGTAGGGGACATACAAATCACCAAAACTCACGTTTTACTGATGAAAATGAATTTATTTTGGTATCAATACCACTGCAGATCGATCAGTGGCGTAACTACGGGGTGGGGGTGGGTGTGGGGGTGGGTGGTGGTTTGGGGGGACAACATACCTTAGGGGGCGCCAAATTTACCAATTTAGCATCCAAGCGATGAAAGTCAAATATTTGCGCTACGGGCACCTAAACAGCGCCCTCACGAATTTCAGCCGACAATTTCGCCTCCTTACCAGTTCCGGCCTTGATATTATTCCGACAGCCTGTCACTAATTCACAATCGATTTGAAACATTTTTTGAATAGATTTTTAATGTTGAGGTCCTACTCTGTTGTTCCCATAAAAACAAGCACGATTCACTTGAATTTATTACCCACGAGAGGCTGATACATTTTGCTCAGGCGCTAGTTTTAACCGGAACTATACAAGGTTACACTAAATACGGAAGGATTTAGTGTTGTGCCCCCTTGAAGAATAGCACAATAGCGCTAATAGCACGCTATAAGGTCTAGGTCATTTTAAGAATAGCACAATAGCGCTAATAGCAACCCTCCAAGTGTACAAGAATTCAAAAATAACATTATTGCGATAATAACGCGCTATATGCCCCCTAAGGTCAAAACAATTTCCAGAGCACAATAGCACTAATAGCACGCTATGAGGCCTAACCATTTTAAGAATAGCACCATAGCGCTAATAGCACGCTATAAGGTCTAACCATAAGAATAGCACAACAGCGCTAATAACACCCCTCCAAATAATAGGACAACTCAAAAATAGCATAACCATGATAACTGCGCTAATAATATATTAACATTTAAAGCTATTTTTAATGTCCCTAATGGGTTTTTTCTAAGTCCTCAAAAATAACACTGTCAATTGCACAAATAGCACACCCATGAAAATAGCGATTTGTGCTAACATGTATATAAAGTAACGACAAAATTGCGCTAATAGCACGTGTAGGCCCGAGGAGATAGTGTATGTTATCTGCGCAAGTCAGTTATAGCGCCTTTCTCGGACCAGAGCAGGAACCATTTTTGCCGACAGAAATGTGACATTGTTGACCCAATTTTTCCGACCGAAAAAGCTCGAAAATACGACAGGGTAGGGGATGGGTAAGGGGTAGAGGAGGGTAGGGGCGGGCGGTCACAAATAATTTCTCCTCGCTCATTTGTATTCGACAAATGGCTATAGGCCTGCAGAGCAAAATGCAACACTTCTCATGTGCTCATGCATGATCATTTGTAGGACACATGGCAACAACAATGTCAACATAGCTCATACTAGGGAATACTGACCGAGAATAGGAATGCCAACGGAATTCGTATGCCTATTCTCGGACACCCCTGTTTCTATGGGAATTTACATAAACACAACACCAATCATTTTCTATGGTGTTATTTACGATGCAGATGGATCAACTTGTTAAAATTACAGCTTTAAAATGCATGTACAATTTCGCATCACTGATTATATTACAATATCACCTCTTAAAAGCATTTAAGGTCACCATACCATCTCAAAATCTATCATTTGAGGTGAACTGTGCTGCCGTGATATTAAAAAGTCACCAAAACCTGCAGCACCGGTACGGCTAAATGATTCGTTCGGAAGACACAGCTGAAATTAAAGCAACGATCGTCAGCGGTTGTTCAATACGCTAACTGACCGAGAATAGGCGTGTGACCGAGAATAGGCGTATTGACCCTAGTTATATCAGTCTTATCCGAGGTGAATATATAGCTGCAAATGCTGTTGTAAGGCGCGACATGAAATCCAATTGACTTTCCTATATTACTTTGTGGAAACTTAAATTGGTGTTTTTAGAAATGATTTCTCATTGTTAACAATAAGTGACTAACATTGCTACCAGTAATTTTACAAATAAGACATCGATTTAAAAACGATCTGCTCAATGATTCGGATGAAATTACCATATTTGGTGAATATACTACTGGGAATATGAATTCTGGGCGTATTTTTTCACACAATCACGACAATAGGTCAATCAGATGAAATGTAGCAACAACTTTTCCTATGGCCAATTTAGCTGACCTTTTTACATTCGTAAGCTGTATTCTGCAACTCCGGGACGCCACTCAGATCTTCCATTGCCACGAAAAAAAACATTTACCTGAAATTAAAAACAAAATTAATGCGTAAATGCCGTACTCACCCCTCCGTTGGCATAAGCTAGAATCACTACGTACGATCAGAGGAGATGATAAATAACATTGTTTAACAAAGCTCTAATGTCAGTTAAAATTTCAATACGGGTTTTGGTTTGATAGTTGTGGTTTGCTGTAAGACCTTTTCATTAGCATGATTAAAGAGTCCTTTCAATGTGTAACACCTGTGTCCATCATGCCCAAATTATTTTGCAACATATTAGTAAGCAATCCGTCAGCGTAACAGTAGTGATATTAGGCCTTTATATACTGTATAATTAAGCATCTCATTTGAATTCGTCTTGCATTACACATACCTAACCATGCAAGACCTGATTTGTCTCCTGTGGGTATGTGTGTTTTACATGAGATGCATAGTAATTGGGACCAATGTAAAGAATAGAATGTGGGTTATCTCACTCAACCTATATCATTATTGGTTTTTGATGGCCTAGTCCTTGCCGAGTACAAGGGCTTATGTACTTCACGAGATAATAAGGATGTATGAGTTTGGAGCTGTGTCTCTGGAGTGTATAATGGCGGAGGAGTAGACATTTGCAGGCCATTATAGCAAGCCATAACTAATTTATGGCAAGGAACTTTAACGGAAACGCTTAAAGCCACAATCGGTTTATCCCGATTCCATGCTCGCTCTCGCAGGTTTTCTCCGGGAACTCCGGTTTCCACATGCTTTCAAAAATCGGTGATTAGTTGTTTGGTTATCAAAAATTTCCTTCGCCCAATGGGGGCTGCACAGATAATTGGTGGATGTTACAATCTAAGTGCGGATAGGTTTGCGTCAGGTTCGGCTGATGCGATCTGATTGTGATGCTTCACCAAGGCAGCGAAATTACAGCACTTAGATCTGGGAAAAAGCGCTATATAAAACACCGAAATTTATTTATTTATTTATCTATTTCAAGTTATGAGTTTCAGGATTGCTTTGGTTTTGGTAACGTGGTTTCCTACATATATCATCCTTCCTAAGCTCTTGACTGAAGTCATTATCGATACCTTTGTCTTTACCCCTTGTTAAATATTTAAAACTTGTAAAAAACAGTTTCGGTTTTCTTTTCAGTTAGTTACATAATTGTGTGACCACAGAATATCAGGTTTGAAGTTACCTTGATCAAAGTATACAAAAGAAGTTTTTCTCGCATTCACCCCATTTGGTTTTGTGGAGGCCTTTGGATGAATATAAGCCGTCACAATGTATTTTAGAATAGTTGGTTATGAATAACAATATAAATATTTGACAGAAATAGTATATTACAATTCTCTTTGCTACGCTTGCATATCCTATCTTAACTAGTTCAGAACCTGTGATCACAATCCCGGAGGGGGTTCTCCCTGGCTGAAGGTGTGGATTTTCAGTGCAGACCAGTGCGTTCTATTTGAGCGAATTTGGGTGCTTTTTGTGAGAAATTGGTATACTGATGGGTTGCAAAAAACAGCAAAAAAGGAAAGTCAGCATGCAAAAGTCTCCGTGGCATACACTAATTTTGTCGACAAACCCCTCGGGATCACAATCCTCTACAAAGGGGCGAGGAATGTTTTATGGGGAACGTAGAGGGGTAACGAGTAATTTTTAACATTTTCCCCAGGGCAGATAATTACTAAACACATCCACACGCATAATTATTCTACGGACCTTGACAGCCTGTGGCCTCGAATGAGCAAGAATTTGACGACGAGTTTAAAGTGAGGCCCTTCAATTTTCCTGAAACAAGTGGTTAAGGATTTGCTTGTCTCAAGAGTAAAATATATTGTTGAAATACTGAATGCTTTGCTGTAAGTAGCGATACAAATAGTACTTCAATATGTCTGTCTGGTACAGGTCACATCAGAGATAGCTTAAGCATCTTTTTGCAGGTCATTTTGTACTAGTTCAGCGCTCTATAAATCTATGCAAAATTATTTTCTTTGAAGTAGCATATTTTTGTCCAAAGAAAATAAATTTCTCATAGAGTTAAACTTGTCAAAAGTGACCTGCAAACAAAATGACCAAGTTACCTCTGCATGCCAAACTTACCCCTTTTAGGTCACGGGTGTTAATGGGCTATTCCAGAAATTAAAGGCACCCCCCCCCCCATATTTTGCTCTGAGAATTCTATACAAAATATATATTTCACAACCCTAAAGAAGACATGGGAATTCCCAAGAAAAAGTCACCTAAAATGTGCCTGTCTTCTTTAGGGACACTGGGAATTCCCAATTTGTAATCATTTTATTGTCAAAATGGGAATTCCCATTTTTTTGGATCAAATGTTGGTCTGGAAAATCCCAAAAATTTATGGTACAAACTTACATGTCTTCTTTAGGGGGGTGCCATTAATATCTGGAATAGCCCAATATAAGTGGTGCTCTAGTCTTGCAAAATCAACCCAGCATATTTTTTCAAAGACTCTTGTTAATTTATCTATATGTTTCAAGGTTTTTCAAGCTTTCAATCGCTACATTTCAATAACAATGTTTTTCGAAATGTTCTACTCAATTTATTAAGACTATATTCATGGAGACAGCCAGATAGGAACACGGCATGACTGTGTAAACATACTCATTGTATTATATTATAGTTAATACAGAATTGAATGTATAAAATAATAAATATTTGTACGTTAGAAGGTAAAATTTGTGGCGCTTTAAAGTTTTTTGAAGCTCTCAATCACTATATTTCAATAATAGTGTTTTTCTAACTGTTCTACTCAATTTGTGACCACATTCATGGAGACAGACAGATATGTACACAACATGACTGCGTAAACATACACATTGTATTAAATTATAGTAAATACATAATCATCAAATAGTAAACACAGGAATTACTGCTTGGTAAATCCCTTGGCCGGCTCCCCGTCCCTTAGGACACCATATTAAGAAGCCCTTCGATTGGCAATGAGATATTACACCTCCGATTGAGAGCTAATTTAGGGGGGAAAGAAAGCTATCCTAACATAGTATAGGCAACTGACTAGACATGGCAAGTAAAAATCCATAGACGGAATATAAAATACAAGAACTTGGAATGGGCAGAACAAGCTTAGAATAAGTACTTATAATTGACCTTCTCGGTAAATCCCATAAGCCTTTGCGAGTACACCTGAGATGTCGTAATTTGACGTCACGCTGACTCGCAATGCGCAGTAACGATGTGCAACAAACGATTTGCGCATCGGAGCAGATCGGCGTGACGTCAAATGACGACATCTCAGGTGTACTCGCAAAGGCTTAAGGGATTTACCAAAAAGGTCAATTGCCAGACAGATGGGGTATTAATTGCAATCACTGTTCTCATTGCCTTAAACTTCAGGGGGTGTGAATTTCAAATGGGGATACCTGAATGACTGAATCCATTTGTGCGAGATTAAGGTCATGTCTTCCATAGGGCATTCAACTGGAATAGCCCAATACAGCATTTCTTTTAATGGGGTAATAAGTTGCCGGGTTCACCCAATTTTAAGGCTGTTCGAATAAGTAGCAGCAATTTACTAAACTAGACTCCATTGAAAAAAACATTCTGACGACGTTGGCAAGATAACAGCATTTCGGTAATGTCGCTAAGTGGCATATATCTGATGCATTTTTTCGTCACACCATGTGCCACGCAGTCTCACTAAATGACTCGCTTTCTAAAATGCTAACATCTCAGGAAATTATACAAAATGCAAAGAAGCTGGAATCTATTCGGAAAACAAGCAACCAGAATCGGTTTTTCCTCAGGTAAACCAACCCAAACGTGCTTGCTGGTTTTTAAATTCAGTTATGCTGATAGACATTCTCAATCAAACATTTACGTTGTGGTATAGGGTAACATATAATGTATGCAAGGACCCCACATGCTAACATCATCGTTCTTTACAATCCATATTGAGTTTTTTGTGCGACAAATTCTGGGAGTACATCGTATATCCGTTTGTCCTCATATAAACCTCTTACTCCGTATTTATTCAAGAGGCAATAGTCGTTAATTTGCAGCAGTTGTTGGTGGCTCTGGGATTATAGATCGTTTACAATGATTTTGGCTCAGAGATAATTCTGTAGTCAATACTAAGGACAAAAGGAATGTTTTGAAATCCATATGTAAAAGGCCCCGTTTATTGCAAAGGTATTTAGGTAGGTGTTTGGCTCCTGAATACAACTTTGACTTTTATCTCAAAAACTAAATTTAATGTTTATTGAAAAATGGTTTTCGGGTGTTTGGCTAAGAGCTTCGACTTTCATCTTAAAAACAACATGTTAAGACCTGTTTATTGACAAAATGGTATTCGCGTATTTGGTTCCTTGCTAGAACTTTTATCTCAACAACAATATAGATGCACATATTGAAAGAACAAACCAAATGTTGGTGTGTTCGTCTCATTCTGAATAGGTATTCATCATCATAATCATTCTTTGGCTGCGCTGCAGGTGACCACAAGATTCTCTATGCACAGCGATATTTGGCAAGTCTGCTCTGTTTGAATGCCTTGCACACGTTGTATGTATAGGTGTGTGAACGTCCAGGTCTCCTTTTGCCATGAGGTGGTATGCAGAAAGCATAATTTCAAGTAGGGACTTCCTCTGGCAGATGAAGGATGTACCCTAGGAATCTCAACTGGCAATCCCTTATAAGAGGCTCAGTATTGGTCATATCCTATATGTGACACGATCTGGACCATGGGGGCCAAAGGAGGCATTTTTTGAAAATTGAGTTACTGTAATTATTACATTAAACATACAATATGCTATCATTTACTGAAAACAGCAAAGGTCTAGCATACTTGGTCCTAAAGTTATGACATTTTTTGATGTCTATTGTCTTATGTATTTTATTGTTTTTTACTCCACATTTTTACCTTTATCTCAGTTTCAAATTTGCCGCCTTTGGCCCCCATGGACCAGATCGTGTCACATATGATAGTGTTTCTGACATGATCTGACCCTTAATTTGCCATAAGCCCATAATCCTGTAGCAGGAGATAGCAAAAGCGTTGATTTTGCTTTCCATCTCTTGTGATAGCATTGCAATGTATTGAAGTATAAACTCCTCAACAAAAGTTTGGAAAGTTTTTTCAAGCATCTGTATCTCCAATTATTTGGGACATATTGATATCGTGTTGCATATCACTGGATAGCTACAATACTCCCCTTTACAATGACACCCCATGTGAAACAATAACACCTTTCACACCTGAGTACACGCCTTGTGAATGTAGTGGGGTCTCAAACAACGTTAGCCACTAACCTCAATAGCGGGTGGAAAAACCACAGGCAGCCACAATAGTCAGGCACCTTCTCCTTATGCTGCTCACCTACCTGGTTTACTGTGGGATGGCATTCCATTCTTCAAAAAGGATTCCGTGCAGGTCATGTGGTTGCATATGGGCTTCTCTGGCACGCACTGCACGTTCAAGCTGGTCTCACAAGTGTTCAATCGGGTTGAGGTCTGGCCCCCGGGTCTGGCCTGATGGCAGGCCAATTTGACTCTACTCCCATATTCTGTAGGTAGTCGTTGACTACCGTTGCTATGTGGGGCGAGCGGTGTCATCTTGGAGGATTGTATAAGGTCCCAGATTGTGAAGTTATAGGATTGCTTGCTGCACAGAATAATGGTCAATTTGGCAAATTCTTTTTGAGACCCCACTACATTCACAAGGCGTGTACTCAGCCGTGAAAAATGTTATTGTTTCAAATGGGGTGTCATTGTAAAGGGGAGTATTGTAGCTATCCATTATATGCAACACAATTATGAATATGTCACAAATAATTTGAGATACAGATGCTTGAAAAAACTTTCCAAACTTTTGTTGAGGAGTTTAGATATAACATTCAAAATAATTTCAGCCTTTTCACAGCTGCGCGTTGCACAAGCTGTATTCCTCAAGGCATTGTTTTAAAAACCTTTTCAAGTTACAAGCGGGTGTATGTAATATATACAGAGCATTGACCACAATTACTCCAGAGGCACTCAGGGGGAAATGTATTGAGTCCTTCTTCTTGGCAATATGGAGAAATATTTTGGCTATAAACACATAAGCGATCACTGTCATACGTCAGTAATAAGCTTGTGTTTTTGTAGTATGCATATGGTTAAACGAAACCTACCTTTGGTTGTATAAATTTGTATAAATTTTCACTGCGTGGAATAAATAAAGTTGAAGTATTGAACAAAAGTGAATATAATAACAGGCGACTCCACAAGTGGGCTAGATCCGCGTCAATGTGTACTTCTCTGATGTGAATTTGGCCTTCGTTGTGCACAAACAAATGCACCCCTGTGGAGCTACATTGCATCATTATCAGTCAGTCGTGAGCATGCTCAAACGCTGCTCTGTGCGAAAGTAAATATGCATAACACGAAAAATTACACAACTTTCAAATTATCATGCCAACCCATTTTACTTGCATGTTGCAAAATAAGAAATATATTTAGTTTATTTAGATGGATAAATAGCGTGTTTTTTGAACTAGCCAATTTCAGTACAAAACTCGGAAAAATACAGCATTTTCGGCGGTAATTCAAATAACACATTCGTATAATCCAAAAATATGACCGGTACAAAGGTTTTGAATACCAATACCTCAAAAAATCTGTACGAATTGGCGTAAATCGACCAGGAGGTAGACACTTTTTTGCAAAGGTCAAACGAGGTTTGAGAACAATCAGCCCGTGACATTCCTCTGTTTGAAGAGCTCTAATTTCTTTATTTTTACACGAAAAATTATGACTCTCTCAAATTATCATGCCAAACTGGCGAACTTGCATGTCGCAAAAAAAGAAGGAAATCATAGATTATTTTGAGTTTATTTTAAATTAAACGTGTGTTTTGCATCTTAGACGTCAAAGGTTAGGCGTATTATCTTAGGCATATTTTGAAGGTATCCGCCATCCATATGCGTGCATCAGTTACGCGCTGCATGGAGTGCAGTTACGCGCTACTGCTGTTTTTCGCCTCGCAACAATCAAACTATCGCATCGCGAATATCGAACGTTTCAAAGTTTGCTTCGTAAAGCCACACTAACGATGCGCATTTTAGAAGTACACATAGTTTTACTACCCGTAGGGAGCCGCCCAATATATATTGTAAATAATTTACGTCAAATCTTATATCCTGTATACTGCAACAACAACTCATCGGTTATTCATCGTGTCTTCAGGAATAGTGCATTAGATTTCGCCTCTAAGCTCCATTAACAAGAAGTCTTATTGCTATCCAAAATCCTCTTTAAATTGTACTTGAAAAGACACCAGCTAATGGTACGAAGCCTTTGCAGATTTTGCCGACATAATTATGCTTCAATGAGTTTATATCAGAATGTCATCCCAGAATTCAACACTTTGCAAAATTTTCACAATCAAATTTGCTTAAATCGGCTATCGTCGAGCCCATCCCCAAAAATATTCCTTAGTCCTGAGCAAAAACATTGTCTATAACGAAAAGAATTGATCCCAGCTAGAAGGGTTTTTTTATTGGCACTCCCATGGGCAAGCACGTCTCATCTACATGATTCTCAAATGATTTATGGAATGGCTTGTCCACTATGATGGACGACAAGTGTTTGGGGCCCTATGGGTTGGGCATAGAGCATTAAAGAGACAATAACATCTGCGCTCTTTTCGGTTTACTTTTCTTTAAAAATTTTAATAGAGTTGATTGTTGCAATTTGCAGACTATAATTATTGTATGTAATTTTACAATGCATGCCGGGAATGAAAGCAACACTTCAACCACAATTATCACATCAAAAAGATATGAATTAATTATGTCTTAATTTCTATAAATGAAGAGAATACATTGAAACCTCATTTCTATTAAAATAACTTTTATAATATGTACGGTGTAAATTACCAACTGAAAATGCACAATATTGTAATTTAACACAAAAAAGTATGAAGCATATTATCATGATTATATTACAGATAATGATTAGAGTAATTGGAAGATTACGTGGTGATTGAGTCATATATCTTAAATTCTAGTAATAAGCCGGCATCATAATCACCCTAACGCTCTATTTTGTCGCTTAAATGAGCAGTAATTATATAAATTTAATTTTTAAAGCAGAAATGGTTCAACTATTCTTTATATAAAAAAAAAGGATTACGAGTCGTGTTAAACTTATGTTTG
The DNA here is from genome assembly GCF_039555335.1 of Amphiura filiformis. Taxonomy (NCBI): domain Eukaryota; kingdom Metazoa; phylum Echinodermata; class Ophiuroidea; order Amphilepidida; family Amphiuridae; genus Amphiura; species Amphiura filiformis. The sequence goes on from NC_092643.1 coordinate 30,210,950, forward strand.
GTGACTTTATCTACCTACGATGCAAAATAGCGCGTATTACTTTATTAGTTAAGTGTACACAGCAAAAACATGTTGAGCAGGTGCTCCACACATTTTTCAATTCATTCGACAGTTTTGGTTATACCCTATAAAAATACCTTGCTACTGAGCCCCAAGACTGTGCCTCTCATACGTATCCGTCAAGTAACGTTATGCCAGTATCTTCGCCTTTTGCATAATGTCTGGACAGAAGAGGAAACCCACAGGGATTTCCTTCCCATACTCCCATGTTGCCTCGCTCTCGAGACATACCGTGTTTCATATTAACACTTGCGGTGCATCATTACAGGCTATGTAGACGTTAACCCTTAAGGGTGGTCAGTCACGATGCACTTAGTCTATCATGAAATGTCTGCAGTTGACATTCATTACCGCCATCAAAAGGAAATAAAAACAGCGAAATAAATACGACATAATTTCCTGTGGGTGTTTTGATTGAAGGTGGAAAAACGAAATAACGGCGGTCCCATCAATCTCGTCTTATTGTATGTGTCTCCACACCTATGGACATAAAATAGAGTTGTAAAAACTGAGTGCCTGCATGTTATAGCAGTTTTCTATTTCATTTCTACCTGGCCTCATACTATACAGGAAAGTCATCTGTGTAAGGTTTGACCAGCAGATGGAATGATGCCAAAAGAAGTAACTGTACTTTACTCAGAAAGGTTATGTAACTTTGGTATTCCAAACTAAATAACATTCTAACCTATCCAATGTGCTACTAACAAACATAAAGACAATTTAAATTAACGCCAGTTTAACAAAAATTAAAACGCGTAGACAAGCATCGAACTTACGATCTGCGTGCTAGGCAGACATCCAAACCACTAAATAATGAAAGACAGAGATAAAAAAAAAAAGACTAGTTCGCGTCTGAAATTCTGACAACTAGACAGAAAATGCCGTACTGCGCAGGTCGGCAACCAATCACGGCGCGCCTTTGTCCTGACGTCAGACGCGAACTAGTCTTTTTATCTCTGTATTTCATTATATCGGCTATTGCAAAAATTAGTCAACCTGTTTTGCTATGATCCAATTTTGACATTATGCTGCAACTTGGAAATAAAATAAAATATAACCATCAGTTGTCCTTTCTGTTCTAGCTGCTATCAATTGGGCAACAATATTCAAGTTTAAAACTGCAATTTGGAAATACAATTAAACCAACTAAGGAAAGTAGAATATAAAAATATGAACAAAACAAAACGACGGCATTAGCTTGCCGTGAACAGTAATACACACTTTGGTGTTGCATTTTCCTTGTCATATTATATTTTGAAAAAGCAATCGGGTTTCTCTCGAAGCTCTTTTGAGCCTGGACATCCACTCCATGAAGTAGAACATGCCACTATATATTGGATATTATGCAGCATCCGATCTTTAGAAACATGTGACAATAACCCCTTGTTAGCTCTTATTCTCCACTGAATACACACCTTTACTCACATTGTATTATGTATCCCAGACGGTAAAAACAAGTACCATGTGTTTATTAAATATATTAATACAGAAAAATATTTTCCTGCGGAAAGTCGGTCATCGGATGAGCAAGTCCTCAAATGACATGAGCAAAATCTCAATATTGAGTGCAAAGTTCAATTGGCTTTAACAAACATGAGTTGATATTCGGAGTAAATAACGAAATATATATTGCCATTGACAAATCCCTGAAACGATTCTTGTCACATAAATATTCTTATTGTAAAGCTTAATAGGAAATGCCTTTGCCTCAGCGAATCTCAGCAGTATAGCATATGAATAATTATGTGATATTTAACAGCATCCCATGTCTCAAGACATGCAAATGTTACCTGTTATATTCTCTGTGGAATGAGCAACCTTTTTAACATGGGATGTTGCACTCCAGAGGGACGGAATAACCAGTAATCCATTCTTATGTGATACTGTATATATTGGATGGTTTCGTATCAGCCGGGGTCATGTAAATCATTCAGGCATGTTTCTCATAATCAATCATCATAAAACAAATGTTAGTTTTGAAACCGAAACCTATTTCTTTATCTTCATCTCCAATACGTAGCAGCTGGACATACTATGCTAATGGGTTACCCCAAGATAAGGAAAAGTACTTTACTAATGATAACATCAGCATAATGCTTAATCTTAGAGCAACCATGAATCCCCTGGAGCAATACAAAGACGACATGTGTTTTTAGCATCTATAGATGTTCGTTAATGCAAAAACATGTCGTGGGTACGCATCATTAAATACAGCCCAATATACACATTGACTTGTGTTATTTTACCTTTATAATTTATTCTAACTAAAAAGGTATACACTTATGATTACGTTTTTATAGGTGTAGTTGTATTCGAAGGCTTTATATATAGAAGAAAGTGGCAAAAAATTGTAACTTTATTCCGTGATATTCTGTGAATATAAAAGCCTAAAGTCGTTACCTATCTCAGCAGACGTGCCTAAGTCCTTTTTCCTTTCCTAAGTATTTCATGGGTTAACCCTATGAGAACTACCTGCCTATTGGTCAAAAAGAAGTTTTCATTATCAATTGGACCAATCAGCAACATTGTTAGAATAATTTCACCACACACAAAAATTGGGGTGAATTATTTGCAAAGCTCCATTCTGATTGGTGATTAAAGTGAAGATATCATGTAATTGACCAATCAGAGGTAATGTTAGATCGGCAGGTAGTGCTCAGGGGGTTAAATTATCTCTCGTCTGTAACGGTTCCCGCCAATACAATACAGCAGCATTATTGCAAATGGACGTGTAAGCAAGAATTACTTTGCCACCGTAATGACGGTTATTGACTTGAGAACAAGTTATGTCTAGTGAATAAAAGCTTATAACTAGTCAGCTGTAAACATAATGGCCTCAGTTGCTTTCTTTAATGTTCCATAATAGATGTTCATTTATTTAGTGTCTCTAAAGAACACAAGAGAGAGAGACGACCGCCATTAATTTTACAAGTGAAATACAGGGTTTGAAGATGGCTTATAAATGGAGCATATCGGTTAAGAATATATTGACAAAAGAGAAAATTATGTGTAACTTTGCATGGAAAAGCATGAATATACGTGTCATGATAAAACGAATATACGAATTCCCCACTATAATCACATTATTGATGTAAGAAAGCCTTTTCGTTGTAAGAAAATGATATTGTTAATTCACATAGATCAATGGTGCAAAATATCATAGTATAAAACTAATGTATCAGTTCTGTTTCTAGAGGCAAATTGTAGTGATCAATCAATAATTCAACAACTCCTCCTATACCTTTGTACAGGAGCCAACCGTTGTTAAACCGTGATGAACCCACACTTTTACTGTAGCGTATACGCGAACGCGAGCGAGACTACGCGTTACGCGAGAGCGCGTAAAATTCGTCATGCCTGGAACCTTTGTGCGTATGCCAGCTTACAAATTGAATTCAGTATTTTTCAGGTAGCGGCTAAACATTGCCGTTTTATTCTGTAGTTTTATTGCTGATATCAAAAGAGAAATCATTGAAGTTATTGTAAGGCTGAGTGGCAATGATTAACTGACATTCCTCGTAAAATAATCGTGAATTATACGATATTTAGCTTTATACGATATACGATATTATACGATATTTAGCTCGGGCAGCTAAACCTGCCCTCGCGAAGTAAACCACGCAGACGACGCGGCCGCATCGTTGTTAAACGGTGATGAACAACGGTGAAACATGATTGAATCCCTAAATGTCACTTACTCCTATGGAAAGTAGAACACCTTAAAGGTTACCATATACGAATAGCAAAATATATATGAGGCATCTTGAATTTTAAAAAGATATAACTGCATTAGGTAGTTCTGATTTAGCTTGAAATTCTCCTGGAAAGAGAGCTACTGCTAATTTTCTCTTTAACCCGCACACGACTCGGGGAGCTGATCCTGGATGCGAGGGTGGGGCCGTAGTGGTCAGCGACAACCTGTAAAGTGTACTGAGGGTTGTGGTTCAACGTCTAGGCGTTGTGCCTGTGCATAGTGCGCTATAAATCACAAAGCGGTTTTTTTAGTTCTAGCCGCTTCTTGAAAATTGCATCATTCTTGTGCATATACCTACTCCCTGTTCCAGAAAAATACAGCTTCTAGTTGTATTTTATCAAAACGATATTATACTGTTTTGACAATGAAACATAGATAATCCTAATCATCCTTTAGTGAGAAATTTTCTCATTCAATGTTTTATAAGTACGAAATGTCATATATTTATATAATGGAGTATAGTATGATTCCCTGATCTCATTGCAAATCGTTGCGTCAAAGTCAATTGACTATACCGTAAAAATTCGATAATAAGCATATGTGCCTTTTAACGAGTTACTCGGACAAAAACGAATTTTTAAGGTAGTTTTTTATATACTTTTTGATTGCGATTTTTTTTAATTTACTAATATCTATTACACATATATTTATAATTAAAAGAAAAAAATGAAAAGGTTAACCCAACTACCCTAAAAATTCGTTCTTGTCTGAGTAACTCGTTAATAGGCACATATGCTTATTATCTAAATTTTACGGTATGACTCTATTCGTTCTTAATATAATGCAATACAAGAAATGTAATAAGTGGCAATAAAATACGACCCCTCCGCTTGTGAAAGTCTAACATTCAAACGGACAACCCTGGACATTGCTTAAGGGGGTACTACACCCCTCGATAAATCTCGAATCCAGTTACTACAGTGGAATTTCAGTGACCCAAGACGAGCGGTTTGTTATTTATGATAAGAAATAAGGTACCGCTAGGATGTACCTCATTTCCTATCATATATACTGAACCGCTTGTCTTGAGTCACTGAAATTTCAGTGTAGTAATTGGATTCCTTGCCCCAATAATATACATAACTTTTGTTACCAGTGTGTTATTATTTTTGAGAAAAATGCAAAAATAGTCACAAATTTACCACAGGGTGTAGTACCCCTTAAATATGCCTTATTATTAGATATCATAGTGCCAGTAATGGATTGAAAACAAATCGAACCCAAGTAGTTCAATACGCAATTGATTGACAACTGAAAATTAAATAAACTTCATCTGTCGTTCGGCACAACCAACCGCGACAAAATGGGGCAAAATGTGGACACGCATTTACAAAACCACTCATAACACTCCTAAGATAATGCAAAAATATGAAAGAATTAATATATTTATACCCATTATTAGAACTTACGCTAAAATGATTTATAAAAGTGATACTTTTGGGATTTTGGCATTAAAAAAACAAGCGCAGTTACATACATTCCCCGATTTTTTAATGTTGTTTCTGAGGGGACTTAACGTAGCTGAGAAACACATAAATGTATGAAATCAGACGAGCCTTTCCCGGCGTTGTACATCCATATATTCCTCATGGCAGCTATTGCTTTAACTTTGCATACACACGCATTTTTTCACAGGTCCAAACAGTCCATCAGGTGCAACATCTGGCACTGTTTATTCAGTAAATGTAAAATTTGTCAATGTTTGCACAACATCCATGTCAGTTACGACAAATGTCATAAATTGACTATGCAACGATGCTTAAACCGTTTAAGGAAGGAAAATTTCGGCTGCAGTGCATAGATTATAAAGGAGTTGCCAAGCAGCTCTAGGTAGTTGCCGGCTGCATTTGTAATGTTTATTGTTACGAAGAATTGTATTTATTATTCAGACACTTCTTTTGTCGAATCGCTTGCTTTCCCGGGGTGCTTCGTACTATGCTCTGTAATGATCTGAGTCATATGGTTGGAAAATTACACAAAATTCAATGAGATATTATAACAAAAGGCTACGACTCCCCCAAGAATATCAAACAGGTTGGCGGCAAACGCAAACCCAAACATTTCACCTGCAGTAAATATTAGTCTTGTCTAGACCAAATGAGTTTAGACGGTGGCCTCCAGTTTGAATTTACTTCGATCAATAGCATAAAATAGTGACAAAACTCACATGGGAAATTGTTGAAGACAAACTCTGTCTCTGTAAAGTATTGAATGTCACAAATTGTAAGGAGTATAATGCGCTAGACTCTTTCATCAACACCAAGGTAAAGTAATCTTCTTTGTTCCCATACAGTTTATTTCCTTTTATACTGTATTCCTATCTATCCTTTCTCTAATGTAGTTTCAATGCACCCTTAATGCGTCACTATGTCAGACGTGTGGGAACAAAAAACAGTGTCATTGTCACCGGTTTACCTCTTAGATATAGAATGAGGGACACGGACTAAACATAAAACTGAAAGTAACTTAAACATAACTCAATAATACAAACTTATTTTGTACATTTTGTTTTCTTACTCTTACGAATGTACTTGCAGAGCTTCCTTAGAAATCAGTGTTTTGTCAATGAAGGGGCTACCCTGCCTTAACAACCTTTAAATAAGTAAATAATAGATGTGTAAGCTTGACTTAAATAGGTCAAAGGAAACAGTAAAGGAAATACACAAGTTTAAAAAGTCATTAGATACCGTAAAACCTCGTCTACAAGCATATAGGCTCTATATTATAGACTCTATATTATAGAGTGCTTCTGATGAAAGCTAAATTAATCCAGGCGCCATTATGGAATTTCAGCAAATAAATTACAGATACAAGCATATACAGTGGTAATATAAGACCAATCCATTGTATTGGCATATTTACGCGTGTATCGTATTAATTTAGCTTTCATCAAAAATAATATAGATGCTTGTAGACGAGGTTTTACGGTAAACCACTTACTAGTCATCCGCTAACTTCAATCATATTCTTCTCATTCCTGATAATAAAATGAATAATGTGTTTGAATGTATTACAAATATAAACAATCTGTAAAAGATCTCAAGCAGCCTGTTTGAATTTTGTTAAAACTTGAAAGCGACATCGTTTACAAAACGCGTTTTAACAGTGCTGTGTAAATATGCTGCTTTGTCAATATAGCTCTCAATACAACTGTGCGTCAAGTGAAGAGTCTCCCAATAAGAGCTCTAATCATGACCTTTGAAGTAGTATACCCTTATGTATTATATAAAACAATTTAATGAAAGAAGAATATGGCTTTCAGAGTACGCTAATACTCGCATCTGTATTATCGTGGGCTCTCAAGGGTTTGGAAACCACGATATCTCCCATACACGTATATCCTTTTTAAAGTTTTTTTTTTATACACCAGCCTTTAGCGACTAGCGATTGATCACCAACATTTGAGCTTAATCGTTTCTTTTGGGATTCTAATCAATCGTATCGACAAAATGCAATCGCTCTTGATAATAGAGACTGGGGTATGAAATGAGAATGATGTAGATAACTATCATATTTTTTGATCCGAATGAACTTTCTGCTGAGATAGGAGTGCTCACTTTCACTTTGTCTGAGCTCTGGGAATTGTTACCATTGTTCATATTATAGTTATTTGGCAATTGAATCAAACCAAAGGTTATTTTTGGAATACTTAAAAAGTAAGATTATATCTGTGGTTCAAAATGGATTAAAATTATTCTAATAATGGATAATCCCACATCAAACAATATACAAGTTGATAATTTAGTATTCTGAATGTGACTTCGATGCTCACGTAAGTATTGGAGGACATCATATATAACATTAAAAGTCGAAATTAGTTATGAGATATTGTTCCGAAGAGCTACCCGCTCCAGCTTGTCCATGCCATGCCATGCTCTCGCAGTATCAGTTTCTAGAACCATATCTACTGGCAGGACCTTCATCCACAGTGCAGTTCACGTTTGGAATAGCCTACCAGATGGAGTAGTCGGAGACATATCTGACAACAGCACACTATCCTTCAAGAGCAGATTGCATCTTATTTCTCGTGTCTGGTGCTTAACTGTACCCCTTCACGTGTCTGATGCTTTACTGTACCCCTTCACGTATCTGATGCTTTACTGAACCCCTTCACTCTTGTTGTCTGCTGTGAACCACTGATTGGTCCATGTAGTTGTCTTTTATAGTGCCCAGGTTCTTATAAGTTCTTGACCTGTGGTACTCCTCATGGACTATTGTTCATTATAGCATTTTATAATACATGGAAATAAATTTCAAAAATCATACTTTTGAACTAACACGAAATTTGCGTTCAGAAACAGTTCCTTTTCAAAACTGAGTTACGTATCTTCCAGAGAATGATTATAACATTAAACCGTCTTCTTTAAGAACAAATACATTATAATAAGCTATACCAAAACAGGCACACCGTTTTATTATCGGACGTGAATGCAAGAAACTATTTCAGTCAAACTATTTAACCTTTAAAGGTTCATGTTTTTATACCTAGTTCTGTCAAAATCATTCTATATATTGAGTCTGGCAAGTGCTAACTGAAATCTTACATTGCTCTAGCTTATGACCTACTAAATACTGCTGGAGAGACATCTCAATTGTCCAGACAATAACATAATGAAGTAGGTCTGAAATGTAGGTTGAACCACCTTAATGTGGATTAATAGATTGCAAGTGCAAGTATTAAAAGAGACATGAAACGCCAGGATCCACAACATGCTCATCTATCAGGGACACAGTTCTTTAACCCCAATACATTTGTACATTCATTGAATGACCTTTGAAGATTTGGATATAAAAACTCATACTCTACAACTTGAGGTTAAATGTTGCACTATGATTATGTAACTGAGGTTATTGGACTATGCCAGTGAGATGAGGCTCTTGTGGCCCATAGTGAATCGCCATGATGTTGTTAACGTTTGGTTTCGACGAAAAACGTCCATGTTAGCGCAGGATAGACATGTGTCTTTGGTTTTCCGTGAACTCTGCATCAAACTAATGTCAATATACAGGGGAAAGAGGAACCAATCATCGCACACTAGCACAATCAAACATGATATTACAATGAAAACAAGTACCCGCACAGGCAGGTATGTCCGGAGTTTTTTCTCTGGTTTTTCTGCCTTTCATGCATTTCATGTTTCCTTTGTAGCTTCATGTTTAATTATGCTAGTGTGCGGTGCGTGGTTCTTCTTTCCCTGTATATTAAGAATGACAATTAAGCATCATTAATTTGATCTCGTGCGCTAGTTTGTAATTTTTGAATGTTTCTATGTTCCAGTATGCGATGCGGAAGCCTCTTTAAAAAAAAGAAGAAAAAAGAAAAGCGCGGTGATTTATAGTGCGCCACGCACATGCACAACATCTAGACGTTGATCCACAAGCCTCAGCACACTTTACAGGTTGTCGCTGACCACTACGGCCGCACATCATTCCATAAACCATTAAACAACAACACATGGACTTGCAGCTAAGAAGCGCATACCCTAGACATTCCACAATAGACCTTCGTAGCCAGGATCAGCTACCGGAGTTACGTACGGGTTACAACTTCTCTTGTTTTCATGTCAATAATGGAAATTATTCATTCGACAAGGATTTGCATTAACCAGTTCGTTCATACATCAGTTACATAATTATATACAGGGCTCACTAAATCAACACTATGCAGAAGGTTTATTGCGCAGTTATGAAAAGATCAATAACAATGCCATTCTCTTCCCTATTTCGGGCAATTCAAAGTCCATTTCCGTTTAACCTTTTCCCAAATCTGCAAAATCGTTTGTTTGTTTGTCTGTTTGTTTGTTTTATTTCTTCTTCAACCTGGGACACTCAATCAGTTGAAAACACAATAATATTAATCATCTGTTCTACCTTGAGGCCCAGGTTTGAAATCTTTTATAAATAATGATGTCAATGTATTACAATAAAAGAAATAGACAAAGTTATCAAACAGTTAAAATTAAAACGAAGACCATCGTAGAACGTTTTTCCAATAGGAGCTTTAACATTAGCTTCCAAAGTCCAAACGCACCTTTTCCTGTAAGGGTGTTTTTAAAGGTCGAGTTAAATTTGTGTCTGAAACGTTCCATGTACACTAGCTACTGCAGTAGAAAATCGTGTATTAGTATCTATACCTATAGCTCTGCTATTAAATAATTTGTTTCTTAACAAGACTATGACGATTAAGGTAACCCAATCGGAGCCTTATCTATTAGCTTCAAATCTTATGTCTCCCATTATGTATCTCATAGACAGTTGAAGCAGAAAGGCGAATGTCGTTTTTAGAGCAGGTGAATTTACACTGAGTCGCTAAGAGACAAGCGACTGATTTCTGTCCAATCATTGCCCAGAGTAACAAAAGGCAAACCTCATAGACTCTGACTCTGTCAATCTCCAGCGAGTAGTGAGTGACTGCTAACAACTAAAGCCTGATCGTTTCTATTAGTACCAAGAATGCTAAATATGATCATTCTTATTAGATCAAATTCGATCTATGTTTGCTAGAGACTGTGAAATACGAGATAGATCCCTACTACCATACTGTAGTATGGTTGATCCAATGAAACTCTTTCTGAGCGATGATCACAACGATTTATTATTGGATCTATGCTTACTGGAGTTAGAGTGGACTTTTGCTGTGGCAAATAAATTACACATTTCTGATATATCAAAATATGATTCATCACTAACTTACAATATAATTTCACTCAATTGTTAGTTAAAATAAATACAATAAATAAAATTCCAGCATTCTTTTAGTAATGCTATAATCATTGTCGTGCAATAAGCTTTTCATATATTTAAATATTACCTGTAGTGTGTTTGTCACATAATTTTGAAGTGCTGCAAAGCAGTTAGGGATAATGAGTGTTTTTTATAAAGCACTTGCCACTTTTTGAATATACAGTAAAATAAATCTCCGCTTCTGAAGATCTCCTTGATAAATACGAGTGAAAATGTCCTGTTGTAGTTTTACACTACTTAGTAAAGAAATTTTGTGTTACAAGTTTATTTCTCAATGTAGATGGCAATCAAATTGTTTTTATTAAATTTTCGTGAATAAAATTGGCACTTCAGTAGATCAGCAATTTCATATTGCCTTACGCAGAAGCTCTTCTTTGGCACTTGAAAAGACTCCAACTTGCATATAGATGGGGTCATATTTTATTAAAATCTTTTTTCCCATTAATCTTGTGGATACAATTGTCCACAATAGGTATCAGATAGTGTCAGCAAATTGACATACGAAGTGCGCAAATAGTTCCTTTTATTTGAAATGTAGGTCAAAATTATTTATTCATCGAACACAATTTTAGACTTTTCGAATGAAACTAACACAAACGCTTTTTTTTCTGGTAACCCAGCGCCGCAGTTGTTTGACTATGGCACAATTTAGCTTTATAGAAACTACAATCTTGGCGGAAAAGGTTGCCACACCAAAGCATTAATTGGCCAACATCCCTCCCCCCCCCCCCCCCCCCTATTGTAATGTTGATTTGGACAAAATCGTCATCATGTCTACATTTTAGTCTCCCAACATTGAAAGATGGGGGGTGGGGAAGGGGAGGGTCTAAATTGAGTGTGCATGCATTTTTGCAACTATTATACAAAGATAATGCGGTACTGTGCCATATTTAGCTCTGGCGATTGCTTTATTTTAACACCAGCACGTGCTGGTGTGTCAACGAATTTCCGCCAAGGTTGTAATTCATGTCTGCCGATCAACTCCCTACAGCCCCGTGGTTTGTGGCTGGTAAAAGGGTGGCTGAATTATCTGGTGCCTTCATTGGAAAAAAAGGAATCACAGAAAATGGTGAACGATGTTGATACTTTTCTATGCATGGTGAACAAAGTGTCTTCGGAAAGAATGTTTCCTATTCTTAGAACTTTTGAGACGGTTTGCATGTTTTAAAGGGAAAATGTAACCATAGGGCAAGCTGTGATCCGTTGCGTTCAGAAATTTCATTAATTCACTGCTACAAATCGTAATCAAACTGTATACATTATTATTGCTAGATTTGTATAGTGATTGCTAAAGTGTTCTTAGTAGAGCCTTGTATTAATGTGAATATTTTGTTTGGGGTAGGATACTGGACCGTGAGCAAAATGCGTTCTCATTGTATCATACCGTCGTATGAGTTTTTAATCCATATTGAAATTTGTGTGCTTCTCATCAAATGCGCATTATAGTACACGATTCTCATTATAGTCTTTCAAAGTTCGCATCAGTTTACGGTAATCTAACACGGCATCCACATAGAGACTGTGCTACAATAATGTTTCTTGTGCTAATGGCATTAATCGTGTTGTATTGAATAGAGGCACACTGCAAATACTGAGTATTTGTTGGTAAGAAGAAAAAACGCGAGATTACTTTTGTTCCGTAGCGACAATTTTGGTAACCTGTTACATGCTGACATTATATGCAGAATGAATCTGTTCATTCTTACCCATTCCTACGCAAAACACAAACATTAGTTTAATCAAAGCCATTGTAAGGTCGATGTCCTTGTTAAAGACTTTACAGAATATGTCCAGCACATTTTGGCTCATAACTTGCGTAAAATGCTAATATTTTTCCTCTACAAACCAATTAAATCTTAATAACATCATGGGATGGTATAATTACATTAGACAGAATAGCTACATCACTGAGGCATTATGATAACAAAATAATGTAAAGATATATTATATTTTTATTTCAATTTGGTGCTTAAAGAAAGACGAATAATCCTGGAGCAATTATATTTGCTTACCGTAACTTAATCATCTTGTATAATATATTCTTGAATGTGTTTTTAATCGCCATAAGACAACTATATACATTTAATTATTATCAACATTGTGTAAACCTACTAAAGTGAATATTTAATACATTCTTTTTAATGTGTATTTTTCCATCAGTTGGGAACAGTTGAAAAAATACAACCGTTTTATTTTGTTAATTTTTAAGAGGCAAACGGAAGCATAATGCTTATAAAGCGTCTACAGGTATCGATATTTTACTTCTGAAACCTTCCACCTACTTGCAATGAAAAACACAGTGATTCCTTTTCAAGGAATGATTATGTTAATACGATACTTAAAGTGTATCATTATGCTATTTATGTAACATAAAATATCACATGTTATTTCACTATGGTGCATGAAGCGAATTCGTGAAAAGCACGATAGTTTGACTTTCAACAAAATAGCATTGCCTCAGCACTACTCAGTTGTATAGCATGTGTGAGATTATGGGTGAGCCTTTTAACATTGAATGTGTAGTCCAGAGGACAGAATAACCAGTATTGCATTCTTATTTATGATACCACCATATTGGATTGTTTCGTATTATAATGGTAGACAAAGATAAAAAGACTAGTTTGCGTCTGACGTCATCTGTCAATCAAACTCCGAGCACGGTTTGTTTACAAGTGTCGTGATGATATGAGTTGCTGAACACGGCGGTAAAACCGGGCGCCTTATTGTTAATTTTGCACATTTTAACATACAAACCATCTCAAAAGTTATGTCTTAATAGTAGGAAACTTTTTTTGGCGAAGGCACCATGTCCACAATGCCTAGAAAAGTTGCTTTTTGCCTTGTATGAGTACGTATTTTTGCCATTCACTGCTATTCCTTTTCTCCGATCGGCACCAGCCAGATGAATCGACCTTCCTTATACGCGCTATTAGCCAATCAAGGATCGTAGAGAATTTGATTGACAGTGACGTCAGACGCAAACTAGTCTTCTTATCTTTGTCTTTCATTATAGCTCTGGTCATGCTAATTATTCAGGCATGCTTCTCGCGTTTCAATCATCATTAAAAAATCTAGCGTTCAGTTCAGTTTATTTCACCATTTACATAACTTCTACATACGTAAAGCAAAATCATATGATAGGAGACCAAAACAGAGCAGGGCTCGAACATTTTTGGCCACCCTTTACAATAAGTTAAACATTCAGGACGAAAGACAATCAAAAGACATATTTATGTGCAGACAAAGACCGGACAGGACACATGAGACAGACAGTGTTGGCTATGGTTTAAGATTACTTATTACGCACATTAATAACAATTTTGTAATCACGTGATTACAAAAACTAACGAAATTATTCATAACGAGATAATAACTCACATTTTGAAACTTATCAGAATCAGTGAATTTTTGGTATTTGAACTAATATTATTCCATAGTATAGGACCTTGTCGTCTAACAGTGTTACAGGCTAAATCATTTTTAAAATGATGTGCTTTATATATATCAGATGACCCAGTATTATGTGCATGAATCATACTAGCTTTAATAAAATAATTTGCAAAAATATCTGCTAGAAGATCGTTATAAAATTTATACATGAAAATTGCTTTCTGCAATTTGTGGATATTATATCGTTTGAAACCGGACACCTATCTTTTTCTTCATCTCTAGTTCCTATCAGGTGGACATACTATGCTAATGGGGTATGCCAAGATAAGGAAAGTACTTTACTAATGTCAGCATCAGAATTATGCTTAATCTTAGAGCAACCCTTGAGCAATACAGAGATAGTGTGTGTTTTTAGCATCTATAGATGTTCGTTAATACAAAAACATGTTGTTGGTATGCATCATTAAATGCAATCTAATATAAACATTGGCATGTATTTCTTTTATATCCATTTTTCTAAATAAAAAGGCACGTGTTTTTAGGTTAAAAGGAGATATAAAACTAAAATTAAACTTTATTCCGTAAGCTACTGGTAATATAAAAGCATAACATGTCGTTATCTATCTCATCAGACGTGCATAAGACCCATTTCCCGTTCAACCAATTTCGCTTCATGGGTTAAATTATCTCTCCTCTGTAACGATTTCCGCGAATACAATATAACGGTATGATTGCAAATGGACGTAGAAGCAAAAATTACTTTGCCACCGTAATGACGGTTACTGACTTGCGAGCGAGAATAAAAGCTTAAACAAGTCAGCTGTAAACATAATGGCCTCGGTTGCTTTCTTAATGTTCCATAATAAGGTTTCATTTTATGAAGTGTCTCAAAGAACAGAAGGAGGAGACGACCGCCATTAATTTTAAGTGTGAAATGCAGGGTTTAACAATGGCTTATAAATGGAGTATATCGGTAAAAAATATTAACAACTTTATATAACTGTTCATTAAAAAGCATGAATAGTATATGTCAAGATAAAACGGAATAGATGTAATAAGAATATAAGACCACCAGTGGCGGCACCAGGATTGTTTTTTTCGGGGGCATGGGGGAGGCAAAGTGAATTTCAGGGGGGGGGGCAAAATCTTGCGCAAAATTGCCGCAAAAAGTTGAAATTTGCGTAATTTTGGGGGTTTTGCATCCAAAGTGGGGGAGGCAAACTGGGGGGGGGGGGAAGAAAATATGGGGGGATCCACCCTTGTCACCCCGCCCCGTAGCGCCGCCACTGAAGACCAACCGTCATTGATGACTTGTGAAATATAGACGAATCTCCCACCGTAATGACAAAACAAAAAATTTGTAAGGAAACCTTCCTTGTTTTAAGAAAATGATATTGTTAATTCACATGGATCAATGATGCAAAATATCAAATGAAGCTAATGTATCAGTTCTGTTTTTCGAGACAACCTGTCGTGATCAATAAAAGGCACTTACTACTATGGAAAGTAGAACACCTCCAAGGTGTCAGTACAGATTGTCAGACGACTGGCCAAATATGGATGAGACTTCTAGAGTATTAAAAAGATATATCATGCATTAAGTAGTTATAGCGGTTTCATGGGAAAAAATGTATTATTTTTGTGCATGCTTGTATTTAGAGCTACGAACACTGCCTGTAAGTGTAATCTAAACCTGATCTCAAAGCAAATCTTTACGTTACAATGTACTTCCAGTTCCCGATCTTTTTGGAAAACATGACCATTATGATAATGACGAAGCTGAATCAGAATAATGTTTATCCCTTTGAATTTAAAATGGAAACAAATGCATTAAATATAGACGTACCAATATAGGTGTACTTCCATATAATCCTCATGGCAGCATTTGCTATACGTAAGCATTTTTTCACAGATCCAAAATAGGCTAACAGGTGCGACATCTGGCACTGTTTAGTCAGGCAATGTAACATTTGTCAATGTTTGAACTACCTCCATGTCGGCAACGATAAATGTCATGAATTGACTATGCAATAATGTTTGAACCGTTTAAGGAAATAAAAGTTCGGCTGCAGTACATAGCTAATAAAGGAGTTACCAAACAGCTTTAGGTAGTTGCAAGCTGCATTTGCAATGGTTATTGTTACGAGGGTGTTTTGGTATTTTCTTTTTATCTAGAACTAGAGGTAGATTTAGATACAGATTGAACTACACTTTACCATGTTTACATCTTTGCATTAGAATTATCGCTTTTTATATTGTGAAATTAACATGAATGATTTCAGTTTGCGATTGTATTGGATGGTGGTTTCGAGGTCTTGCGAAGTTCATTTTGATCATTTGTTAATACCCAACAGCAGAAAAGCTTAAAATCCGTATAGTGTGCTCACAAGCAATAGTCATTTCATTTTCTACATCCTCGTGTGCTTCATAGTCCGTACCCAGCAAGCATAGAACGTTTTCAACATCATTAACAAAAGGTTAGAAAAGGTTGCCCGAAAACGTTTAAATGTCGGATTATAGAAAGGGTATATATAGGGTGTAAAACGTTTACTTTAGATTAAAAAACATTTTTGATAACTGAATGCAAATATATTCCAATCCAAGATCATTTTATTTGTCATGTTTGTGTGAGACAAAATATTGTTGTAGTCAGTTTTCATACAAAACTTTTTTAATCGTTTTCATGACCTTTATATAAACCGACATTTAATGTTTTTACTAGTTTGAAATGTTTTATAAACGTTTTGTGTTTGCTGGGTAATGGCCTGAGGTCTGATGGTTTAAAAGTTGCTAGTTGCAAAAAGTACGCACCAAAGCTCCGATATAATGTCATAATAAATGGCTACGACTCCTCTAAGAATATCAAACAGGTTGGCGGCAAACCCAAACCCAAACATTACACCTACAGTAAATATTAGTTTTGTCTACACCTAATGAATTTAGATGGTAGCCTCGAGTTTGAATTTACTTCGATCAATAGCAAAAATCGGCGACGAAATTCACATGGGAAATTGTTGAAGACAAACCCTGTTTCTGTAATATATTGAATATCACATATTACACTGAGTATAATGCACTACACTCTTTTATTATCACCAAGATAGAGTATTCTTCTTTGTTCCCGTACAATTTATTCCCTTATCAATGATTTCTAATGTAGTCTCAGTGCGCCACTAATACATCTTTTTTTATTATTATTTTTCAAACGTATATATGATCTTTTACCTAAATCAGACGTGTGAGAAACAAAACTGGCGTCATTGAGTATCACCGGTTTATCTCTTATAGATATAGAGCGAGAGACAGAGATTTAAAATATACTGAAACAAACTTTATACCTTGTCAATACAATTATAACAATATCCAATTTAGTAATTGTTTGTTTTGTAACCTCTACAATAAAGAAAACCAACATAAATATTTTTTATAAACGCATCAAATCTACTGTTTACCAACCATCCATTATGTCTATTCATATTCCTCTCTATCTTGAAAAAAATAAATGATGGTGTTTTTGAAGAACAATGTATTAAAGTTCTCCGACAGCCTATGCATTTGTTTAAATCAACGTTAACAGTTTAAAAGATCGTTTTAACAGTACTGAACTGTGTAAATGGGTCGATTTTGTGTCACACCCATTTCAACCAGATAGCAATTGAATACCCAACCATTTAACCCTATCCATAGCACTATTGTTTAATCAATTTTAATACAACAACGCGTCAAATGTCAAATAAAGACGTCAGAATTCTAATCACGAACTTTGAATCTTACTAGCATTCTTGTATCTTGTAAAACAATTTGATAATAAGACGAATGTGGCTTTCAGAGCATGCTCATACTCACATCTTTATTATCGTGGGCTCTCAGGGGTTTGGAAGCCACCGAGAATTGAACAATATATATCGCCTTACACTTTTTTCAAAATGTTTGATTCATACTCATGCCTTTAGCCACTAGCGCTTACCAACGCATGAGCTTAATCGTTTCTGCGGCTATGAGTATAATAAATCTTAATAGACAAAATACAGTCGCTCTAGACAGAGACTATATTGGGTATGAAATGAACATAATGCACATAACTATCCTATGTGACATGAAAGGATATATTTGCTGAGATAGCCGTGTTCACTTTTATTTTGTGTGGGCTGTGGGTTTGTATTCAGGTTATTGTAACAATAACATTATACTGCTTAATTTGATTCCAAGCCAATGGCTATATTGTAAGATATTCTAAGTATGATTTATATAGATGATATAGATAATATAACAGTTTTAAAACTTCGATGCGCCCGTCATACAAAGTCATAGCAATACGAGTTTAAGTAAAGTGAAATATTATCATGTTATTGCTTTATGAGATACCTTACTTTTGAACTTATAAAATAACAAAAATTTGCGTTAAGAAAAATATCATTCAATCTGAGAATGTGTTATCAAATGAATGATATCTTCCAGATGATGATGATAACATTAAACCGTCTTCTTTAAGAACACAAACATTTAACTATAATTGAAGACCGAATTAAAAAAAGACTAGTTCGTGTATGACTTCCTGTCAACCAGACCAAAATTACTGTACGACGCCTTTGCCCTGACGTCAGACGCAAACTAGTCTTTTAAATTAACTCTTCAATTATCAGTAGACCTCGGTTGTATATATAAATGCGCTTTTATAAATGCGCACGTGACCAGATGGCCAGCGCCATATTTGCATTACATCACTGTCAATCACTGAAATGGCGACCATTGAAGGAGTGGCTACAGTTGTGACCTTGTTTCTGGCAAGGAACATTGGCTGGAGGTTCGATGCTATAAATGTGCAAGGATAAATCATGGATATCAAAGGATCATGATTATTGCACAGCACCCCCATGTACAAACATAACTAATGTTTATTTATTTATTTTTATTTATTTATTTATTTATTTATTTATTTATTTATTTATTTATGCGACGAAAAACGAAAACCCTGTTCTATTTTGAACAAATTGGGAAACAAATTTTTCCTGTACAAATGAATGCCGACCCCAAATTTCGGAAATTTCAGGACAATTTTTGTTTTGTATTTTCTCAAATTGAAATTTATTTACAGATTTTTGTGATTTTTGGGTTATTTAAATTTTTTTTGAAAAATACCAACCGACCGACCGACCCTACTTGAAAGGTCCGTTCGCCCGTAGAACAGGGTTTCTCTCTTTCTCGCCTTACTTATAATTTTATAAATATTATTTGTTCCCCCCCCTTCCCCCAAAACCTCCCCTCCCCCTTTTACACTCATAAATAATTGTTTTTTGCTAACTTTCCCCTTCCGTGTAAAGTAAAATTTCATAAGCCGGTTGAATCAAACTGAACAAAATTGACGTATACAATTACAATATAATACCATGACAATAATGTGTATGACGAGATCTAACTTACTAGCTGAATAAATCTCAAACCATGCATCACATACGTGATTGTACGTCAAATTGTCATATAACGTATGAGCGTGATGTATAGTATACGAGTCTTCCTCAACATCTTTCAGCCGGGATGATTAGATCATGTACAGTCATCTGCGTGTTTATACTCTAAATTGTACGTCAAAGGGTGACAAAGGGTGTACAGATTACCGATTTAGCATGGGGACACAAAAAGGTGCTTAAAAACACATTTTGAATTTGGTTTTTTGTCCATTTGCGAGCGAATGAGTAAGTTAGAGTTGAGGAGGTCGGCGGGGACATCTAGCCTATTAGTTTGAGAGGGTCATTATACCGAAAAGGGCTAAAGTTATAGTTTCCTCAATTTACGTTATAATTAGAGTTAAAATTAGGGTCAGAGTTATGTTCATTGGCGGCACTACGGGGGGGGGATACTTATCTTGACTCCCAAATAAATAAATCCATAACCCCTTCCTTCCGAAGAAAATGACAGCCCCTGCGTTCCCTACGTGCAAACATTATCAAATAACATCATCGGCAGCTACCCAGTTCTGACCTTAATGCCAGTAAGAATCACATTTCGTCATCAATATGGCCAATTGCCACGCCCATTTAGCACGGAAATAATGAAATATAACTTTTAAATCAGCTATATCTAGCTTTTCCGTCATAATTTTTTTTGTCCGTAATGGAAAATCCAAATAAAGAGTTTATCTTTCGGGTCAAATTATTTTGCCCTTTGCAATCAATGCCACTATTTTGCAAAACCAATTTTCCTTGTAACCTGTCATTTTCGCCTATACTTTTGCGTGTGGAATTTGTGCACATCCGGGTACCTTACATCGTTGAACACGGTATGGCGACTTGTAGATGTCACGTGCGCATTTATAAAATCGCATTTATATATACACCCGAAGTCCACTGATTACAAGGTACAACATCTATTTTGGTTCTATAGCGCTATCGGCGTCACGATAGATACCGATGCCTCTTTCTATCGTACCATGAACATTTACATAGTGCTCTCGTTTTTAAGTTAGATGAAAAACGTTAACACTATGCAAATGTTAATTATTATGCTTGATACATCACAAGGGTCTGATAGTGCTACATGGCTAAATTATGCGTGGTGCCTAAGCTAGCAATAATTACCAATGCATTTACACTGTTCTATTACCAGACACGAATGTACGAAACTATTTCATTAAAACTATTTAGACTTTAAAAGTTCATGATTTATACCTAGTTCTGTCAAAATCATTTTATGTGTTAAGTCTGGCCACTACAAACCTCTCACATGCCAACTTACATTGTCCTATCTTATGACCTATTAAATACTGCTGGAGAGACATCTCAATTGTCCAGACAATAACATATACGAAGTAGGTCTAAAATGTAGGTTGAACCTCCGTAATGGGGCTTAATAGATTCGCCTTTTCGGTAAATCCCATAAGCCTTTGCGAGTACACCTGAGACCTCGTCAGATTTTGAGTATTTTTTATTAAATTAATTGCGGAACTCAATAACTCAACACTAAGGTGTATTGTGCAGTTAGGAAAAGTTCAACAATATGAATGTCAATTATGTTCCCTATTTCGGGCAATTTCCAATGCCGCTTAACCTATTCCAAAGCTTGCAATATCGTTTAGAATCTTAAATAATGATGTGACATTGAGGAATTTCAAAGGTTAAGGTATTGCAATAAACAAACAGATAAAGGTACTAAATAGGTAAGTTCAAAACTGTAGAACGATGCCCAATTGGAGCTATAACTCTTGGTTTTTAAAGTGGCGAACGCAAAAGGTTTTTAAAAAGTCGAGTTGAAATTTTATTTGTCTGAAACCTTTCAAGTAGACTAGACATAGTAGACAATAGTGTATCTAGAGCTCTACATAATATATTTATTTAACAAGAACTGTGCCGAAAAGGCTAACCTAATCGAAACCCTAAAAATAGCTTCTGATCTTTTCATTGCTTATAAAATGAACATGTTTACCATTATGTATCTCACAGACAGAAAAACAAATGTCGTTTTAGAGTAAATAAAGGTGAATTTAGTCACAGAGCTGATTTCTGGCCAATCCATGCCAACTCTCGTCTTTATTAAAATGGGCTCTACAGGGCTTGAAACCTCCAAGAATAGAACGAATCATTTAATACTTCGTATTGGTCATAGTCTCTGTTTCTAGCGAGTAGAGATTGATTGCTAAGTTTGATTGTTTCTTAGTGCTTGAAGAAGCATAATACGGATAATTGGATAAATTTCGATCGTTGTTTGACAGAGATTGTGCAATACGAGATTCATGCCTATTGCCACAGTATAGTTAATGCGGTTGAACTTTTTTCCGGGCAATGATCACAACGCTTGTGTTTACTCTAGAAAAGTGGACTTTTACTGTCACAAACATATTACTTTTTTTCTAGTATAGATTAAAATACGAAAATATACCTCTTCTAAATGACTAACCACCAGGAGATAATTTGACTAAATTGCCAGTTAAAAATACAGCATTCTTTGAGTTGACATTCATTCCGAATATCATTACAAACTTGAATTGACATATATTTCTGTGTTTAATATGAACTTACGACTACAGTACCGTACTTGTTAGTCTTTTGAACAGAGTTGTAATGTTGCGAAAAGTTCAAAGCATTTTGGATTGATTATAGAAAAGGACAAAACAGTACCTAGATATTTCTTGTTTTTGAAAATAAATAAAACAAAGAAGAATTTTTGTTATGTTGTCCAACAATTTGGCCCAAAAAGGTCGGGTTTTTTTGTGTGTGTGGAATGTCTCCAAAACTGAGCATTTTTACCCAAATTTGCGTCACATATGGATTCGTCAAGTGATTATCATTCTAAATACTTTATGGTATACTTTTATATACTTTAGACCAACAAATTAGCAGTTATGGGACCCAAGAGTTTCCATAATTCCAGGGTTCAGGCCAACCTTCCAAGTAAAGTTTTGCTAAAATGTTACGAAATGTCCTAGTAATTTAAAAGTGTATTACAAGCCAAGCCTATTAACGTGGTGATTTGTTTCTACTGGACCGCGAGCAAATTACTAAACCGTTCACATTGTATCAGATCAGAGACCGTCGTATGAGGTTTTAATCCATATTGAAATTTGTGCGCTTCTCATCAAAAGCACATTATAGTACACGTTCCTCATATAGTCTTTCAAAGTTCGCATTAGTTTTCGGTAATCTAACACGGCGTTCATATAGAGACTGCGCTACGATATTGTTCCTCGTGCTAATGGCATTTATCGTGTTGCCTGGCCGAGTGCTTCATATCCTGAATAGAGGCACACTGCAAACACTAAGTATATTTTGGTAAGGAGAAAAAACGCGAGATTACTTTTGTTCCGTAGCGACAATTCTGCTAACCCTTTACATGCTGATATTATATGTGGAGTGAATCGATTTATTCTTCCTATTCCTAAGCAAAACACGAACATTCAAATACAATACATTCAACTTAGTTTAATCAAAGCCAGCATAAGGTAGATGTCCTTGTTAAAGACTGACCACCTGCATCTTAAAGCAACAATGTAAAATAATATGTCCAGCACCTAGAGGCGATTACTACTGTATTTATTTTGACCAACTTGTGAAATTGTCACCAAAAACGGCCAAAAATTTTACTCAAAAATCATTAAAAAAGCCTCATTTTCAAATATTTTTTGGGAAGTTGATCAAAAATTTTAAAAAAAAAACGAAAAAAACAGTCCTTGATATTAATATCTAGTTTTTAAAAATTTAATATTTTTGGTTACATTTCCCGAATTTTGTCCAACAATGAGCATTTTTACCCAAATTACTCACAGATGCAGTCATCAAGTCTTTTTCATTCTAAATATGTGTACTTTTATATACTTTAGATCAGCAATTTAGCCGTGACGAGGCTCAAAAGTTTTCATAATTCCAGGTTAAGACCACCCTTAAATCTCAATGCCAACACGTAGGAGATGGTGTAATTACGCTTAACAGAATATATAGTTGTATCCTTGAGACATTTATGATAACAAATATACTGAAATATTATATTTTATTTCGACTAATATACTTATATTTTTATTTGGGGTATAAAAAAACAGTAATCCTGGAGCAAATGTATAATTGATTCCCTAATATTTGATTACCTGTAACTTAACCAAATCATCTTCTATAACATATTCTCAAATGTGTTCTTAATCGCTATAAGACAGATACAATATCAACAAAACTTCACATTTTTCAATCTGTATTTTCTCCATCCTTTTGAAAAATACAAGCGTTTTTATGTGTTGTTAATTTTAGTACGTTGTTATAATAAGTAGATAAAAAGGAATAAAAAACATATACAGGTGCCTGTAGGTGTTCCTTTTTCAAAAACGATTGAATTTCAGGAACAGATAACGTTTTATTCTACTCAATTCAAATACGTAAATTAAATTTCCTGTAAAAGTATCGAATCTTTTTAATCTCAGCATTTTTTGAAACCCTGCAACCACCTGCGAGGAAATATATTATAAATATCCTAGTATTATAGTATTAGATTTAAATTAAAAACACAGGCATTCTCATTGAAAGATATGATAATAAGATAATTGATCATATCGTGCAATTTTATGTAAATAAACATCTGTACATTTTGGAACGTTGTTGCATTCTATAATGCATTGGTAACATTCCAAATTTGTGACTAATATATAGGCTAATTATTAAATGCTGTTTCATATCTGCTATGGCATAGCAGATATGGTACTGTTTAAGGTAGTGTTCATAGATACTTTGGTGGGAGTTGGAAAAGTTGGAACTTCGGACATCAAAAACAATTTTGTCCCCTAAAAATGCAATACAACATTTGTGGTGTGATCAAGCAAAATTAGTCTGAGGTCGCGCATACTTAATTTTCAGTTTTCTCAATCATTTGTAAAGCTACATTTTGCAGAAAACCCCATTTAAATTGAAAAGTAAGTTCCAAAGTTGAAGTGTTTCCAAAACAATAGGCAATTATTTCCTCCGTTTGGCTATATCTGAAAATCAATATTTTCGACTACCGACTGATCTTGCTTGATCAATTCACATTTTCATCAATTGGATATTATATTGTTAATGTGTATTAAATAACGTTTTTGTCTGTTTTTTGTTTGTTTAGTTGGCAGAAATCCTGATGCCAGAAGAAAACTTTCTCCTCCTGTTCCGATCACAAGAAACTCTAAGATCTAGCGTCGAATTCATGGAGGTAAGTCCAATTTTATGTTTCTATTTTTTTGCTATTAAATCATATAACGTTTTTACGAATTTACATTAAAGATTTTTAGAAATGCTTAAATCAAACCGTCATTCGTTAAGTGGAAACCCTAAAAGTGATGACAATTATACAGGTTGTTGTATTTTTGTACTTTAACGCATAAACCAAACATAACTAAATAACCAATGTGGTTGAGGAATATATCAGCTATCATTTACCTTTTGAATTTTGACAATTGACCCCTCTGTTTTTTAAATACAAGAATTTTACGAAACTACCTCATTTTCAATCCGTTCTACAGAGTCAAATATCTATCAACGACAATAGACGCCTCATGCATTGATGATGCGCAGTGAGTGATTAGCACTCCGAATACTGTAACAGATCATAGATTGATGTTTGAATCCGTGGAAAGGTTTGAAAATGAGGGAGTTTCGTAAAATTGTTAAAATGTCAAGAACGGTGTGGTCAATTGTCAAAATTCAAAACGTATGTAATAGCCATTTATTTCTCAACCACACCAGTTATTTATTTACATGCTTAATTGTGTCGTTAACATACCCAAACAATTAAGTTTCCGACGATGTCGTTCTTTCAATGACACCCTGTAGCACTAGCATAGGTTGTGATAAGTGAATAATGTTTAAAATCAATATAATAATAGCAATAATCGGACAGACAAGGGGGATTGAGGTACATTGTTTTAAAAAGACTTCAAATTAACCAGGCAAATGGGGAATATAAATTCTTACGGTGTAGCGTTGTCCATGTTTTAACCTACAAAAGAACATCAATATCTATTCACATAGGTTTATAGCTTTAACTTGACGACGATATATTGTCAACCATAGTAGACACAAAAGTTTATTAATGGAAATAATTAACTAATTAAATCAGTGGAACTACTTGAGCTTTATTAGGAACGTCTGACAAAAGTTCCAGTTTAATATCTCTTCTTTTGACATCATTCTTCTGTCATGTGCTGAATAGGGACTAATAATACTAAAGATTCTCCAGAGACAAATGAAAATAACAAGCCCTCAGTTTCTATGGAGACGTTCTAAGAAACAGCAATATTGAATGTGGCTTTGAAATATAGGTTAAACTAATTATGTTGGTTTCTAGATTGCGAGATTGGGGCAATAACGGAAATCAGAATTATTACTTGACTTGAATAAAATAATTACATTTGTACAGAATATATTGCATTGATAGAAAAGAAGGAAATAATGAGTTTTGGACATGAATTCGTCACCATTGTCGCTGAATAATTGTAGCAACCCCGTGAGCACTACATGCCGATCTAACATTGAGTCTGATTGGTCAATTACATGATATCTTCATTTTAATCACCAATCAGAAGCTTTGCAAATAATTCACCCCAATTTTTTGGGTGGTGAAATTATTCTAACAATGTTGCTGATTGGTCCAATTGATAATGATTACTTCTTTTTGACAAATAGGCAAGTAGTTCTCATAGGGTTAAGGGTTAATAATATTAACCCTAGTCTTCCTCGGGAGGATGTATAGTTCCCAGAGGTATTTTACCCTGTGTGTTAAATTAATCGCCAAATGGCTTTTGCGGATTGCGGGACCATCCTTGCACGGGAATGAGGCGGACCATAAAAACATGAGAATAATGGGGTAGGTGAAGCCTAATGATATGTATACATTTTCCGCGATACGGAAAATGGACGAATTTCACGAAATCCGACGTAGAAAACGGAAAACGGGATTTCATACAGTTGAAAAACAAATAAAATTGAAATAATTGAAAAAGGTGAATTAAATACAGAGAAGAAAAATCTAAAAATGTGTGTCTGTTGTTGTTGTTTTCAATAAAATAAATGTGTAAAAAGTGCGATAAATAATACCCCTACCAACCTCTACATCGCTACCAAAGCACATCCAATATTGCATCATTTCAAGCATTCAGCATGTTCAGAAATAGGATGTATATAGAATCGGCTCACCTAGTTACTAGAATAGACTATTTGTTAATAATGGTACGTTACAATACACATAGTTTGTAATATATTTTATTAAACTTCTTGTAGAAGGGACAAGACATGGTAAAACCAACAAAACACGGAAAGTCACAAGAAAACGGAAAAACACGGAAAGTGACATTTGATAAAACCAAAGATCTTTAAGGATCTTTGAAAAAACGGAATTTAAAAAGTAGAAAACGGAAAATGTATGGCTCTAGGCTAGAGCCCAGTGACAAATATATGTTTCTACAATCATGTTGGGCCTATTTATTGCGTGCATTTGTCCCAAATGTTGTGAGGCTGGGATGCACTCACTTTAATTTAATACGTCATATGATATCATATGGAAAATTTTGCTACTTATTTTGCCATCCCTGAATGTGCAGCGGCGAATAGATTATTTTTAAAATAATATACGGTGATTATTTTAGAAATTCCAGAAGGGGTGGTAGGAAAGCTTCTAACAAATCAACACCTTAATAAGACGAGAATCAATAATGAATGACAATGGCTTATTGTGATTATAGCAGGTGTGTTATCTTTAAGTCCGTAGTGAACGTTGTATGTCTCTATATCGCAACAAGAATGGTAATGTATAGGTACATTAAATATTATAACGTATGTTTTTATTACCTGGATCATTTATCCCATTCTTCTCGCTAACACTATTTCAAATTTTAAGAATATAACGGTTGCCATATTGAGTGCTAACATCTCCTGTCAAATCGATTCAACACTGAATATCGTTACCAACAATTTTGTATACATCATAATTACCCTGGGGCATCTTCATATGTTTCTTTCTGATTATCATCGCTGTAAATAATCCCAGCCAATGTAAAGCCATGGAAACGTCTAGCTAGGCGTTTCAAATGTTACACATTACACCACTTCACCTTTCTTTGTCAGCCTTTGCAATATTAGTTCAAACTAAGTTTAGGTATGCCCGGAGGTATATCTACCTTTAAAATAGACTTAAAATAAAGCAGGCAAATTAAGAATGCATAATACTCCACCGGTATTATCCATCTCTTAAAGTCAAATCTTAACACCGGTCTTACTATGGGGGTTGGTAGGGCCAACCAGTGCACTAAAACGATTAAAGGATCAGTCACCCACCTTTTCACAGTATTTTTTGTTGGACATAAGAACACATCAGACACACCAAATTTCATTTTTAAGACAAGGAATGTACTTCTGATATCAAATAATTTAGATTTGATGAAATTTACGACAAATTATTAAAAAATGACATTTTAACAGTACAAGAAATAAACTTTATGTACTTAAAGTGTGTGTAGCTGGGATGAAAAACCGACCATCATATGAAAATTTTGACCTTTCATATTGAAGATATACATTAAGTTTCCAAAAAGACCTAAAATGGTTAGGTTGGTGACCACTCCCTTAAATAAGCACTCAAATGCCTTGGGCTAATCGTAAATTGATCCTTGCCCCCATTAGCCTTTTCAAAGTATGACGTACATAATAGGAGGGCAGTATTCAATATGGGTAAAACCCGCCAAATGCAAAAGCCTTTACCCATTTCATGTAGCGAAAACAATTTACATACCTTTTTACCTGTTGTAGGTGGTAGATAAAATGTCAACAGTAAGAGGGTTGTTGAGGCCCTGCAATCTTGATTTTTATTTCAAAAAATATTTGAGTGATTTTGAGTTCAAACTTGATATTTAGATTAGAATTGGTGATTTTCTTTCATATTTAGCCAATGGGTTGGTGAAAATTGCATTTACGATTTTGTATTCAAAATTGTTGGCCTTTGTTTAGTAAATATCCAGAACTTCGGAGAATTTTGTGAGAGGCACTGAAGTCATGGCACAGTAATATGGAAAATGTTGATACTTATTTTAGTATCGCTAGATAGAGGAGACTCATAATCCTCAGACAGGGAGCTAAATAAAGAAATATATGTAGGGATACAACACCCCTTAGTAAAACTTGTAAACAAAATACTTGTTAATACTGTATATATTCAGCTTTAACTCCCTACTAACAAAGGCCCATGAGGAAGATAATAGACTCAACCAAAGCAGACACAATAGTTTACTCTCGGAAATGAATGTAAGTAACTAAAGCAGTAGAACTACTTGAGCTTTATTAGGAAGGCCTCAAGAAAGTTCAAGTTTAATACGTATTTCTTTCGGCATCAATCGTCTGCAAAGCGCTGAAAGGGCGACTATACTAACGATCTCTCAAGAGACAAATGAAAATGTTGCTATCGTAACATACCTCAGATTCTATGGGGACATTAAAGATACTGCAGACATTAGCACAATGATTTCTATGGCTTCAAGCTGGTGATTGTGCCCAATTTTATAATTCATGGTGATCATTTATAAACTGCTATGAATTGCATTTGTTACATCTCGCGTGTTTCATCTCGCCCTTCTTTGTCATCTTTGATGTAAATCGCACTAGAACATGGCATAATCTTTACAAGATTTAATATTTCAAGGTTCCTATAATAATGCAATATGATGCACTAGATATAGCAATTAAACAGTATTTTGTAACCGAAGTGAGATGGTACACACTTAATGTGCTATTGACACGCATTGTAACGTGATAGTTTTGTAGTGTCAGTTCCCGTATTGGATGAGGGTCTGTCTACATGTGGAGGAATTCACATTGCAATTTGATATCATATACCATAACCAACAGTGGTAATTTAATAATTATATCCGTTTATAAAAATACTTTTGTTACGGCCACTCTCGGTTCAAACACCTCACACACAAATAAATATTATTTTGTGGGATTTTAACAATATTGATCAATAATCAATGACGCTTGAGTTTATACCAAGAATGATTATTTTTTAAATCAAAGCATATTAATTGCATTGCATTTACATTATCAGTTTGATAAAATAAGAATAAGTATGAGGCTGTTGGGTGCACACCAGTAAATTAGCCTCCATTGACTTTCTGAAAAAACAGGGTCCGGGAAAACGTCATTTTCTTGACTCCAGAGCAACTCAGTTCTTCAGAACTTACACTTTCTGCAAGTTGAAGGTCAGATAAAGACATCCAACGTAGAGAAAATATACGGAGTACAGTAAAATGCCGACTAGATCACCCTATAGCCCATACAGCTTACGCCACCCCACGAATAGCTTGGTGTTTCTGATATGTAACATATCGTCACCCTCATAACCAAAGTGCCTAAGTCATTATTACATGTTTCTCATTTGCAATTTTGATTTTGTGAGTAATAAACCCATAATTAATAAAATTTCCAGTCACATTCATCATTAACTTGTGGAATTCATCTCTTTTGATGTTTTCCACAAGTTAATGAAGAATGCGGCTGGAAATTTTTATTAATTATGAGTTTATTACTCACAAAATCAAAATTGCAAATGAGAAACATGTAATAATGACTTAGGCACTTTGGTTATGAGGGTGACGATATGAAAGTTCAGCCAAATCGTCATAAAAAGTCGGATCTTGCTCATTTTTCACAGACAATCTGTTTCCCATACCTAAATCGGGATTAAATATGAATCGGGGTCTAATATTTGGCCTTTTCTAATGTAATAAATTGAGTCATATTGCGCTTTTCCTCGTTTAAAACACTGATTTTTCCTCCCAGGGTGTAGGAGACTAATATTTACTGATGTGCACTCTGTTGTAATTGTAAAAATTAACAAAACAAAAAAGAGAAGATTTCTACCATTATGGCAGATCCAATAATAGGTGGTGGAAAAGCTTATTGACAAGTTACGTCATTTATCAATGCTACGAGAACCGTTGACCCTAATCAGAAGCATCTTTTGCGAATGCGAATTACACCAAGGATAGACAGACTCACATCACACACTATTGGTGGCGCTATTCGTCCATAGGGAAGTGGAATGTGCATGTATGGTCCAAAAATGGCTTTACTGTGGAGTTCAATGGAAAAAATCACTAAAAATTAATTTTTGACAGCCAAAACCTAAGTGATGTTGACTTATGTTGGTACTGGCATAATACTGGATTCATAAACTATCACATAGTGTAATATATGTTCCAACAAGTCGACACTCTTTAAAGCGCAAAATTTGTGTGTAAATCAAGACCATCCAAAACAGCTTTCTTACAGTAAAGAATAGGAGGTCACCTGGGTCATATACAGTAGTGCAGTAGTGTACATGTGCCTGCTGTCACAACTTCACACACAAAATGTTGGGCAATTTGGTGACACTATTTTATCTGTAACTTATATATGCACTAGAAACATGATTGACCCTTATTGTTTAGATAATTTGATAGCTAAAAATATTTTATGAACATCCCTACCAAGGATTTATCTAGCGTAATCTTACAGTGACATAGATACCCTGAAATAGGTTAGCAAATTTGAAAATCCTTAGGATACTCATTAACAACTTTGATCAACGTATTACATATGGTGATCCATCCTGCAAAGGTCACTGCCTTTTTCAAATACGGATTACACCAAAGATTTATTTAATCTAGCGTAATCTCCCAATGAGATATATAGATACTCCGAAATAGGTTAGCTAATATGGAAATCTTAGGGATACTATTTTATAGTGTCAGACTTGTCGTTAAGATATTAACAACTTTGATTAACATGTAACATGGTGGTCCATTTGAAAGTCACTGCCTTTTTTAAAACCGGATAACACCACGGATTTATTTTATCTAACGTAATCTCCCATTGAGATACATAGATACTCCGAAATAGGTTAGCAGTATGGAAATCTTAAGGATACATTTTAACACTATCATTTGTTAGATTTGTTTGTGAAAATATAAGCAACTAACATATAACATATGGTGATTCATCTTGCAAAGGTTACTGCCTTTTTCAAATACGGATTACGTCAAAGATTTATTTCATCTAGCGTAATCTCCCAATGAGATATATAGATACTCCGAAAATAGGTTAGCAAATTTGAAAATCCTTAGGGTACATAACTAATTTTACTTTGTAACATTTGCTGTGAACATATTAACAAATTTGATTAACATATAACTGACATGTTTGAGGTAATCGTTAATATCAATATGTAGTGTGATCAAGCAAAATCATTCTGAAGTCGGGCATATTCAATTTCCAGTTTTTTGCTACATTTTGCAGAAAACCGCATTGAAATTGAACATTTAATGTGGAAATCTTAAGGATACTATTTAATATAAAACCGCATTGAAATTGAACATTTAATGCCAAAGATATGAACAGTTGAAACGTTTCCAAAACAATATGCAACAACAGAAATTATTGTCTTCGATTGGCTATATCTGAAAATCAATATATCCGACTTCCGACTGATTTTGCACACATGCAATATTATACATAGGTCACGCCAATATTGGTCCATATGTTCACATGCAAGTAACGGTATGCTGAACAATATTAATTAGGGTTAGGGTTACGGATAGGGTGAATAATATTAATTTGGGCTAGAGTTGGAATTATATTAAGCGTATCATTACACCTGTGCACGGGGACACCCATGCTTTATTGACAGTATAAAATGGTTATAAACATAGAGCTATATAGAATGCTGGGTATTCTGTCTTTTAGATTCGTGAGTACAGCATCCCATGTTGATAATTTGTAATTCCATAGAGAATACGGGAGAATATCACATATTTCTAAAGATGTGATTACCGAATAGGGTGCAACTCTACTAGTCTTATTACAAGATTGCCTTACCCCTAACCTTAAACGCCGTAAACGAAGACTGGACTCAAGTCTAGCAAGTTGCACCCTATTCGGTAATTGTACTGAATATTTATTATTTCGCATTGTTCGCTGAAGTAGTCTTGTTGGTCGGAAGTTTGGCAGACACTGAGACACATATTCGCATAAGTTTCCATATCGTATTACCAATGTCCTAGCGTACTCCGTAAATATTTTTAGACAGAAAAATGACGAGGTGAATCGCTTTCAAATTATTCTGTCCCAGATTTGTATTTAACTGGGCCTTAAGTACATTGATGCATTCATTTACATGTAAGCTATAAGCGGGTTATGAATATGCTAATTACTTTTATGCTAAGCGGACTGTAATCGATATGCGTCCATTTATTTTTCAAGCTTTATGTTATACAATGTAGTAGTAGTATTTATAATACAGGATGTCCCTGAAAGAACTGTATCGTCGGTAACTTAATTGTTTGGGTACTTTAACGCCGCAACTAATCATAACTAAATAACTACCGTAGTTGAGGAAAGAATCAGCTATCATATACTTTTTGA
This sequence comes from Amphiura filiformis, assembly GCF_039555335.1. Classification (NCBI taxonomy): domain Eukaryota; kingdom Metazoa; phylum Echinodermata; class Ophiuroidea; order Amphilepidida; family Amphiuridae; genus Amphiura; species Amphiura filiformis. Next base: position 30,243,791 of record NC_092643.1, read on the forward strand.
ATTTTTACAATTTACCACAATTTACCGTTTTTGAAATATAAAAATTTTACGAAACTCCATCACTTTCAAACCTTTCCACGGATTCAAATATCAATCGATGATCTGAATTCGGAGTGCTAATCACTGCGCATCATCAGCAGCGCATGAGGCGTCTATTGTCATTGATAGATATTTGACTCCGTGGAACGGATTGAAAATGAGGTAGTTCTTTTATTTCAAAAACGGAGCGGTATATTGTCCAAATTTAAAAAGTATATGATAGCTGATATTTTCCTCAACCACATCGGTTATTTCGTTTTGTTTGGTTTATGCCTTAAAATACCAAAGTTTCCGATAATACAGTTCTCTCAGGGACACCCTGTATGTTACATGTGTTACTCGTGTAACGATTTACATGTTTGCTAATAACAGTAATGGAGGCAATGCTTATATGTTGTCAAGACATCAATATGACGCTCCATTAATCAGCTTACAGGAAGTCTGCCTAAGATTAGTACTATGTAATGTGTTTTATGTTTCCTGACTGGTCACCAAAAGGGCAATATTCTTAGTACCTAAGGAATAGTGTACATGTGTACTCTTAGTTTTTTGTAGAAATGTGTAATGGCATTGTAAAATGTACATGTTTAGAAAAGTATGTTTAAATTCTGTTCAATTTTGCGGCGCTTGATTTATTTGTCAAAATGATGTTGACAATGACACGGAAAAAGCTTTGTTAACACAAGAAACTGACGTCATACATTTTATTTATTATTACCCTCGATAGCATGACCCAGTAGCATGTTAAAATAAAATAATACCGTATTATTTTTTTAATTGTAAAACTGTTAAATGACTACAATATGATATGAATAACTGGTTGATTTATACAAGGTAAGGGGTACGCAAAGGGAAATCTATACAAAAAGAAATAAATCATTGTTTACTGAAGCTATAAACAACATGAACAACAAGCCAAAAGATATTGTCTTGACCTTTTCTCTGGCGATTTTATTTTACCTTAATCTTCATAAACAAGACCAAAATGTAATTTTCGATGCTTAACAGCCATATTACCTTTCCCCTGTAGGGAATTTTAGCATAGACTATAATCTTTGCTCTGCAGCAAAGCTTGAAAAAAAATTCACCTTCTCAAAATTATAGGTCTGTGAAACACGTCCTCGTACAAAACATTAAATGTGAAGATATATATTTACAAAATAATGTGCCTCAAAACAAAGCCGATATGTTTGTCTTTTGTTCAGATATCATGTAAATATTGTCTTTCAATTATAAAAAGAACAAATTTGTGGACAAATTCTGTTAGAATTTGAGCATGTCTTCTGCATTTAATGTCCGCGAACAAACGGTTAGCCTCGCCCGCTAATATTGTTTTTGCAGCTGTAATTTATGCCATTGAATACACAAGGTAAGTGTATTGTATCTAATAATGGAAGCACTTCTTCGGTGAGTGACCAAATATAACTCTGTTATTACTAGCTTTCCAACAAGACTCTTGGCATGGATATATTAAATACAGATGGTAATTACATAATCCACAAATAACAAGGGAGCAGCGTGGCATACTGGTTAAGGTCTTTGCCATTGGTGCGAAAGTTCCCGGGCTCAATTCCTCGCAGGACCAAAAAGAAAAAAAGGATATCTAATTCCACTCTCCCCGTGGCTTATCTGGTAAAAGCGGGGCAGATGACTCATGATTAAAGACCTCGTTACAGTCGGTTCCGATCTGGGTATTAAGCCCAATTGTTGACTACACTTGCCCGTCCTTGCCATACGACCGAATAGCTTTTCCTGAAACACGCCTTAATATTGAATAAATAAAACGTTTCACCATGTGTTTTAAATGTCACGAACTTTAATGTTGCGGCATGTACGAAAACATGCTAAATTATTGATCAATCATTCCTGTCCATTGAAGGGGTCATATCGTGTCATAAACATCGACTCTGGTAAAATTCTCTACACCTCTACACCTGAATGTTTATTTGCGACACTTTTCTTTAGTTGTAAAATAACAAAATATTTAACAGCAAAGATAAGAATATAAACTTATCTGAAAAATAGTAGGATGAATACGGCTACTGATTGCCTCAGGTTTGCGAACACATATGACTGAAAGTAAAATTGAATCAAAGGAAAGGTTAATGTATTCCATCGAAAATGAATTCCATCGACCAAAATGAAACATAATGTACCGAGTCCAATAAAACCCTATTTTGATTTCTATTTTCAAACCAAAGGCTATGTACAAAACACACTTGTAGATTTCGCTTAACAAACATGCATAATACCGTATGAAGCTTGGCTCTATACATATTGACATTACGTCGAAGACGCATTTATCTGTTCACGTTCACGTCAAACATTGGATTTCAGCTCTGACAGCGCCAGAAGGAATACTTTCATGGAGTCAACGTTATTGATTTGACTTCATTGGGTTTGACCTTGGATGACTGACGGCGATATAATGCAATAATGTTATTCTTATCGCGTTTTCTTCTCTTTTCTTCTTTTTCATTGCAGGCATGGCGAAAGTATGACACAGACAAGAGTGGCTACATTGAATCAGGCGAATTAAAGGTAAATAAAGTCTTTGACATTCTTGAAGGTCATGTATGTGTAGAAAAATTACTACGAAAATGTATTATTGGATTCTAAAAACCTGTCATATTGAAAGATCAGATAATTACAAATTACGATGACTTTCTGCCTCATGAAGTTCCTATACATAACATTTCTCATATATTTTAATGCAACAGCTTCCTCAAATAAAACCTTAACCATTTTCATGCATTTGTAAAAAATGGCGGTTAAAATGGAAGTCGTATTACCAAAGAAGAATCCATTACGAAATACTATGATAGACCTACTCGTCTCAGCAGCAGTAAATTAGGCAATCCTGTTAAATGATCTAACAAATTACTGCTATCCCAAAAATGTTTTGCAATTCAACAAATTTAGTGGTCCCCAAAATCTGTCCATTTAAAAGTCATTAGCTTTTTTGAAATATGGCGAGTACAAAAGTAGAAGGCGTACTTTGATTTGAGTAATCTTTTGTCAGCTGGGAGGCATACAAAAGATTACCCAAATCAAAGTACGCCCTCTCCTTTTGTGCCCGCCATACTTTAAAAAAGGCTGATAATAGGCTTATTTTGGTACTCTTTTGGTCTAATCTCAACAACCTTCAGAATAATAGCCTGCGTGTGCAATATTAGACCCCCTGTCAGAAAAGGATGCACATGATATTTCGTATAACAAATGTTTACGTGAATACGCGAAGAAGCCGCTAAAATACATCGGTAGCAATAAGATGAGACGTGCCTTTAACGTAACGCTGTTATCTTACATTGAAGAACGATCCAAGTCTTTATTCAATAGCTTTTTGTTTGTACGTCTGGCCACAACCAAGTACTTGAAGACATAGGAAAACAACTCCTCTCGTTTCTTTTGATTTCTCTGCAAACACATCTCATCATGAATGACAAACCCTCCATTAAATAACTAGTACAGACCGCTATATAAATAGGTTAATTCAAGCTGATTGATTCCTAGCTCGACTGAGAACAATGGCAGTGAAAACAGCCTTTATATGATTAAATGATCCAAACAGCCGCCTTTGTCTAGCAATTTCAATTGTGTATAATGTGACTTTTTGATATTCCGCCATTTTCTGGAGTCAATAGAATTGTATATTTCCCACAATTCATTGTGTTCTAGTGTAGAGGTGTCGTGTAACATATATGCCTATGACGTAATGTGGACACTGTTACTATATGAATTATGGGATATATGCGCGAGTTACATCGATATACGTGTTTTTCTCGTTTTTACTCGTAATTTTGTCACCCACTTAAATTAAGTGTTATTCTGTGTTGGTTGGAATAGAATTGGGTTAATCAAATTGAATTCATTATATTGTCTAACATTCAATTTCATTAAGGTGGTACTACACCCCTTGATAAATTTTGTGACTAATTTTGCATTTTCTCAAAAAATAACTACACACTGGTAACAAAAGTTATGTATATTATAGGGGCAAGGAATCCAATTACTTCACTGAAATTTCAGTGATTCAAGACAAGTGGTTCATTATGTTGAAAATGAGGTACATTCTAGCGGTACCTCTTTTCTTATCATAAATAACGTACCGCTTGACTTGAGTCCTGTAACTGGATTTCTTGCCCCTATAATATACATAACCTTTGTTACCAGTGTGTTATTATTTTTTGAGACAAATGCAAAAATATTTACAAATTTATCAAGGGGTGTAGTACCACCCTAAGACGAGATATTCAATCAGGTCATTATCTATGTGTTACATTGAAAAAAGAGTAACAAAATTAATTCTTGATGGTGAACATTTAAAGTACATGTTATTTCAATGTTTGACTTAAAAAGCGAACCACAATTATTAGTGGACTATTTTTAACTGGACATCTGCCACAATTAGTTTTGTCGGTTGCATTGATGAAGTTCGCAAACCTCTCAATATACATGCCAGTAGTATTTATGTGGCTACAAAATTGGCTGCACACCCAAACTTCCCGTTGTGTGATGGGATGGGGAGGGGCTAGCAAACTCTAGGACTTCTGAACAGTACATGGGATTTACCACCTTATGCAGCAATGCGGGAATTACTTTAATTTATATACACGTTTTATAAATATAACTTCAAATTTACACCTCTTCCATACTCGATTTATACTTTCAAACTCAGGATTCCAAAGGCACTCTCGAAATAATCACAAATTAAAGAAACATAGACTTGGACTTCGTTGAAGTACCGAATTTAGTTGCAATGGAATTTAGCGACTGTCCTGCTGGGCTGATCATGTACCATTTAAAAACGACTATAGAGGTCTTCTTGTGGATCAAATCGAGGAACTTGTAAATATCTGTTTGAACACCACCTATTTACCATACCTACAAATAACAACATTGAGTTGCGATGGGATCACCAGTTAGCTCGATAATCGTTAACCTTTGTATGGAAAGTTTTGAGTAAAAAGCGTTACAATCATACCCTATCGTTAAACCTAGACTGTGGCTGCGGTTTGTCGACGACACTTTTTTGTATTCAACGTTATCAACAAGTTAGACGATAACATCAAATTCACCCAGGAAATGTGTAAAGACGACACGCTAGTGTTCCTATATAGGTTGTCTGATTAGTGTGATGAACGATGTTTGCCAATGAAAACAAAACTTAAGTATACACACTGATCATTATTTACAGTCTGGGTCACATCACCCATTGATACACAAATTGGGAGTGATAACAATTCTATCAGTACAGAGCTGAAACCATCATAAGCGACCATCCCAGAGGATGAAGACCACATTAAAGAAACACTGAAAAATTGTGGTTACCCGAATTGGGCGTTCCCAACAAAGCTCGCGTCACAATCCTATATACGGATGGTCCGAACGTGTTAAGAAGCACCTCAAAGCTTTTAGGATATCCATGTTGTCCAAACCAAATAACACCCTACGTAGCAAGCTCGTACAAGTCAAAGAAAAATGCTCAAATTTAGTGTGTGGATTAGTGTGTGGTTTTACTGATAGCTCCTCAGCTGCTTATGTTGGTAAAACAAAACAAACCTTGAAAGACAGAATCAATCAACACAGTAGTGATTCTAGATAAGGAGGAACAGCACAGGGAGACGCCAAGGAACCATCTGGGAGAGAGTGAAGCAGAGATCACTAAACAAGAAAGGGGGATTGAGACACAACTCGCACAATATATCTCACACATAAGACCGGGCCATCAAGAAGATTCAAGTATCACATGACCAGCCCAGCAGGTCAGTTGCCTGATGACGTCAAAGTTACAAAGGTAAGTTCCAGACAAAGATTCATTTCAAAACTTCGTGATTAACTAATATTGTACATTGTTCTTTTCAGAACTTCCTGGCTGACGTCATGTTAAAGAGCAAACAAGATATAAGTGATTCACAACTGGACGAATACACACGAGTTATGGTAAGAACATTTTACCAAAATGAGAGAATAAAGGTATTGTTTTAGCCGCTGTCGTGCATCTATCGTCTCATATAGCAGCGGCTACAAACAATACCTTTATGCTCATTCTTAAACACTTCAATTCAAATCAAATTCAATTCAAAATATTAATCATAAGTATAACAAAAGTTTAATGAAATTAAATCATTTTACAAGGAATTACCTATTTCCTATAATCGATCAGTCCTGTTATTGCCATGCACCTCCAATTGGTTCAAATAGCGAGTACGCGTATTACGTCGACTCGCATGCGCAGAACCGTATTATATCGTGTCATATCACACGGCTAAGAACGAATAAGATTACAGGAACTTTCTGAAGTGTTTAAGAATGTTTCATATGCTAAGATATATTTCTGATATTTCAAAGTCCCCTTTATGATACAATAAATGTTGCAGGTGAAGTGATGTGATCAAAAATACCAATGTCATGTTCAACTACAAAATATTCATCTCGTGCATTTTGGTACAGATCTGATCAAAGTGAAATCAAAATAAAGAAAACAATAGGTTGATTACATTATGGCCATTCTTCCATTCTCCTTTCCTTTGTTTCCTTGTTTGTCTCAACGGTTTTGTTGTTTTGTCCTGTATGCTCTGTGAATGACTCGTTGAAGGTCTCTCTCTATTTACTCAACCAGCTCTACGAACAATTGGCAACAAGAAATCAAAATAATGAAGAATATCATTTATCAATTGCACACTGCATCTCAAATGAAGAAATATATCGCTCTGATGATGTAACTTTAAGTCATATGTTATGTCACCATGTTGTAAAGTGTGCCATTGTATTTGATAAATGTAGTGATATATTTTGTCCTTGGCGCAGATAAGATAACATGCATTACAAACAATCTGAATGTCGAATTTTATTATCGAACTAAATACGTAGCAACGGAACGTGATAAAAGCCAGGTTCATAACCCACTCGTTAGTGAGCGCGATACGATTACAGACCAATGAAATGGATTGTTACCTCTTGCTCCAAATGGTACGAACCACTACACTGGCAAGTAAGCATATGCTCGTGATCGCTGAATTCTTAGATGCTCTGAATATACACAATAATATTGCACGTTTTCACTTCCATCTGTTATCCAAATAGACTAGCGTATAGAGCAATTATTATAATATTATTGACATGTACATTTACTTTAAAGGCAAATTATAAGGCGTTGTGCTCAATTTTATAGCAGGCAAAAACAAACACAGTTTCCCGGGACATTTTCAAACAAAAAAAAACACTCTACTGAAATCATATAGGTAATATTGAAATACTTTATATCCTAAATAAAGACATCAGATATGTCATAATTAGAACAAACAGCCAATAACTGCATTTTTTAGCTGGGGTTTAAGACCTCATTTGTTGAAATCGGTCAAGAAATATGATCCAAATTCCCAAGAAAGATGCTAATTCAATAGTTTCATTGCATGCTCTTTTATTTTGCACACAAAGCGTTCTCGAACAAGGCAACTAGCGCCGTGCATTCCATTGATTAGAACATTACAGTACAGCGTTTGGGTTTTAGATCACCGTTTCTTTAATTCTCAACCGATTTGTACAAATGAGATTTTAAATCAGGTATTTGGTTTTAGTTTTGATATATTTGTCTTCCTTTAGGATATACAGGGGCGAACATAACTGGTACCTTAGTACCTTTTCTTTTGTAGTCCTGCTATTTGAAGTTATTTTTTACTGATATATATGCATATCATGTATATTCGCCAGACAAAACCACAAATAAAACCACACCATTCGATACTGTATCAAATTACACTCCTGAAAAAGGCACACATGCGATATGCATTTAAAAAGTCTCAATTTTTTATATCCTAGAAACGCTATTTAATAATGTATCAAATACCAAATGCTCTTCTTCGATTTGCATACTATATTAACATACCCGAACAAAACATAATCAATAGATAACAACGTTATCTCTTTAAATCTCTTGCATATTATTAATTCGCTTCAGTGAACCAAATTTGCATATCACATGTCGTACGACGTTTGTTATTCTGATGAAATCAAGTAATCACGCACCTGCAAGCATTGTTCACATCTATCTCAAGTTATATAGAGCTGTGAAAAAAGCGCAAATGTATCTATCATAGAATTAGCTTTTCAGGATCTATCAGGAATAATGGACGATGGGATAGGCGACTTAAATTACGTCACAATTCACATGATGTACCCTTGGTCTAGACAATAGGCGGCCATTAGCGGCCATTTTGTTTCCTACATGATGTTATTCACGTGTCGTTATACTTTAGTACACAAATATATAAGTTGACAGGTTTACAATTTCTGAATTATATTTTGAGCATACAATATTAATTGTAGTAAATCATCAAATGACGGTGATTGTTCAGGTATTATATGCTTGGTAGAATTAAACTGTCTGACCAGCTAGTATTCTCCTCCGCTGTCAGTGTGATTTCAGTCACTCCACATACCGTGTTGCGAAGGTGAAGGAGACTAAAGCTGTATTGATGAACACGCGTGCGTTAAAAATGATGTAGCCTAGGTCGAACAATAGCGTGACCTGGGTTCCCTATGAACTCTCACCCTCCTAGCTCTATTCGCCGTAAAAGTGATTTAATAAATCGGATTAGCTACCATAGCAATAGATGAATACAATTTTGACTATATCGCCCTGCACTACAAGCAGGTTGCACTCATCACCTGTGTATGTCTGCAATCATAGATTGATACAATACCGCTCTTTTCACAGATACCTAATCTTACAGGTGCGAGTGATCCACATGATATGGTTCAATGCATAGGTAACGCGTGAACGTTGTAGTGCATGGCGATGTAGTCAAAAACTGTATTCATCTATTGGTAGTTAATCCTCTTATTACGTCACTTCTACGGCGAATAACTTGATCAGTGTTAAATCCAAAGTATACTGATATTCTTAATGTTCTGCGTGCTAGCAATCCTTCAACATAAAAAGTCCAAGTTTTAAGATATTTTCTCAAAATATCAAGAGATATACAGTCATGGACAAAATGGATCACGGGTGTCTGCCAAGGTCTTAGGTATCATTCCATATCACACAATACCTAGTGTAGGACAAAGGCTTCTTATGCCTGACCAATGAACCATCGGGCATCGTTTTTGCAGTTATGTTAGCGCTATGATTCATAAGGTTACATTGGCTTTTGCATTACGGTGTGAAGAAACCAGCTTTATTTTGTTGCATCTGTCTGTTGTATACGATATTTCTGATCATAGGGTACGAGTTGGGCGCAGATTTATGCGCCAAAGTCATCGACTTACGTAATCGCGGCTACAAACAGAAGGATTTAGGTGTCAATTTAGGAATTACACAAGATGCAGTCTCTAAAATTTCGAAGAGACGTCAGGAGACCGGAACTACTACACCTAGACCAAGGTCAGGTCGGCCCCGAAAGACAACCGCCAGGGAAGACCGATCTCTCCTGAGACTTTGCCACAATGGCCGCACGGAGTCTGCAACTCGGCTACGAACAGAATGGCTGAGGTCCATAAAAGCTCCTGTTACCAGGAAACTTGTGAAGAATAGACTGGTTAGTGCAGGTTTTCGCGGAAACGACCAATAAGAAAGCCGATACTTCTGCAAAGACATCGGCATGCGGGATTTAACAGTAGGCCACTGACGTAATGTGATCTTCAGTGAAGAGGCCCGGTTCCTCCTTTACAGACAAGATGACCGATTCAAGGTCCGAAGACAGGTTGGTCAAGCCCTGCTTGCGGATTGTATCCTTCCTAGAGGGGAACATTTCACAGTAGGTCGAAATCACAACTCTCCGTTTGCAAGAAGAGACTTCGGGAACAAATTCGTGATCCAAGATGACAACACCACGGCGCACAGAACCCTACGCGTGAGGGAATTCCTTAAAAATGAGAATGAGAACATCTGGACTGCTCGGCTTTGAGCCCGGATATGAGTCCAATAGAGAACTTATGGGCGGAAGTATCCCGCAGGATAGGTAACATGGACAACCAACCAATCACCCTGCAGGAACGTAGACACGTCTTTATTGCTTGCTGGCGAGATATTTCACAAGGGACCTTGGCAAACCTGGACGAGGGAATGTCACGTTGCCTAAATGACCTTGAGCTGATAAGGGGTGGACACACCAAATATTGAGATGTGTTTTCTCAAGCAAGAGACTTACCTGAACAAATCACAGTGACAGTTTAAGTTTTTGATTAAACAATAAAGTTTTCTAGTGTCTTTAATTTCGTTTTGTGATACAAAGAGACCGCCAAAAAGTGTTGCGATTGTGTGATCCTTCCATTGTAATGCGCTTCCTCAGGTAATTCTTTGTTTAATTGACAAACTGTGTGATGTAAACATCAAATGACATTCATAACTTTCAATTAAATTCAACTGAGCACTACTCCAGAACAATAAATCGGTTCCTAATATGATTGAAAACTGCATTTGATACACAAATAAAAAATATTCCAAACTTTTGTCCATGACTGTAGTAAGAACTGCTGAACCATTCTAGACATGCTTGTATTCATTGTAATGCATTTTTCATGCTTATTCCAAATATGTCATGAAAATGTACAATTCTGAAATTCTTTATTTTTTTAAAACAAATTGAAACTTGTCGCCTGCAGGCGACACCCACGTGGAGAAAGTTCAGATTAATTCTTATATAAGGCTTACTCTGATGATAAACCTGAAATGGGGTATAAGTCGATTGTTTCTCCAATCTTTATCCAAAAATGTGACCATGCAGGAATTTCACGATATGTAGATTTACAAAGGCTCCCAAATTGCCCCCTTTTAATTTGTACTTGTAATTTTCAAAGGAATTCAGGTCCCGACTATATTTTCCTTGGATAGAATGCTAAACCCCCGATGTACACGTTGATCAAACATGACGGTTGTAAAATCCAGTTAAATTTTATAAAATAATGAAATTCAAAAGCCCTCTGCAGAGAAAATTTGAACATTATGAGAATGTTTGATGTTATATAGAAATATAAAGTAAACATTTGCAAGGCGCCTTTTATCTGGAAATAAATCGTATCCAAGGCGCTGTAAAACATGAAAAATATGAAAAACAAAAACAATATAATTAATTGTGAACAGAAAGAAGCAGATTGTCTAATGATCTGAGATTGCGAGCAAGGGTATGGAGTGAGAATATATCAGTTAAGTAGGATGGTGCCATGTGACGAAGACTTTTCCAACTTAGCCACAAGGTTTTATATTTTATCCTTTTGCGCATTGAAAGTCAGTGCAAATCTTTGAGAACAGGCGAAATATAATAAAATCTACACGTTTTTGTGAGTGCATGTGCAGCAGAGTTTTCAACCAGGTGAAGTTTTTTTAGTTAATCATATTAGGAGTAAAATTATATATTGTTATACTATAATTTAAAAAACAATGTCAATCAATGTTATGCAACATTTTTATCGGGAATTCTATTACCCCCAAGACCCATTATTCAAAATCGCGCACTGTGATTTGTTGAAACGCGTCACGTGACAGACCATTAATTAGCGATAAAGTGTCAAGGGCAACGAACTTTATGTTCTTCTATCATCACAGCGCACAGCAGAGCGCACAGCACACCTGCTTAGGGGAGAATGGAATGTCAGGGGTGTGTTATTGTATGTGCATACCTGCTTATAGGGGAGAATGGAATGTTAGGTTGTGTTATTGGAATGTGCATACGCTTTGGCTACGCGTATGCGCTCCAACTTGAGGTAAACAACTTGAAATATTTGGGCAAAAAAATTGATATTTTCTCTTTAAATCACACTATTTTGTGGTAATAGAATAGAAATAAAGGGTGTAGCATTATCCTTTACACGCAAATAATGTGTCCTCGGCAGTAAAAACGTTTAAATAATGGGTTCGGCTGCGCCTCACCCATTATTTACGTTTTACTGCTTCGACACATTATTTTCGTGTAAAGGATCATGCATTACCCTTTATTTCTTAATTACATGATCAGTACGTACATTTCAGGTATTATTATAATAAATACATATTTTACTAAATTAAAAACCGTCTTCCAAAAACAAATTACACACGTAAAATACGCCAACTCTGTCTGTAAAATATATTTGCATTTTACAGACTTTGTCAGTTTGGAATCACAGCTTTAATAATGTTAATAACTTCCCTTAAGTATAATGTAAAAGGTAGTCCTGTATAAATAAGAAAAGAAAATACCGCAGTAACGAATCTGTCTCACCACAATGGTGCCGGTGGCTTATACAAGAGCTATATGGGTACAGTTGACTTTGAATCCAGTTCAACTTACATTTGGAACTGGAAAGGTGAACCTTTGTTCCATGATTGGATATTGCTCGTCGTATGAAAAATATGAACATTAATGATCATGTTCTTCAACTGTGCCGCTCTCTAACACGGTTGTTTGATGGGAGCATATTTTTTCTACTAAAACATTATGTAAGTGTTCAATTCTAGACCTGAATAAATACCAACAGCTATCACACTAATAATCTGTATATACACAGATATTTTGTAGCAATTTTAACATAAGATTTTCGTTTCTATATCAAATTATTTATCCGTTTCTGCTCTTTTGTGATAATTTTTATTCTATAAACTGTACATTTGTGTGCAAATTGAGGGCGCTATTTACATATATTTTTAATTTAAATTAGCCAAATAAAATGAGTTATATACCTTACATTTCATGATAAAAAGTTGTTACAATAATTTCCTTGTCATTTGTCAGTTTGTTGCTGATGTTCTAATACCATTATACAAGTGTCTACCCCTTGTAAAGATGCAAACAAGATTTAAGATCAATAGCGCCCTCATTGTTCAACTTTTCTTAAGATTGATTCAGTTTTACATGCCATCAAACAACCGTGCTAAATTATCAAATCCGGAACATCAAATGAATCAAACGTTTCCTGGACTTCGATTTCTGTCATGTGGGCTGAAGAAGAAGACCCAAAATCACGATAAAAAAAGCAATCCGTTGAAGATGTGGAACGCCATTACGAAACATTCTGAAGATGTTGAGATTGTCGACAATCTGATCGATAAGTCACTCTAAGTCTGAAACATTCTGAAAATGCTGTACGAAACATTCTGAAAATGTTGAGATTGTCGATAATCTAATCGATAAGTTGCTATAATGCTCTTGGCTAATATTACACACTTTTGTCAAAACATTCGCGATATTTTATAATAATTGGCTCTACTAGAATGTTTGATTGATCCAGATCAGTTCGAATTGCACTGCGTCATGTGGATGGCTCAGAAGACTCGTAACGGTACAAAGTGTAATAAAATGAAGACATTAGAAAAATAGAAACGGTGTGTATCAACCTAGAGACGTGACGCTAAAGAAATATATGGATGCTTGGTAAAGAAACAATATATCTTGGATTTTATTTGCCCGTCTCAATCTGCCTCACTCAGACTGTTTTTACTGTTTTTGAAATGTGTCACGTATAATGTGAGGCTTTGGTGTATATCACGAAAAATGTCAGGAAATATACGGTAACATAAGAAAAACTTTATTGAACGACCTATTTCAGGGTGAGCTTAAGACTGTTTTTATCCGTCAAAACATATGGTTTGATTGGAAGATGATACGAGTAAAGTCGACAGATTTGAGTCAAAGTGAAATATAGTATGTTATGTTCTCTTTTTCTTCTTAACGTTCTATATAAATGTTATCTTTTCTGTCTCGTGATTGTCGTGCATTATAATACTCCAATGCACCTAGCACTATAATACACTCTATCCGTTTGATACATTTAAATGCAACTGATTCCAAACATGTCAAATTGATAGTTCCTACGCAAACTTAAAATGAAAAGAAGGTTAATGCATTCTTAATGTATATTATAGAAACCGAATGTTAAGTAATATTGATAGCTTCCTGATAGAGTGTATTCACATATTTAACATGGACGAATTCGCAAAAGATAAGGGCACAATCAAAAAGGGCGTAACGTTTTATCATGGCGTAACTTCCGTCGCTTATCAGAATGGCGATTGCCGATATCAGATCGATAAGTCGCAATAGCATGCCCTATAACGTCAAGTCGCAAACAATTGATTGAAGGCAGCTTTGTCGCTACGTTGCTAGTCACGACTGGACGCTGGTAGTGAATGTAAAAACGTTATCAGCTGCAACTGCTACATGATATGCCATTATGCAATCAAGCTTATATAAAATTTTAAATAGAAATAACGACACCTAGTAATCAAAATGAAAAAACCACAGCTAACCTTTGGGACAAAGAAAGAATTGCCGTGCTACTTTGACTTTGATAGACACCATCGACGATGTCATTAAACTTTAATATAATATAAATTATAGTGGTCGGGTCGCTCCTGTGTTATAGAAATGGATACCGTACTTGTTGAGCGTGTTGGTGGCAGTGACAAAGCGGTGAAAGATAACGATCCGCAGATTCCTCTATAATATGATATAATTGTCTTCACAATTATATAATCTTAAGTAATTTATTTTAACTAAAGTTGCAATATGTTTTGCAATCTGTCTTTGAAACAAAGTTTCTGTTTGTTCGTTAAAATATTAAAAACGGTTGTCGCCACCCCAATCAAAACCATAACTGTTATCATAACTAAATTTATATAACTTAATCTCAAATCTCAATCGCTGAGGTTGGTGGCAGTGTTTCGAAATTCTTGTCTGTGGTTCTTTTCATCTACATGTATTAAATATATTTAAAAACTTCAATAAAGCAAACCATTTCCACCAAGGCAGAAGCTATTTATAAACATGTTCAGTTGAGTCTCAGTTACTTACGTTGTCCAGTTAGCTATGTGCTATGATACTTCTAGACTTTTACCTCTTAAGTTACATCTATAATATCACAAAAACCGAAAAAGGAATCTTGTTTACCTATAGGACTACGATTCAAAGTTGATACATCAGACCCAGTTTATACCCACGGGTATACTAGCCACTCTTTCCTGTCAATAAAATCGTCGACATTCAATACATGATATAATAAACTGACATAATAGCAAAGTCGTAGACATCACGGATTGGATTCATCAATACCGGTATACCCAAACAGGTCCTTGCGTCGATATAGTCAATATTTCTTTGCACACGTGAATGGCTGCTGTAAAATGTATTACTTTTAAACTATTTTAGATGCTTCTGTATTTCGGATATAAAAAATCACCTTTGTTCATACTCACTTTTTTGTGAAAAGACTTGGAACATTATTTATCATAAGAACCTGTCTTTATACTAGCCTACTTCTGACTGACTTATAGTTCTCTTGTCCTCGGTATTTCATAGAAATTGAACTAGCTGGAGGAATACATAAGTAGAACCTGCTACTTTAAACAATACATTTGAAATCATTGCTTTCATAGATACAGGCATGTGCTACGCTCGTGTGTCAGCATTGATGTTTTCATACTGTGTCATTGTATTGTACGTAGACAACATTTATATTAGAGAAGCGTTTGTGTAAAAATCCAGGGGTTGTATTATACTACACGATAATCTGGAGACTCGGAAGTTAACATTAGTATGCAAAATATCAGAATAGTTCACTTTTTATGTCAGTTTAAAATGCTTAAAAGAAATCGTATGAACTGTATATGAACGAACAATAAACCAAGTCGCAAACAGTTGATCTGAAGGCAGCTTTGTCGCTACGTCGCGTCGCTAATCACGACTGGACACTGGTAGTAAATGTGAAAACGCGATCAGCTGCAACTGGTACATGATATGCCATTATGTAATCAGGGCAAAGCTTATAAAAATTTAAAACAGGAATTACGAGACATTTTAAGAAATCAAAATGAAACAACCACGGCTATAGCCTTTGGGACAAAAAAAGAAATTATTTTGGAATCCAATCTCAACTGCCATCGGGGATTGCCCTGCTACTTTGATAGACATCGTCGACGATATCATCAAACTTTAATAAAATATAAATTACCCAAGTGGTCGCTCCTGTTATTATAGAAAAGGATACCGTACTTGTTGAGCGTATTAGTGGCAGTGACAAAGCGGTGAACAACAACAATACGTAGAATAGTATGATAACTCGGAAATATTGATTTTGAGATATAGCCAAACAAAGAAAAAATTTCCTTTGTTTCCTCTTCTTTTGGAAACTCTTTAATTGCTCTTATCTTTGGAACTGGTTGTTCAATTTCAATGGGGTTTTCTGCAAAATGCTGCTTTGTACACGTTTGTTACTATCCTATAAGAAACAGAAAATTTAAAATTTCCGAGTTCCGACTGATTTTGCTTGATCGCGTCACAATTACATAATCTTAAGGCTCTGGTATAAACGTTTGGACAATATTTTTTGTGGGACATGAGAGCACATCAGACATATCGAATTGCATTCGAAGAATATCCTTCTGATATCAAATATACGAGTGGATATTCATACGTAGTGGTAGATAAAATGAAAAAGGTGAGCGAAAAATAGTGTAGTGTTGAAGTTAAAACTTTAATTCATGATATCAAATAATTTTGATATTTTGAAGTTCGCGATATAATACACATTTTATGGCAAATAAATAAAAATTGATATTTTTGATATTGAACAGTCCTCGGAGTAAACTTTATAAATCCAATGATATGTACGTTTAAAAAGTGTATGTAGCTGGGATGAAAAGCTGACGATCAATCGAAAATGTTGAAGATATGGATTTAAAAAAAGGCTTAAAAAGCAAACCATCTCCACCAAGTAAGAAGTTATTCGTAAACATGTTCATGTGAGTTTCAGTTACTTACGTTGTCCAGTTAGCTATGCGCTACGTTACTTCCAGACTTTTACTTCTTAAGTTACATTATGCAATCAGGACAAAGCTTATTTAAATTTTAAATAGAAATAACAAGACCTAGTAATCAAAATGAAGAAACCACAGCTAACCTTTGGGACAAAGAAAGAAATTATTTTTGAATCCAATCTCAACTGCCATCGGGGATTGCCCTGCTACTTTGATAGACACCATCGACGATGTCATTAAACTTTAATAAAATATAAATTACCCAAGTGGTCGGGTCGCTCCTGTGTTATAGAAATGGATACCGTACTTGTTGAGCGTGTTGGTGGCAGTGACAAAGCGGTGAAAGATAACGATCCGCAGATTCCTCTATAGTGTGATATAATTGCCCTTACAATTATATAATCTTAAAGCAATTTATTGTAACTATTATAGTTGCAATATGTTTTGCAATCCTTCTTTGAAGCAAAGATTATTTTTGTTCGTTAAAATATTAAACCATAACGATAACTCTAACTATATAGTTAGTATAGGTTGATGACAGTGGTTCTTTGTTTGTATCTACATTTATTCAACTTAAATAAGTTAAAAACTTAAATAAAGCAAACCATCTCCAGCAAGTATGAGGTTGAGTTATGTTCAGTTGAGTTTCAGTTACGTTGTCAAGTTAGCTATGTGCTATGTTACTGCCAGACTTTTACCTCTTAAGTTACACCTAATATCACAAAAACCGAAAAACGAATCTTGTTTACCTATAGGACTACGATTCAAAGTTGATACATCAGACCCAGTTTATACCCACGGGTATAGTAGCCACTCTTTCCTGTCAATAAAATTGTCGACATTCAATACATGATATAATAAACTGATATAATAGCAAAGCCGTAGACATCACGGATTGGATTCATCAATACCGGTATACCCAAATAAGGTCCTTGCGTCAATATAGTCAACATTTCTTTGCGCACGTGAATGGCTGCTGTAAAATGTATTACTTTTATAGAAAGGTATTCATTTTTAAACAAAGTTGAACACTGATGTGCTATTTATCTTAAATCTTGTTTGAATATTTACAAGGGGTAGACACTTGTATAATGGCATTAAAATATCATACAAATGAGTAACATGTAGCAAGGAAATTTTTAAACTACTTTTTTTATCATGAAATGAAAGGAATAACCCAATATAAGGCTGCATTAAATTTAAAATATATGTAAATAGCGCCCTCAATTTGCACACAAATATACAGTTTATAGAACAAAAATTATCAAAAAAGGCAGAAAAAGATGAACAAATTGATAAAGAAAAGAAAATCTAGGTTAAAAATAGCTAAAACAAATGTATGTGTATATTAGTATGATAGCTGTTGGTATTGTAAAGGTCTAGATTTGAAAAGTATGTAATGCTTTGTTCGAAACATTAATAAATGTTCACATCAATCAATCGTGAACTATTTTAGAGACTGTGTATTTCGGATACAAGACATAACATTTGTTCCTACTCACTTTTTCCTGAAAAGACTTGAAGACATTATTTACCCTAACAACCTGCCTTTATACTAGCCTACTTCTTACTGACTTATAGTTGTTTTGTCCTCGGTTTTTCATAGAAATTGAACTAGCTAGAGGAATACATAGGTAGAGCCTGCTACTTTAAACAATACATTTGAAATCATTGCTTTCATAGATACAGGCATGTGCTACGCTCGTGTGTCAGCATTGATGTTTTCATACAGTGTCATTGTATTGTACGTAGACAACATTATTAAAGAAGCGTTTGTGTAAAAATCCAGGGATTGTAATAAGCTGCACGATAATCCGGAGACTGTGAAGTTAACATTAGTATGCAAAATGTCGGAATAGTTCACTTTTTATGTCAGTCCTATAGAATGCTTAAATGAAATCGTATGAACCGTCTGAACGATCAATAAGCCAAGTCGCAAACAGTTGACTTGAAGGCAGCTTTGTCGCTACGTCGCGTCGCAAATCATGACTGGACACTGGTAGTAAATGTGAAAACGCTATCAGTTGCAACTGCTACATGATATGCCATTATGCAATCAGAGTATAGCTTATAAAATATTTAAAAAGGGAATAACGAGACCTTTCAAAGAAATCAAAATGAAGAAACCACGGCTAGCCTTTGGGACAAAGAAAGAAATTATTTTTCATTCCAACCTCAACTGCCATCGGGGATTGCTCTGCTACTTTGATATGCATGGTGCACCCTCGGCGATGTCATCAAACTTTACTAAAATATAAATTACCCAAGTGGTCTCTCCTGTTATTATAAAAAAAAGGATACCGTACTTGTTGAGCGTATTGATGGCAGTGACAAAGCGGTGAACAATAACAATACGTAGAATAGTATGATATAATAATTGTCCTCACAATTATATAATTTTAAGGCTCTGGTATGAACGTTTGGACAATATTTTTGTGGGACATGAGAGCACAACAGACTTATCGAATTGCATTCGAAGAATGTCCCTGATATCTGATATCAAATAATTTTGATATTTTGTAATTCCGATAGGTTTAAAAAGCAAACCATCTCCAACAAGTAAGAAGTTATTCGTAAACATGTTCATGTGAGATTAAGTTACTTACGTTGTCCAGTTAGCTATATGCTATGTTACTTCCAGACTTTTATTTCTTAAGTTACACCTACAGTATCACCAAAAGCGAAAAACGAATCTTGTTTACCTATAAGACTGCGATTCAAAGTTGATACATCAGACCCAGTTTATACCCACGGGTATACTAGCCACTCTTTCCTGTCAATAAAATTGTTGACATTCAATACATGATATAATAAACGGACATAATAGCAAAACCGTAGACATCACGGATTGGATTCATCAATACCGGTATACACAAATGGGCCCTTGCGTCGATATAGTCAACATTTCTTTGCACACGTGAATGGCTGCTGTAAAATGTATTACTTTTAAACTATTTTAGATGCTCCTGTATTTCGGATATTAGAAATCACCTTTGTTCATACTCACTTTGTTCTAAAAAGACTTGGACACATTATATACCATAACAACCTGCCTTTATACTAGCCTACTTCTTACTGACTTTAAGTTGTCTTGTCCTCGGTTTTTCATAGAAATTGAACTAGCTGGAGGAATACATACAATACAATTGAAATCATTGCTTTGATAGATACAGGCATGTGCTACGCTCGTGTGTCAGCATTGATGTTTTCATACAGTGTCATTGTATTGTACGTAGACAACATTATTAAAGAAGAGTTTGTGTAAAAATCCAGAGGTTGTATTATACAGCACGATAATCTGGAGACTGGGAAGTTAACATTAGTATGCAAAATGTCAGAATAGTTCACTTTTTAAGTCAGTCCTATATAATGCTTAAATACAATCGTATGAACGAACCATAAGCCAATTGCTACATGCGCATTGCAGTGGCATAGCCAGGAATTTTCAGAATGGGGGGGGGGGCAAAGCAACTTTCAAGGGGGAACTTTTACGAAAATGGAAAAAAAATGGGCTAAAAGTACAAAAAAACCTGAAAATCATAGATATCTCGGCGGTCAGCATCCCACAGGTGTGTAAGATTTCTCACAGTGGGCAGCTATCTCCTTGTCGCCCTCCCTTGACTACGCCACTGACTGGTGCATATAAATTAGGAGTTTCAGTAACAGGCACTATAAGTGGTTCGGGAAATCTACAAAAATAATTTGCTTTTTGTAAACCCCGTACATAAATTCATCAGGATTGTCAATAAATGTTTTGCAAAGGTTCTTGTAAACAAATCCAAGGTATATAGGTGAACTGAAAACTTCGCGAGTGATTGGACCGAAAGTGACCTGATAAAGATAGGAATTGACAGTTTGTTTACGTTGGACGATTCTGTCCGTGAGTGGTCCTGCAAATGGGCTATTCCATTTAAAATCCACATTACCCATATGGAAGATTTAGCTAAAGTCTTCCACACCGGGAGTATGAGTTTCGAATAGAATAGTCAGTTGGGTAACTTCTATTCAAGTTGAAATACTCAAGTATGGGTTTCAAAATCATTAACCCTTACCAATTACTTTTGAAAAACATACTCCCCCTGTGGAAGATATTTCCAAAATCTTCCACAGGGGTATTGTGAATTTCAACTGGAAGAACCAATTGATAACGTGCTACTGATTTCTTCCGTCTGTCACTTCTGCTTTCGAAACAAAATAAGAATTTGAAAGACTTCTTCTTCACTTTTAAGATGCTTGTTCATGCACTGTTTGTCACTTATGACCAACTGAAAACAGTTACGTTTTTCCAATATGACACCAATGACTTGATTTGAATTTTCGCGCGTTTTACTCAAGGCATTTATGATTTGATTTGTTCGGGTTCTGACAACCCTGGATAACCCAAGAAAGACTCTGTGGAAGCTTATTTCCATTGGGGTCCATTTTAACACCAGGACGGGTTGGGAACAATCAGAGGTTAACACCCTACTCTTTTCGAAACTGACTGTGAGATACATGTACATTGTACAGGTATGGCTCTCTGTACATGGGACCGACGGCTTAACGTCCCCTCCGAAAAATGGAGTACTTTTATTATTCATTTACTCAATTCGAAATGAACCATGAGGATAGCGAAAGTGTGAATTTAATCTACAGATGTTGCCAATTAATTTCAGACATTTTTCCCCAAGTCAATATCCCAGCAAATCTCCACCACCAGAAATTGAACCCGTGACCTTATACACTAAAGGCAAGTACCCTAACCATTAGACCACGCTCACCCTGTTGGAGAGTAAAACGTTGACATCTTCTCTTGGGTCTTAATTTTTCCTATGGTTGAAACACGTACTCATCATACATGTAGCAGCTATATTATATTATTTTTGAGATTCGTATTTGTTCTTGCTTCAAAAGATACAACAATTAAATGTCACAGGGGTTGTGCTTATTATATACGGTGCACAGAGTCGTGACCGGATATTCTGATCATAATCATTTCCAAAACACCTTAAGGCTTTCCGGGTACGGTATATATTCGTTCTATGACATTCTCTACAATAGCATGTTGTCAAAATGGTATAGATGGATTTTGTATAAAATTATGTATTATACAATTATGTATAAAAGGGTCTACATATTTCTCGATTTGTGTATCTCTTTTTGTATATATGGTTAATTTACAATGTATAGTGCTGCAGAATAAAATATGCGCTGCTTGAACTTAAAAATGGGTCTGTGTGAATGCATGTAAGCTTTGTTAGGGAATTTCAGATGGGAAAGTGCAAATGTAAACATCACATGAATTGAACAGTTTATGCAAATATACGCTCTAAAAGAATAGAAGACACAATATTGCTTTAATTTTTCTTGTAACGTCACGTTAACTGTTAAAAGGATCTTGAAACATAAGGATCTTGAAAGATGTTATGTATGCGTATGAATAACCAATATAGGAAGTGAAACAAACGTGGTATTCTAGTTATTCTGTCCCTTGAGTACAGCATCCCGTGCAATAATGCTTGTTGTGCCATTCAAACCGGATGGGTAGCATACTCTTATATAAAGTAGTATTAGATATATTTATTTGCACATTCTGATACCTTCAGTGGCATAACATATGAAAAAGTAAATAATAATAATAAAAGTTTGAAACCAAATTTGGTATGGATTGTTCAATAAAACAACCATCATGTTAATTTATATACCTGCAAAATAATAAAGTATTTAAGCAATATTTCTTCCTATCATTTTCCAAGAAACAACGTACCTTTAATCGTGTCTGTCACCAAAAATGGAATTAATGGAATGTATGTACGACTTTGTGCTCATTTTGCAGCAGGTGATTGTAAGTTGAGGCTTTCTGGCTCTCAACCCTCAATATACCCTATTTGTTCCGATCTCTTATGAATATGCAATGAATGCACTTCAGGTCATTGACCACTTGATATGTCTCTGCAAAACGACTTAATTAAAGTCGACTCACGTTGAAGCATATCAGACCTATACATAGATGAGCAACATGCAAGCGTAAGGGACTAATTTGGTTGACTTTTAGAAGCTATAAACTTAGGGGTATTGCTACTAGAGATTATAAAGTGTAAAACATGTTTTAGCTGCATTCTTATTTTTGGATTCCTGCTGGTATTTTATTCTTACTTCTTGCCGAGCCTTAAGTTAGGAGTGGAAAAGAATGGAATACAACAACAAGAAATAAAGGAAACCAGCTACTTTTTTCCGAAATGTATATAATATCGTGTAAATTATGGGAGTATTCTCCTATGGTTGAAACACGCCTTTATTATACACAAAGCAGCAATTCTATACTTTTTGAGATACGTCCTTGTCCCAGTGGCTTCAAAAGATACAACAATCAAATGTCACAGGGTTGTGCTTATTCTTATTCTGTGCACAGATAGAGTCGTGACCGGATATTCTGTTCATAATAATTTCCAAAACACCTCAAGGGCTTTCCGGGTGGTAGGGTAGAAAGTTCATTCTGTGACAGGTTCCACAATAGCATGTTGCAAAATGGTATAGATGGATTTTGACATTCAGAATAAGAGAATTATAAAGATTACGATTAGATATAAAAGGATCTACATATATCTCAATTTGTGTATCACTTTTTTGTAACGATGCTTAATTAACAATGTATAGTGCTACATAGTAAAATATACGCTGCTTGAACTTAAAAATATGCATTGTCTGAATTTGATATCACTTTAACACCCGCTTACAATGCAAGTAGGGAATTTTAGATGGGAAAGTGCAAATGTAAACATCACATGAATTGAACATCTTATGCAAATATGCGGTCACAAAATAATAGAAGACACTTGATATTTTAAAAGGTGTATGGATCAATAATAGGCAGACAGTAAACAATGAACTAAAATATTCAATAATGGCAGACATGAATTGAACTACGTGTAAACTGAAATATGATATTACTTTAATATTCCTTTATTGCCAACTGTAATAAATATGTAACATTAGTCTAACTGTTAAAAGGATCTTGAAACATGATCTGTATGTGTATGAATTCCCACGGTATGGATTGTTCAAAACGGCATCCATCATGTTAATTTATGCCTGCAAAGTATAAAGTATTTAAGCAACATTTTTTTCTAATATATATCAGGAAATAATAGTATAATAGCCTTAGAGGTACACGCACCTTTAATGGTATCTGTCACAAACAAGTTCAATATTTATATCATATTTGTTCCGATCTCTTAAGGCCGCTACAGACTCCGAGTATTCGACGTAGAATATTCGATATAACATATCTACGTTATTTAATCTATTCCCATTCTATTCCCAGTAATGTTCTAACGAATATTTGATGACATAAAATCGATAATATGTTACGTAGAATATCTGGTAGAAATATATTATCGATTTTATGTCATCAAACATTCGTCAGAAGTTAAACATTACTGGAAATAGAATGGGAATAGATTAAATGACGTAGATAAGTTACATCGAATATTCTACATCCACTAAAAAGTCTGTAGGGTCCTTTATGAATATGCAATGAATGCACTTGAAGTCATTGGCCACTTGGTTCCTGCAAGACGACTTAATTAAAGTCGACTCACGTTGAAGCATATTAGACCAATACATAGATGAGCAACATGCAAGTGTAGGGGACCAATTCAGTTGACTTCCGCAACCCTTTAGAAGCGACACACATTGAAGGTCAGGCAGAACTCAAATTTCACCTAATAAGCCTTTTATTTTACTCTACTGCTACTAGAACTTATAAAGTGCAGAACATGTTTCCCTGTATCCTTATTTTAGAATTCCTACTGATATCTTATTATTACTTCTTGCTGTGCCTTAGGTTAGGAGTGGAAAAGAAAAAAATACCTCAATGTAAGCTAGATTTAGGGATTTACCATACTGACACATGCCAACAACAGCAACAAGTAAAGAAAACCAGCTACGTTTTCCCGAAGTAAACCCCCCCCCAAATGTATATAATATCGTTAGAAAAAGTAACCAGACATAATATTATTAATAAACTGTTAACAACTCTTGTGGGGTCTTACTTTTCTCCTATGGTTGAAACACTTTATACATAAAGCAGCAATTCTACTGTTTTTGAGATACGTCCTTGTTCCAGTAGACTATGCCATAGTCGATTTTTGATAAATAAAAATGTTATTAATCATGATGAACGCATTCAGTTGAACTCGAAATTATACTGATATTTAGTAGGCCTACATCAAAATACTAGGCCTAGTATAAAATGGTTATGAAAAAGTTTAGGCTATATAATTATATTTGTGACAGTAAAAGTAAAGTATAGGCCCTACGTAGGCTTATATTATTGAATGCAACATATCATAATGGCATAATTATAATGACACTTCAATACTGAACAATTCTAATTTAAGAATCTGCCAGTTTATTATCCGAAAAACCGACTATGGACTTTCACTTTTAAGCAGAACTTTACCCCGGGACTCACACACTGTCAATCATACTTGTTTATCAATCAAATCTAACCACAAGACTAAGCATGGTGGTACAATACGCGCTAGATGCATACGTTCATCCACCAGCACAAAAGCGCCGCATTCCCTAGATAGTTGTGTACCATGTATAGTTATAATGGTACCAGTACGCGTCGGGAGGATTTAAACAATAACGAGATCTGGGCGACCAATCACAAGCCAGATTCATTTTTAAAGATGCATTACATCATCACCAATTTTAGTTAGGCCAGAAATTGGCCTAACTCTCAAGGCAAAGTCAGTAGTCCACTTGGGAAGCTAACAAACAGAGGGCGTACGGTGACTGAAAAGATCAGTTGTGAAAATCTATCAATTGTGCACTCATTAATTAAATCGGAGTTTTAGCTTAAATGTAATAGCCAGAGTAGTGCACAATTGGCAAGTGGACTACGGAGAAGTCTATTGTTCCAGTGGCTTCAAAAGATACAACAATCAAATGTCACAGGGTTGTGCTTATTCTTATTCTGTGCACAGATAGAGTCGTGACCGGATATTCTGTTCATAATAATTTCCAAAACACCTCAAGGGCTTTCCGGCTGGTAGGGTAGAAATTCATTTTGTGACAGGCTCCACAATAGCTTGTTGTAAAATGGTATAGATGGATTTTGACATTCACAATAAGGAAATTATAAAGATTACAATTAGGTATAAAAGGATCTACATATTTCTCGATTTCTGTATCCCTTTTGTAACGATGCTTAATACACAATGTATAGTATTACAGATTAAAATGTGAGCTGCCGGAACTTAAAAATATGCCATTCTGAATTTGATATCACTTTAACATCCGCTTACAATGCAAGTAGGGAATTTTAGATGAGAAAATGCAAATGTATACATCACATGAATTGAACATTTTATGCAAATATGCGCTCACAAAATAATAACAGACATTTAATATTTTAAAAGGGTATAAATCAATAATAGAGAGTATGAAACGGAACCAAATATTCAATAATAGTAGACACGAATTGAACTACCGAAATATGATATAACTATAATATTCCTTTTATTGCAAACTGGAACAAATATGTAACGTAAGATTAACTGTTAAAAGGATCTTGAAACATGATCAGTTATTCTGTCCTCTTGAATACAACATCCCTTATTAATAATGCTGTTTATGCCTGTGGAGAACTGACGTTCCCTGTCAGTACCCAGTACAGAACTTGAAAGTTGTAGGTGATATGATTATTTGCATATTCTGCTACATTCTGTGGCAGATATGAAACCGTGTCCCTTGACCTTGACCTAAGGCGTCGGCACGGATGCTGATGCACTCTGCCTTGCCATCTGATCCATGGTGATTCCATACCATGCCACTCGGTCTTTGGCCAGCCTTCCTGCTGCTGCTACGCAGGTGATGTTTCGAGCTAAGCAGTCTGATTTAATAGTGTCCATCCATCTTTTAGGAGGTCTTCCACGTGGTCTTTTTCCATGTACGTTGCCCTCTAGCAAAATTTTGGGGTATCTGTAGTTGCCCATTCGCTGTACGTGGCCAAAGTTAAATCGAAGTTAAATCAAAGGTTGACAACCATATTCGGCATGGATGACAATGTTTTGTTCAAAACAGTAAGTACTGTGTAAATCAATCTCTGCGAAATAATAAATATTTACACAATATGTCTTTCTTCGTGAAGAAACTTTACGAAGTAACAAATATTTGAACAATATATTTTCTATATTTATCAATATTTGAAGAAACACATGAAATAATAATAATAATATATATAGCTTTAGGGGTACAAATATCTTCACCTACATATCTGTCAAAAACAAGTT
Organism: Amphiura filiformis; assembly: GCF_039555335.1. Lineage (NCBI taxonomy): Eukaryota > Metazoa > Echinodermata > Ophiuroidea > Amphilepidida > Amphiuridae > Amphiura > Amphiura filiformis. The sequence continues at coordinate 30,270,839 of NC_092643.1, forward strand.
AAATATTCATACCTTGTTTGTTTAGATCCTCTTATGAATATGCAATGAATGCACTTGATGTAAGTGACCACTTGATATGTCCTTATACGATGACTTAAATAAAGTTCACTTCCGTTGAAGCATATCAAACCTATACATAGATGAGCAACATGCAAGCGTATGGGACCAATTCAGTTTATTTCCGCAAGCAACCTTTTTGAAGAACTCAAATTTCACCTATAATAAGCCTTTTATTTGCTACAAGAAATTATAAAGTGCAAAGCATGTTTTACCTGCATCCTTACTTTTGAATTCCTACTGGTATTTTATTCTTACTTCTTGCCGTGCCTTCTTCCCACACATTCCAGAAAAATACAGCACTAATTTTTTTGGATTAAAAAATATATTATCCTCTTTTTCCAAATGAAACATAGCTAAATCCTAATCCTTTAGTTAGTCCTAACTGGCAATGAAAGTAACATTTTAATACTTGTTCAATTTTGGAAATTAGGTCCAAAATCATGCATTTTTAGGGCGTTTTGGTGTTTTACCTTTCTCCTATAGTTGAAACACGAATTTATTATACATAAAGCAGCAATTATACTCTTTTTGAGATACTTCCTTGTTCCAGTGACTTCAAAAGATACAACAATCAAATGTCACAGGGGTTGTGCTTATTCTTATTCTGTGCACAGATAGAGTCGTGACCGGATATTCTGTTCATAATAATTTCCAAAACACCTCAAGGGCTTTCCGGCTGGTAGGGTAGAAATTCATTCTGTGACAGCCTCCACAATAGCATGTTGTAAAATGGTACAGATCGATTTTGACATTCAGAATAAGAGAATTATAAAGATTACAATTAGATATAAAAGGATCTACATATTTCTCGATTTGTGTATCTCTTTTGGTAACGGTGCTTAATTTACAATATCTAGTACTACAGATTAAAATGTGCGCTGTCTGAACTTAAAAATATGCACTCTCTGAATTTGATATCACTTAAACATCCGCTTACAATGCAAGTAGGGAATTTTAGATAGAAAAGTGCAAATGTAAACATCACATGAATTGAACATTTTATGCAAATATGCGGTCACAAAATAATAACAGACATTTAATATTTTAAAAGGGGTATAAATCAATAATAGAGAGTATGAAACGGAACCAAATATTCAATAATAGCAGACACGAATTGAACTACCGAAATATGATATAACTATAATATTCCTTTTATTGCAAACTGGAACAAATATGTAACGTAAGATTAACTGTTAAAAGGATCTTGAAACATGATCAGTTATTCTGTCCTCTCGAATACAACATCCCTTATTAATAATGCTGTTTATGCCTGTGGAGAACTGACGTTCCCTGTCAGTTCCCAGCACAGAACTCTTGCATAATAGTAAATTTGAATGTTGTAGGTGATATGATTATTTCCATATTCTGTTACATTCAGTGGCTGATATGACAGCAGCGTGGTACACTGCATAAGGTCTTTGCCTTTGGTGCGAGAGGTCCCGGGTTCAATTCCCCGCAGGATCAAAAAAATCCCCGCTCTCTCCGTGGTTCATCTGGTAATGGCGGGGCAGATGATCCATGATAAAAAAGACCTCGTTACAGTCGGTTCCGATCAGAGTAACGCCCGATTGTCGGCTACACTTGCCTGTCCTGTAAAAATACCCCGCCCAGCTTTTTATCTACTGCGACCCCCTTCACCAGGTCACTTGTGCCTGGCCGAAGTTTCATTAGCGTTATCTCCTAGATTTCAGTTGTTAATGTCTAGATAAGCTCGACATAAAAAAAGAAAAGAAAAACATGTCCCACTACAAGTTAAAGTTTGACAACCATATTCGGTATGGATGACAATGGTTTGTTAAAAACGGTAAGCAGGTAAGTACTGTGTAAATCTGTCTCTGCGAAATAATAAATATTTACACAATATGTCTTCCTATATCCGATATTTGAAGACACTTTACGAAGTAATAAATATTTGAACAATATTTTTTCTATATTTATTAATATTTGAAGAAACCCCGGAAATAAAAATATAGCTTTGGGGGTACACATTGCTTTAACTGCATATCTGTCAAAAACAAGTTAAATATTCATACCTTGTTTGTTTTGATCTCTTATGAATATGCAATGAATGCACTTGATGTAAGTGACCACTTGATATGTCCTTATACGATGACTTAAATAAAGTTCACTTCCGTTGAAGCATATCCAACCTATAGATAGATGAGCAACATGCACGCGTATGGGACCAATTCAGTTTAGTTCCGCAAGCAACCTTTTTGAAGAACTCAAATTTCGCCTATAATAAGCCTTTTATTTGCTACAAGAAATTATACAGTGCAAAACATGTTTTACATGCATCCTTACTTTTGAATTCCTACAGGTATTTTATTCTTACTTCTTGCCATGCCTTACTCCCCATTCCAGAAAAAATACAGCACTAATTTGTTTGGATTAAAAAAAATATTATCCTGTTTTTCCAAATGAAACATAGCTAAATCCTAATCCTTTAGTTAGTCCTAACTGGCAATGAAAGTAACATTTTAATATTTGTTCAATTTTGGAAATAAGGGCCAAAATCATGCAATTTTAGGGCGTTTTGGGGTTTTACCTTTCTCCTATAGTTGAAACACGAATTTATTATACATAAAGCAGCAATTATACTCTTTTTGAGATACTTCCTTGTTCCAGTGGCTTCAAAAGATACAACAATCAAATGTCATAGGGGTTGTGCTTATTCTTATTCTGTGCACAGATAGAGTCGTGACCGGATATTCTGTTCATAATCATTTCCAAAACACCTCAAGGGCTTTCCGGGTGGTAGGATAGAAATTCATTTTGTGACAGGCTCCACAATAGCATGTTGTAAAATGGTACGGATCGATTTTGACATTCAGAATAAGGGAATTATAAAGAATACAATTAGGTATAAAAGGATCTACATATTTCTCGATTTCTGTATCCCCATTTGTAACTTTAACATCCGTTTACAATGCAAGTAGGGAATTTTAGATAGAAAAGTGCAAATGTAAATATCACATGAATTGAACATTTTATTCAAATATGCGGTTACAAAATAATAACAGACATTTTATATTTTGAAAGGGGTATGAATCATTAATATAGATTATAAAACGGAACCAAATATTCGATACTAGCAGACACGATTATTGCACTGCATGTAAACCGAAATATGATATAACTATGATATTCCTTTTATTGTAAACTGGAACAAATATGTAACGTAAGGTTAACTGTTAAAATGATCTTGAAACATGATCAGTTATTCTGTCCTCTTGAATACAGCATCCCTTATTAATAATGCTGTTTAAATGCCTGTTGAGAATTTACATTCCCTGTTAGTTCCCGGCACAAAACTCTTGTATAATAGTAAATTTGGATGTTGTAGGTGATACGATTATTTGCATATTCTGCTACATTCAGTGGCTGATATGAAAACTTGTCACACTACAAGTTTAATCAAAGTTTGACAACCACATTCGGTATGGATAACAATGTTTTGTTCAAAATGGTAAGTACTGTATAAATCTCTCTCTGCGAAATATTAAATATTTACACAGTATGTCTTCCTATATCCGCTTTTGAAGAACAAACTCTGCGAAGTAATAAATATTTAAACAATATTTATTCTATATTTATTAATATTTGAAGAAATCCCGGAAATAAAAATATAACTTTGGAGATACACATAGCTTTAACAGCATATCTGTCAAAAACAAGTTAAATATTTATACCTTGTTTGTTCCGATCTCTGATGAATATTCAATGAATGCACTTGATGTCGGTGACCACTTGATATATCCCTCCAAGACAACTTAATTAAAGTCGACTCACGTTAAAGCATATTAGTTAAGCAAAATGAAAGTGAAGTGGACCAATACAACCGCAACCTTTTAGAAGCCACACACTTTTACAACTGACGTAGAACTCAAATTTTACCAAACAATGGAGGCCCTTCTACTATTAGAACATTTTGGAGTGTAGAAAATTTGTAGCTGCATACTTATTTTTGAATTCCTGATGTTATTTCATTTTTACTTCTTGTCTTGTTGTACATTACGTCCGTGGTCTGAGCGTAATAGGCATCTGATTGGCTTGGCTGATCAACGCTCTTTACAACACGACGGTTAAGCCATTGGTCGTCGGCGCGTAGAAAGGGAGGCGACCTTGTCACTATGACGCGATCATCGTCGATCACCAGCGCGTACCCAGACCACGGAAGTAATAAAACATTTACTGTAGGAGTAGAAACGAATGAAATAGCTCGGTTTAAGCTAGATTAGGGATTTATCATACTGACATGTGAATCCTTTAAAAGATTACAAGCCTACGTTCATGTTTGGATTGAGGCAAATACATCATAATACATGTCAACATTCAAATACGTTTTATATCAATATATATCAGTAAATGTGAGAACTTATAAGTCTTGACGTGGGTGTTGAGAATGGCAGTTGGTTCCGTTGTCTTTTACCAAAACGTAATGTTCATTTCCGGATGTACGTACATTTGATAGAAAGAAAGATACCAAAATATTGATATGGATATACTTCCAGTAACATAATTAAAATAGTTATAATCAATAGAAGCTTTCAATAAAAAAAAAAGTACGACAAAATAAAATGCCTTGATATTACCACCTTTTGTTATCTAAAGCTGAAATTATACTATATCGCTGAGCGATAGCGATTGGATTTTAACCAAAGAGGTAAAGCGCTTTTTGCTGCGTTGGGAAGAGCGCGTCACCTCATTGATCAAATATAAATCGCTCGTCGCTCAGCGATGGAGTATAAATTCAGCTTTGCAATGAAATTTCAGTAACAGTGGCACAAAACTCTTACATATGTTTACACAGTTCTATCACATTCAGATGCTTGTGCAGAAATCCGACCATCCGAAGTTCAGAGTGTCGTTTTTAATTAAAGTTCTACATGGCCTTTGGACATTATGTCAAAGTCTGGTCTATATAGCCTCTCCGTCCAAGATAGGAAGATACGACATTGAATAGCGGTCATAGATTGCACTGGTTTGCTTGACTTTCAATTTATTAAAGAAGGATACTACCTTTTCGAGAACCATCTCTACTCATGTGCTACCTTTTCATGCTTTGTTTGACCGTGGGCAAGTATTGTTATGTCCACTGCGATTAATTTGACGACCCTTGAGAGCTAGTGACAGTAGTATGTTTGGTTGCTTGCATACATTGTATCGAAAACGTGCATCTTGATATTGTTAAGAATCTAGGATTAAAGGTGTCGTGTATTTGTAAACAGGTTGCAAATAAAAGTGTGTCTCTTTCCTTTGCTTATGTCTGTTAACTCTTTATCTTGCATTCAAATTGTCGTTTTTAATTAAAGATGGCCTTCGGACATTATGTCAAAGTCTGGTCTATATAGCCTCTCCGTCCAAGATATAAATATACTACATTGAATAGCGGTCATAGATTGCACTGGTTTGCTTGACTTTCAATTTATTAAAGAAGGATACTACCTTTTAAGCACAGAGCAACATCTCTACTCATGTGCTACTTTTTCATGCTTTATTTTACCGTGGGCAAGTATTGTTGTGTCCACTGCGATTAATTTGCCGTCTCTTGTGAGCTAGTGACAGTTGATGTTTGATTGTTTCGAAAACGTGCATCTTGATTTTGTATCTAGGATCAAAGGTGGCGTCGCTTTCGTAAGTGGTAACGAAGCAGGTTGCAAATTAAAAATATAATTTGCCTCTTTCCTTTGCTTATGTCTGTTAACTCTTTATCTTGCGTTCAAAGTGTCGTTTTTAATTAAAGTTCTACATGGCCTTCGGACATTATGTCAAAGTCTGATCTATATAGCCTCTCCGTCCAAGATAGGAAGATACGACATTGAATAGCGGTCATAGATTGCACTGGTTTGCTTGACTTTCAATTTATTAAAGAAGGATATACTACCTTTTCGAGAACCATCTCTACTCATGTGCTACCTTTTCAAGCTTTATTTGACCGTGGGCAAGTATTGTTATGTCCACTGGAAATAATTGACTTCCCTTGTAAGCTAATGACAGTAGTATGTTCGGTTGTTTACATACATTACATTGTATCCAAAATGTGCATCTTGATATTGTAAGGAATCTAGGATCAAAGGTAATGTGCGCTTGTAAGTGGTAACGAAGCAGTTGCAATTTACAAATAGAGTTTGACTGTTTCCTTTGCTTATGTCAAAATAGAACTTTAATCGTTTAAAGGTAATCAAGGTAATGTTGGTCGAAGCAGCCAAAAAAATCGATTTTTATTGTCTAAATCAATATATTAGTGAAAAATAACACTTTGATGTTTTGCAAAAGGTCATTCTACAAATCATATACTTTGAAAACTTGCTTAATTTATTGTTGTTAATGAGTTATGTACATTTTACAAAAGTGTTGTTGTTTCAGCCCTCTTTACAACATAACTCAAGAACCATAGGACCTACAAAAGCATTTCTGTGATATTTGAATTCTTCTACACGCTCGCAAGGAAATGAGCAATGCAATTTTTGCCGAAACTCACTACCATTCGCAAGATGTTGTGAACTACCAAATCACAACACTTTAAATTAGTGTTTAATTTATTTAATAACGATTTTTATGTGTGGGTGACCTGATTTTACAATACAATTTTATCACCTCATGTTTAATCGGTTTAGATTTTCAATGGAAAGCGGTTTTTTTTTCTAAAGGTTGCACAGCATGTTGGTATTGTGTTCAGGTATGCAATTCTAGGGTTCCCTTATCAGTGCTCATCCCCTCACAAATGTCATCTACCTCAGCGGCTAAGAAACAAATGTGAGGATATCCGAGACTCTAGAAATCGATTTTTTATTGATAGGAAGCGTATTAAATTTTAATACAGGAAATGAAAAGTGTCTGTAGCTTAGATGATCAGACTTTATATTCACAATAACGATAATATGAATGATTTGAAACAACCATCAGAAGCAGAAGGAAAACAATATGGATTTTTTACTTTTATCAGATACAAGTATTATTTTTGTATTTTCTTTACATGCTATAGTTCCGTGTTTGTTCAAAGATAAAAAAACAAAACAAAAATATACAAATGAAAGTCGATATAACTAGGTCAGTGCACTATCGGTCGGACATCCGGGCGTTTATTCCATATTAATCATACTCCTCGAACCGGAAGTGAAACTTTGCATTCGAGTGTATAGGGAAATGATATATTTTGTTCATTCTTACCGATTTAACACACTGGATTAACATTCGAATTTAAGGCTGCTCTTTCAAATTCTGTTAACTTTCTTTTATCTCACAACAGCAATTTTTCACGAAGTGAAAGATTGCTGTTGAGGAATAAAGGAAAGAAACAGAATAAATTCAAATGTTAATCCAGTGTGTTTTAACTCATTTAAAAATGTGTTCAGAGGGATGTTGAGGAATAACGAAGTTATAACAACACTGAATCTATGAGAAATATTTTGTTACTCGTCTACATAAATAATACTGAACAGATGGCATAAAAACGGAACTACCGTATTCTGATAATTAGATTATTTATATTCATGACCTGATGTGATAGAATAATGCCGATATTACTAAAGTGCAAACAACGTCCCAATTCTTTTAGAAATAAGTAAGCACTTGTAGTTTTAAATTGATTGTTCAAATGCATTACATTGACTGTAGTGAAGATGTATTGTGTTTGTCAACTCCAATTGAGGTCATTCTAATGGACACTGACAGAACGAAAATAATATAAACCACTTATATCCATTATATAGGCCTGTGTCAAATTGTAATCATTTGTACTATGCAACATCGGGATATCATTGTATATATCTGGATGGTAAATATTTGCTTAACTAGGTGTCTCAACTTTTTATAACTATTTTTCAAGAATATCAGTATATTATATATCCAATGTGTCTCTCTCCATCCAGGGACGTATAAAATAGGAATACCTATCCAAAACAAATATTTATTTCCGCTGTTTTACAAGATGATTATTCGTAAATCACATTGTTGATACAACACTTAGACCAGGAAAACTGGTTAATTATTCATCAACACAAAAGGACAGAAAAAAAGAAATAGAAACAATAGAAACAGGTGACCACAAAATAGAAACCATTTGTTCATCCTAGACTAGAATTCATGCCATCTACCTCGAGGCAGCGTAGATCTAGATAATAAAACGAGGACATATGTCCGGCTTAAAGTAAGCAAAATGTACGCCAGTGACCGAAATGTTACATAAATATCTTGTCCGTTCCTGAAGGCTAAATCGTTAATGTGTGATTGCAATCCACCACAGTGTTAAATTTAGGCTTACTAACTGACAGCTTGTGGCCCACTGATAGACATTTCCATTAAAATGTGTCTTCTCAGGAGACAAAGGATCCACAACAAGCTCATCAATCAGTGCGCAGTTCTTTAACCCCAATACATTTGCACATTCATTGAATGACCTCTGAAACTTTGGGTACAAAAACTCATAACCTGCAACATGAGGTCAAATTTTGCACTTTGATTGTTTAATTGAGGTTATTGAACAATGCCACTGGGATAAGGCCAGCGATAGATTTCCTAGTCATACACTATGGACCACAATGGCATCATCCCAACGGCATAGTTCAATAACCTAAATTAAACAATCATAGTACAAAATTTTAAAAACGTACTTTTTAAAACATTTCTCAAGTTTGCACAGCATGTGGGCATTGTGTTCAGGTATGCAATTCTAGGGTTCCCTTATCAGTATTCGTCCCCTCAAAAAATGTCATCTACCACAGTGGTGAATGTGAGGATATCTGAAACTCTAGAAATCGATTTTTTATTTATAGGAAGCGTATTAAATTTTAATACAGCAAATGAAAAGTGTCTGTAGCTCGGATGATCAGACACTATATTCACAATAACAATAGTATGAATCATTTTAAACAACCATCAGAAGCAGAAGGAAAACAATATAGATTTTACTATTATCAGATACAACTATTATTTTTGTATTTTCTTTGCATGCTATAGTTCCGTGTGTGTTCAAAGATATAAAAACAATAACAAAAAACAAATGAAAGTCGATATAACTAGGTCAGTATACTGTCGGACATCCGGGCATTTGTTGCATATCGCTCTTACTCCTCGAACCTGAAATGAAACTTTGCATTCGAGTGTATAGGGAAATTAAAGATTTTGTTCATTCTTACCGATTGAACATACTGAATTAACATTTGGATTTATTCATGATAATTGAAGGCTGCTCTTTCAAATTCTGTTAACTTTCCTTTATCCCACAACAGCAATCTTTCACTTCATTCATTCATTCATATTTTATTTTGCCAATCACCAATCAATAATACAATGTACAAATGTAATTCAATAATGATATAAGCAGAAGCAATATTAGTGATAATGATAATAATATAAATCATGGTAATAAATAACTAATATAATAACAATAGTAACAATCCTAATAATAGGAATAACATGATAATAATAATAATAATTATGTACATATAAGTTAATGGCATGAAAAGGCCCGTGTCAAATTGTAATCATTTGTACTATGCGATATCGCATGTATGTCTGAATGGTTAGTATCTGTTTAAAAAGGTGTCACAACTTTTTAGAGCTATGTTTTCAAGAATATATATATATATTATCTAACTAGTCCACCTCCATCCAGGGACTTATGAAAATAGGAATACCTGCCCAAAACAAATATTTGTTTCCGCCGTTTTACAAGATGATTATTAACCATTATTCACAAACCACATTGTTAATACTGTAGGTAAAAATAAGACTTTTTAAAAGCATTTTAGATCAGCAAAACGTGTAGAATGAAAAACAAACAAACAAGAGAAATAGATACAATAGAAACAAGTGACCACATATAAAAATAGAGACCATTTTCTCATCCTAGACTAGAATTCACGCCATCTACCTCGAGGCAGAGAAGATCTAGATAATAAAACTAGCACATATGTCCGGCTTATTAGGAAAATGTATGTCAGCGACCGAAATGTTGCGTAAATACCTTGTCCCGTCCTGGAGGCTAAATCGTTAATATGTGATTACAAGCCACCACAGTGTTCAATTTAGGCTTAGTAACTGACAGCTTATGGCCCACTGATAGACATTTCCATTAAAATATGTCTTCTCAGGAGACATCTATCACTAGGATCCACAACAAGCTGATCAATCAGTGCAGTGCGCAGTTCTTTAACCCCAATACATTTGCACATTCATTGAATGACCTCTGAAAATGTGGGTACAAAAACTCATGACCTGCGACATGAGGTCAAATTTTGCACTATGATTGTTTAATAATATTGAGGTTATTGAACAATGCCACTGGGATGAAGCCATCGTGGTCCATAGTGTATGTAGAGCGTGGTTTGATTGCGATACATTTTCTTACAGCTAAGATATCCTATCATAATCCCATGTATTATACTTCTTTCCTTTCTATTGTCTGTGTTTTCCTTTGTGCATCTTCAGGTTTTATTTGCATACACTAAGATCCACAACATGTTCATCTATCAGGACACAGTTCTTTAACCCCGATACATTTGTACATTCATTGAATGACCTTGCAAAATTTGGGTACAAAAACTCATACTCTGCAACATGAGGTCAAATTTTGCACCACACCACTCCACGCCATACATAAATTCTGCCAGTCACATGTCCCCAATATGAAATTTTTTTAAAGTAAAATGTTAATTTTAATTTTACTTCATTAAAGTTTGGCGGAGGCGGGGTTCGAACTCACGGCGGCGGACTGCTTTGGACACACTATAAACCAAGCGCCTTAGACCACTCGGCCACTTGACTTGTTGGAATTCATTTGAAACTTATTTGAAGATATAATCGCAACTTCAACATAGGCCTACCACGTGACAAGCAAAGGCAGAAAACGTACCATATTTTGGAATTTTATTTGCCTAAAAACATTTATGTGTATTATTAGCGCTCAATTGTTGTTAACTGCGTGTTTTATACAAAAAAAATCCAACAATAAACATGATAACTGGGCGTCTATATGGACAATACATTATATCGATTTTGACACGTGCTTTTGTCTCAGTACATTTCCATGGTCAGTAAAATACTATAGAGGAAAACCTACCATTTTCTTGTATACACGTTCGATGTTTTGATCAAGTATGTGAATATTCGACATTAGACCCAAAATGTTTTTTCAGGAAATAAAAGATCAGATTACCATAAAAACGAAACAGTAATCTTTGGTTGGGTCTAATGTAATATTCACATAGAATTTTCAACGTTTTTCTATCCTTATTCTTGCTCAATTAAAAAAATATTTTGGCGTATATAAAATTGAAATAAAATTCTCTGCCTCTTAAACGACATCAAATGTGCCACAATTGGGTATCACGAATCGTTATATATGATGTGCAGTTAATATTCATATTTTCTTTTATACAGAGGATGCTTCAGTTTTGACAGGAAAAATATTTTCTTGAAAACCCTCTCACTCGGTTATTTTAAAAAGGTAACCACGCTTCCCTAGAATGAGCAATAAATTAGCATTAAATTTTTTCTTTTTCTAACAGCAAGCGTTTCTAGAATGTATTATGGCGAAATGTGGTGTAATTTTGCACTATGATTGTTTAATTGAGGTATAGTAATTTCAGTTGGATGCACCATTACAAAGCAAACAGTGGATGTGTGCACAGTAACAATACTGTGTGAGACCTTTGGTTCCCAAATGAGAACAATAGTCTGCATATTGTTAAGCAGCATTGTTGTGGTAAATAATGGCTTGTTGATGGTACAACTCATTGTTGCTAACTTGTCAAAGTAATTGTGATTGTATCACACAAGTAAATGAGAAACACGTGGTTGTTGACTTGGTTTGAAAAGAAGCTCTTCATATATTATATATCCAGTCCAACACCATCCAGGGACGTATAAAGATAGGAATACTTGTCCAAAACAAATATGTGTTTCCGCTGTTTTACAAGATGATTATTCGGCATTATTCGCAAACTACATTGTTAATACTGTATGTAAAAATAAGACATTTTAAAAGCATTTTAGATCAGGTTAATTATTCAGCAACACGTGTAGAATGAAAAACAAAAACAAACAAACAAGAGAAATAGATACAATAGAAACAGGTGACCACAAAAAAAATAGAGTCCATTTTTTCATCCTAGACTAGAATTCACGCCATCTACCTCAAGGCAGCGAAGATCTAGATAATAAAACGAGGACATATGTCCGGCTTATTAGGAAAATGTATGTCAGTGACCGAGATGTTACGTAAATACCTTGTCCCTTCCTGAAGGCTAGATCGTTAATGTGTGATTACAATCCACCACAGTGTTCAATTTAGGCTTACTAACTGACAGCTTATGGCCCACTGATAGACATTTCCATTAAAATATGTCTTCTCAGGAGACATCTATCACTAGGATCCACAACAAGCTGATCAATCAGTGCGCAGTTCTTTAACCCCAATACATTTGCACATTCATTGAATGACTTCTGAAAATTTGGGTACAAAACTCATAACCTGCAACATGAGGTCAAATTTTGCATTATGATTTTTTAATTGAGGTTATTGAACAATGCCACTGGGATGAGGCCATCGTGGTCCATAGTGTATGTAGAGCGTGGTTTGATTGCGATACATTTCCTTACAGCTAAGATATCCTATCATAATCCCATGTATTATACTTCTTTCCTTTCTATTGTCTGTGTTTTCCTTTGTGCATCTTCAGATCTTGTTTACATGCTTTACTTTCCTAGATATTTCTAGATTTCCTAGCCATATCTGGAGTATAAAAAAGATACCTACAATTTGTCAGCTACAATCTGTCAGTCTGTAACAAACAAGGACTAATTTTGTTAATCAAGTCAGTCGATCTGTCAGCGACAGGAAATCAAATCAATTGCAGTTGAATATTGTGTGTGTAAAAAAACTGTGTTAAGGAAATATTACACCGTCTTGAATTACTTAATACTACTACTAGTTCTCTTAAACATATTTCTGAAATGTAGTTTAATTTACTCGTCAAATGAAACACAAAATTTTTCATGCCGCTGAAATGGGTTTGCCCTCGTGACGTCACGCGATTTTTTCATGGGGGATCCAATTGGGCGCCTCGTTTGGTGTCAGGAGGGCCAATCACGGGCGTCCTTGCTCGGGGCCGTCGCGTCGGCGGCCATTTTGTTGACTAGGGTCATTCTCTGTCAGGTTATCAGCGAGAACCGCCTTTTTTTCTTAAATGTGTTTATTAACCTTATCTATTTCACTGTGTTACTTTGTAACTGTTGAAACCATTCCATATCACCGAATTCTATATCCAGACAACACATCTATCTTGATTCTGTATCTACGCATTGAAGACAAAACTAGTAATAGCACGTACGCTGTAGCTACATAATCTACTGTTTTTCAACGTGACAATTCCCTTCTTTTTCCGCCGCCTTTGCCCTTCAGTTACATTTTCTACATCATTTTGTACTCCGTCTGCCGTCTTACCTTATTTATCCTGTTAGCTCGAAATCGAAATAGCTTTTTCCCGAAGGTTACAATATAGAGCAATAGCAAATAACATTGAAAGCGTTGTAAGTCATTAATCCTTTCTTGTTGTCATTTTCAGCTTGAACTCTTCGATCGCAATGGTGATGGCAAATTGGAAATCAAAGAAATGGCAAGGTAAGAACTGATTACCATGATTGGGCTATTCCATTTAAAATTCTCACATTCCCCGTGTGGAAGATTTTGAAAATATCTTCTACAGGGGGCGTATGGATTTCAAATGGAATTAACACATTAGGCAGTTCCATTAGAATTCAATACACCCTCTGAGAAAGATTCAAATTGAATCTTCCACAGAGGGATGGTGAGTTTTAAATGGCGCTGCCCGATGTGCTCATTCCATTTGAAATCCATACTTACCTTGTGGAAGATACTTCCATAATCTTCCACAGGGGTAGTGTGGATTTCAACTGGAATAGCCCATTACATCAAAATATATGTGCCCGCTTCCGGCTTCCATAAAACAGACACTAAGTATTAGTTGCCAGAATCGTACTAAATAGAACACCATTCAGCCATATCACAAGGCTAATCGTTATCCATTAGAGACGCAGTGTGTATTGTTGAATCGATATAGGACCCAGTTGGTGTTCAACTTTTTTACCAAACATCATGCAATGTTGCAAGACTTACGCACGGTATATGTAAATAACCTGTTCAGACCGTCTTTGATTGTCCGTATTTTCTGGGTTTTCTACATTATCCTATGTTACAGTATAAAACAACAACCTCAAACAACCTGTCCCTATTACTTAAAACCTGTATAAATGGGGAACCGTCTTTTGCGAAGACCCTTTTTAGGTGTCCCCATCCCGTTTTCTACGCATCTGTTAAATGCATCAACTGAACTTTAACATTTGAGATCAAATACGGCACATAAACTGACTTTAAGCAATAAAATCGAAATGACAAAGTAATGCTAGGAATCCCATAGAGCCTTTTAAGTACTATAATGAAGATACAGCTCTGCCCGATGGGACAATGCAACCACGTTGTGCGTTGAATTTAGATTTTATATTACGTGTACAACAGATTGCATTTCGACTGCTCAGAGCCAGAAGTGGGTAAGTGCAATAGCTGTCATGTGTAGCGACCATGTGTATGAGTATAATATACTGTGTGTAAATGGCCAAATGTGCACACGGCAGCTATTACACTTCATCTGAGCAGTCGATTTGTGTTATCACGTACAGGGAAAGCATTTTGTGTTTCAAACGTAATGTTATGATTAAAAGGATGCTTGCTTATCTTGAGCTTCTTAAAAGCGGAACTACACGAACTACAAGCAAATAAAGATTTGTTCTGGTTTTCATGACCACAGGAACAATCAAGAAATTTTCTTTAAAAAATAAGTTTCTCGTAATTGCCCCACTAAACGATCAACAAGAAACATTATGTAATTCTGATCACAATAGCACATGTGTATTTCATAATTGCAAATTAATCGGAATTGTTGCAGTAGGCTACTTATGGACGTTCCCCTACTAAACGATAAACAAGAAACATTATGTAATTCCGATCACAATAGCACATGCCTATTTCATAATTGCAAATTACTCACAAATGTTGCAGTACTTATGGACGACATGTCCAAACGATCTTCGGCAGTTCCCCATTTTCTACATTACCTTTGGAGCTCCTTGGGTAAAGTATAACATACTGGCGTAGATTTCCTTTTGACATGGGGGAGGACGGGGTTGGAAAAAAATATAGTGGAAGTATAGTGAATCCAGCACCTTTTGGCGACAGAATAAGTTTATTCGTGCGAAGCGCGGAAAAGGGTCACTTTGGGGGCTAAAATTACCAAATATGAGGTTAATTTGGACATAAACCCACACACAGGCGTCAACATTGGGGAGATAATTGTATGGACCTTCCCATCTGGCAAAATATTGGTGGGATCCCCGGCCCACCTCCTACCCCCGATCTATGCCTATGGTATAAGACAAGAACCTCAAACAACATGTTCCTATAAGCATGTCTAAAACGGGAAACCTCTTTTGAGATGATCCCTGTTTAGGCGTCCCCGTTTTCTACACATTCATTAAATCAGTCAACTTACAACTGCATACTGAACTTTAACATTTAAAACAATTGTCAAAATGCGGCATTTCCTAGTTTTACGTGAGCATTTGTAAGTCACGTAAACTGACTTTAAGCAATAAAATCGAAACAACAAAGCAATGGTAGGAATCCCATAGAGCCTTTTAAGTACTATATGAAGATAAAGCTCTGCCCGATGGGACAATGCAACCAAATTGTGCAGTGAATTTTGATTTTATATCACATGTAAAACAGATTGTATTAATTTTGAGTTATCACGTACACGAAGAGCCCAATTATATATTTTGTGTTTCAAACGTGTTGCGATTAACGGGGTGCTTCCTTATTCTGAGTTTATTAAAAAGCAGAAGTGCAGGCAAATAACACTTTTCCAGGTTTGAACGACTACATGGACAATCAAGAGATTTTGTATAAAACGTTCTTCCTAACCATGCTAACTGCCCCACTAAATAAAATCAGCAACAATATGTGAATTTGATCAGCATAGCTTAGGGAGGGATGATATCAAAACTCGACCGGCGGTTGGAGCCGGTTTCTATTGTTCTAAACAATGGAACGTGGTTCAACCGCCGCGAGTTTTGATTCCATCCCTTATTCAATTTCTCGTTTTGTAAAACTTTTAAGTCATTAAAATGACTATATTCCCACCTTTAACTGCTCGTTTGTATGAGTAACCATGTTTACCAAATTTCATCATGTTTATTCCTGTTCCAAAAATCTGAATTTTGATCAATTTTAGGATGGCTTGGTTTAGCAAATCAATGAATGCCCTTTAAGCTTGGTTCATGAAATGTCAAAGACGCAAAAAGTTAAGGGGCATATAAATGGCGTTCTCCTTTAGGTACTATACGGTCTGCCTTTAAAGACAGGGTTTCTCTTTTAATTGTTAATGTTCTCCCATTCAATTGTTCTCCTCCTAAATTCCACAAACAGACTTTTATCGTGAAATTCGTTTTTACCATCAAATATGCTTTTAGAAACCTAAAAGACTCTTAATTCGGGTCGTGGCAGAAACATGTAATGGACAAAATTCAACCATTAAATACTTCATTATGATTAATATAACATCAATCTTTGAATGCCCTCCAATGCTAAGAAGGTCAGCTAATACTATTATATACTATAAAAGTAATAATGCAGATTGCAACAAACAAGTTCTCTTTAAGGGTATTTATAGTGCTGGTTATGTAAAAGCCAACCGTTGATATCTGCAGTCGCGTCAAGGTCAACAGAAAATACTGCGTAGGCAGATGCCATTTAGCATTAATGGATTAACGTTTGCTATGGAAACAGAGATAATATTACAAATACTATGAGCAGATTTCTTCTTATCGTACTATTAGTTTCCAAATGGGGAGCATCAACCTTCATGTAATATATTGAAGGGGATATCTTTAAATGATTTATACATGTATTACTTTAATAAAAGGAAGTTATGAGCAAACGTAGATTACAAATGTACTTGAGGGTATCATATTTGCAATTCACTAAACTCGTATCGAAAAGATGATGATGATGATGATGATGATGATGATAGCGAGTTTTATTTTGGACGACGGATGATTCTGCGATGGCAAATTGACACCTCGAGTCAACTTTGCAACTTTGTCGTCCTCCAGTTTCTCGGTCACGGTTGTTTGATGGCATGTAAAACTGGTCATTTTCAAGTAAAGGTGAACAAGGATGGCGCTATATATCGTAAATCTTGTTTGCATCTTTACAAGGGGTAGACACTTGTAATAATGCCATTAGAACATCAGAAAAAAGAATAACAAATGTCAAAGAAATTTTCACACACAAAATATTATTAAATGTAATGAATAACTCATATTATTTGGCTAATTTAGATTTAAAAAAATATGTAAATAGCGCCCTCAATTTTCACACAAATGTACAGTTTAATAGAATGAAAATTACTACAAACAAACAGAAAAAGATGAATAAAAATATGTGTATCGTATATAGTGTGAAAGCTGTTGGTACTACCCAAGTCTGGAATTGAACATTATATAATGTTTTGTTAGAAACGTTAATAAATGATCACATCAAACAACCGTGTGGTTACTTATACTCTGGATAAATCTGCGTTGTTGTGAAAACGACAACTTTTCCACAACGGTCGTCGTGGTAATTAATTTTTATCGTCGCAGAACCCACAGTTGTCGAAGACAAAAACTCACTGAAGACGACAATGACGGCGACGATGATGATAATGATGACGTCATGATGATGATGATGATGGTGATGAGGATGATAATGATGATGATGATAGTGATGATGATGACGATGATGATGATGATGATGATGATGATGATGATGATGATGATGATGATGATGATGATGATGATGATGATGATGATGATGATGATGATGATGATGTGACGTCATGACGGTAATGATGATGTTGATAATGAATGAGAAGGAGAAGAAGGAAGAAAAGAACGGAAAGTCATAGCATAGGTGCTTCACCCCGGCGCTTCAATAACTATTTTGTTGTTTTTCCCACAGATTGCTGCCAGTAAAGGAAAATTTCCTCATGCAATTCCAGGTGAGTTGACGTAGCAACAGTTGATCGATACATTTTTAATTTCCCCGGAGACACCAATCTAATTTCCTTTAATCAAAAGTTCATTATATCACGTTACTGAACTGGCACGACCGTACATGGGCTAACATTTGTGATGTAATATGGTTGCGATGTAAAGAAACTCCGCTTCATAAATTGTCATTTAATCATGCCATCATAATTATGATGCTTAGAGTGTTTGTTAAAATATCACTCATTCTTTAGAATTTGTTTGTGGCATCAGATGCAGAATTATGCTTATAAAATTAAATTGTTAAAAACAAAGATTTTTCATTGAAAATGTATATGGTTGAAAGAATGCCATTGCTATAAAGGGCGCCAAAACATTTTACATAATCATAATAAATATCGCCTACAGCTAAACATATGAATGTGTTCACTTGCAATGGGTTATTCCGGTTGAAATCCATACACCCCCTGACATGACATGACATGACATGACATGACTTTAACCTTCCACACAGGGAGTGTAAATTCAAATGGGGCTACCTGAATGGGTGACTCCATTTGATATCTACAGTACCCCCCTGTATGGGATATGAAGGTCATGTCTGGAATAGCCCAATACAGTGATTAAACAAGATGTTGAATGATGAAATTCACGACCTTAAACTATATTTAATATCATCTTGATTGTATTCTTGTTACATTTCAAAGAAGTGCTGACGGATGGAGTACCTGAAACAGGTCTTTCGACACTCCGTCATTCGTTTCTTTAACACTTATAGTAGCGCGTCTGACGAAAGGAAAATAAAAGAGTATACCTCGAGTATTATGTTTAAGTCAATGTAAACCTAATAAGGCAGGGCCCTATGGCAGTTGGTCAGGTAGTCTATCACACAAGTTCACACTTGAAATATAGCCATCTTGTTTTCTTCCCATCATGCACTATTTCTGATGCATCATGTGATACGTACGGTATTGTGAGACGTATAACATACATCGAGTGTGCCATTACTGGTGGTGTATATTGAGGGGATGACGCACTTGACAATTTACCTTTTACCCATTGCCTACAATAATGATGCATCTTGATTTTTAACTTCTAACTACACACATCAAACATATTTATAGTCTCCTCCTTACATCCGGTTCTGCTGTTCTTAACAACTCACTGCGCAATCAGGCGTGCAGTATGTCCCCGGGAGTATGTCTTGTGTAAGAAATTCGCATTTACCTTGTCAATGTGTCGAAATCTGTTTGCCGAAAAATGACAAACATTCGCACTTTTCTTCCCATTACTGTCATATTGTGACGTTCCAAATAGCTGAAGAGTTAAATATGTTAGAAAAAATATTCTGCTGATAACCCCACGGCTAAATTGGCTAAATACGGTGTATTTTCACCCGTAAGTGTAGAAATTGGTGATATTACTTGTCCGCTATTTTGTGTGACGTCATATATATGTTTGACGTATTTAGAAGTTAAAATCAAGTTGCATTATGGGCAATGGGCAAAATTGCGTATTTCATGATGCACCATGGAATTGTGGGATATTGGGTAGTTCTAACAAGGAAATTGTTGTCAGATAGCCTGGTGCTTCGTGTAGCCAGCTATTGCGTCTTCACTGGCACTAAACTCAGCCAATTTGCAATTTTGCTGCTTTTACTTAAGTGCCACAGCTAATTTGTTCACATTAAAATACAACACATGCGGCTAATTCTGGTTTTATTTTCACAGTTTTCAGCAAAACGTTGGTTTCAGTTGATTGTTATTTTTAATTTGATTACATCACTAAAACTTCAGAAGCAACACCATCATCAGCACAGCAATATATAATATATCAAGTGAAAAACATGCAAGATATAATGATCTTTCCGAAAAGTTTTAATCCGAATTTTGGTGTCATCAATACTAAACATTACTTTTTTCAGTTATTCACGATATAATTTATCTTTTCAATCAGATCTATTTTCTACCGATCTTATCTTCTCTTAAGCATTATCTTAGGAATATATCTGCTAACACTCTATTGTACTGCTCTTGTATTAAGTCTTTCTTTACTATGCTATCTTTTTAATTTTACATTCTCGCTTCCAAAGGGTATTGATCTAGTAGAGGTATCTTTCTTTCTATCTATCTAGTATCTAATTTAAGTTCAGTCTGTCGTGTCCCAATGCATTTATGTAATCATCACACTGCGCATGCTCATAGCTTTCTGTAATCATTCCATACATCATCGCAATTTTCCATTGCCATTCACATTTTTGTATGAAATATCATTATCATCAATATAAAATTGTATGTTGCAATCAAAATGTCCTTGATCATTCAATAAATTTATTTCATGTTTTTTATCACTGCCGTTTCTATTCAAGTGCAGGGCTTTTGAATATTAAAGCATGATATTTACAAATAAAAAGGGTTTAAAGATATGCTACTAATAATTACCACGTATCTAAGTTTGCGGTTTTGTTACATATCTTATGCACTTGAGTACAAATGGAAATTAAATTCTCTTAAGACAAATCGTTATTTTCTTTTTCTCAAAATAAAATAAAATTCTAAATCACATTTGTTTGTAAAAATAAATCAACATGTTGCATAATTACATTTGATAAAAGTCAAGACTAGTTTTGAACAAGTATCTGAAAAGCAACGTAGTAAATATATCAAAAGTTTGCATTGAGGAAATGGAATAAATACAACACAGTGTCATGGCAATCTACTTTTGACTAAATTTAGAAGATTATTTTTGTAGAACCGCACAGTTTAGCAGCAAGCTCATCACGAATGTAGATTTTTTTTTATAGAAAACCTCTGTTTCAAGCGGACATTTTATATTTTATAATTCAAAGCACACCGTTCATAATCTAAAGGACAAGGTCTTATTAGTGTGCTACTGCATGACATACCTCTATGTTTGACAAATATAGTGTACAGTTTTTATGCAAATCTCAATGCTAGTTTTTAATTTATGGGCGCTTTAGCAGAAAGGTTGTTTACATCTGGGTTTATCACAGGCAAGTCAATGGAGAGAGTGATCATTGAGGGCGCCATCACGTACCTTTTCAATCACGTGCGTTTTTGCTCATAAAAATGTGCAATACCGGTAGTATTATAGCCAGGATCTGGGTTCAAACAAGGAGATATGTTATGCAATGGGTCACTATGAGATATGACCTTGTAATCAAAAAAAATAAATGTCCTATAGACTATTCCTATAGTTGGCACCTTCCTGCCGTTGATGGGGGAATATCGATATCATATATCGATATCGCGTATTATAGGGTAGCAAAACCGAGGTCAAGAAGCATATCACGTGATTGTTTCGTTATTTTATAATCACGTAATATCCTTCTTGACCTCGTTGGTTTTTATAGAACGTTACATCGATGTTCACTACATCAACGTCAGGAAGGTGCAAATTATAAGAATGGTCTATACCATAAGAAACATAGGTGCGAAGCACTATAGTTCATTGGTAGGATCATCAGGAACAGCTTATCACGCACACTAGCCACTAGCACACGTTACCCCAGCCCATTTGTTCATCATTTTGTGTTACAATGCATCTTGCAGTAAAAGGAAACATTTCGTAGTTACTCTAGATGTAGAATCACGTGATCTTTGCCTCGTGTCGTGCAGATCATCAATTTCAATTCGCAAGGCTTAACATAAAAGTAAATATCAGTGCAAAATAATTATTATTAAGCAGTCGTAACGTAATTTAAGCGACTGCGAGGTGAGGTTGTTAAGACTATTTAATAACAAGATGCGAGCTACGGGTGTTTTTGGATGCTTGTTAACATTTGCCGACTTCCAGCTCGACTTTGAGTAGGTCATTTTTTTATTATAAAATAAAACATAACATAAGATTGATTAAAAGAATTACGCATATTTAAACATAGCTTATGATTAGTCATTATCTCGCAGTATTTGGTACTACTTTCAGTACAAATTAACTTAGCTATTTTGGCGCCAAAATAAAATCGAAATCCACTATTTCACTTACCATGCTTTTTTACTGTGTTGCTGCCACCATTACTACCTGACTGATTATTATTAATTCCTGCAAACCTTGTGTGAACCCCATGAATGTTTAGTTTAGAAGACCTTCAAGTAGACCCACCTAGAAGGCTATTGTCATAGTGTCATCTGTTACTTGGTTCTATTATTGGATTGTGAAGAAACCCTTAAGATAAAGAACCCCTTAAGATAAAGTTCTAAGATTGTTGTTGTTATCGGCGTGTTTTAGTAACCCAATAAACCCTTACCCCGTTCGTATTATCCTGTTGTTACACTCAATATAATGTACTGTAAAAACTGTGCCCTATTAATGCTCCCAAGGCAGCATGCTAAGTTATTAACTTCATATAACAATCTCTATAAATAATGAGTCGAATTGAGATAGACTTACAACTTAAGGCATAATACCTAAGGATTAAATATCATCTTATCTTATTGAATAATATTTTTACGTTTGTTTGATATAGCTACTCAAATGTTGTACTATAATCAAGTTGATTTGATTTGTTAAAAGTGCGAGTCAAAAGGTTTTATAACCAGCAGTGTGTTTGAAATATACAACTATGTGAGGTTTTTGTTTTATCTCGGTTAAGGCAACGTTCTATTGTTGTTTCTACGTCGGTCCCGCAGGACGACAATATCGAACTGTATTTGAACATGTACTCTCTCGTTAAATCACACTGCAACTCGCAGACACCAGTACTATTCCAGAATGTATAGAGCGCCATCAACGGCTGAAATGTTTATAGAAAATTAACCATTGTCTGATTGTCCTGGAAATTAAGGGATTTTATTTAAAAAATTATTGGTGCAGCCATTTCTGAATTTCAAATATCACTGCAGCTTAACATCAATCCTATGATCCATAATGCTGAATACATTGCAAGTTTATATTCCCAAACCAAGCATTTGACTAAAGCGTTTAATTCAAATTTTATTTTACTTTCGACAAAACGTCAACCTCGTGTTTCCGTTTTCTAACTAATGTCAACTAATTTACCTTTTCGGTAAATCCCATAAGCCTTTGCGAGTACACTTGAGAACTCGTCATTTGACGTCACGCCGATCTGCGCCAATGCGCACATCGTTTATCAAACATCGTTACTGCGCATTGCAAGTCGGCGTGACGTAAAATGGCGAATTCTCAGGTGTACTCGCAAAGGCTTATGGGATTTACCGACAAGGTCAATTGCTAATGGTTCCAATCCGCACGCATGTCTTATTTATTCGTATGATTGAATGCTCTTCCAGGACCCTCTCGGTCTACCCGGAGAGGATGTAAGTAAAACATCGAAGGTGCTGCATGAGCTAAATATAATTTCCTCTCCCAGCCGCCATTGAAATAATCCCTCAGAGCACAAGACTTTGATACAACATTTGATGGTTGACTTTAAAAGTGCTCTTTAAACTTCGGCTCTTGTTTGCAATAATTTCTGAATATTATATTCTCGTTTTATTTATTCGTATGATTGAATGCTTTACCAGGACCCTCTCGGTCTAGCCGGGGAGGAAGTAAGTAAAACTATATTATAATGGTTCATGAAACATAAGGGAATCATAGAGCACCTTTAAAGATCAATAATACTGGATCAGATACATATCTTACATACAAAAAGCATACTACTGGCCAATCTAGATATAGGCTAAAGGTGGTTTGTGTTTGCAATGATTCTCCTGATGTGTTTATTATATTTACCTTATATATCCGGTAAATATACTGACAGAGACTTAATATATGTATACAACTAGTGCCTTAGTCAGATGCACGTGGCTATAGAGGCCTTGAATTGTCTGTACTTGATTAAGTAGAAAAAGTAATATATACTCTATCAATATAATTATAATCCTATAAACTCGTGATAGAGATGCTATCTTGTACATTTTCTATTAGAAATAACCTTTCCACTGAAGTTACCAAATCATACTCAATAAAACTTATAACAACCCTAACACTATTATAACCGCCTAACCACCTTCGTTACACTTTCCGTACATGTACGTTTGCATCTTACTAATCTTTCTATATTGGTATTACTTAACGAATACCAATCATTAACACGAGTGCATTAACACACGGAACAATAACCTCTGACCTTTAACCTCTAACCCATTGCACCTTATACTTTTAGTTTGCACTTAAATAGTTTGCAATGATATAGAGCACATAATTTACTGCTCGCTTCGTTTGATAGTACCAGTTTATATGGTACGTGTTACTGTAATGTAGCCAAGTTGCATGATTAATGTATAGTATGTGGTAAACTGCCATTTAAAAGCAGTTCGGTATGCTGATGGGACGTGATAAACTTCAAAGATTCAGTACAGCTATGCATTCTTTAAAAATACCAAAGTATCATCATTATCATCTTCATTTTATTCATCATATCATCATTTATTTGATTTTACCCATCGTTGTCAAATGTCAATGTCTTCATCGTCACAGTTTATTAACTCTTATTTCTTAATGACATCAAAATTACGTTATTTTATCTAAATGTATTACATCCTTTTTTTCGGGCACTACTTGTTTTTAATTTAAATCTTCCAAGTATTCAATAATATTTGCGTTTACTTTTTATCTTTTTAGTTCACACGGGCTCTCCTTAGTTTCATCTATTGCTGCCACTTTCTTTATGTAGAGGCAGCTTTCTTAATGCTCTGCGTGCTATCCATGTGCTTCAACGGAAAAAGTTTGAAATATTTTCTCAAAATATCAAGAGCTATCTTAAGAACTACTGAACCAATACTATGCTTGTTTGTACTCATTTTAATGCAATTTTCATGTTGATTCCAAATATGGTCAGGAAAATTTACATTTTTGACATTTTTGAATTTTTAAGAAATTTTTGAAACATGTCGTCTGCAGTCGACACCCGCGTGAAGAGAGTTAACATACACTGAATTTATAGATGCCCATAATACTAAGTTTCAAGTCAATAAACCAATACTGGTTGTGACTCGAGTGTAAAGAGCAATGAAAGAAACAAATCTCACCAGATCTTGATTGACCTGACAATACAAATAAGAGAAATGAGTTTACACAAGTCTCCACATACATTATTACAGTCTAGAAGTATTATTTCATCTTTTTGAAGACACAAAGTAAACCAGTTTGTATAAAGTAGTCTAAATCATCAAAAGAAAAATGGATTTTGACCGTGTATTTTGAAGATGATGATGACGATCATCGGTATATCTGACGATCCCATCAGTATACTTTGTAGAGCAGTTATGTCATGATGTGTAATAATATATAGAACACTATTATCTTAACCTAACGTACACTTACAATAACCGTAACCAACCGTACCCTAACACGTACCCTTATACCCTTACCCTAACCCCTAACCCCTAACCCTTACTCTTACCCTTACCCTAACACTTACCCTAACCCTAACTCTAACCCCTAACCATATAGCCTTACCCAACCCTAACCCTAATCACAGAATGTTGTAGGTATTTTATAGTAATACTGATATGTGAGTGTGTAATATCTATGGTATTAACCCTATGAGAACTACCTGCTTATTGGTCAAAAAGAAGTTTTCTATTTCAATTGGACCAATCAACAACATTGTCAGAATAATATCACTATGCAAAAAAATTGGGGCGAATTATTTGCGAAGCTCCATTCTGATCGGTGATTAAAGTGAAGATATCACATAATTGACCAATCAGAGGCAATGTTAGATCGGCATGTAGTGTTCAGGGGTTAAGACATATGTTCTTGTTTCTGGACAGCACATTAAAATGCACTCAAATTCAATTCAGATAATGAAAAACATTATCTTTGGCTTAGAATTTGAACTGCAAAAACGTCATAAGAAAATCAAATAAAAATATCTATATCTCAATGGAAGAAAGTCTTACAGGTAAGTATCAGCTTCATTTAATTGATAAGAATTGTTTAACCATATAATTGTACTATGTTTTGTTCTCAGCGCAAGAAAGTCCTCACACGATGTCAATTCGATGAAGTCTTCAACCACTATGATAAGGTACGCTAGGCTTATATCAACTTTTGCTGTTGAATAGTGGTTTTTTTAATATAGGGGAAATGAAAACTTATGGCGCCCTTTGTTTATTCAAAACCTATAAATCGAGTAAACAATAGTAAGATGTTTTTCATTATAAAAACATATAAATGACCGATATCGAAAACGACATCAAATGTTTTGGTGGCTCTGAAAAGAGCCATTTGCACTGTGTTCTTACCGTAATCTTATCTCGATAATCAGAACAATGGAATCCATTGTGGGTACTATAAGGACATCGAAAGTGGAATAACTATTAAACCCAACCTCCTCCATTAAAAGACGTGTGAATGAACTGCGACTCGTTTGGTATTCCAGTTACAATAACAGCAGTTCTAACCAAGCTCGCCCAATAATTTGCTCGTCAGAGCTTGTTAAATGCAATCATGCAAATGACGTAAAGACACCAACACCAAACAATGGAAGATACAAATACAAAGCATTTTATCAACTGCAAACTTCACAGCCAATGCAACACTTATTGTCTCAGTGTGAGCTTCAATTTGTTTTAATATCACAACTCGATACTGCCCACAATGCACACTGTTCTATCACTTACTGTAGTTTGAGCTTCATATATTTTAGGAAAAGAAAACAACCAATTTAGGTACCTTAGACAAGTGATAACAAGAATTCGTGTGTGTGGGGGCGGGTGTGTGTGGGGTGTGGGGGGTGTTTAGTTGTGAGAAGACAAATCGGCCTTACACTAAGGGCCGGCCTCACACTGGCCCCACTGTAATCTGAGTCAGGTCAGCTCAAGGTCGGCCATCAACCTGCGGTCGGTCGCACTCACAAATAGGGTATACACATCTTGGTAGTGACCCAATGATCTGGGCCACAAAAACCATATAATCATTTCTCAAAAACTGGGTTTTTTATATAATCTGTTATGCTTGTTGGATTCCTTGCATCGTTTACTTTCTGAAAATGTATACTTTTATATACTTTTCGTCATTACATTTAAATATACAATAAAAAGCAATATCTAAATTACTGACTCGAAGAAGGTTTACAGACTATTAATAGCTTTGTGGTTTAATTCTTCTTAAACCTCACAGGATTGCAGCGGTACAATTGAGGGTGACGAATTAACAGGCTTCCTTAAAGATCTCCTTGAACACGAAGGAAAGGTATATATTATTTCATATTCATCCTTTAGTTTTGGTGTAATTCTGACGATTCACAATACGATACGCCACCAGCGGTTGCTCTTGCCATTCCCATTTCTAGCCACCACTTTGGATGTCGACATTTTCCCATTATGTATTGCGTATTTTGACCTCTCCTTCAACAAACGCTGGAGGCGCATCGTATTATGAATCGACCGAATTACATTAGTTGTTTTATAATGTTTCTTAAACAGGTTCACTTTTTTGTTTTTTACTATTTCCGTCTATATTAATTTCTGAGAATGTCCAGTAAAGCTTATTGCAGGTTTATTGAACATCGAATGCAAAATAGCGCCATCAACGGCTGAACATATCGTTTAATTGCATTCGGTGATCAATAGGCTCGTTCCTATTACTACTTTTTTATCATATTTGTTGACTTTTTTTGTGACTAAAATATATTGAGTCAATTTTGATTTGTAGGGTTATATAGCATGTGTATATCAGCTTACAATTTAAAATAATAATAATAATGTTTTTAAAGCTTTTTAGGCAAGTAATATGTTCAAGTTTGAGTCTCGAGATGTGCTTTTGAGGAAGCCAAACTAGATAAAAGAATTATATTGTTTTCAGACACTTGTATGAAACTCGAAAATGGCATATCCTGGGTTTCTCCACCGGATGTCGATTTGTACCATAATTCCTTCCCACAATACAACATGCGTGTTGCATAACAAAGGAGATGGATTAACCCCTGAATATCTGTATCTATTGTTATGCAATATGCACATTACCTTGTGGGAAGGAATTTCGGTACAAACTGACTTCCGGTAAAGAAACCATGATATTCGCATCGAATCCTATGGTTCGGCAAACCATGATATGCGCATCGAATCCTACATGGTTCGGCAAACTAATGAAATTTGGTTCGGGTCGTCATGCCATTTAATGTAGGGCCAAAATCATAAACGATTAAAACAATATACCTGTTTGGATTCCTCTTAACATTAGGCGTGCTCAGAAAATACCATATGTGTGCCAACAGGCCAGGTAACCACAACTTATAAGATCCGATGACGCTTTTTTTTTAAATAAATGAAAAAAATATTTTACCAAATTTCTTTTACACATCTTTACCAATTTATAGCGTCAGACATCATTACGTTCTGTCACAATGGTTCATTATGTAACAAAGAGGCCGTTTAAAAAGTTGACTTTTGTGGACTCAGGTGCAACTTTTAAAACGACCTCTTTTTACATAATGAACCATTGTCACCCAATGCAAAAATGTGCGACGCTATAAATTGGTCCATTATGTAAAACAAATAAGGCTACACATACCTCTTTACCTTTTTACATTTCGTAAATAGTTGTTTCCATTTATTTCCAAAAAGCGTTAGGGTGAACTTATAAGTTATGGATCCTATGTAGGAAATTACCACAAATTTTGCATATGTGGACAAACGTGAACGCGGTAAATAAACGTCTTAATGACAGACATATCATTTTCTTCTTAATTTTGAAGAGATTTTGTTAAAAACAATTTAGTAACTAACAAAGCACATCGCTTTACCACTGTTTCTGAGCACATCTATCAGTTAACCATTTTAACAAAATATTTACAATGCATTCTGTCAAAACTAGGCGTAACTGGTACCAGTCATTCCAGAGGTGTGATCTGCTTGATACAAAAGATTCAAGTGCTTTGTCGGTACCATAAGGTGAACAACCAGATGGTGATCGTCCATGATGCCACACTATTGAAAAAAACTGCATTGAGGTAAAGGTAGTCTTTTCAATAACGTGGCATTGTGGAAGGGCACATCTTTTGTTAATCTTATAGTAAAGCACCTGTAACTCAATGTAGGCTTTTCAATAGTGTGGCATCATGGGTGATCTCCAGTTCATCTTATGACAAAGCACCCTTTGAATTAAGCAGATACAACCTGTGCGAGGAGAAACATGTATGGGTCCAGTTACGCCTGGTTTTGACAGAATTTGTCACATTTGTGTGTTATATAATTAATGACTATTCTAGAACTTTAAATAACTATTGTATAATAGAAACTATACTAAAAGCATCCGTCTGTCATTGTAAATTTTTCTATTAATTGTAGAAACTTGCTTTCAAATTTTATCCGCCTGTCGCCGACTTGTAGTCGGTAACCTCAGATATATAAATTGCCGACCAATCATACCCATTGCCGACCAATCATACTTTGCCCCCACCGGAAGCTCTGAATTTACTTGTTCGGTAAATCCCATAAGCCTTTGCCAGTATACCTGAGATGCCGTCATTTGACGTCACACCGATGCGCGCATTGTTTAGCGAACATCGTTACTGGCGTGACGTCAAATGACGACATCCCAGATCTAACCGCAAGACATTATGGGATTGACCGAAAAGGTCAATTGTTGCTATAGCCATTGGATTATTAATACACAGATTGGAATTTTCCATGCCTGTGCCCTCTAAACGTACTCGAATTCAGCTGACGCCGGTACAGCGTATAGATCTGGCCACATCGCTTATCTTACGCGAGAAGTTTCTTTTGTGTACGCTCGCGCAGTTTGCGCTATTTTTGAGTTTGCTCACGCGGTACTTGACTTAGCGTCGATCCCGAGGCAACATGCCATGTTTCCGCGGTATGCTATAGCCATTGGTCCCATAAGTCAACTTTGGTCTCATTAGACACTAACCAAATGTAACGATCTTTTTCCAAGGTATTGATTATACGGTATCTGGGAAATTGTCTTGCAACACGTTTCCCGACATATTGAAAACAAATGCGAACACATGTACTATGTACACTACATTATTGTCCGAGATGTTATCTGTTACCTTATCATATATCTAATCCTCAACTTGCGGATTAAATTTGAAAGCATCGCTATTTGTATTTAACAAGCTACATGTACTACTTATTTTCTTTGTTGCTGTCTTTTCTCTTCTTTCTTAATATATTCTCGTAGGACGTGAACGCAGATGCACTAGAACTGGAATCTAAAAAATTGAAAGAAATTTGCGACGTAAACAAAGACAACAAGATCCAGAAAGAAGAGCTTGTTATGTTGCTGGCACCCAAAGATTAGTCAGTGTTTACCCACCGGCCGGCCGGCGGGATGGGTTCGCAAGGAGCGTCTCGATGTGGATAGATGTCACGCTGAATCTTTTTCTGTTCAAAGAAAAGAGACAAACGTGGACTCCATGCTGTGGAATGCTTCAGATTCATTTTGCTCTATCTGATCTTACTAATAAAAGGGTCCCTGGATCGTATGGACACTACTCTTCCATAGAGACATGTTCGCACGTGAGATGGGTGATATTATGATAATATACACTAATCCAGTATTTGCACTTTTTCCTTCAAACTGTAATATAATACTGATAATATGTAACTTGTAACTAATATTTCAAAATGGCGTCTATATGACGCAACTTTATCTGTAGGTAGGTATAGACACTAACACAGAACTATATTATATAAAATATAAATATATATATAACAAATTCCTTACAATGTTTATCTACTCATAGTTCTTTTTTAAGGAACCGGTATCTTTCACTGTACTGATATCCAATCTATAATGTATAGCGGAGGCGGATTTTAATACAACTTCTTACTCATGAAGTCAACGTTATAATTGTTTTTGTAAAATCTATTCTATGCACTTTGAATGCGTACTGTTATAATGCCCAGCTGTCTAGATAGTAACATACAGTTGATGTTGCTGTATTTTCACTTTTAGATTTAGTCAATGTTGACAAGTTTAGTTTAATGATATAAATAAACAAGCATTATAATCTTATATGGCTTAAAACAAGCATTATAATCTTATATGGCTTAATATTTCAAGCAAGGATATAAACATAATCTAATTAATGATACCGGGCAATTATAAGTTCACCAAACGATGTGTGTCGTAAGTATGTTATGTACTCTCAAATGATACAAAAACGCTGAATTTGACGATATTTCTGAATAATTATTGCAAGAGTATTTTTAATATATTTACTTTTAATAACTTTTTAGTGAGTTTCGATGAACTCCACAAATTAATATCACATAAATTTACTTTGAAATTTTCCAATAAAATTGATTTATAATCAATTGCTTAAAGAGTATATAGCATAACATACTACAAACATTGTTTCCTAATTACATTGTCCCGGGTAATGTTTTATAAGATTATTCCTTTGCTAATCTGTTCTTTATAATCTATATCACGCTTGCATACACCACAACAGATAAAAACTCGTACAGTTCCGGATGATCGAGTTCAAGAGATATGCGAATTGTTACTGGAGGCATGCGATACCAACCAAGATGGGCGTCTTGATAAAGATGAGCTGCAAGAAATGTTCATCGTGGTCTAACCTACATACCTAGATATAACATTGTAGGTCGATTAGGGATATGCGCTTGTAAAGTTGCGACGGTTTAGTTACTTAATAGGTTGACATGGTTTTGCGCCTTTTTAGTATTAATTGGTGTACACATGTTTAAATCGGTTGAATTGTTATTAGTGTGACTTCGATGTCTTCAATAAGCCTCTTATTAGTCAGCATAACACATATTTCATTAGATTTAGTTCAACTATTTCCTTATCATTCCAAATTGAACCAATTGTTTTGTACGCGTCTTTTGCCTTTAATTAGCTTCTATTTGTGCCTCAGTTCTGAAAATTTTAATTGTTATTACTATTATCAGGATTTATAAATTCTATGTATAAATTTGCTTACAATTTATTTGTAATATGTAAATATTCTTACTTGCATATTTGAATTGAATATTTGCAACATTTTTAGTATTTTGCAACTACTTTATATTATTGCAAACTAAAACTGCGCATACCTCATAATGAGGTATGCACACAGTTTGGGGATTTAAGTCATAAATAATCTAATTATGCGTGGCGTTGCTCTATTTTGCCTTTTGGAAATTTCAAATTTCATTTTTGCCGCTGATTTAAAATATTCAGAAGTGCAATCAACTCATAATTTGATTGCACTTATTCCATCTGGTGATTTTCACGTGGTTCTAATTTTTACATTTTTCTACGAAATGCTTTTTAGTTTTCATATTTTGGTGTATATATATAGAACACAGACCCATAACCTACAAACCTTATCGTACACGTCAAAACAGTTAGATATAATATTGTTTTATTTAGCTGCTCTAATCAGGTATAGTCGCCCACTGCATTAGATGGTTTAAAACTATTTCCTTATTTTGTTTTTTTAATCTTCGGCTCGCTATCTTTTCCATTTTATGCCGAGTTAAGTGTTTTAGATAGAGATAGTAAAGTCAAACCAGTGCAATGTAGAAAGATCAATTTAGGTATAAGGGACCGTTTAATATCTACGCCGAGAGGAGGAGTTTTGACCCAAAAAATAAATCGTCAAAAGATTTCGTGTTCCCCCTTGCGTCCGCTCCCAATTTCGGATTTTCCCCTTGTTTTCCCATTTTCACCATTTAAAACTTGGTTAAAGTAAAAATTAAGAATTACCCACCCAAAAAAATTGGATTCCACTTAAAACTCCAACTCCCCCTGTGGTAAATATTGAACGGTCCCTAATTGTCCCACATTAAAATTGTACTATGTACTTGTTTTGAGGGACTTACCGTGTACGTATTGTAATAATGTTTCATGACATGTATTTGAAAATTATTCATAAGGCTAAGCATCGTTATTATTATAAGGTCAAGGTCAAGTAAATCCAAATGTATTACAAAGGGCATTGTAAGAAGATTTGTCATTTCAAGAAATTCTGGTTCAAATACAAATCCATTTCAAAGAACACACAATAGGTCTAAATATATGTCACAAAATACCTCTGGAGTAACATCTACATTCCTAAAGGGATCTGGTATCAGGGTAGCAGTAAATTATCCGGATTATTTTCATCAAATTTGTTCATCAAGAAATATTTTACGATTCTTCACACTTATCTTTAAAAAGTCTTTGAGTTGTTTTTAAAAGTGCAAAATAAGCCTTTCTTTTTAGTAACTTCTACATACAAAACTAAGTCAAGAGACAAAAATAAGTTAGTCTGAAAACAAAGAATCAGATATCACTTTCATGATAACCAATTCCCTTTTATGAACCTGGGACATTTAAATAAAAATAACAAAATAGTTTGAATAAAAACAATTTCTCTAAAATCTAGACTTGATTTGATTTGTTATTATTGTTTCACATAATATTTGAATTTGCTGCTCCTGTGATATTTAAAGTTATCAATCATTAATTATCTACGACGGAAAAAACATATCGGTTTCTAAACCGTCCTTATCCAAAACCAACTGTTGCATTAAATTGAAAATTGAATATAAATCAGACTGCCATAAATAAACAGAATACTTTGATATAAACATCTAAAACCAACATTAATTCAGGACAAGCGGAAGCGTTCTAATGCAATATTCTGTATATTATATTGTGTTTGAATATGGATTAAGACCATTGTATTTAAAAACTGTCATATTTGTTATTGCTTATCATTTATATGTCTATATGAATATGTTGGGTTTGTATAAATAGTATATTTGAATTAATCCTGTACAGGATATATTGTTCCTTCTGAGACATTTCGTCTCGTTCTCATTTTTGAAATATTAATAATAAATAATCATAAAAAAACAATAATAAGTACCTGTTGCAGTCGTATTAAATCACTGCAAAGGATTGTATTATATTTACTAATAATATGAAAAGGGCCATTTAGTGAGCCTATGTAAGATATAGGATCTTTGGATTCAAGATCAGAATTCCTATCAGCATACCCAATATGATTATTATTGATCTGGCGGAAAAGAACAGTTTAAAAAAGGTTTAGATTTGGGACATGATTTGAAATTTGTTTTGAAGAGGTATTACTGAATATCGTCTGCTGACTGAGCAAAAAAAAAACAATGGCACAGTTCATTATCTTACATGCAACACTTCATAGTCCAAACGTTGACTTCGAGTAGTGAAGGATGAGGTTTTGTACCCAACACATGGAAAGGTCATTCTATGAATGTAGAGAGATATTGGATTAAAGAACTGTGCCCCAAGGGGTTGATTTTCCAAACAGTTGCGACGCGTCGTACGTCATAAACCCATCGTAAGTTCCAATGCTAAATCCGTCGTAACTTGGCCATATGATTTACATGTTAGAAATACGATAAGTTTGAACTTACGATTGGACGTACGATGTGTTGTAACCGTTAGTGAAATCCGTTTAACTAATCATAATATACCCAATGATGTTCTTGTAATTAAAAAAAACCAAAAGAAAATTACAAAATACTTGGGTTGAAATAGTACAGAAACCACCAAAATTTGTGAGTCTAGCGCGCATGCTTTTAATGACTTAAAAGTCATTATTATGCTATGGGATACGTAAGGACCAACCTATATAATTGATCAGAATGAAAACCATTTTTAATCATGGGGGTGAAACTTAACATTGGGCTTTTAACAAAATCTTTCGAATTGAAATCCTCAAATAGTCGCCATTTTCGAACATATTTTCAAGAAATCAATAAATCAGCAGCACAATGGTAACGGGATTTTATTAAGTAATTTTTAGGTGAATGACAAAAGTAACGGGATTATATCGATGTTTATGATGGTATATAGATGTAGTTCAGATACGGTTATTTCGATGGAAATTTTTCATTAAATGCTTATACATTAAAAGCGGAAATACCGCAAGAAAAAGTCACTTTTGTTTAATAGAGTCTGATTGTATGCTTGTGTTGTGACTATGTACTTTAAAAAACCTGAGCAAAACGTGTATAGCAATACCCATAGGATAGTTGTAACCTGTTTATGGTTACCACAATTACCACGTTTTTGATCATACTATAAAAACGAAGCATATCTCGGGTGTTAAAAACGTTTAATGTCGGGTTATATAAAGGGTATAAGCGTTTTAATAGCAGTTTGAAAACCTCATGTAAAGCATCCTAACAGGATATCAGTATGTACCCAGCAAACACAAAACGTTTTCGACATCATTCACAAAAGGTTATAAAAGGTTGTCAGAAAACGTTTAAATGTCAGGATATATAAAGGGTATATTAAGAGTATAAAACGTTTTCATAACCTTAAAAAACATTTTTGATAATCTACTGCTCAGCAAACAAAAATGTTTTAGAGTAAACGTTTAAATGTTGGGTTATATAAATGGTATAAAAACGTTTTCATAACATTCCAAAAACATTCTCGAAAACTTGATACAAAACATTCTAAACAGAATGTTATTTTGGGGTTGAAAAAATATTTTGCGAAAATGTTTGCCCAAAATATTTTCAATAACGTTTTAAAAACGTTTTCATGACCTTTATATAACCTGACATTTTAATGTTATTAAAAGGTTTTGAAAAAAACATTTTAAGAACATTTCTGTGTTTGCTAGGTTCAAATATTTTAACATAATGTTATTTAAGTATTGACACAATATTTGGCAAAAATGTTTGCAAAAATAGTTTACAATAACATTTTTTGGAAACATTTAAAAATATTGTTGTAGTGTGTTTTCATACAAAACTTTTAAAACGTTATCATGACCTTTATATAACCCGACATTTTATTGTTAATAAAACGTTTTTGTGTTTGCTGGGTACTGATATTGAACTCTGTCATTTGAAATTTTCTTAAAAAGTTATCATTTTCAGAGTATTGGTTAAACAGCGACGTAGCTTGCGATACCATCACGCCACTTCACTCAGCGTAGTGTTTACAAAAACCTACACTCAACAGAGATGCCGGATACGATCTGCCTGCTGTCTACGATGATCTGCTGACATTTGAATACCCATCGGGTGGTCATGTGACAGGAGGATTGTAAACACTACGTTGAATGAAGACGTCGTGATGGTGTCGCAAGCTGCGTCGCTGCTAAACCAACACTTTGAAAAAGGTAACTTTTTCAGCAAGTTCTAACATGATGTTATTAAGGTGACGAAATATTTTTGGAAAATGTTTTACAAAAACATTTAGACAACATTTTTAAAAGTGTTTAACAAAATAAAATGTTTAACAAATGTTTTCATGACCTTTATATAACCTGACATTTAAATGTTATTAAAACGTTTTGACCAACAGCGAAACGCGTTTATAACTTGTTTATAAGTTAAATATTTTAAAATTATTTTTGTGTGTGCTGGGACACTCCTTAAACAAATCAGTCCCAAGAGCCTTCCAGATGAAATCCATACACCCCCTGTCGAAGACATGACCCAAATCTCCATTTGCGCCAATCCGGGATTGACGCCCATGCTAATTTCCCACAGGGACCTGAGCCCTCTTTTTAGGGGGTACCTCAATTCGCGAGTTATAAAAGGTTGTTGGAGTCACACATTCAGGTAACCTCATTTGAAGCTCATTCTATTTGTGTAAGAGCTTAAGGTCATGTCTTCCATATGGGGTGTATCATGAATGTCACTTCCTGGAAAGCGGGGCTGATGTAACTAATCTGGATCATATATTGCCTTTAGCTGTCTGACAATCCAGTTCACATATTGCCCTTGGTTGTGTGTTAATCCAATTCATATATTGCCCATGGATGTGTGATAATTCAGTTCATAAATTGCCACTGAACGTATGATAATCCATTTCATGTATTGCCCATGGATGTGTGATTCAGTTCATATATTGCCCTTGGTTGTTTGATAATCCAGTTCATGTATTGCCCATGGATGTGTGATTCAGTTCATATATTGCCCTTGGTTGTTTGATAATCCAGTTCATGTATTGCCCTTGGTTGTTTGATAATCCAGTTCATGTATTGCCCTTGGCTGTGTGATAATCCAGTTCATTGCCTTTGGTTGTGTGACAATCCAGTTCGTATATTGCCCTTGGATGTGTGATCCAGTTCATATATGTGACCATCCATCTCAAACCGCTCGTAAAGTCGGCCAATTGTATTTCGAGTTACAGTTCAAAATGTGCCATTATGCAGTTACTGTCCGTTTTTCTTATTCAGTGCACACACAGCGCTCCAATTGATGATTGACCTTTAGCTCACTCACTGTACTTTAGGTATAAGCAATAGACTAGTTAGTGGGCTGGAGGGAAAACCCTTCACCCAATAATAGCCATAGAGGCTCACATGTGAATTATAATATTTATCCTTAACATACTACAATGTCACGGGAAAGCTGTTGTCGAGCTGTTTTTCCGAAGAGAGTCTTCCAAAATTTCAATAACAGTCGGACGTGTAATTTTAATGGCAAATTGTGCTCAACAGCTGACTCGAGATAGCCCCAACTTCGAGCGAGCACCATCGTGTGATCGGTTTGATCAATTTTCGCCATAGAAGCTGTAAAAAAACTTTTAAATAAAACGCTGTAAAAGGCATAGTAAAACAAAGGGTGGCAGTGTTCAATGATTCTTTCGACAGACTAAGAGAGGGGCAAGGCATTTTTGGCAAACCGAGAAGGGGAATAAATTTTTAGTACGTCGTTTAGCAATTTAGCCATGGGTTTGGTATTATCGCACAGCCCCTAAAGTCATCAAGAATAATCGCTGACAATTGGTAGATACCTTTTAGCATAATGACGTCATGGTTTACAGCATCCCGTGCATTAAATCATTCAAGAGCATCTTTCTGTTTTATACGGAATTAAGCAACATTAGTTAATCGGATGCTGTACGCCAGAAGACATAATAACCAGCATTTCATAATTAGTATTGGGTGTGTGAACTACGCTATGGACCACAATGGCCTCATCCAATTGGCGTAGTTCAATAACCTCAATTAAACAATCAATCAATATGTTCCCAAATTGTCAAAGGTTATTCAATGAATGCGCAAATGTATTCGGGTTAAATAACTGTGCCCTGATAGATGGGCATGTTGTGGATCCTAGTGCTATATGTTACGATTTGATAATTTTACTTGATTCGTGACTCAAGAACACAACAAAAACGTTCTACATAAACACACATTTTTCAGATAATAAAAGTTTTATTCATAACCATGATAACTAGCATGAGTAACAATTAAACTGTTTAAGCAGATCAGAATAATATAAAACATTTCAAAAAAGGCACTCAAATCCTACTGTGTAACTGTGATATAAAGTAGTTTAGTCAAACTTAGATACCATGGCTTCTCATATGGGAAAAGGTACATCGCCGTCTTGACCAGCTTTCCCTATATATTCCTTCATATCCAAGGACGTGCGATGGTATAGAACAGTCACAAATGTCGATCAGATACATATGGACCATTTCAATATTCAGACATTCGTTCTCATGGTATCAAAAAGTTGAATGAACTACTAAGAAACTATTAGTGTAACAGACAAAGTAAGGCATAACAGAACAGTATTGAACCAAGTTTGAACAATGTACAAGTAAATTGCGTTTTTAATACCCCTTGCATTTTACGTATGCTCAATAACCCTTCACCTATAGTACCCGCGAAACTGACGCCATACCCCTCGTGTTGCCTTTGTTGTCTACATCAATAAATCACGTGAAAGCTCGTGAAATCACACTTTGCGGGCAAATAAGCATACTATTGCAAGTGTGCTGGTGACCCTAGGGTTGATGGCGTCATTGTACTGTACTTTCTGAAAGGTCACAGAGCTCTGCTTTTATTTAACTTTACGTAGTTGAATATTTCCCTTTGAAGATAACAATTATTACAACGTTCAACAAAATTCATTTACAAAACTAGCAGTAATGATCAATTCCTTCTTTAATTTGACACCAAAAGTTTACGTAATAAATTTAGTTTCTTGATTATTTATATACGTTTTCTATAAAAACAATTGCCTCATATTTCTGAATATTATCTTAGTGAAATGCTGTGTTAGACAAATTTTTCCCACAAGTAGAAAGTTATAGTTGGCTTTAATGCTTATTAGTTGAATGAAAGTTAAAATTATAACCGTTACCTTACACTTTTTCTTACATTTTACGTAAAATAAGTATGGTATTACCACACCCATTGTACATAAAAGTTTTAAAACCTATTTATCGGAATGTCAAACTGGAAGTAAATCAACCAAGCACCAAATTGAGATCGCAAACAAATATTTACTTAATAATAATAGCTATATGCAATTAATGATTTAGGTACCTTGTCAGGTTTGAATGAATACAAATGTGTATATGTAGGCATATGCAAGTTCTACGCGATATAAAATATGAAATTGCCTAATTTTTTAAGTCATTTGTAATATTGCATTCTTCACTGATGATTGCGACTGATCAGAAACAAACAAATATACCTAAATGAATAACTAAATATCATGTCATAAATTCTGCATGTTCTAAGTAATTATCTTTTGATATCATAACATTGAGCTTCGAACAGGTATAACATGGTTTGTTTTTGTAATTGAACTTGTCGTCAAGAGAGACATTCTTGTAAGTTCATGTCAGAGAAATGCATCATTCAACGAGGTGAACAATCATTAGAACCATATAAAGACATATTAACTTTAAGGGATAAAGTCAGCGACATCTTTGTCCCCATGAAAACTACCTGCCGATTGGTCAAAAAGAAGTTTCCATTATCAATTGGACCAATCAGCAACATTGAATAATTTCGCCACACAAAAAAAAAAATTATTTGCAAAGCTCCATTCTGATTGGTGATTAAAGTGAATATATCATGTAATTGACCAATCAGAGGGAATGTTACATTGGCAGGTAGTGCTCGGGTGGTTAATGTCTCAGATCAAAATGCACAAGTCAGCATTTTCACGAGTAACGGCCACCCCGCCAATTCATTATTTCTCTGACAACACACTTACATTAAGTGACAGAAATATTGCACCAAAAAGGGTATGTGTACATTGTGGTTAAATTCTTGAGATCATAAGAAATGCAAGCTTGTTATAGCGTTGCTGCCTATACAATTTGCTATATCTAATAAATATTTTTTTCATATATACACTTCAAATTATAATATAACCACAAAGCATCCTATAATTCTAAATATATTAATATGAAAGTATAAAAATTGTATTATTTCTTTTTAAAAAGTTGTGTGCATGATATAATTCTATATTATCTACGCTAAGATGTCTCCGGGACAATTATCTTAAACAAGCAATACTAACAGGGGGAGTTAAACCACCAAATTTGATAAACATTTTCATGTAGGTTAACAGCATGACAACATATTAATTTTGGCGCCATTTTTTATCCACCTAAATGAAAATTGATTATTCATCAATCTTCAGCAAATTGTGATTGGCTGAAGGTTTTGGTGGGTGTGGTAAATATGCTAATATTATCAGCATGTGACCAATGACAACGTGCGATATATTTTGATGATATATAACGCATCATCCCATTGGTTGTTTAACTCCTGTCTGCTACTCTATTCGGATTACTCTCTACTAAGGAAAGATTACAGAATAGAAGAGTTTGAAGTAGAATGAGAGATTATCGGACGATATGATGAGGCAGTTTTAATTAGCAACAATCTTCCTCTATTTTAATCCTTGAAAGTGTTTTACTGGGATGGCAACGGAACAGAAGAATGAAATCATTTGCCGAGAAACTTAAAGACAAGTTTTAGTTCGCCATATTGGATCTTGCCGTCTTTGTTCTTGTCGCAGTGCTGCATAACCTGTTGCTTGAGATCTCCTATGGCCTTTGGATTAGCTTGCTGTGAAGAAAATAAGAACAAAAATAATAATGAATTGGCAAAGAACTTTTGATCGGTTTTCAGTGAAAGGTTATAATTATTCTTAGCACAGAATTGACCAAGAGAATGGTGATTTATTGGTCTATTGCACACTCATATTGGGCTATTTCAAGATGTTAGAAATATCTTCCACAGTGGGAGTATAAATTTCAAACGGAACGAACACATTGGCCAGCTCAAATTATTGAACTTCGTATATACCCTCCTAGAATCTTCCACAGATGGAGGATGGGTTTCAAATAGAGTCTGATTATGTGCTAATTCCATTTTAAAATCCCCCAGTAGAAGATATTTCATAGATCTTCTTCAGTGGAAGTGCGGACTTAGCCCGATCGTAATAGCTTAGCCCGATGTGGTCCAGGTGGTAAGGTGTGTCTGGTTCATTTACATATGTATTTGAATGTCATGTCATCAGCATATGATGTCAAATGTTGATAAATTATTCTTTCAGTCTTGCGAAAACAGGTCTTTTAAACCAATCCAGGAAGTTACTATCGTCATTACTAAGATGTCCGACTCAAAATTCCAAATTCTACGCACACTCCAAGAATAAGTTTGAATGTGTTGGGCATACAAAATAATACCCCAAAAATATCGGGTGAATTTTAGAGTTGTTGACTCAATGTTATAATTTTGGACCATCAAGGTCAATGATGGTAGTAGCCCGATTATCCAATTATCATACCATATATCCTCGAATAGTCGCCATCGGGGCGTTGCATTTTCCAAAAGTGGGGTTCATTAGAGGTCATTTTTAGAACGGTAATTCCCATTAAAATCATTAGATAAGCTTCAAACTCACGCTGAAATGACGAAATATGAACTTAGGAACGATGACTTTCGGTTCACTTCCGGGTTTACGATCAGACTTTCGCCAACTGCCGTTAGTAATTAGCGATCATGTGTTCACCTTGATAAGCTTACTACTCGAAAGATAGCAAATAGATAAAAATGGCAGGGTTTCTAAAACATCTTGATTGAAAAAATGGTGCGGTGTTTATTTGAAGGGGCGACTATTCGAGGATATCCGGTATTCGGTTTCATAATTTCTTACCTTGCCATCTTTTCGGAGCAAATCACAAAGTAATTTATCCAATTCACAGGCTTCAATTGAATTGTCATTGTTCTGAATTATACAAAAGAAAAAAAAACAATATTGTAAAAGGGGTTTAAAAAATATTCATGACATCGAGGGGTTAGTGCAACAAAGGGCTATCTACAAATTGGACATTTCGAGATATGAACAAGAATGTTTGCAGATAGCCCAAATACAGATAGCTCTTTGTTGTCCAAACAACAGAGATCCCCTGCGTTGCACACATAAATTCTATTGATACTTTGCAGATAGCTATTTGTTGCACTAAACAAAATGGCACTTTTGTTCAGGAAGTCTGATTTTGAAATCTATATAATTTAAATACAAATTTCAATGCAGATAGCCCTTTGTATCTAGAATATTCAGTATAATTTTGGTACAAAACCTCAATAT
The DNA here is from genome assembly GCF_039555335.1 of Amphiura filiformis. NCBI lineage: Eukaryota > Metazoa > Echinodermata > Ophiuroidea > Amphilepidida > Amphiuridae > Amphiura > Amphiura filiformis. Next base: position 30,313,327 of record NC_092643.1, read on the forward strand.
CGCCAAAAAAATGGCAGATAGCCCTTTGTTGCACTAAACCAAGTTGGTATCGTGAATACGATACCCATTCGCGTTTTATACATTCTGTCTGGGGCTCTCAATTTCACCTCAAAGTTGATGTGATCACAACACGGGATTCATGCTGTATAAATCTCTTCTTTATTTTGCATGGACTGCTGTAGCAAGAAATGTCTTGTTTCTCGATACATCAACTCCAAATGCTGTTGATGTTGATAAATGTAGGAGTTTTCCTACTTCAAACCTACCTTGTCGTAGTGTGCAAATATATTCTTGAAGTCTGCTTCTTTGAGGTCATCGAACTGTAAGAAACGTTTAAAAAATTATTTTAAAATATGGCAAATAGAATAAATGAGTTTCACTTGTTGATTGATTTCTAAATAGCACTCGAGTTTTCATATTACGGTTTAGTATCAATACTAAACTGTACTATGTTTAATAGTTGGCCTATCATATTTGGGAAATCCACTTTCTGCTCAGTAGGAGAAAATTCTATCATATTTATATTATTTATATTTCAGGTATATAAATTCATATCACACAATATGGCAGCCAAAGGCTGGGTTACATGATGATTAACAATCAAAACACAATTTAAAGTCATTAAAGATGCATTTTTATCATTTAAAATGATTAAAATAGAAAACATCAAAATGAATCTATTGCACCTCATAAATATTCGTGACTTTCGTGAATTTGTTGGTCTTACAAACGAAAAGGACTATTTACCTATGCGATAGCTTTGACTATTTCTTTACAACCACCTCCCCATAGTTAAAGTACGGTGTAATGCTACATGGTTTGTAGCGGGAAATGGGGTAACTATTTTTCCAGGCGACCCGTAGCCAGTATCTCCAGAAACTTATTTTGCCCTGTTTCCCCCCACTAGCTATACGACCCGTAGTCAGCACCTCGAGAAAATTATTTTGCTATGTTTCCCCACTAACTACAGGAGACTCGAAAAAATAGTTTGCCCTGTATCCCACTAATGCAGTATTTTGTAGGATATGAGAAGTTGCCAATTCTATTTACCTGACGGTCCTTGAGATGGTTGGTGGCAAGAGGCAGCAACCTAGAGAAAATGTGGCAAAGAGAATCATAATTACTAGGCCTACTTCACACATTAAACCCAACAGGCAATATGCCTGAGCAATAATGATCTTTACATGTGTTTGATGCACAACATACTACTCCCGCCAATTTGAGGTAAATTTTGGGCCATGATAGCAAAATGGAAATTGTTTACCTGATTTCGAATATCAGCAAGGTGTATCAGGGTGTCAATAAAATACATTATATGTTTGCAAGAGTTGAAGAACGATAATAACGTGTCTTATAATATTCATATCTAAATTGATAATTCACCTTTTCGGTAAATCCCATAAGCCTTTGCGAGTACACCTAAGAACTCGTCATTCTGCGTCACGCCGCTCTGCGCCGATGCGCGCATCGTTTATGGAACATCGTTAGTGCGCATTGCAAGTTCTCAGGTGTACTCGCAAAGGGTTATGGGATTTACCGAAAAGGTCAATTTTAAGAATTTGCTCTTCGACAGTTTACTGGTTTTCAAATGCAAATTGTTTACTTCCAATCAAAAAAGATGTGATAGCGCCATCAACGGGCGTTTTGTGCATGTTGTTCATTATCACAATCTGGTGAATGTCACTTGGTAAATCATGAAATGTGAATTACTTACTTAATCATTTCATTGAAGTCCAATTTATGGTTGTCATCTCTGTCGTACAACTTGAGCTGATAAAGCAAGAAAAAAGACAATATTATGTACTGTAGTCTGTACAAAATAATGTGAATGTAATCACTGCGTCACCTTTTCATTTTGTCCACAAATTTCACTATTTTCATGAAAAATATCAAGCATAAAAGCTCTCAAATTGTCAGAACTGCTTTCAACAGTTTGTCTGTAAAGATGATCTAAGCATTAACTCTTATGTTTTGACATGGTCTTACATCAACAACATAGGCAATAATGAAATACAGTCAAATAATGAATAATGAAAGAGTCACCTCATCACTCGACAAAAATATGTGACAGGAAACTTAACATCAACTTTCATTAGCCTAAACGATAACAAACTTAAATGAAATATATTTTAACTCAGAGAAGTATGATTCACTGTTTCATTTTTTTAAATGAAAGCTAATGATAAAAATAGTATTTTCTGTTATTACTACCTCGATAGAAACTGCTCTTATAATCTAAAAATTATCCATGATAAAGCTCCTACGTTCTTGGTTATTGGTGATACTTAATTTGAGCAGCTCTTTTTTCGTACAATATGAAAAGTATCACATTTATGAAAGGGCTAAATTATAGGCGAAGTAAACAACCAAAACAAGCAAGACGTAGAGTGTTGACCTCTGTTTGCAAAGGTCATCCTCGTACGGCTGCATCCTCGTACTGTATATTCTGACATAAAGATTGATGACCTCTCTTAGCAAATGTCATCCTCGTACGGCTGCATCCTCGTACTGTATATTCTGACGTATAGAGTGATGGCCTCTGTTAGCAAAGGTCACCCTCGTGCGGTTTCATCCTCATACTGTATATTCTGACACAGAGTGATGACCTCTGTTAGCAACGGTCATCCTCGTACGGCTTCATCTTCGTACTGTATATTCTGACGTAGAGTGATGACCTCTGTTAGCAAAGGTCATCCTCGTACGGCATCATCCTCGTACTGTATATTCTGTGTTTATACTTACTGCTGCTGCTGTGTACTCGTCTAGCTTCTCCGCTGATAATGATTTACCACAGCTTGCATATGCGTCCCTCAAAAAGTTCTGCACAAAATAAAAACATATTTCTATAGCATTATTAAATATGCTGATTATAACTGGGAATATCCTTTGTCAAACTGTAAGTTCACGCAATGTGCAAAGTTTTGAATATTATTTTATTTTATATTCCTATATTCTTATATTAAACAATCATACTGTAACTGTGCCCTCAACATATTTTAGCTTGTCTGAGACAAGAACCCACGACCTCTGCTTTACAGGACCATGGTTTATGTATCTTTGGTGTACAGTACATACGAGGGACACTTTCAGATCTACGATATAGGTAGACTTTCTAATTGATCTCATTTTCTATCTTGAGACGAGATAGTGTGCTCGCATGTTTTGATAAGTTTTGGTTGGATAATAACCAAGAGGTGCAGCATTCAAACTCAGTCACATTTATGACCATTTGATCCAGAACAATCCTAGAAACAGTACATCTTCTAGAAACACCACCAGTGTTGCTGGATCAAGTCATCACTCATAACTAAGAAACCAGACAAGTAGGTTTCGAAACGTTGAGTCTCCATAAAATGTGAGTAATTTGTACGTGTTTACAGTTTTTCTACTGCAGTCTTCAATTGTAACACTCACCTTCAGTTCGCAAGCCTCGATGTAGCCACTTGCGTCTGCGTCATATTTCGACCAAATCTATCAAAGAAGCAGTAAACCATCATATGAATTATTGAAAAACATTGAAATCGTGTTTTATTACTGATTCGCTGTCAATGAACTCAAGAATATAAGATTTTGATCAGATTTGGGATCAGATATGATCCCTTCTTTATCATCGTGTACAAACTATGGTCATTTAACTTCAAGACGTTGGTTGCAACCAATCTTACGTTGACTTTTCCTTTTAGTAATTTTGATTATTTATTAAAGGAAGTCAACCCCGGGAAGTCGACTGTCGACGCAATATAATCATTTTATGGTGGTGTAATCAGATTTCCGTACGTAACGGTGCAACAAGGGATGTATCCACCTGACTAATCTTTTAGAAAAAAATTTCCAATAGGACACTCTACGGGAAATAGAGCCCAAAATCGAGCGATAATTTGCGTGAACACCACGTAAACATGGCGGAGTCGATACTCTTTGGTTCTACCTCCTTGGGCTAACCAGATCCTGAACCATGCAGGTTTAGTTTGACCCTTTAGCGGTATCAATGCTCGATAGCCACAGATGACTCCTATCGTAACAAGAACATTGTATCGTACTATTGGTTTTCAAATAAGCAACGATATCACTAAGCCAATGTTCCTTATTTTACATTGAGAAACATTGTATTACATCCCTATGGAACGTTAGAAAAAGCTATCGGTACCGATCGGGGGGAACCGATAGCGTACCTATTGGGGCACCGATAGCGCAATAGGACCGAACTGTACGTGGCGCCTAAAGGGTAAACTTACCTTCTTAAATTCAACGCTGCTTGGTCCTCCTCCAGTTCTAATCAGGAACAGGAAGTTTTCTTCTGGTTTTAAAACTTCTGCAAGCTGAAAGTTATAAAACATATCTCATTCAATTTGCTGTAGATGGATGGGCAAATATTTCTATACTACTCACTCATCTGGTTCGTAAACTTAAACAAATTAAGCCATAGCGATATCATGTAGGGAATGTTTGTACTTATTTTAGTATCACTGGATGGAAGGCACATACTGCTATACAATGGTATCAAATATAAAAGTATAGAACACTTGATATAGAATATTCGGTCATTATTACATGTTTCTCATTTGCAATTTTGATTTTCTTAATAATAAACCCACAATTAATCAAATTTCCAGCCGCATTCTTCATCTACTTGTGGAATACATCTCTTTTGATGTTGGAAATTTGATGAATTATGGGTTTATTACTAAGAAAATCAAAATTGCAAATGAGAAACATTTAATAATGACTTAGGCAGTTTTGTTATGAGGGTGACGAAATCAAGGATTCAGGAAACTTCAAAGCAGCAGTTCTGCAACACCTTCGGCAAGACTAAAATACTGGCTTAGGAGTGTTGTGTCTCCATACAGGTGCATATAGCTACCACACTGTGAGGTATAGTTGGATAGACAATAGGTGGAAGACTTGACCAGATATACATGTATCAGTCAATAAGCTATTTATATCCTTTTCTTTGCAGACATTTTTGACTCCAAGGAAACCCAGAGATACCGGAGCTCTGTGTCCGTGCCTGATAGGCCTCAGTCATCGTGTGCCAGTGAGACAGTTACATTGGTTGCCTGTGCAGGAACGTATCCAATTCAAAATTCTGGTTCTTGTTTTTAAGTGTATATATAACATTGCTCCGCCATATCTTGCTTCAAACTTGACTGCTTACACATCATCTCGTAGTGGCTTGCGCTCGTCTACAGATACTACCCGGCTTATGGAACACAAAATTCATCCACGGAATCTCCAATCTGCTGCTGATAGATCTTTTTATTACTATGCACCAAGATTATGGAACAAAATCCCAATTGCTCTGCGCACTGCCAAATCGCTTAATATCTTCAAGAAAAATTTAAAATCATATCTCTTTCCAAAATAAGTTTGTAATTGTTGCATTTATATTTGTTTGCTCTGTCATTATTTTTTATGCTTGTTGATTTAATATTGTTTTGCTGTATCATCACACCCGCTGTGGTCTTTATGAAATGGCGGGTTATAAAAGCCTTGTTGTATGTATGTATGTATGTATGTAGTGAATATCAGAGAATGGTATATGGTATAGTTTATCAAAGTTATCAATAACAATTTGTTTCTGTAAAGTATCATGAGATGTTCTGGAGACTCCATTGTTGTGTCAGTCATTCACAACAGAGTTCAGACATATTTCAAGAACGGAATTGAACTTACCTCCCTCATGTCAATCTTGCCATCCTTATTCTTGTCGTATTTTTGCATAAATGTCTTTGTGAACTTCTCAATATCTGTCTGCTGGTAGTAAGGATCAAAAGATAAAAAATAAAAATCTTGATAAAAACATGCATTGACCATGCAGCATTCTATTTGGTGAAATGAGAGACTTTCATTACATCAATACAAGTATGTGGCATTCCAAGATGTAGTCCAGATTCGCTTTAGGGTTGGGAGCAACAACAAAAATAACCCTCCCTACGACGAAAAGTTTCAAAATTTCTTTCAAAATTCAGAAATTTCAGAATTTTACATTTGTATCACCATATTTGGAATCAGAGTGAAAATGCTTTCAAATGAGTACAAACAAGCCTAGTATTGGTTCAGTGGTTCTTGAGATAGCTCTTGATATTTTGAGAAAATATCTCAAAACATGGACTTCTTATGTTGAAACCTAGATACCTAGTACGCAGAGCATTAAATTTGAATTAAGAAATAAAGGGTAATGCATGATCCGTTACACGAAAATAGTGTGTCCGAGGCAGTAAACACGTAAATAATGGGTGAGGCGCAGCCGAACCCATTATTTAAACGTTTTACTGCCGAGGACACATTATTTTCGTGTAAGGGATAATGCTGCACCCTTTATTTCTATTCTATTACCACAAAATAGTGCGATTTAAAGAGAAACTATCACATTTTTGCCCAAATATTTCAAGTTGTTTACCTCAAGGTGGCGCGCCTACGCGTATCCAAAGCGTATGTACATTCCAATAACACAACCTAACATTCCATTCTCCCCTATAAGCAGGTATGCACATACAATAAACACATCCCTGGCATTCCATTCTCCCCTACATAAGCAGGTGTGCTATGCACTTTGCTGTGCCGCGCTGTGATGATAGAAGAACATAAAGTTCGTTGCCCTGGACACTTTATCGCTAATTCATGGTCTGTCACGTGACGCGTTTCAACAAATCACAGTGCGCGATTTTGAATAATGGGTCGTGGGGTAATAGAATGACAAATAACATGCAGCAATCAGTAATGTAAGCTACATCCTTTATATTCAAGAAATAACATTCCGCAATTAATTGGTGTTGCTTGTCGGCACATTGAAGATTAACCTAAATATTATGACAAATTAAAGTTCTTCTATGGGCAACGGCTGAATTAACAAATGCTAACGTAATTGATAAACTGTTCGTTAAACAAACTACTATTTTATGACCATTGAAAGTAAGCTTCAAAGACTGCTAGGACGATATAAATGTCCCCAAACTCCCGGGATTGATTAATAGCGACGGATTTTAGAAATAGACAAATAGCTTTTCGTCACTCTGCAGAAAAACCGAGAGATAAAGTAGCATCATGGTTACCATTAGTCTCGGTCCCAGTCTATTTGTGCTCCTTCGTCACTAAACAAACACAGGCGTTTCGCGCATCCAGATGCCCACTGGATGCCCACTGGTGGTCCACTGGATGTGACATCCGGTGTCACTCCGGTTTAGGCACATCCAGTTGACAACCAGATGTTGACATCTGGTGTGACACTAGATGTCAATATGTGGTGGACTGCTAGTATTGGAAATCAAGCGGACCACCAAAAGTGTGCATCATGTTGTCTGCTGTTTGCATACATTAGGTGGCCTGCTTGTTGTGGTTATTTGGAAAGCTAACACAACAATGATGCCATATTTGGGCATACCAATTCTCATTTACAAGTCACGTGACCAAAATCTTAGCTAAAACGTCAAAAAACCATGATTTTTGTGATTTTGATGAAAATCAATGGGAAAAAAGGTTTTAAATAACTCCGTTATTTTTTTAATCTTGGATCTGAAACGTTGCAGATATATCAAGGTTGATAAAAACTTACCATATAAAGTAACATAAAGTGAATCTTATATTTTCACTATCTTCTGTTGTCATGGTAACATGTTTAAAATCCACAGATTTGGTAAAAATGAGTCTAACTCCGTTATTTTTAGAACCTCGAACCTGAAACTTTGCAGGTGTGTCAAAGTTGATAAAAGCTAACCATATATAGTAAAATAAAGTGAAACATATATTTTCGCTATCTTCTGTTGCCATGGTAACGTGTTTAAAATCCACAGATTTGGTGAAAAATGGTCTAACGTCGTTATTTTAAGAAACTCGAACCTGAAACTTTGCGGGTGTGTCAAGGTTGATAAAAGCTAACCATATATAGTAAAATAAAGTGAAACATATATTTTCGCTATCTTCTGTTGCCATGGTAACGTGTTTAAAATCCACAGATTTGGTAAAAAATTAGTCTAACGCCGTTATTTTTAGAACCTCGAACTTGAAACTTTGCAAATATGTCAAGGTTGATAAAATCTAACCATAAGCAGTAGAATAAAGTGAAACACGTGTTTTCGTGATTACCTGTTGCCATGGTAACGTGTTTAAAATCCACAGATTTGGTAAAAATGAGTCATAACTTCGTTATTTTAAGATACTCGAACCTGAAACTTTGCAAATATGTCAAGGCTGATAAAATCTAACCATAAACAGCAGAATAAAATGAAACACGTGTTTTCATGATTTCCTGTTGCCATGGTAACGTGTTTAAAATCCACAGATTTGGTAAAAAATGAGTCTAACTCCGTTATTTTAGAAATTCGAACCTGAAACTTTGCAGGTGTGTCAAGGTTGATAAAAGCTAACCATATATAGTAAAATAAAGTGAAACATATATTTTCGCTATCTTCTGTTGCCATGGTTACGTGTTTAAAATCCACAGATTTGGTAAAAAATTAGTCTAACGCCGTTATTTTTAGAACCTCGAACTTGAAACTTTGCAAATATGTCAAGGTTGATAAAATCTAACCATAAACAGTAGAATAAAGTGAAACACGTGTTTTCGTGATATTCTGTTGCCATGGTAACGTGTTTAAAATCCACATATTTGGTAAAAATGAGTCTAACTTCATTATTTTAAGAAACTCGAACCTGAAACTTTGCAGGCGTGTCAAGGTTGATAAAAGCTAACCATATATAGTAAAATAAAGTGAAACATATATTTTCGCTACCTTCTGATGCCATGCACAATGTCAACACCCTATATTATAAATATTTTTTCATACAGCTCCATACTCCGTTGGTGATCAATATTCTATTGTTGACATGGATAAAGAAAGTTTACATATGAATACCTGAGTGAAAGAAGGGCCCAACTCCAATTTTTTACAAAAATGAGTTAGACCCAGCATTTTATTGCCAGCAGACTGTTCTTCCTTGTGCAATTTTTGACATGAAGATATAGGGATGATGACGCTGTGCCATGGTAACGTGTTTAAAATCCACAGATTTGGTAAAAAATAAGTCTAAAAGAGGAACAAGATCAAAACGCTCATCAGAAAAGTGTCCAAGTTCTTAGAACCGAAATGTCGATGTCATCATAATCGACCAGTAGTGATTGACGAAATTGAAGCCTCATTCAAATACATGTAGCTATATTTTTTTAAGTAGGCCTACACGGCTTTCGGCTGAACCACTAACAGGCTATGTTAGTACTATTGTTATTTCACTCCAGAAAATTGATTTCAATTCTATTTAAATTCAATTCGTCCTACACCTGAGTCTTGCTATTCAATTCCAATTCAATCCACCTTGCTTTAGAATTAATTCAATTCGATTCCAATTTGAATTTTTCATTTTCAAAATTATTTCAATTCAATTCCAATTCAATGCAGTGAAATTAACAGCTAATCAATTTCAATTCAATTCTGAGCATTCATTTCAATTCCAATTCAATTCCAATACAGTTGCAGTTTGTGTTAATTGACCAAAATTAAGGCACACTGCAAAAACTGCGTCGAGAGATTGAACTTTTTTTGTCCTCGATTTGTAAACACATGTAAAATCTAAACACAAATGTCAAACTTCAAAACATCAAGTGTTTAATATTTAAACACAAGACATCAAATTACTAAACATATTTAGCATTTAGACATGTTTACAAATCGAGGACAAGATGGTGTCTATAATATATGGTGTTTAATATCTAGACACTGTTTTTGCAGTGCAGGTTTTGAATTTTATTACCAATTTTAAAACATTTGAGTCAGCAACACAACGTCAAAATCAAGTACACTACTTGTCACAAAAGCATTTCAACAGAAGATACTTTATTGTTATGTGAACTCACTTTTCACATTCAAACAATGCGAGTGATCCTTGACCTCTGGTCCTATTTTATGAACCTTTGGAACTTAGGTGACTGACTTCCTAATATTTGTCTTAACTTCTTGTCCACCATGCACATTATTTTCTAAACTTAAGGTGTGTGTTACGATCGATAATGGGACCCTGTCCCCATACTGACCTCAAAGATGTCAAAAATCAGGGTTTTGATACTATATAGCCCCTACTTGTCTCCTGCTCCTCAGATTTTACACCCAAAATCCTTGTACTTTTGAAAAAGTGTGAAAAAAGCTGTCAAAGATATTTAGCATTTTCTTAATGGTTTTCTCACAATTTGTTCAAATGTACAATGATTTTTGAGCATAAAAATTAGGAGCTTGAGAAAAATATGGGCTTTATATTAGTGTCAAAAGTTTGAGATCTTTGGTAAGTTGGGGGGGGTCACATACGCACATAAAGATATTTAGCATTTTCTTAATGGTTTTCTCACAATTTGTTCAAATGTACAATGACTTTTGAGCATAAAAATTAGGAGCTTGAGAAAATAGGGGCTTTATATTAGTGTCAGTTTGAGATCTTTGGCAAGTTGGGGGGGATCTCATACTCACATAAAGATATTTAGAATTGTCTTAATGGTTTTCTCACAATTTGTTCAAATGTACAATGACTTTTGAGCATAAAAATTAGGAGCTTGAGATTAATAGGGGCTTTATATTAGTGTCAAAAGTTTGAGATCTTTGGCAAGTTGGGGGGATCTCATACTCACATAATCAATCATATCAAGCAATTTAAAACATTAAAATGCTCAGAATCAATTTGCATCATACGGTATTAGAAGATATTAGTGTCTTTATGAACATAGAACGTATAATTTTTCCACAGGACGAGATATTCTTCTAAAGAACAAAAAAAAGTTTAACTATACCTGTGTATGAGAAATGATATCATACTTTTAATTTTCTTCAATATATATGTATTTTATGCTATCATTTTTTAAATGAAAGCTTTCCAGAATACTTAGTTGCAATGTTTTGTAACACTTTATGTTTATGTTTTGTACCAGTTTATGGTATACTGTTTCTTTTTATTTATCATGTTTTAAAAGGAGTGATCTGGAATCACAGACATCTGCTTGTGAATTGAAATGCTGAATTGAAATCGAAGCTGAATTTCATTTCAATTCCACTTCATTCGTCATCACTCAACATGATTTCAATTCCAATCCAATTCAATTCTTCATTGCTCACGATAATTTCAATTCCAATCCAATTCAATTCATGCCCAAGCCCACTCATTTCAATTTCAATTCAATTCCAATGCATTGAAATGAAAATCGCCCAAAAATCATTTCAATTCAATTCGATTTCAATGCATTGAATTAACATTAGTTAGTACATCTATGGCAATGACTGTGGGTAATGACAAAGGTACCAAGATTTGAATTTTGATCATTTTTACGATCATCCGGATGAGCAAATCACTGAATGGGCCTTTAAGCATTTACATGCTTTAAAGTAATGCATGTATTAGTGCAATAATTATGTATAGGCCTACCCCGGGATGGTGCACCGGGTGGGGGCCAAGATATTTTGGCAGGGGAATTGGGGGGGGTTTGGCAAGTCGGTAGGGAAGGGACAAACGATTTTGGGGGGCAAGCAGGGAGGTAAATAAGGATAATTTATTGGGTGGGCGATTAGGGAAATAATTTACTGGGTGGGCAGCTGAAATTAATGGCATCCATACGTTTGCATTTTCTGAAATTTAGACCTAGGCCTATTTCAGTGGCGTTCCGCGGCCGATATTACCAGGGGGGCTGCGGAAAAGATAAAACTTTACCGCCCGCTTCATCAACATCCCGAAAAGGTTGACCCATTTTTTTTGGTGGTTTGAAAAAGTGAAGAGCAAAAACAAAGGGGGGGGGGGGGTTATAGGCATTAGCGAGCTAAAAGCCCAAAATTGTATGTATAGTTCAAATTTTTAAAACATTTTTCATAATTTCTACACCCTTTTTTGTTTAATGATTCTTTTTTACCGCTCCTTCTTCCAACGGTACGCCCCTTCTTTTTTGTCGCCCTGCTCACGCCCCCAAAGCCCCACAAATATGCGCATGTATGTGACAAAAAAAACCAGCTCAAATTCGGTGTAAAATTTGGATTTTACCACTCCCTAGGCTAAATGGACATTTGGTGGCTCTTTCCATCATATTTCCTCAATTGAATAGGTCATTCGTGATTTTGCTGTGAACCAACAATCACAGTGCGGGTTCCGCTCCAAGAGATCAACAATTGACATGATCGTCTCGCTACAGCAACTGCAAGAAAAATGCAGAGAGCAGCAACAACCCCTTTATCTGGCATTCATTGATTTGACCAAGGCGTTTGTTCTTGTTAGCAGGGATGGTATATTCAAGATGCTTCCTCAGATTGGCTGTCCACCCAAACTACTCAGCATAACTCGTTCTTTCCACGATGGGATGATGATACATACTGTCCAGTTTGATGGCTCAATGTCTGAAGAATTTGGTGTCAAAAGTGGAGTAAAGCAAGGCTGCGTACTCGCACCAACACTGTTTGGCATTTTCTTTCCAACTACTTTAACATTGCACGCCTGAAGGCCAAGACCAAGATAAGGGAAGTGCTGATTAGAGACATGCTATTCGCTGATGATGCTGCGATAGCTGCCCACTCTGAAGTTGAGCTTCAGTAACTGGTGGATCATTTCGCATCGGCCTGCGACCTCTTCAGCTTAACCATACGTCTGAAGAAGACTCCAGTCATGGGAAAACATGCATATATTGGCCCAACGTTGGTTTTCGAACGCGAATCTTGTCATCGGCATTATTTTGCTGCCCATATTGGGCCAATCTTGGCTTACCATCGGTAATCTTCATATTGGCATCACAGTGGCAGCCTAAGTTGGTCCAATATAGGCCCAATATTTGGTCCAAGACCAATCTTGGGCCCATGTGCAAATGATATTGGGCCATTATTGAACATGCATCGGGCCACCATCGGACCAATATCGCCATGGGATAATAGCTCCACCATCAATCCACATCATCAGTGATCAGCAACTTGAGGTAGTTCATCAATTCACCTACCTATATAGGCTCTACTGCCGCAGACAATGATCTATCTCTGGATGATGAGCTCAACAAAAGGATCGGCAAGGAGTTCTCTACTCTCTCCAGGTTATCTAAGAAAGTATGGGAGAACAGCTCACCAATACAATAAAAATGGAGGTCTACAAGGCATGTGTAATCAGCACGCTCCTCTATGGTAGTGAATCATTGGCGACCTAGAAGAACGGAAGCTGCAAGTATTTCACTTGAGATGTCTACGCCGCATTCTTGAAATCTCCTGGAAACACAAGGTCACAAACAATGAAGTCATGCCCAAGGCGGGTATCCCATCAATGCGGGTATCCCATCATTGCTACTATGTCAACGTCGCCTTCGAAGGCTAGGGACATGTGAGTCGAATGGAAGATGGTCGCATTCTCAAGGATCTCCTCTACGGAACTGTCATCAGGACACAGAAGAGAGGGTCGATCGCTACTCCGCTTCAAGGATAAGCACTTGACATGAACTGGGTCACCTGGGAATCTATTGGTAGTGTCGGGATCGGAACAACTTGGAAGCAACATCTCGCTGATGGCCTGAAAAGGGAGAAGACCTCATCCAGAATGCTGCTGATGATGATGACAAACGAGCAAGGCGCAAAGCCAGTCAGTGAGGCACAACCAGATGCACCAGTCTTCATATGTCAGGTCTGCAATAAAATCTGCCATTGGTCTATTCAGCCACACAAGACGATGCTTTTCAACCACCTCGGACAACGCTACTCCATAGTCTGCGAAGACTGACCGATGCCAACAACAACAAAAAACAATCTTATTACAATGTCCGTTTTATTTGTGGTTCCGACATATTCTAATAACGGCGGAATAAATGTAAAGCGCTTTGAGGCTGTTTACGGCATAAAGCGCTATATAAATATCTACATCTACATTTATTTATTTCAACAAGTATTCAAATTAACAAGATGTTGAACTTATTACTTGACAAGATCATCCATTTTTACTTTGACAAGATTCTGTTATGTCCCCCTCTGGCAAGAATTATTCTAATTTGATTTCTTTTTTGGTCATAGGCCTATTTGATAAGTTGGGTCATTTTTGACAAGAATCCTATTAATTTTTTAAGATGACAATTAATTGACATGTCAAATATTAAACTTGAATTTCTGGTCATTTTGATGAGAATGCTCATAAATAAACGTAATTTTTTACCAGGTAGAAAAGGTGATACCGGCCGGGATCGAACCCACGACCTTAGGTTTACGGGACCTGTGCCTTAACCACTGGGCCAAGGGAGCTTCCTGATTAAGCAAATTGTTCGTTTTGATAAAACAATTCAAATAAGGATAGGATTGCACCATCTAAGAAGATGTTTTGTTACCTACAATCCCGCGCGAAAAGCTTGGGACAGTTTGTTGATTTTACGCATCTCCACTCCCCTTATTCAATGTTGAAGTACAACATTAATAAATTAATATGACCATATCTCCTAAACGCGTTGTTCGAGTTTGATCATTCTTTCAGCTATGAATAGATTAATAAATTTGCCATCTTTTTATATACACGGTTTTATAAACTTGTCAATCCTTTTATTTTTAATATAAAGATATATGCAAATTCACGTTATCAATATTAGGACAGTTTGTTTATTTCACGCATCCCCGCTCCCCTTATTCAATGTTGAATGGTGAAAAATAGTGGAAAGTGGTTGAGCTCAATCTTTGCTCCAACATTGTTTCGGGGGCGAGGGGGAGAGGAGTAAACAAATACATACATGACCTATGAAACCTATCATGTATTTTCAGCGTCATGTTCACAGGAATTTGATCTTTCAAACATCATCTGTCCCAACGATTTTCGCACAAGATTGTAGGTAACACAGAAAAAACTTGAAACAGATTTTTTAAACTGTGAGAAATCAACCTATGAAATTGGGTAAAGTTGGTTTTGGACCACACTGTAAAGTGTACATTGTTATTGTCGTGGAATGTTAGTTAAAAGTGTGACATTTCTTGACCTATTTTCAACATGATACATACATATAGCAGCATTTTCATTTTGTGGCAACAGTAGGATTAGGCATATCTGTTCATAACATCCTTTATCTATATGCATTACAATAAGATGCACTCTGTAGCTTTTCGAGGATTAGAAATAATTAATTTACTAAAACTATATCATTTTTTTTAACAATAGGCCTCATGGCCGCAGCTAGAGGGGAGATGGGGGGGCTGAGACCTCCCTTGTCAAATCTGTCAGCAAAATCGTTCCGTCCTCGGCAAATCGCAGAGGAGAGGAGAGGCTGCGCTCGCAACATACATCTAGACCATTTATTAAGTTTGCAATTTGGGATGGGGATTTGGCATGTTCAAAAATTTGGCATGCCAAGGGGGGGGGGGCAAGCGATTTTTGGCGGGCCGAGAGGGGGGGGGCAAGCGATTTTTGGCAAGCCGTTTGGAAATTTTACTCAACATTATTGCACAGCCCCTAAACTATCTGTGGTCATCTTGTGACTCCCTACATTTTCGTCATCAAAAATTGTATGACGCCCCTATTTTACTTTTCAAAAATTTATGACCCCTCTGTATATTTGAGACCCCCTTCCGAAGAAATTGATAGCCCCTTAGTATTAGCTAAACAACATATAACTTTTATAACACTGGGAACCACCCCTGGAGACTTGGAGAGCGGAAAACATCAAAAATTATTAAAATTTCCAAAATAACAATCCATGAAAACAAAGATCAATCAATGCATTAGTACCAGCTGAAAAACATGGAGCCAACAACACTGGGAACCACCCCTATATTATTAATATTTGTTCAAAAAAATAATTTGCAACATCGAGAATAACAAAATCCATTAAAACAAAGATCTAGCAATTATGCATTAGTATACCAGTTAAACAACATGGAGCCAATAACACCGGGAACCACCACTGGAACGTGGAAACCATCAAAAAGAAGATTTTTTGTTCCAAAAATAATTTGCAACATCAAAAATAACAAAATTCATGAAAAAGATCTTGAAGCAACGCATTATAGTACCAGCTAAACAACACGGAGCCAATAACACTGGGAACCGCTACTGAAACGTGGAAACCGTCAAAAAGTATAATTATTGATAAAAAAAAATTTGCAACATCCAAAATAACAAAAATCCATGAAAACAAAGATCAAGCAATGCATTAGTAATAGGCCTACCTAGCTAAACAACTTAGAGCCAATAAAACCGCGAACCACGAATGGAAAGTGGAAACCATCAAAAAGTAAATTTTGTTAAAAAAATAATTTGTAACATTCAAAATAACAAAACCCATGAAAACAAAGATCCACCAACGCATATACGTACTATCCAAACAACATCAGAGTTAGAAAAGAAAAGAAAATGGGAACCACCACAGGAGCCATCTGGAAATTAAATCGGCAAAAACTGAAAAAATATATATCATGCCAAAAATATTTTTGATGACTGCATGTAGATGTCCACGGTATGTCTACATCTGCAGTGCAATCGCATGTATGCAATCATAATGCTAACAGATGTCTACATCTGAATTCTAACTACGTGTGAACATCTGTCAGCATACCTGTTGTCCACATCAGATAGGCCACCAGATGTCACCACATCCTCATGTCCACCTGGTGCAGCTGCATCCAGTTGCCCACTAGATGTTGCCGCAACCGGTGGGCAACTAGTGGTGCACCTAGTTGCCCACCGGATGTCGTGACATCTGGTGGGCAACTGGATGCGCGAAACGGCTGTGAACCTTTAGTTACGGAGGAACACAAACCGACTGGGACCGAGACAAGATTACCATATCATGCGTGCTCGAGGATTATCAAAAAGCAACCACTCGATAAAATCCCAAATACAGCATCGTGTCCTCAACGCGTTTATCATCATTACAATACTTACTCGCATTTGCAATTAAGTATCGTCCTGTTCCCGCCAAATAATGTTTGATATCGTCTGCAGACTGGACTAGCAGTTTGAATAAAATGACATTTTGGGGACAGCGTGTTGACGTAAACAAGGTGCCTTTCAGTATCAAGGTAAATAGATTGACAAATTGACATATTTATTGGCCTTGAAATTTGAGTCAGGCTTTGATGTCGCTACTTGGCTTGTTTTGCTGTGCTGATTTATTGAATGTTGTTTATTCTCACGAATTAGATATATTCAGCAGCCATAATAATTGGTAAATCTTTATCATTAGAAAACGATAATAACAATACGTTTCGGAAGTATTTGGAAATGTGAAAATAATAATCCAAACAAATTAGACCATTTTCGTCAGATGTGTCGACAGGTAATAGTTGTTAAGATAATTGTCTAATCTCCTTTTAATGTTTTTTCGCCAAATTGAGGCCAGGCCAAATATGGATTCGCCGAGTAGGCTGGTTACTTTATCTACTGTAAGCTATATTGGTTTAATATAAAGCCCAAAATATTCTTCTTTATAAATGTCCAAATCTGCTTTCTTCTGCTTTGTAAATTTTGCAATTTTCAATTTTTTTACTTTGTTCGCAAAAAGTTTAATTTTACGATTTTGGCCTGATGTATAGTCCATATTTTATGGTAAAACATTCTTTATTATGTTACATTTTGAAGCCGATTTTAATATTTATATCATTTTATTGATAAGATTGTTCATTAATTTCATTTCTTGTGGGGTTTTGATGTTTTTTGTTCTCTTTGTATGAAAACTGCATTTTCTGCTTTTCATCCTAATTCTGCATTATTCGCGGAAAGTCTGCAACGCGGAAAACTTCAGGCTTTAGTTTAATATAATACAAGAAATATGCAAGGAACAGCATTATTATAACTATCCCTTGGAGCAAAAAGAAGGACAGACTCTTTTATACAAGTGTAACCTCCCGTGTTTCAGAGACCATTGAAAAGCATCATATCGCTGGTGAAGTGTAACAAATAATACTTTGGTAATAGCTGTTTTCATAAAAGCTTTACTGAGATCGGTTAGATCGTTCATCAAGCACGAATGCATTGCTTCATAATACTTACCAGACCTCAGACAATTAAGCGACCCGTGTTCTTACTCATGCCTAAGTATTTTTCCAGCTAACTAAATATCAGTTACCAAAAAATAATATATGAGCGTTGGATACATCATTAATAATAACCAAAGACTTGAATAGGTTTCATATTACACTATGGACCACAATGGCCTCATCCCAATGGCATAGTCCAATAACCTCAATCACATAATCATAGTGCAAAATTTGACCTCAAGTTGCAGAGTATGAGTTTTTGTACCTAAATCTTCAAAGGTCATTCAATGAATGTACAAATGTATTGGGGTTTAAGAACTGTTCCCCTGATAGATGAGCATGTTGTGGATCCTATGATTGCAAGCATTACATTGTTTGCTATATCACTTATGTCAACTCCATTAATATACCAGCATTATATCAGACCTAAATAGTTGAATTTCGAATGGCATATTTCAGGAGTCTCCGTTCAACAATCATGGGTACAAATTTAACCTCAGATTGTTGAGTATGAGTTTTTGTACCTAAGGCCGTGTAAAATTAATATTTTGGTTCTCGTCCCTCCCTCCTCAATTTCTGGGATTTGTCAGATTTTTTTTTTTTTTTTATAGATTTTTCAATTTTTTAGACTTTGGAATGATTTATGAAATCTTCATACATATAAATAAGTTTATTAGAGAACAAGCATCACTTCCAAGTCTTTTGTGGAACTCTAGAGGGTCTATCCTCAGAATCTCACATTTGAAAAAAAAAAAAGGGCCTCATCGTTTCCTCGAGCACTGTTGAGAAGACCGAAAACTACTGACAATGCTAATTTTACATTGAAAAAAAAAAAAAAAAAAAAAAACCTCCCTCCCTCATCAATTCATGAAAATCCTCTGGACGAGAACCAAAACATTAATTTTATACGGCCTAATCAGTCAAAGTTCAATATATGCATGTACAAGTATATTGGGGTTTAAGAACTGTCTCTTAATAGATAGGTATGTGTGATAGAGATGGTTGATGATCTATAATGCTTATGTATTCTTCATCTGAGGTTGTCAATACTGATACATTTCCTCCGTTGTAGCGAAGTCTGGTTATTGTTCCGAACTGGCTGTGAAGTGTTTGTCATTCATTTTTCATGCCCATGTTTTCATATTACGCTCTTGCTCCTTTTTGTAAGGGTAGATTACATCTCGGAAACCATAATAAACTGGGCTCAAAAAGAGACTTATAATTTTTTCGCAAGGTCAGATCTTAAAATCCTGTCCATAAAAATGAACCGAAATAACACACAGGATTACTTCAATACTCTACTCTAAACACATGTCAGTAACTAAGCAGTTGTCCAACAGCAAAATACACTGACACAGAACAGCTTCCTGGACCACATTCAGAGGCGAATAATTGGCACCCAGCAAAAGAAACCTGTGAGAATGCCATTACTCGTTGATGGTCGATAAACGTCCCAATAAATCGGACTTAGTCACCGGTCAGTTCTACAGCATAGATATCCATGGCTAACGATGGTTAACTATGGAAACATGTTAAAGGACATCAAGAAAAGTTTCTAAGTTATTTATTTTGAGCTCTTTCGAGACGAGTAATGGATATATTCTGTATAGATTTAGGTTTTGTCTGTGACTGCTAATGTGAGGCCGTCGTAGGTCGTACGGGGCTCAAACTCGGTGGGTGGGTGTAGTTCTGTCCTGGCAAGAAGAAGTTTATGTTCGTTAAGTCATTCGACCCTGGGGCCCCCTCCAAGGGGTCATTTGAGGTCAAATGACTAAAAACTGCCATATGGGCATGAAACTAGGTCCTACGGGACTCAAACTCGGTGGGTGGGTGTAGTTCTGTCCTGGCAAGAAGATGTTTATGTTCGTTAAGTCATCCGACCCCGGGGCCCCTCCCAGGGGTCATTTGAGGTAAAATGACTAAAACTGTCATATGGGCATGAAACTAGGTCGTACGGGGCTCAAACTCGGTGGGTGGGTGTAGTTCTGTCCTGTCAAGAAGATGTTTATGTTCGTTTTAAAGTCATCTGACACCGGGGTCCGCTCCCAGGGGTCATCTGAGGTCAAATTACTAAAAAGTGTCGTATGGGCATGAAACTTGGTAGGTACAGTCAACATTTAAAACAACATTTTTGAAGGTCATTTTGGGGTCATCCAAGGTCACCACGGGTCATCTGAGGTCAAATTAGTAAAAACTCATATATGGGCATGAAACTTGGTGGGTACAGTCAACATTTAGAGTTATAAGTTTAGATCATTTTGGGGTCATCCAAGGTCACCCAGGGTCATCTGAGGTCAAATTACTAAAACTGTCGTATGGGCATGAAACTTGGTGGGTACAGTCAACATTTAGAGCCACATTTTTGGAAGGTCATTTTGGGGTCACCAGGGGTCATCTGAGGTCAAATTAGTAAAAACTGTCATATGGACATGTCACCATCAGCCTGGTAATCGCGCCCAGCCGAGAACCGCCAAATATGGTAACCGCCTAGTCTATTTTAAAACTGATGCATCAATGACTATGTTCATCATGTCATTATTGTATCATTCTCACATACATTAGGAAATGAATTTGGAGAATAGAGGCCTTGCATGTGACATATCATCCCGTAAATATGGCGGACTACTCAAATGCATTCAACAAAAGCATGATTGCAATCAAATAGGTTGATGACAACATTTGATTGAATGGACTGCACTCCGCCATAACTACGGTGAAGGACACCGGCTCAAATCCTTTGTTTGGAGCCAATCGATAATTTCATGCAGGGCCTCTATACTTTCTGTTAATAAAATACTATGCTGACCTCACACTCCAGTAATTTCAGATCATTGAGCTCAGTAATACATCAAAGAATGTCCTCCAATTCATGAAAACAAATAGATAATCTGCATATCGGATTAAAAGCTTGAGGCATTTCAATTGCAAGGCCCATTACTTATACACCAACAACAACATAGGCCTACAAGTGTATATAATGTAGCATGTGCACACATTATCATGTTGTGGATGGTGAATCAAGCTGCAGTGCCTACCCATTCCCAAATAAATGCAGTGACCAACCGGTGTTCACTCATGATTGACGTACTGATCATTATGTATGATTTAAACTCATAGGTTTTGGCAATTTGGGAGGGGTGGGTTCAAAATGACCCCATAGGATTATACGGGGTAAAAATTTCAAATTGCTCAAATACCCCTTTCAAATATATCAAATTATTTAAATAAATAAATGAATGAATGAATGAATGAATGAATGAATGAATGAATGAATGAATGAATGAATGAATGAATGAATGAATGAATGAATGAATGAATGAATGAATAAATAAATAAATAAATGAAAAAAAATTGAACAAATTGTAGCGTAGCATTAAAATCATAATCACCATTGCTGGCAGGCGGATTCGAACCAACGATATTGACATTACCAGTCTGATGCTCTAACACTGAGCTATGCCATCATCTAGTAATGAGGGTCGAGTTTTTAGCGTATACAGTGTTTGTCTGTGAAAATGCCGCCTTGTGAAATAAATAAATATAAAGTCTCAATTTTTAATTTAAATTTATTTGATAATTTTCTAACCTATATTTTCTTTAGAGCAGGGACAAATATTTCCCCTTTTATCCAATTTGGCCGCTAAATAAGAATCTACTTCTTTTATTACTGATTTAATTCCGCGATTTGTTCCATTCAGCAATATCAAAGATTAATGTCAAGCATCTCACCAGTGGCGTAGATTTCTTTTTGACATTGGGGGGGATGGAGTTGGAAAACATTCTGAAAGTATAGTAAATGCAGCATCTTTTGGCGACAGAATAAGCTTATTGTATAAAAATTTTGCTATTTTGAAGCTAAACTGATGAAATATGGTGTAAAAGTGGAATAAATGCGCGCGAAGCGCGCTACAAAAATTTGCACTTTTGGGGCTAAAATGGGCAAATATGAGGTTAATTTGGTCAGAAACCCATTATTAGGCGTCAACATTGGGGGATGATTGTATGGACCATCCCCCTGACAAAATATTGGGGGATAAATCCCCACCCCCCGGGATCTACGCCTATGCATCTCACGACAGATATTTAGTTGGCTTAGTGGTTTTGCACAGTGCTTTTTAACCGGGAGGTACCGAGATCGATTCCCACCTCTGCCTGCAATTTTTTTTCAAGACTGGGAAATAATAACCTGACATTCGCCGCTGACATTCGTACTGCAGAAGCGGAGTTGTAACTTGTTAAACTTTGCTCCTTCCGTTAAAGGGTACATTATTTTGGCACTAGATTATTTCTTTTTTTCCACATTGCTGGTAGGCCCCTATTAAATATCAAATGGTCACAATTGGCGGTCACTTCAAATCATCGCCAACTGAACGAGGTTCAGGAATGTCCTCTCATTGTTAATTGTTGGTTAATCCACCACTTGAACAGGACTTAACCAAAGCAAACAAAGACTTAAGCTTTTTACGAATGCTATACATAAGTATAAGCTTATTATCCTCTTCAACAATAGGATTAAAGATTGGTGCTTGACTGGAATTACGTGCTAGTGTCATTGGTTATTGTTAAAAGGCAATAAGGTGTGTAATTGCAATATTTCCTCTGAATAGGAAAGACTCTCTACATCGAACCATGGATGCTGGTGGTTCGAATTAAGCCCGATCCTGACTCCACTTCGCAGCGGTATGCGATGCTGCGATGCTTTTCAAACATCTCAGCATCCCGCGATGAAATTAAAATGTACAGGTGGAGTCAGTATCGGGCTTTAGGAAAAAAACCCAATTCGAAATGATGCGCTTTAGAATTCAACAATATTAATAATGGTAGCTCTATTATAATACACATTAATGATAAAATTCCAAAATATAATACGTTTTCTGTCTTTGCTTGTCACGTGGTAGCGATTATATCTTTAAATAAGTTTCAAATGAATAACAACAAGACAAGTGGCCGAGTGGTCTAAGGCGCTAGGCTCATGAGTTCTAAGCGTTGCGCCGTGAGTTCGAACCCCGCCTCTGCCAAACTTTAAAAGAAGTAAATTAAAATTTGACTTTTTTTAATTTCATATTTGGGAAATGTGACTGGGACAATTTATGTATGGTGTGGAGTGGTGTGATGGGGCATGTACTTTAACTGGCCGGCGCGGTCCGGTGACTAAGTCTTTATTGGGCGTTTTATCGGCAGTCAACGAGTAATGCGTACAAGATTTTTACACAGGTGATAAAAGTAAAGTGGAATAGTGTGGAACGAGGCTGCTTCTGCTTTTCACACACTTTCGTCAAGAAACAGGTCTTGTTCCACACTATTCCACTTACTGACAGGGTTCTTGTGTTGGATGCCAATTATAAGGCTGTGAATTTGATCCAGGATAGGCCTATATGGATATCCTTTATATAACCCGATATTGAAACGTTTTCTGTAAAACATATTGTATTTGCTGGGTTAAGCAGTAATAATATCAAGTTGAGGCAATTTGACAGTTGTTAACTATATATTTCTTCTTTACAGGATGACATTACTCAGATGCTATATAGATTCTCGTACGTGACGGTATACCAGTACAGTCGAGCCTCCGCAGAATACGATGCTTGCTCGTGTGAAAAGGGGCTACCTTGAAATTATCCTGGACAAATTCTTTAATGACTTTGTGGGGTACGTAACTGACACAGAACAGCTTCCTGGACCACATTCAGAGGCGAATAATTGGCACCCATCAAAAGAAACCTGTGATAATGCGTACAAGATTTTTACACAGGTGATAAAAGTAAAGTGGAATAGTGTGGAACGAGGCTGCTTCTGCTTTTCACACACTTTCGTCAAGAAACAGGTCTTGTTCCACACTATTCCACTTACTGACAGGTTTCTTGTGTTGGATGCCAATTATTAGGCTGTGAATTTGATCCAGGAAGCTGTTCCATGTCAGTGCATTTTGCTGTTGTGTTAGTTGGACAACTGTTTGGTTACTGACCTGTGGTTTGAGTAGAGTATTGGAGTAATCCCGTGTGCAATTTTGGTTCATTTTTAAGGAGAGGATTTTAAGATATGACCTTGTGAAAAATTACACATTTCTTTTTGAGCCCATTTTAATCTGGGTACTCTCGTTTTATATGAAGAGTGCATTTCTAGCTAAGATTTAGTAGAAAACGGGTATCTGGGTCAGAAAACCTGCTAGTCTTCTTAACAAAGCTATTACAAAAACTTATTTAACTCGTGTATTAATTTTTATGAAATAAAACAAAATAGGGCTACATTCTATATTAAATCAGTCGTTGTGATCACGTCATATTGCCAAATTCAAATCCAAAATGTAAACCGTCTGTTTTGTTTTGTTCTGTCACAGAGGGCGACATTACTAATATGTAAACAGCGGAACACCGTTTTTGCCTTGATCGCGAGTGGTTCCATCTTTATTACCTAAATGTGTGGTTCATAGGGCCTGCACTTTGGCTCGTTTTTTGCAGGTTTACATGGTCCAATAATCACAAGATGACTGACATGTGGTAACAAAGGAAGCAGTCACTGCAATTTGATTATGTCCCATATGATTGGCCATTCAAGACACCCCTGTGAATATACTATAGCGGCCTTTTCAAAATATAATACCTGTTTGCTTGACTGCATTGACAATACCGGGAACAATACACACAGTATATGCATTGGACAAACTTTTTACAATAAGCATGATAAGTGATGATGTGACCTCCAGATTTATACATCGTTCGTCTCGCACACTGACGACATTTGATTACGGTGAAGGACACCGGTTCAAATCCTTTGTTTGGAGCCAATCGATAAAAGCATGCAGGGCCTCTATACCCTATACCCATGTACAGTTTATCCCTTACATAACCTATGTCTTGAATACGCTGGCAAAGTTATGTAATAATCGGATTAATACTATATAGCAGTAGGTAAAAACAAGTTTTGAATAATCCGCGCTACAAAGTCCCATTCAGTGATCCCAGCGAAAGTGAAAAAAAAAATCAAATTGTTACGTGTATAAATGTTTTAATGAAAACAAATGGCAAAAAAAAAAAAAACAGGAAAACGACCGTATTGACGAAGTTGAAGCCCCATTCAAATACAGTACATGATAGCTAATTTATATACTGTCAGTACCGGTATATAAATTACAGACTCACGTAAATGCATTATTTTTTTGTCTTAGACACACGGCTTTCGGCTGAACCACTACACTAGCAAGCTATGTTAGCACATATATGACAATGACGAAAGGTACAAAATCAGCCATAGGCCTTTTATGACCTTTGACATTATTTTGTGGCGAGTGACATGGTCTTTCAATTCACGCCGAGTGTCCTTGACAGGTTCGACTATGCTTCAGTGGTCATGAAAGAATTCAAAAGATAACCTCTGCCCCAATAATCCCAGGCAATTATCTGAAACTGCTCCTCGGATCATAAGAATTCAGTCCTCAAATGATAGTCATAATAATGTCCAAAAAGTAAAAATTACTGACTATCATTGAAGACTGAGTTCCGCAGTCTAGTATCCAAAATCTGAATTTTGATGATTTTTACGATCGTCGGGATGAAAAAAAATCAAAAAATCACTGAATGGGCCTTTAGTTCCCTACTCTCCTTACCCTGGCAATAAAAATCAAAGAAAAATAAAAAAATAAATAAAACAAGAAAAGGGGGAAAAAAAGACAAAGAAAATTAACCAAATTAAGGGATCTGGAATGAGCGTTTTGAGCGTTTCGATAGTATTTTTGTGGGACATCAGAGCACATCAGACATATCGAATTGCATTCTGAATACGAAGAATGTCTTTCTGATATCAAATAAATTTCATTGTTTGGAATTCACGATATAATACAAATTTTATGACAAATTATTAAAATTTGATATTGTTCACATTTTTGATATATAACAGTCCTCGAAGTAAATATCATAAATCTAATGATATATTCTTAAACAGTCCCTGGCATACCATACATGTATAGGCCTATGTATAGTACATTAGTCTGCTTTATCTGTTTTGTGCTGTTTAAGCAAATTTAAACATAATTTCCATAAAATGTAAGCTTTTACTGTCAGATATGTCCCCTTTTAATTTTGAGCAGAACAAGTGAGGTAAAGCAAAGAAAATTGGAATTTACTACTACTAGCGCCAATGAATGTTATACGATTGTAAAGCGGTACGATCCTCTGGGTGTGTGTGTGGGGGGTGTGCGTATGTGTGTCCTGCACGCGTATTTTTCTGCAACTATAACGGGACGCAATACAATACCTTTATGTTATAAGAATCAAACTTACAAGAAAGATGGCTCTTGTCAAATCCTACAATTCTGTCAGAGAAAATATGCATATTTGCATTAAATTTTTTATTAATTGACATAATTGATTAATTAATAAATATTTTATTTAATGATTTACCATAATTCCAAACATGTCAAACAATATGTCAAATTAAAGCTAATGAAATGCTTTATAAATTGTTAAGAGCACATTTTGCAGAATGCATTTAGTATTTTAGTTACATGATTCCAAACATTCTATTCCAATTTTTTGCTACACACGCATAGGAGCTGTACTTTTAGAATCCGCGCCTAATCAATAATAATAGTCTTTCACTCCATTGTCAAAGTACTGTGCTCCCTGTAGCATTATAGTGACCAGGTCGCGATATAATCTCCAATCAATAATGACCCTTGCCTCCGACTATGCGGTTCCTATGCAAATGTTGACTAGTAAATTAATATAGGCGACCAAGTCCTAGAGTGTGATGGTTTTGTAGCAGATGACAGTGCTCATTCAAGCCTATCAAGGTCAGTTAGTAGCCACTTGCTGAATGGATGGCCATTATCAGCTATCAAAGAGATGCCTTGTGCAGCTGCCAATCACAGTAGAGGTTTGATAACATTTTGTTAAAAACCCAAATGTGATATAAGGACAAAGCTGTGCATGTTGGTACTTAATTGTTTGGATTCTTATGTTGAAATTCCCTTGTATTAGTATTTTTATGTGTAGTGTATATTGTTCATAAATTATATAGCTTTTAAATTTTGGGCATTTTTGCTCTGTTGCACTGTACCATTATGGAATTTGAGCAAATCAATTACCGACACAAGCAGGTATACAGTGTATTATTTTATTTTTATTTCGTATCTCAGGAGCACAGCTCACTTGGTAAGGCGTCAGAATTTGGTACACGAGCGCTTCGAACTTTAAATCGGAAGGTGGTGAGTTCGAGCCTCATCACGGTCACATTAATTTTATAAACCAAATATTGTTCGAACTTTTCATATTTGTTTTTCTTTTATTGTTTCTTTTTCTTTGTCTTTTTTTCCTTGTTTTATTTAATTTTTCTTTATTTTTCTTTGATTCATATTGCCAGTGTAAGGAGTGGAGGGAACTAACGGCCCATTCAGTGATTTTTTCATCTGGACGATTGTAAAAATCATCCAAATTCAGATTTTGTACTAGACTGCGGAACTCAGTCTTCAATGATATAGTCAGTAATAATCTTTTGATCATCATCCGAAGAGCAGTTTCAGACAATTGCTTGGGATTGTTGGGGCAGAGGTTATCTTTTGAATTCTTTCATGACCGCTGAAGCAGAGTCAAACCTGTCAAGGACACTCGGCGTGAATTGAACTGATTGAATTTAAATACTGACAGTATATATAAATTAGCTACATGTAGGCCTATTTGAATGGGGCTTCAACTTCGTCGATACTGCCGTTTTCTTGGGTTTTTTGCCATTTTTTTCATTAAAATTTTTTATAAAAGTAACAATTTGATTTTTTTTTTCACTTTCGCTGGGATCACTGAATGGGGCTTTGCAACGCGATATATTCAAAACTTGTATTCACCTACTGAAATAGCATTAATCCGATTATTACACAACTTCGCCAGCGTATTCAAGACATCCAATGCAAATAATCACCTGGATTATGACGTTCATACCGTAAATATGGCGGAGTACTCAAATTCATTCAACAAAAGCATGATTACAAGCTATTGCAATCTACCGCGACAGCTCGTCTCACACACATAACAAATGCACTATAGGATCAAATAGGTTGACGACAACGTTTGATTGAATGCACTGCATTGCGCCATGATTACGGTGAAGGACACCGGTTCAAATCCTTTGTATGGAGCTAATCAATAATTTCACGCACATCCTCTATTATTGCCCAATTATTGCCCGGGATGATTGCACACTGTAAAAGAGCTATTGTTATAATGTTTGATGAAATCGTGTTTAACTATTTGCTTAAGAAAGGCACAATACAGATAAAGCAGACAGATTTACTACATGTGGTACATGTATATACATATAGGGAATGTGTTCGAGTATTACCTAATTATAATAGGGGCGTATCCAAAAATGAATTCACACCCCTTTCAAATGTCGAGCCAAAGTGCAGGCCCTATGGTGGTTCCATTCGATATCGACACCCCCTGCGTGGGAGATTAAGGTCATGTCTTCCATAGGGGGTGTATTGATTTCAAATGGAATAGCACAATTAACGCAGGAGCTACATACACAACAGCAACCATGTTGTTCTATTGTAATCATGATCGTGATATCATCAAAACGTGTGTGTCGTGTGTAAAGAAAAACACGAACCGCCGGGCTCTATAATTTGACTTCATCACAAGTTGTATTCAGTATCTGAGCATTTTATGAAGTATATATAACAAATGCGTTTCCAAGTTTGTCAAAGAAAAAAAATAATGAATAGGTTATACAGAGAAGTATAAGAGGCTACAGCATATTAAAGCACGTTTCAATATAATAGAAGTACATGTAATAAAGGTTTTCATTTGACCACTAGGTTTTGTGAGGTTCTCAGCCTTTAATTTTAACTTCAAGCCCAGAGCACTCAAGTCGCAACCCCATGTCTCGCGACTAGCATTTGGGTTCGCGACTCACTGTTTAGAACTCTGTAGGCCTACAGGTGTGAGCTATAAATTGGTAGATGGGATTTTTTCATCCTTGTTACAGAATTGCGTCAATTTGATGTCATCGACTTATATGTGAATAATCGGCACACTTAAATGACATCAAATTGACGTCACACGTACAAGCGACACGTACACGGACGAAAAAATCTAATTCTCTCAAGCACATCAATGCTTTGCGTGGTAGCCGAAGGTTTCAAAAGTCCCAAGTTTTGAGATATTTTCTCAAAATATCAAGAGTTATCTCACGAACCACTGAACCAATACTAGGCTTGTTTGTGCTCATTTTAACGCATTTTTCGTGCTGATTCCGAATATGGTCATAAAAATGTACAATTCAATTTTTAAAGAAAATTTGACACTTGTCGTCTGCAGTCAAAAATCCGCGTGAAGAGGGTTCAAATCCTTGGACATTTCTTGTTCATATACCTTCCATGTCAACTTAAAAAATACATAAACGTGCATGGTTTTCAGATTCGGAATAGCCACCATTTTCCCGGGCCATATTTATCCCGATTTACTCCTTCAAGCATGTTCCACTCACTCGATGAATATTTGTAATATATAGAGAAATTCATAAAAGAATTGTTAAAAATAAAATAGGGATGAGATGAGAGCGAACTTTAAGGAAAACAGTTTTTCGGCATGTTTGATGTAGCTGGCCTATATATTCATAATTTAATGTTTTGAACAATGTTTGCATGCAAATATCGGAACGTTCATGCGAACAAGAGTAGAACAATTTTCATCGTACATGTTCTGAACACACAATGTATAATGTTTTGTGCAGATATATGACTGTTTTAGAAAACCAAGGCCTTGGAGATGTTTTATGATAGTTCTTGTTGCTACAAAATGAGTTTCTAAATTGCTTGCATTCATATATCGTTATGAGTTTGACAGACTGCCGAATCTGGATTCGTCTTTTTGTTAAATTCATTACACATGATTTGCCTTGAATTCGCGAACAAGGTATCAGCGCGTTGGTTCCAGAGGGCAGCATATCCATTTTAACGGTGATCAGCATTATAAGTGTGCGGTTGCTCCACTGTTCACAAATTCAAGACAACTCATGCATGCGTAATATGAATTTGATAAAGGGACGAATTCAGATTCGGCAGTCTGTCAGAAACATAGCGATGTTAAATTGGATATGTTGTGCCTTGTTTAACTGAAACTGATTATATAATATAAATATAATAACACAATATAATGTTGTATAATAAATATATAGGAAGCTCTGATATATCTTGAAAAAAGAGCAATAATTGATAAGATGCATGTTACTTTTGGATAAAAAAACAAAAACAAAAAACAAAAACGGACATGTAAAAAGCTTGTATACGCAGCATATTTTCATGCACCGTATAATATGGTACACAAATCGGTACATTTCATGCAGTTCGCAATTCTAGCAATTTACCGTGCTTTCATCCTTGGCCAGATCTGTGAGGAAACTCTTCAGCTCCTTATCTTCGATGTACCCATTGCCTGAGAGAAAGAAAGAAAGAACACAAAATGGTTTGTATTAGAACCAAGTGACGATTTGCCCATAATGGGCTAGTCCAGTTGAAATCCACACTCCCCCTGTGGAAGATTTTGGACACATGTTCCACAGAGGGAGTATGAATTTCAAATAGAATTAGCACATTTGGCAGCTCCATTTGAAACTCGTGCTCCCTCTGTGAAAAATTCATGTTGAAGCTTTCCCAAAGGGGTAGTGTGGATTTCAACTGGAATAGCCCTATTATACCCTATTAGCGTTGAATCTACGTCTTCCCAGCAAACACAAAAAATGTTTTTAAAACGTTGTTATGAACGTGTTATAAATATGTTGTTATTTTGGTCAAAGCGTTTTAATAAAATGTAAACGCGGGATTATCTCAAATCCCTATGAATCATAAAGGCAATGAATATGTGTTTTTAAACGTTTAAAAACGTTCTTTACACAACAACAATTTTTTTAAGTGCAAAATGTAATTGTTAGATATTTCTTGGCAAATATTTTCGCAAAATATTTTGTCAACACTAAAAATAACATGTTACAATGTTTTCAAAAATGTTTTCAAAAACGTTTTGCACCCTTTATATACCCTTTATATAACCCGATATTGAAACGTTTTCTGTAAAACGTATTGTATTTGCTGGGTTAAGCAGTGATAATAGTCAAGTTGAGGCAATTTGACAGTTGTTAACTATTTCTTCTTTACATGATGACATTACTCAGATGCTATAGATTCTCGTACGTGACGGTATACCGGTACAGTCGAGCCTCCGCAGAATACTGTGCTTGCTCGTGCGAAAAAGGGCTAGCTTGAAATTATCCTGGACAAAGTCTTTAATGCCTTTGTGGGGTACGTAACTCATTCAAAACCCGGAGAACCGATCCTGGTTGCGAGGGTTTATTATGCCATTATAATCAACGTGTCTTCTCCATGTAGCTAGTCGTGTTAGCTCAAATGCTATAGACTCTCTTACGTGATATACTAGTTCGAGCCTCCGCAGAAGACTGTACTAGTTCGAACCTCCGCAGAATCGTACTTGCTCGTGTGAAAACAGCGCTAACTTGACATTCTCCTGGACAAAACGACCTTAAGGCTAATTGCCCATGTACATGTAGGGTAATTCATACGATACCCAGGGAACTAATTCTGGTTGCGATGGTTTATTGTCTAGGGTATGCCCTCCTGGGTGCGATGGTTTGTTGTATGCCCTCCTGGGTGCGATGGTTTATTGTCTAGGGTATGCCCTCCTGGGTGCGATGTTTATGGTATGCCCTCCTGGGTGCAATTGTTTATTGTCTAGGGTATGACCTCCTGGGTGCGATGGTTTATTTTCTAAGGTATGCCCTCCGGGGTACGATGGTTTATTGTTCAGGGTATGCACTTCTCACACATGAACCTACCTACAAGAGTCACAAGATGACGTAATTAGATTTCTTTTCGCTGTTATCTGATTTGATTCGCTTCTTTTGAGTGACGTTCTTTTCAATGACGGTAACAGATCCCAACCTTTTTGACGTCTAATCTTCCCATTTCATCACAAATTGAGTTCTATTTTTAAAACCCAATGTCACAAACAAGTTGTTTTTCTCTATTTCGCTTTTTACGTCTTTTATTGTTCACCAGCTTGCAATGGGCGATTTATCACTGACCAATACAAAGAATTGTTATTTATTGCGCTGAGAAGAACGATCCAATTCATTGGCTTAATAAAAGAAACCAATCAGTAGTGATGACTGAATCATTACTTGTAGCATCTATTCTCAATCCCGCGTGTCTGACGACAGTTGGCACTTGAAGTGAAAGTTAATTAAGCAAAATTCAAATATTTCAAACTTTAGACTCACCGCTACAATGTGAACCATTGTGCATATGCACTATTACAAAGCAGGTTTTGTTTCTTCCAACCAAACCATTTTAAAATCCCTAATATATTAATAAGTTTTCGTATCTATATAAGTGAGCAAAATAACACTCACTGACGCGGTCTATTTTGGAGCCTATCAATGTCCCCTGTGATCTTTTTTCTTTCTATTTTTAAAATGCTATCACAGACGTGATATTTACGCTCGACACAATGTGAAACAAAAATATATTTTGGGCATCACAGCACACCCTTAAGACACAAATAAGTCACTTAAGTGCTCTCCTTGGAGACTGTCGTCTGTATTGTGAATGAAAAACAAATATTGAAGACTCTGAATTTATTTGTTATCTCCTTAAGGGTCCCAAAATAAATACTGTCCAAACGTTCATACCCCAGCCCTTAAGTCATCACAACAGTTGATGCCAAGTTATAGCTGCTTTATCATTGGCTGATCTAAGGTGTTCACCCCGTATAAAGTAGTATATGGGCATTTCAAGCAAACACGACCAAAAACATTAAAAATGCTCAGAACTTTAAAATAGCAAATTTGATATCAAAATGAAAGAGGTTAACATGCTCTTTAAATTAAGTCGTCTTACACTATTACGACGGTGCATGTTTACCATGAATTTTCTTACAAAACCTGTTTTGGGCCAAATATGTTACTTTTTGAGTGAAAATACCCACATTTTTATCTCCTTTGCACATCTTCATTAAGGTTTTATTACATGTTTTTGGTTTAAATTTATATGCTAGTTGCCCCATGTACATGTGGGGGTATTCATACGAAACCAATGGAACTGATCCTGGGTGGGATGGTTCATTGTCTTGAGTACGCCTTCTCACACATGAACCTACAAGAGTCAGGAAGATGACGTAATTAGATTTCTTTTGACTGTTATCTGATTTGATTCGCTTCTTTTGAGTGACGTTCTTTTCAATGACGGTAACAGATCCCAACCTTTTTGACATCTAATCTTCCCATTTCATCTGAGATTGTGTTCTATTTTTAAAACCCAATGTCACAAACAAGTTGTTTTTCTCTATTTCGCCCTTTACGTCTTTTATTGTTCGACAGCATCCAATGAGCGATTTATCGCTGACCAATGCAAAGAATTGTTATTCATTGCGCTGAAAAGAACGATCCAATTCATTGGCTTAATAAAAGGAACCAATCAGTAGTGACGATGGAATCATTAATTGGAGCATCTATAAATCTCGCGTGTCTGAAGCAGACGACACTAGAAGTGAAAGTTAAAACAAAATTCAAATAATTTCAAACTTAAGACTCACCACAAAAAAATAATTTGGACCAAAAGACATTTGCATATGCAGTATTGCAAAGCAGGTTTTGTTTCTTCCAACCAAGCCATTTTAAAATCCCTAACTAATATATTAATTTAAGTTATCGTATGTATATAAGTGTGCAAAACAACACTCATTTATATTGTCTATTTTGGAGCCTATCAATGTACCCTGTGATCTTTTTTATTTCTATTTTTAAATGTTATCAGAGACGAGATATTTACGCTCGACATATTGTGAAACAAAAATATATTTTGGGCATCACAGCACACTCTTAAGACACAAATAAGTCACATAAGTGCTCTCCTTGGAGACTGTCGTCTGTATTGTGAATGAAAAACAAATATTGAAGACTCTGAATTTATTTGTTATCTCCTTAAGGGTAGACGAGGTATTGTTGGTCGAAGCAGCAAAAATAAATCGATTTTCATTATCTAAATCAATATATTATTGAAAAAGATGTTTTGTAAAAGTTCATTCTACAAATCATATACTTTGAAAAGTTGCTTGATTTACTGTTGTTAATTAAATGAGTTATGTATGTTTTATAAAAGTGTTGTTGTTTAAGCCCTCTTTACAACATAACTCAGGACCTACACACTCGCTATGAAATGATCAATGCAATTTTTGCCCAAGCTCACTTCCATTCGCAAGATACTGTGAACTACCAAATCGCAATGTTTGCTTGGAAATGACATGTTTTTTGCTTTAAATTGACATATTCTATGATGCTTTTCAAGTTTGTTTTGTTTAAATTATTATTTTGTTATGTATTATTTTATTACGTAATTCGTTTCCATTTTTTGGGGCGAACAAACTGTAGCACGAGTTATCGTAGCATGAGTTACCATGTTTTTGCAAGCAAATGTAAAACTATGAAGTTCAAATCTTTTAAAGGCATATCAAGATAAATCTTAACATACATTAGTAGTTATCATATAATCAATTAGGTTCTAGTATTTTTTGTTACCGCCCGTTAAAAGATGGATATGCTGCCCTCTAGAGCTAAAGGGCTGATCCCTTGTTCAATGATTCAAACTAATTGATGCGTAACATGAATTTAACATAGCGACAAATCCGGTACAACGACATATTAGTATAACAGGTCACAGTTAAAGCAATACATTCGCTAGCTATCTTTTTGCGTGAGATGTTGTTATGTCGAATTGTGTTTGTTATAAAGTAAATGAAACCAGCGAAGAATATGCAGTCGAAGGGAAACTTCTGAAAATGATTTGAGCTCAGGGTAAAAGTATGTACAAACTATAAAGCAAGCAAAACAAGTATTCTCAGTATACAACACATACGAGAATACTTAAAGCCATAATATATGATTTCGGTCAAATGTTAACTATGTTATTCTTTGATAAAAATTATTATATAATATTACAACTGTCAAGGACGTTTTCTAATCATATTAAGCCGATATAATGAGGTAAAATGTGTGTCTGGAATGTATTTGAAATGAACCCTTTGTTTAACTGGCTTCCAGTTAAACAAAGGGTTCATTCAAATTACTTCTGTACATTTTCAAATGCATTAATGCTCAAGCTCCAGGTTACCTGACTGATCTAATTCATCTCTTAAATAGTAGTGTTGCGCTTGGTCTCAGATCTCGGCTTCGTTCCTCATCTGATCTCACCCGCCTTTGGGTTCCTCGCTCTTTTAGAAAGGCTGGGGATGCTTCATTTGCCATAGGTGCTCCCAAAATATGGAATGAGCTCCCTACTGAGATCAGAGAGGTGGAGTCGGTGTCTGGGTTCAAGCGCATGCTCAAAACTCATCTTTATCCTGATTAGTAT
The DNA here is from genome assembly GCF_039555335.1 of Amphiura filiformis. Taxonomy (NCBI): domain Eukaryota; kingdom Metazoa; phylum Echinodermata; class Ophiuroidea; order Amphilepidida; family Amphiuridae; genus Amphiura; species Amphiura filiformis. The sequence continues at coordinate 30,348,670 of NC_092643.1, forward strand.
TGCTGCTTGTTTTTGTATATTTGATTCAATTGTTGGAATTGCTTTGTTTATTTGCTTGGTTTTATATTGTATGTTTTCTTGTGAGGCGCTCTGTGCTTTGTGGAGCGCCATATAAATGTTTTATAATAATAATAATAATAATAATAATAATAATAAAATAATATGATCAATTTGTAAGCGCTCTTTAGCAAAGTCATAATTCATTGAATTTACAACCGAAATTTAAAACAGGCGAAAATAGTACCTGTTTGCACAAGATTTGCAATTTAAAGAGAATTGGCCATTGCTCATTAAAATGAGGCAAGTATATGGACAATATAAGTGTGCTCTTTCATTTATTGACATAAAATCTGAAAAATATTGTAAGGATCACGTTCGTAATAAAAATAAATCTGATTGGATGAAGGGAACACTTGCGGTTTTTACAAAAACCAGTCACAGATGCCTGTTTTCCACTAGTCACTAGCTAGAAGCTCACACAGCTCTTATGATGCTATGCACTCAACCGTGTAGTGTAATCAAAGAATGTGTAGATTCACTGCTTGCTTGGGAGCTCTTGGACGAAACTTTGCGCTCAGGTGTATCGAGGTGGAAACTGTGCATAGATGTTTTATAAGAGAATCGTTTTGTAGCCAAACCTTTCCATGTGTGTACCAGATTCGGAAGATTTGGATGTACTAACATTTTATATAATACCCAATATTAAATATATCTTAAGAGGTTGTACTAGTACATTCTTGAAATAAACATAAAAACAAATGGGTAACAATCCTTCCTTTTATAGAACCTGCTTTAATCAAACGAGTTTGCCTGGTTTAGTTATAATTCGTGCTATGTATACACAAGACAATCACAAAATGATGTTGCTAAACGCAAAACAGTCACATTATATTCACCGTTATGCAATTAAATTACATAAACCTTCAGAATTATTGCAATAACTGCAGCAATATTCTGCAACCACTTTTCTTAACAACACAGAGCATAATGTTGTCTTTCCAATACTAGCCACGCCTTGCGTGAAGTCACGTAATCCCTCTACGGACGTACGACAAAGCAGTTACTCTAACAAATGCAAGGACAAGGAAAGTTGACAATGAAAACCAATTTATGGCATTTTAATAATATTCTGCATGCAGAGTCAGCATCATTTGTTATGAATTTAAACAAAGGAAATCCAAATGACAATACTAATACTACATGGACCACAATGACCTCATCCCAATGGCATATTTCAATAACCTCAATTCAACAATCATAGTGCAAAATTTGACCCCAAGTTGCAGAATATGAGTTTTTGTACCCAAATTGTTAAAGGTCATTCAATGAATGTACAAATGTATTGGGGTTAAATAACACTGCCCTGATAGATGAGCATGTTGTGGATCCTAGTGATAGTGCATGATTTTTCGTCTTAGTACAAGGTTATTAAGCTAGATCTCAAATTTTTCAATCAAAATACCAATTACAAAACCTCATAGTTTGCAGCTTCCCGTTCGTGCATTCTTGCGTAAGAATTGTAAAAAACTGTTTCAATATGCTTTATAATAAAGGTTTACGATTAGACTTCATGTATCACTATTATCTAATACAAATCCTATACGGCTGGTAATTACAATTCTGCTGCCTTATAAAATTGATGAATAAATTGGTTCTGTCATCTGCTATTGGCATGATTAAAAGAGCTAGAGTCACAAAAACAATTAGATTTTGAGAAGAATTTCACCGTGACCTTTGGTATTTATCATTTCCAACAGATATTTTTCACATGTGTGCTTCGGTTTGATAATGTTTATCTTCTCTATACTGCGCAATCAAATATTGTAATATAAATCCACATTGCACATGTGGGTATGATATCATATCACCAGGGTTTTAGCTGTGACCTTTGAACTTCACATCCAGGGGCGTGGAAATCAAATATCAATTCACCGGGATCGTCATTTACTTTTGCTCTGTTGAAACATTATCGTTTTAAAGGTGTACCGTGATATTCAACACAAATAGGTTAAATTAGACACAAAATAACATAAATTTTTTGTTAGATATAATGAAGATTCGTTACACAATTTCGCTAGTTTGTTAGAACTAACTTTATTTGCTTTACCAGCCAGTTCCAAAATGATCATAAAACTCGTATTTTTACGGAAGGAGGGATAACGTCGTGTGCAAAGTAAAAAAAAAAAGATTAAACGAGGCTTTCTCGAAGAACTAAGTATTATAGTCTATATAACCCTGACAAAAAGGTATGACTTTTGACAAAAACCATTCAAAGATTTGAAGGATAGCGTCGAAGTCAAGTTACGGGTTGCTTCACGGCTGCAGGTGGTTAAGCCGGCTAATTCATAAATGTTATGTAAAGGTGACTAGACTTTATTTTATCCCAGTAATTTTCCCAATATATCTCATTTGAGATGCTGATAACTATTTTTATTATTTCTATTATCAGAATCTGATCGTTCCCAAACAAAGGCGTTGTTTAAATGTCTAAGGTCTGAGACGTTCATGACAGGACGCGTACATTTGGGAATATACACTGGTTTAAGTTTATTATGCGCATTTTTTTTTTCAGACTTTGTTTCGAAGGAATTCGTTAAAAAGACTCAATAGTATCAGTTTTGGAACGAAATACACAGATTGCCAGTGAATAATTCACACCTTTATGGTAGTATGGTAGTAAAGCATAGACTAAATGGAATCTATATTCGTTGAAACAATATTGATATTATTGGATTGCAGCTGTTTCACATATGCAAATCACAGGCTGGTATACGATCGACATATCATTAAACTCCAGAGTGGAAATTAGATAAAAAGACCATTATTAATATTGCTTTTGCAATATGTTGTGCATATAAATTTTCAAAATATCTCTCGGTCGACAGCGTTTTAAAATTAAGAAAAATGACTACATGGAGAGACAGAGTAATGTTTTTCTCCAGTCATCATCAAACATAAAAGAGTCTTAGTTTTGTAAGAGAGATAATATAGCTTTATTTAATTGAATCCTCCTTTTTTTATTTCATACAAATCCACACTAAGCAAAAACAATAGCAAATTGACAAAATACCTAAGTAACTTGGAGAAACAGAGTAATGTTTTTCTCCAGACTCCAAATATCATCAATCATAAAAGAGTCTTAGTTTTGTAAGAGTTATCAGATAATATAGCTTTATTTATTTTAATCCTCCTTTTTTGATTTCACAAAAATTTACACTAAGCAAAAACGATAGCAAATTGACAAAATACCTGCGCAACTTGGAGAGACAGAGTAATATTGTACTGTCATCATCAAATATAAAATAATCTTAGTTTTGTAAGAGTTATCAGATAATATAGCTTTATTTATTTTAATCCTCCTTTTTTGATTTCATAAAAATTCACACTAAGCAAAAACAATAGCAAAGTAACCAAATACGGCAACAGGTATTACGGTCCCATTGTAATGATTGTATAAAGCAACATGATATAATATGCGGCAAATATGCGGCAAATTTTTAAGATAATACGAAAATATGCAGAATAACATTTACTATTCAGGTCCCGAAGTGCTGCGGCTAAGTATGCATAAAGTAGTAAAATAGAATAGATCCTACACTGTCAATGTTCCAATATGAAAATAAAAACGTTGGTTTAATTCCATTTGCAAAAAGACCACTGAATAATCTTCCAATAATACTCACCATCGGCATCATATTTCCTCCAGGTAGCTGTAAAATACTCCGCTGTACACTTATTAAGGTGAGACATATTTCCCAACTTTATATATCTATATGTATATTAATGATAAATCCTTTTGTGGTTGTATCCGCTATTTCCCGCACCTAGTTCCTTCACATACACTGACACACCGTTTGCACAGAATAATCTCCAACAAACGAATGGCACTGAGTTAAGGCCTGGTGGTTTTACAATACAACTTGCGCGCACGCAGCTAGAAAGGGGGAAATGATAAAATGCATGCAAATACCACCCATCTTTAGAATACGATTTAGTTCAACCAATACGAGATAGAGTGGTTACTCACTGTTGTTGCTTTATATTATTGAGCTCCGCCTACTTTGATTTAGGAACCAATGGGGAATCGGTATTATGGGAAAACGGATGTTAGTATATTTTTATCATCGTCATCATTATATTGTCATTGATATTAGGCTATGGTGCTTGCAATGGTTTTACTTATGTGATGCGCGGAATACCTGACGATTACAATAAGAATGCATTTGGCAACAATTGTTTCAATTTAAGTGCTTTAATATACGTAGTTTTAAAATATAATGTTCAATAATCAATCCTCTCTTTTCCCAATGAATATTGAGTGCGTTTATTTGGTATCATACATAAATTAACCATACACCGTTGGCATGGTTGGATACAGTATTGAATGTTGAATGCAATCATCATGGCAATGAGATGAACAGGTAATTCGCTAAAACGCTGTTCTAAGTTGCCAATAGAAAATCGCTCACACTAACAATTGACGATTGTATTGGGAAAATGGTCAAGTACTACTATAGATTCCACGTTTAAAGGTCGATCATGCATTTCATTCCAAAGAGTTAAGGGCTCTGGAATGAGCGTTTCGACAGTATTTTTTGTGGGACATGAGAGGACATCAGACATATCGAATTGCATTCTGAATACGAAGATTGTCCTTCTGACATCAAATAATTTTCATTTTTTGAAATTCGCGATATAATACAATCTTCAATACTAAAGGTCAAAATTTTCAATTTTCATTCCAGCTACATACACTTTAAGTACATACCATCAGATTTATAAAATTTACTTTGAGGACTGTTAAATATCAAAAATATCAATTTGTAATCATTTGCCATAAAATGTATTTTACATTGCGAATTTCAAACAATCAAAATTATTTGATATCAGAAGGACATTCTTCGTATTCAGAATGCAATTCGATATGTCTGATGTGCTCTCATATCCCACAAAATATACTATACTGTCCAAGCGCTCATATCCATCCCTTAAAGCAGCTAAACTATATCAGAATTTCGTGGACACTTATTTTAGGATTGCTGAAAATGTATTTCACATGTGCATGAAGATGACTTTCGCTATTGTCTATGCCGGTGCTTTGTACCTTCAAATATATCAATACGGGAATCAGTCCAAAAATTTACAATCATAGAAGAAAGTCCAGTTTTAGAAGCAAGAGAAAACTAACGCCAGGAAAAAACCTGCGACAGTAAGTATGGGCTGGAAACCAAATGCACATAAAGTCGTCGGGAATGACCGGGGCTCGAACCCGGTACCTTGGTGGTGCGATGTAAGACTGAGCTGAGGATAGAAGTGCTACGCTAACCCACTGACCACTCAAATTGCTCAAGCCAAGATATCAAAAGCTTCTATACACATGCTAGCTTGTCATGCTTGTAAGGAGAGAAAAAAGAAAGAAACATAAGTGAAGAAAAGAACAAGGAAAGAAGATCCCTCCCAAACCACGAAGTGTACAATTTTGCTCTTAGCCCTTACGTCGAGAAATAAAAAATTGAAATTCTTATTCCATGACCCGATACAAAGGCTATAAACGAAATACTTCTCAAAATAATAGTTTAAAGCATAAATAATTGTTCACAGATTACACGATTCTTGGGCTCATCATAAAATTGGTTATGTGGTGATATATAATTCCCAGACAACTAAACTAAGTCTGGAAACGACGGTTTACCTCGATGTAGACAGACAATGGTACTGCGACTATTAGGTGGTACATGACTTCGTTTGATGTTGGTTTAATCAGCAATTGCAATCATTTCATGTTGCTGTTTTGATTATAACGACGACGTGCAAAGATCTCGCAGCCAGTTGCGATAAAAGGCAACGCCTGGCTGTTTGTATATGGACTGCTCAGTGCCAGAAGTGAGTGTGTAATTTGCCAAATGTTTAAAGGGCACTGCTTACCCACTTCTGGCACTGAGCAGTTGATATATCCTGTCCTGAGCATCAGGAGAATTATTCACCCAGTCAGGTTAAAATACGCTGATAATATTCCAATCCGAAGATAAAAACATTGGTTTAATTCCATTTGCAAAAAGAACACTGAATAATCTTCCAATACTCACCATCCGCATCATATTTCCTCCATGTATCTGTAAAATACTCCGCTGTACATATCCTAAGGTGAGCCATATTTCCCAACTTGGTATTTATTAATTAATCCTATTGTGGTAGTTTCCGCCTTGTTCCTTCACATACACTGACACACCGTTTGCACAGAACAATCTCCAACAAACGAATGGCACCGAGTTAAGGCCTGGTGGTTTTACAATACAAATTGCGCGCACACAATTAGAAAGGTGGACACGATAAAATGCATGCAAATACCACCGAACTTAAGAATGCAATTTAGCTTGACCAATACGAGATAGTGTGGTTACTCACTGTTGTTGCTTTATATGATTGAACTCCGCCTACTTTGTTCCTTCAATCATATTCAAAAAGGAAATTAGTCCAGAACTCATATCAATTTGTAAGCGCTCTTTAGCAAAGTCATAGTTCATTGAATTTACGATCGTATGACAAAACAGGCGAAAACAGTAACTTTTTGCACAAGATTGGCATTTTAAAGAGAATTGACCATTGCTGATTCTAATGAAGCTGTATATGGCCAATATAAGTGTGCTCTTTCATTTAATGACATAAAATTTGAAAAATATTGTGAGGAACACTTGAGGTTTTGACTTTTAAAACCTACATTTTGGTCAAATTAATGTGCTTGGACAGGTAGTGTTCAACAGATTTACCACATTCACCTTGCTGTAAAATTGAATTGCGTTGTCTGTGAATGGAAAAGAACAAGGAAAGAAAGATCCCTCCCAAACCACGAAGTGTACAATTTTGTTTTTAGCCATTGAGTCGAGAAATAAGAAATTGGAAGTTCTTATTCCATGACCCAATACAAAGGCTATCAATGAAATACTTCTCAAAATATGATAGTTTAAAGCATAAATTGTTTACCGATAACAGGAGACTTATGTTCATCAGGTAATGGGTTAGGTGGTGATACATAATTCTCAAAAAACGCTGGGAACAACGGTTTACCTCAATGCAGACAGACAAGGGTACTGCAACTATTAGGTGGTATACATGGCTTCGTTTGATGTTGGTTTAATCAGCAATTGCAATGATTTCATGTTGCTGTTTCGATTATACCGATGACGTGCAAAGATCTCGCAGCCAGTTGCGATAAAAGGCAACACCTGGTTGTTAGTAAATTAACTGCAGAGTGTCAGAAGTGGATAAGCATGGTAAGTGCAATCTGCCGTGTGTAGCTGCCATGTGTAGATGAGTGTACAGTGTGTAAATTGCCAAATGTTCACAGGATAGCTACTGAACTTACCCACTTCTGGCACTGAGCATTCGATATACCCTGTCCTGAGCATCAGGAGAATTATTCACCCAGCCAGGTTAAATACGCTGATAATATTCTTTTTCTTCTTCTTCTTCCTTATAAGTGCCTCCCTCATATGTATAAGTATTATCGCACTGCGTACAGACAAGCTGTACTTATTTTTTACTCTAGAACCAAGAGTAGATGAGTGTATTTTTGAAGTACAGTCAACAGTACCGGGATGATCCCCTGCTCTTTTCGAATAGCCTGTGACGTTCTTTAACGTGCACACTACATTAATGTGAGAAAATATGCATGTACACGGGACCAACAGCTTAAAGTGCCCTCCGAAGCACTAAGCAAGTAGAGTGAAGTGCCTTGCTTAAGGACACAAAGAGCCAGCCAAGCTCAGGCGGACCTGGGATTCGAACCCTTCCCAGCAAACACAAAACGTTTTCGACATCATTCGCAAAAGGTTATAAAAGGTTGTCAGAAAACGTTTAAATGTCGGGTTATATAAAGGGTATATTAAGAGTATAAAACGTTTTAATAACCTTAAAAACATTTTTTGATAATCTACTGCTCAGCAAACAAAAATGTTTTACAGAAAACATTTAAATGTCGGGTTATATAAAGGGTATAAAAACGTTTTAATAACATTCCAAAAACATTCTTGAACACTTGATACAAAACATTCTAAACAGAATGTTATTTTGGGAGTTGAAAAAATATTTTGCGAAAAATGTTTGCCCAAAATATTTGCAATAACGTTTTAAAAACGTTTTCATGACCTTTATATAACCCGACATTTAAATGTTATTAAAAGGTTTTGAAAAAACATTTTAAGAACATTTCTGTTTTGCCGGGTTCAAATATTTTAACATAATGCTATTTAAGTATTGACAAAATATTTGGCAAAAATGTTTGCATAATAGTTTACAATAACATTTTTTGAAAACATAAAAAATATTGTTGTAGTGTGTTTTCATACAAAACGTTTTAAAACGTTATCATGACCTTTATATAACCCGACATTTTAATGTTATTAAAACGTTTTACCTAAACCAAAAGCCAAAATATAACTTATTTAAAACGTTTTTGTGTTTGCTGGGTTGACCCTTGGATTCACAGTCCAACGCCTTAACCGCTAGGCCACGCTCCCCTCGTATTCCAATACGAAGATAAAAACATTGGTTTAATTCCATTGCAAAATGACCACTGAATAATCTTCCAGTAATACTTACCATCCGCGTCATATTTCCTCCAGGTAGCTGCAAAGTAGTCCGCTGTACATTGATTCAGGTGACTTTGAGACAAGCCGGAAAAATTCATATTTCCCAACTTTATATCAAGCTATAAATCCTATTGTAGAAGTACCCACTGTTTCCCGCTGCAATCTCCAACAAACGAATAGCACAGAGTTACGGCCTGGTGGTTTTACAGTACAAATTGCGCGCACACAGCTAGGGAGGGGGGAATGATAAAATACATGCAGATACAACTCATCTTTTGAATACGATTTAGCTCGACCAATACGAAATAAAATGGTCACTCACACTGTTGTTGCTTAATATTATTGAACTCCGCCTACATTGTTCCTTCAATCAAATTCAATAAGGCAATAAGTCCAACAAATTTACAGTCCTCGAAAAAATTCCAGTTTTAGAAGCAGGAGGAAACCGAAGAAGCCTGGAAAAAACCTGCGGTAGTAAGTATGGACTGGATGAGGCTCGAACCCGGTACATTGGTGGTGCGACGCCAGACTGAGGACAGAATATCTACGATAACCCACTGCCCCCTCAAATTGCTCAAGCCAAGCTATACAAAATTTAAATACGCGTGCTGGCTTGTCATGCTTGTAAAGAGAAAAAAGAATGAAACAGAGGTGAAGAAAAGAACAAGGAAAGAAAGATCCCTCACAGACCACGAAATGTACAATTTTGTTCTATAGCCATTGGGTCGAGAAATGAGAAATTAGACATTCTTATACTTCTCAAAAGCATAAATTGTTTATAGATTACAGGAGTCTTGTGTTCCTCAGAAAATGGGTTAGGAGGAGATATATTATTCAAAAGTACTTTTATTTGCTTTTGCTGAATGTGCTTGGGTAAATTAATTTCCTTTTTAGACTGATGTGATACATGCATCAACTGTCACAACATAAAGGTCATATGCGACATATGCAATAGGCCTACTACTTACTTATTAGGATGAAGTAAATGGAAATGTATTATAATATAAAGTTAACTGTTTGCTTATTAAGCTATTTGTGCATCACAACCATGGTTCATAGACCAGTTCACTTGCTTGGGTCGCTTAACGGTATGCCAGGTAGCAGGTAGCAGTGACACCGCGGTGAATCGTAATATGTTTTATACATTTATATATGTAGCTAAAGACAGTTTTCTTTGATAAAAATAATGTATTTCTTTTTATCCCAGTTTACCCAATTAGATCTTTCAGAAAACTTAACTCCGGGAACGACGGTTTACCTCGATGTAGACAGATAAAGGTACCGCAACTATTAGGTGGTATACATAGATTTGTGTGATAATAAATAATAAAATAAATTTCGGATTTATATAGCGCCTGTTTCCAGATCTTGGAGGATTCAAAGCGCTGTAATTTCACTGCCATGGTTAATCAGGAATCTCACAGGAATTGTATGTGTACTATATGGTCAAATAATATTTAGACATTCCTGTTCATTATGCATATGCAATATAGCACTTCGTTATCATGCAGTACTCTAGACCCTCCCTCGGGTCCGTGGAGAACGACTGGTAATGTAGATTACATAGCATTAAAAATCAACTAATACAGGGGGAGCGGTCACTGAAATTTAGCGTTCAATATAGGATTAGTGTAGTGGCATCAATTTGTGTAGAAAGAGGAATTGGTTTTGGGCGCTGTGAATTGGTTTTGGGCGCTGTGTATTTAGAATCGGGGGGGGTGAAGGACTATGGCATATTTTGATAGGCTATTATGTGGGCCTATCGTTCCATTATCCAGGCCGGACCGAACCGAGACTGTGGGACAGTCTAGCAGTACTCCCGGGCAGTACTTATCCATGGTAAGTGCTAGTCAATTATTACACTTAACAAGCCCTTAAGTGAGGAATCAGTGAATATAAAACGACAACTAGTGTTGCCTAGTTAGGTCGACTATTAAGGGGGTACTACACCCCTCGATAAAATTGTGTCTATTTTTGCATTTTCTCAAAAACTAATAACACAGTGGTAACAAAAGTTATGTATATTATAGGGGCAAGGAATCCAATTACTACACTGGAATTTCAGTGACCCAAGACAAGTGGTTTGTTATTTATGATATGAAATAAGGTACCGCTAGCATGTACCTCGTTTCCTATCATATATACTGAACCGCTTGTCTTGAGTCACTGAAATTTCAGTGTAGTAATTGGATTCCTGCCCCAATAATATACATAATTTTATTACCAGTGTGTTATTATTTTTGAAAAATGCAAAAATATCTAAATTTACCAGGGGTGTAGTACTATAACTGATAGTCGCGACTTTCGATTATGATTTGGTAAAAATCGGTCAATGACGACTATCTATTGTATACTGGGTTTGATTGAGTGTAATTAGAATTAGTACCGCTCCTTCCTACGCCATACATAAATCCGGCCAGCCCCATGATATTTGAAATTGAAATAAAATTATCTGCCTCCTAGACGACATCAACTGTACCATAATTGGGTATCACGAATCGTTATATATGATGTGCAGTTAATATTCATATATTCTTTTGTACATATGATGCTTCAGTTTTTACACAAAAATATTTCATTAAAAACCCGTCCACTCGAGTTTCAAAAGGTATACGGACTTCCTTAGAATGTGTAATAAATAAGCATTAAAATCAAGTTGTTTTTTACGCATTTTAAAAATACTTGGCCAATAGCGAATGCTGCTGTGAATTAGTACATTCTCAGATGAAGCATCTTACGATTACAAACTGAAGACACGTATTGTAGAAAATGGGCAAATTTAAGAACTTTTAAAATTACCTTTAGCATTTTTAAAAATTTTAAAATATTTTAGCGTTTACACGAATAAGTAGTACAATAGCGATTTCGTAATTGACTAATAATTGAACTAACAAAATCCCAATTCGTGTATCTAGTAATGTTGTTGCAATTGGTACAAGAATACGCCACAAAGTTGTTGCGTTCACTGCAACTCATTCTGTGCATCATATGAGACTACCTTCCTTGAAGGAATACGATAAATAAAGTACGTACTCAAAACTTTTTCTTTGCAACTTTTGTACTGTAGCAAGCAATAAATGTTCAGTACCCGCTTTGTGCATTCAACAATGTGAGAACCCATCCCTTCCACTTTTTTTTGATAACAGCACTTGAAGCGCTAGAATCGTTATAAAGCCAACTCTTCATAAATTTGATACCATTTGGTGGGCAAACCGCTTTCCATTTTCTTGGCGTCGGTCTCTTTACGATCAACTATGTTGAAAGTACATCTCACCAGATTGGAAGCCATTGCCCGATGCACACAGAAAATAGCCTACATCGACAGCAAATGTGAGATTTCGATTTAAAGTGATATACTTGTACTCTGATATATTCTCAGTCAATATAAATAAATGTGATTATCGAGATATTTACAATCGCTTAAACGTCAAGTTGTTTTACATAATTTGATATAAAATGTTTAAACTAAGTTGGGTGCAGCAATTGACAGCCTCGTTCCCCAATTTGCCCAATCAAAATAGAGATTAGCTACATGTATTTGAATGGGGCTTCGTTCAGTAGCGATTTCGTAATTGACTAATAAGTGAACTATCAAAATCCCAATTCGTGTATCCAGTAATGTTGTTGGAATTGATACAAGAATATGAAAGTTGTTGGGTTCACTGAAACGCATTCTGCGCATCATGCTATCTGCCTTAAAGGAATATAGTTACGCTAAATTAATCCAGTACCTATTCAAAACATTTTTTTGCAACTGTTGTACTGTAGGAAGCAATAAATGTTCAGTACAATTTAACAATGCTAGAACCCAACCCTTCCACTTCCTTTTTTTAATAACAGCACTTGAAGCGCTAGAATTGATATAAAGCCAACTCTTCACAAATTTGATACCATTTGGTCGTCAAACCGCCTTCCATTTGCTTGGCGTCGGTCCCTTTACGATCAACCATATTGAAAGTACATCACGTCAGATAGGAAGCCATTGCCCGATGCACACAGAAAATAGCCTACATCGACAGCAAATGTGAGATTTAAAGTGATACTTGTACTTGTACATTCTCAGTCGAGATGAATAAATGTGATAACCGAGATATTAACAATCGTTTAAACGTCAGGTTGTTTTACATATTTTGATATAAAAATGTTTAAACCAAGGTGGGTGCAGCGTTGACAGTCTCGTCCCCCAATTTGCCCAATAAATATAGAGATAGTTACAGTGCGTGTGCGTGCAAGGCTCTCTGTGACGCGATGCCGTCTGCTCGCACAAGAAACGCATCCCAGGAATGCGCTTTAATACGGACTCGGCCTCTAGACTCATCCAATATTACAGTTTCAAGCTTCATTGTCAAAATATATGATGAAAAGACTGTAAAATGTTAATCAAACCACTATATTGAATGCATCGACAATGGGATTAATGTTCGTCTTCGTAACAAATAGAGCGGAAAGATTGTTCATCAATTGTCTTTTTATTAATCTGTAATTTAAATGGATTTTTTAGTTGAATCTAAAAACAAAATATCTAGACTTTAAACTAAAATATGTATGAGCAGGGATTTCTAGCATGGTTCCATGAATGATATATCAAGTTCATATATTAATGAAAATCTGTTGCAGCTATTCTAAGACAACGAGATTAAAATGTATCGATGTGGAACTTATGGTATAACAAGTCTACCTTATTGTCATCAATTGCATGGTGCATGGTTTGGTAAGCCTATCTTACAGTCATCAGGTTTTGGTAAGTCTACCTTATTGTCGTCAATGGTAGTGCAGGTTTTGGCAAGCCTGTTTTATTGTCATCAATGGTAGTTCCGTGTTTGGTCCTTATTGTCATTAATGGTAGTGCAGGTTTTGGTAAGTCTACCTTATTGTCATCAATGGTAATGCAGGTTTTGGTAAGCATGTCTTATTGTCATTAATGGTAATGCAGGTTTTGGTAAGTTTACTTTATTGTCATCAATGGTAGTGCAGGTTTTAGTAAGTCTACCTTATTGTCATCAATGGTATTGTAAGTTTTGGTAAGTCTACCTTATTGTTATCAATGGTAATGCAGGTTTGGCAAGTCTACCTGATTGTTAACAATGGTAATGCAAGTTTTCGTAAGTCTACCTTATTGTCATCAATGGTAATGCAGGTTTTGGTAAGTCTACCTTATTGTCATCAATGGTAATGCAGGTTTTGGTAAGTCTACCTTATTGTCATCAATGGTAGTGGAGGTTTTGGTAAGCCTGCTTTATTGTCATCAATGGTAGTGCAGATTTTGCCAAGCCTGCTTTATTGTCATCAATGGTAGTGCAGGTTTTGAAAAGTCTAGCTTATTGTCATTAATGGTAGTGCAGGTTTTGGTAAGTCTACCTTATTGTTATCAATGGTAATGCAGGTTTTGGTAAGTCTACCTTATTGTCATCAATAGTATTGCAGGTTTTGGTAAGTCTACTTTATTGTCATCAATGGTAGTGCGTGTTATGGTAGTTCTACCTTATTGTCATCAATGGTAATGCACGTTTTGGTAAGTCTACTTTATTGTCATCAATGGTATTGCAGGTTTTGGTAAGTCTACCGTATTGTCATCAATGGTAATGCAAGTTTTGGTAAGTCTACCTTATTGTCATCAATGATAATGCAAGGTTTTGGTAAGTCTACCTTATTGTCATCATTGGTAGTGGAGGTTTTGGTAAGCCTGCTTTATTGTCATCAATGGTAGTGCAGGTGTTGGTAAGTCTACCATATTGTCATCAATGGTAATGCAGGTTTTGGTAAGCATGTCTTATTATCATTAATGGTAATGCAGGTTTTGGTAAGTTTACTTTATTGTCATCAATGGTAGTGCAGGTTTTGGTAAGTCTACATTATTGTCACCAATGGTAGTGCAGGTTTTGGCAAGCCTGCTTCATTGTTATCAATGGTGGTGCAGGTTTTGGTAAGTCTATCTTATTGTCATCAATGGTAGCGCAGATTTTGGTATCCTACCTTATTATCATCAATGGTAGTGCAGTTTTTTGCAAGCTTGAAAGAAAGAAAGAAAGAAAGAAAGAAAGAAAGAAAGAAAGAAAGAAGAGCGTGCAGAAGGGAAGAGAACGAACAATGTAGAATTTACTGATGCGAGCTTAAGGTAAAAACCACTCGTCTTAAATTCCAAGTGAATAGATTCTTAAATTGATGGATGAAAAGATAATTAATTGATTAATGAATTCCGTAATATAAGTCACGCGATTCGTGTCGCTCTACAACATCGCATGAAACACACATGGCCCCAGTGATACACATAATGCATTAGCTATATATAAGACATCCTTAAAAGCCACCTCGCATCACCCCTTCCACCTCACTCTCCTTTGAATACAAAACGCAAGCCGCGAGCATAAGGAGCTCATGTCAGTAGCATTTTAACATCCCATATTGGGAATTATATCTGTGAGAATTCAACCCATAGTGCCGAAGAACTTTGATAAAGACACAACAAAACAAACTGGTAAGAACGAGCAGATGTTGAAATACACACGGTATTGTTATGTCTTTTATTCCTCTCTACTGTACTTGTCTTCTCAGTTTTACTATTTTACATTACGAGTCATAATGCACTGGATTAATTGAATTATTTAGAGTATTTTTAATATTTTGAGTTCAAGTTTCATGCTCGCAGACTTCAAATATCTGTGCTGTAAGCTGAAACCCAATATTCCTTGAATATTTACTCACATGATACGTGGAGAAAACAACATGATCTAATATACAGACAGGTAAATAATTAAGGTACCACCTCAATGATCTAATATAAATTGTATTTAATGATTTCTGCTGATGCAGAACTACCATTGAAATATATGGACAATACAACAAAACACCGCAGGCTAAGAGTAAGAACGTGAAATGTATGTTTTATTTACAACAATACAAACAACAACAATAACAATAATATTATTTCAATAATACTTGTACAGAATAGTAGTACACGTTTTGGTAAGTCTATCTTATTGTCGTTAATGGTGGCTAATGGTAATGCAGTTTTGTTAAGTCTACCTTATTGTTAACAATTGTTGTAGTGCATGTTTTGATAATGGCGGTAAACCCCTTTTATCTCAATCGTAAATAGCAGCTTAAAGAAAATGTGTAACACTCTGTGATAAGTAATTGTCTGGCGCGCGTTGCGAGGCCATGTTCAGATCTAAACAACATCAGCAAATGTTCCTACAAGATAAGACTCGTCCTGTTAATTTGCAGTAGCTTTTAATCTGGTCCTTTTTCGGAAACCTGCCCTAGATTAGCAAGATGGAACTAGATCACATCAATTGAGAATTGTAATCTTATGTTGCATACATTCGTCCTGTAGAGAATTTATACACTTAGAAAGTAATTACGAAGGGATTTAATTATTACAAACTGATTCGACAACACTCAAAGAATTGGGTCGCCATTTTTTTACTGTGCTGGGTGGCAGCCGGATTCGTGTAAAACTCGCAAAACGAAAAATGTCTAGTCAGATGAATTTACGTTTAGTATCAGATCAATACAATATGCAATAGCTGTGAATCTAGAATATTATCAATACTATAATATAATTTATACGTTTTAGGCAAAAAGGTACTAGTGTGCTAAAATAACTTATTTGACCTATTATTTGATACAAACCAAATACAATTTTGGCAATAACATTCAGCAATTACATCCGCTGAGGACGCCGGTTGACCTGGTGAAAGCGCTCCAGTAAGTGAAATTTGAGCAGCTTAGAAGTCTAAATTTGCTTTCTACAAAAGCAATTTGTTATTATTTCTAAAACATCTGCGTTACTTAGCTATTAGTACTGAATGACAGAATAGTAGTACACATTTTGGTAAGCCTACCGTATTGTCGTTAATGGCAATTCATGTTTTCTTAAGTCTACCTTATTGTTATCAATTATTGTAGTGCATGTTTTGGTTATGGCGGTCTGAAACACCTTTCATGTCAATCGTAAATATCAGCTTAAAGAACAATGTGTAACACTCTGTGATAAGTAATTGTCTGGCGCGTTGCGAGGCCATGTTCAGATCTAAACAACATCAACAAATGTTCCTACAAGATAAGACTCGTTCTGTTAATTTGCAGTAGCTTTTAATCTGGTCCTTTTTCGGAAACCTGCCCTAGATTAGCAAGATGAAACTAGATCACGTCCATTGCAAATTGTAATCTTATGTTACATACATTCGTCCTGTAGAGAATTTATATACTTAGAAAGTAATTATGAAGGGAGTTAGTTATTACAAACTGATTCGACAACACTCAAAGAATTGGGTCATTATTTTTTACTGTGCTAGGTGGCAACCGGATTCGTGTAAAACTCGCAAAACGAAAAATGTCTAGTCAGATGAATTTACGTTCAGAATCCGATCAATACAATAGGCAACAGTTGTGAATCTAGAATATTATCAATACTATAATAGAATTTATACGTGTTAGGCCAAAAGGTACTAGTGTGCTAAAAGATTTTATTTAACCTATTATTTGATACAAACCAAATACAATTTTGGCGATAACATCCGCTTTTCAGCAATAACATCCGCTGAAGACGCCGGTTGACCTGGTGAAAGCGCTCCGGTGAGTGAAATTTGAGTAGCGTAGAAGTCTAAATTTGCTTTTTACAAGAGCAATTTGTTATTATTTCTCAAACATCTGTGTTACTTAGCTATTACCGAATGACAGAATAGTAGTACAAGTTTTGGTAAGTCTACCTTATTGTCGTTAATGGCAAAGCAGGATATCTTAAGTCTACCTTATTGTTATCAATTATTGCAGTGCATGTTTTGGCAATGGCGGTAAACACCTTTCGTGTCAATCGTAAATATCAGGTAAAGGAAAAATGTGTAACACTCTGTGATAAGTAATTGTATGGCGCGCGTTGCGAGGCCATGTTCAGATCTAAACAACATCAACAAACGTCCTACAAGATAAGACTCGTTCTGTTAATTTGCAGTAGCTTTTAATCTGGTCCTTTTTCGGAAACCTGCCCTAGATTAGCAAGATGAAACTAGATCACATCAATTGCGAATTGTAATGTTATGTTGCATACATTCGTCCTGTAGAGAATTTATACACTTAGAAAGTAATTATGAAGGAATTTAATTATTGCAAACGGATTCGACAACACTAAAAGAATTGGGTCGACATTTTTTACTGTGTTGGATGGCAGCCGGTGTAAAACTCGCAAAACAAAGAACTTAAACGTCTGGTCAGATGCATGTTGTAACTGTTGGTAATTATCAAAATTCAGATAGTAGAGGCAACAAAAATATATTTTGGGTTTTTGTTGTTGTTGTTGTTGTTGTTGTTGTTGTTGTTGTTGATAGACGAACGTATTTGCTCTGGATATTTTGAATTAGAAACATGATAAATAACCTATCTGATTATCACCACAAAATATTATTATTGTTATTGTTCTTTGTATTGTTTGCAATTGGGTAACATCTTCTTTCTCTATGCGCACGGTATTTTGTTGTATTGTCCTTATTTTTCAAAAGTGTCTCTATACCTCTTTTCTTTCAAATTCAGCTATTTTGTAAATTATTAAATATATTAGATCATGCCGTTTTCTCCATGCATCATTTCAGTAACTCTTTAGTAAATATTGGGTTTCAACTTTCAACACAGATATTTGAAGTCTGTGAGCATGAAACTTAAAACTCAAAATATTAAAAATACTCTAAATAATTCAATTAATCCAGTGCATTATGACTCGTAATGTAAAATAGTAAAACTGAGAAGACAAGTACATTAGAGACGAATAAAGCCATAACAATATCGTGTATATTTCAACATCTGCTCGCTCTTACCAATTTGTTTTGTTATGCCTTTGTAAAAGATCTTCGGCACCATGCGTTGAACTTCTCGCAGATATAATTCTCAATATGGGACGTTAAAATGATTCTGACATGAGCTTGTTACACTCGCGGCTTGCGTTTTGTATTCAAAGGAGAGTGAGGTGGAAGGGTCGATGCGAGGCGGGGTGTGAGGATGTCTTATAGCTAATGCATTATGTGTATCATTGGGGCTATGTGTGGTGTTTCATGCGATGTTGTGAAGCTACACGAATCGCGTGATTTATATTACGGAATTCATCCATCAATTAATTATCTTTTCATCCATCAATTTGAGAAACTATTCACTTGGAATTTAAGACGAATTTAAGACGAATAATTTTCTTACCTTCCGCTCGCATCAGTAATTGTTCGGTCTCCTCCCTTCCGCTATTCCTTCCGCGGGATCTCTTTCGTTCTTTGTTTTCTTTTTGTTTTCTTTTTTTTGTTTTCTTTTTTTTTTCTTTGCGAAAATCATGCTTACAAAAATTTGTTTTACTAAAGGTTTAAGGGATCTAGAATGAGCGTTTATTGCGTTTCGACAGTATTTTTTGTGGGACATGAGAGCACCTCAGACCTATCGAATTGCATTCTGAATACGAAGCATGTCTTTCTGATATCAAATATTTTTCATTTTTTGAAAATCACAATATAATACAAGTTTTATGACAAATTATAAAAAATGATATTTTTCAAATTTTTGATATATAACAGTCCTCGTAGTAAATTATATAAATCTAATGATATATTCTTAAAGTGTATGTAGCTGGGAGGAAAAGCCGACGGTCAATTGAAAATTTTGACATTTCATATTGAAGATATGGATTTTTTTCCCCAAAAGACCTAATTTTTTTTGGTGTTTTGGAAAAAAAATCCATATCTTCAATACGAAAGGTCAAAATTTTCAATTGATCGTCGGCTTTTCATCCCACCTACATACACTTTAAGTATAAATCATCAGATTTATAATGTTTACTTCAAGTACTGTTAAATATCAAAAATATCAATTTTGGATGATTTGCCATAAAATGTGTATTAAATTGCGAATTTCAAAAATCAAAATTATTTGATATCAGAATGACATTCTTCGTATTCAGAATGCAATTCGATATGTCTGATGTGCTCTAATGTCCCACAATAAATACTGTCCAAACGTTCATACCCCAGCCCTTAAGAGACCTTTTGTGACAATAAAAAAGACTAAAACTTATTTTTACTAAAGCTAGGCATGCCAAAACATGTAATACCATTGATGACAATAAGGTGGACTTACCAAAACCTACACCACCATTGATGACAATAAGGTAGACTTATCAAAACCTGCATTACCATTGATGACAATAAGGTAGACTTATCAAAACCTGCATTACCATTGATGACAATAAGGTAGACTTATCAAAACCTGCATTACCATTGATGACAATAAGGTAGACTTACCAAAACCTGAAATACCATTGATGACAATAAGGTAGACTTACCAAAACCTGCATTACCATTGATGACAATAAGGTAGACTTACCAAAACCTGAAATATCATTGATGACAATAAGGTAGACTTATCAAAACCTGCATTACCATTGATGACAATAAGGTAGACTTACCAAAACCTGAAATACCATTGATGACAATAAGGTAGACTTATCAAAACCTGCATTACCATTGATGACAATAAGGTAGACTTATCAAAACCTGCATTACCATTGATGACAATAAGGTAGACTTACCAATGCCTGCATTACTATTGATGACAATAAGGTAAATTTATCAAAACCTGCATTACCATTGATGACAATAAGGTAGACTTACCAAAACCTGCATTACCATTGATGACAATAAGGTAGACTTGCCAATGCCTGCATTACTATTGATGACAATAAGGTAGACTTACCAAAACCTGCATTACCATTGATGACAATAAGGTAGACTTACCAAAACCTGCATTACCATTGATGACAATAAGGTAGACTTATCAAAACCTGCATTACCATTGATGACAATAAGGTAGACTTATCAAAACCTGCATTACCATTGATGACAATAAGGTAGACTTACCAAAACCTGAAATACCATTGATGACAATAAGGTAGACTTACCAAAACCTGCATTACCATTGATGACAATAAGGTAGACTTACCAAAACCTGAAATATCATTGATGACAATAAGGTAGACTTATCAAAACCTGCATTACCATTGATGACAATAAGGTAGACTTACCAAAACCTGAAATACCATTGATGACAATAAGGTAGACTTATCAAAACCTGCATTACCATTGATGACAATAAGGTAGACTTATCAAAACCTGCATTACCATTGATGACAATAAGGTAGACTTACCAATGCCTGCATTACTATTGATGACAATAAGGTAAATTTATCAAAACCTGCATTACCATTGATGACAATAAGGTAGACTTATCAAAACCTGCATTACCATTGATGACGATAAGGTAGACTTACCAAAACCTGCATTACCATTGATGACAATAAGGTAGACTTACCAATGCCTGCATTACTATTGATGACAATAAGGTAGACTTATCAAAACCTGCATTACCATTGATGACAATAAGGTAGACTTATCAAAACCTGCATTACCATTGATGACAATAAGGTAGACTTACCAAAAGCTGAAATACCATTGATGACAATAAGGTAGACTTACCAAAACCTGCATTACCATTGATGACAATAAGGTAGACTTGCCAATGCCTGCATTACTATTGATGACAATAAGGTAGACTTACCAAAACCTGCATTACCATTGATGACAATAAGGTAGACTTGCCAATGCCTGCATTACTATTGATGACAATAAGGTAGACTTATCAAAACCTGCATTACCATTGATGACAATAAGGTAGACTTATCAAAACCTGCATTACTATTGATGACAATAAGGTAGACTTGCCAATGCCTGCATTACTATTGATGACAATAAGGTAGACTTACCAAAACCTGCATTACCATTGATGACAATAAGGTAGACTTACCAAAACCTGCATTACCATTGATGACAATAAGGTAGACTTGCCAATGCCTGCATTACTATTGATGACAATAAGGTAAATTTATCAAAACCTGCATTACCATTGATGACAATAAGGTAGACTTATCAAAACCTGCACCACCATTGATGACAATAAGGTAGACTTACCAAAACCTGCATTACCATTGATGACAATAAGGTAGACTTGCCAATGCCTGCATTACTATTGATGACAATAAGGTAAATTTATCAAAACCTGCATTACCATTGATGACAATAAGGTAGACTTACCAAAACCTGCACCACCATTGATGACAATAAGGTAGACTTACCAATGCCTGCATTACTATTGATGACAATAAGTATAAATCGGATATAAGTAAGTTATTACCGGTAATAGGCGACTTATAACCGGTATTAGTGATTTATTACCAGTATTAAGTGACTTAAATCCGTGAACACGACTTAAGACTTACCAAAATCTGAAATACCATTGATGACAATAAGGTAGATTTAGCAAAGCTTGCACCACCATTGATGACAATAAGGTAGATTTATCAAAACCTGCAATACCATTGATGACAATAAGGTAGACTTACCAAAACCAGCATTACCATTGATGACAATAAGGTAGACTTACCAAAACCAGCATTACCATTGATGACAATAAGGTAGACTTATCAAACCTGCATTACCATTGATAACAATAAGGTAGACTTACCAAAACCTGCACCACCATTGATGACAATAAGGTAGACTTACCAATGCCTGCATTACTATTGATGACAATAAGGTAAACTTACCAAAACCTGCAATACCATTGATAACAATAAGGTAGACTTACCAAAACCTGCATTACCATTGATGACAATAAGGTAGACTTACCAAAACCTGCAATACCATTGATGACAATAAGGTAGACTTACCAATGCCTGCATTACCATTGATGACAATAAGGTAGACTTACCAAAACCTGCAATACCATTGATGACAATAAGGTAGACTTACCAAAACCTGCATTACCATTGATGACAATAAGGTAGACTTACCAAAACCTGCAATACCATTAATGACAATAAGGTAGACTTACCAAAACCAGCATTACCATTGATGACAATAATGTAGACTTACCAAAACCTGCATTACCATTGATGACAATAAGGTAGACTTACCAAAACCTGCATTACCATTGATGACAATAAGGTAGACTTACCAAAACCTGCAATACCATTGATGACAATAAGGTAGACTTACCAAAACCAGCATTACCATTGATGACAATAAGGTAGATTTATCAAAACATGCACCACCATTGATGACAATAAGGTAGACTTACCAAAACCAGCATTACCATTGATGACAATAATGTAGACTTACCAAAACCTGCATTACCATTGATGACAATAAGGTAGACTTACCAAAACCTGCATTACCAATGATGACAATAAGGTAGACTTACCAAAACCAGCATTACCATTGATGACAATAATGTAGACTTACCAAAACCTGCATTACCATTGATGACAATAAGGTAGACTTACCAAAACCTGCATTACCATTGATGACATTAATGTAGACTTACCAAAACCTGCATTACCAATGATGACAATAAGGTAGACTTACCAAAACCAGCATTACCATTGATGACAATAAGGTAGACTTACCATAACATGCACCACCATTGATGACAATAAGGTAGACTTACCAAAGCCTGCATTACTATTGATGATAATAAGGTAGACTTACCAAAACCTGCACTACAATTGATGACAATAAGGTAGACTTACCTTAACATGCACTACCATTGATGACAATAAGATAGACTTGCCATAACCTGCATTACAATTGATGGCAATACGGTAGACTTACCAAAACTTCAGTTACCGTTAATGCTAATAAGGTTAACTTACCAAAACCTGCAATACCATTGATGACAGTAATGTAGACTTACCAAAACATGCAATACCCGTAAAACCCCGTCTACAAGGATATACCTAAGAAACGCCCTCAATAAAATTGGTTGCTTGTTGTATTTGGAGTTTGAGCAAATATATACTGGCACTGGGTGGCTATGCATTCCATCTAAGTATGTTGTAACACCAATCAATTGTATTGACATAATAACGACTGTTTCGTATATCAGGATCGTATAGCTCAATTGATAGAGCGTCAGACTTTGGAACTGAAGACATGCTGAAGAGAGCATGGTCCGGGCACCGGTTCCGTTTTTTCATTCTCGTTTAATTTTAACTTTTTGACATGTTCTTTTTATCTTTCTTCAAATCTACCTTTCTACTTTTAATTTTAGGTGTGTGTTTTTTGTTTTTTTTTTTTTTTTTTTTTAGTTTTTTTAGTAATTTTGTGGTTTTATAGAAACTAGTAAAAGCATTTATTCTAAATAATAGCGAAACCCACGGTTAGACAGATGTGTTGTAACTACTTGTCTGTCCTCATCTTTGCAATAAAAACCTATGTTGCACCTTTGTAGTGCCGTACTATTACGCTGACTTTCGAATTCGGCGAGGAGGACGATTTCGACCTCCTCGTTTGTTTACAAACAGAGAGGTAGACAAAGGGGCCTGTCAAACCTGTTCCGCTTGTCCAAATACTCAAGTATCAAAAGGATGGTCCACAATAGAGACTAAATCAGTGATTCACGCAACATGAATAGGGGATTAAAAAACTGTGAAGTAGCACCATGTGCTTCTATTGTCCAATTTGCCATCAATATTTCGAATGAAAACAGTTCAGACCCAGTACACGATAATGTCAAAAATTAACAATTTGTTCTGGGTCTGATTATTCGGACTAATCTTTGTGCCATCCCAATTCTTGAGGAATGGTAGGTAGGGTGCGTTTTTGGCTTAAGCACGATTTTGTTTCTACTTGAAATGAAATCAAAATAAATATTGTTCTGTTGCCACAATTGCAGTTTTTTCAATAAAAAAAAAATAGATGAGGAATAATAATTATTCCATATTTGAATCTATTGTCCCATCAAGAATAGAGTGTCTTCAAAAACTTCAATCAATTCATCTGACAAAGGAAACTATTCTGGTCATTCAATTTTGTTTCGCTTGCACCTGTTATATCACAGGCGTTGGTAGAGAAGGCACACTTCTCTTGTCTTCACCGAAGTAGTGATGTAAACACTAACATGATTAATTACCATAGCTAGCAATGGACATACACTATTTTTTGTTCCACTTGAACCCATATTATAGGCTATTCGCTGTCGATGTGACGTAATTAATCGGATTAACTACCATAGCAATTGATGAATACAATTTCGAATATATAGCCCTGCACTTCATCGTTCACGTGGCACCTATGCATTAAACCATAGTTGTCAAAGAAATGCTAATCACTCGCCATGTAAGATTAGTATTTATGAAAAGAGTGGTATTCAATCTATGTTTGGTGACATACGCGGGTGATTAGTGCAATCTGCTTGATGGTAGTTATTGCGATTATTACGTCACTTCGACAGCGAATTGTAGTATAGACGAATCCAACAAGCCAAGTGATGGTCAGAATTTATTCGGCCATTATACGCTGGTGAAGTTGCGTAATTAATCGGATTAATTACCATAGCAATAGGTGAAAACAATTTTGAACATATCGCGCTGCGCTACAAGCAGGTTACACTCATCACCTGTACTGTGTATGTCTGCAATCATAGATTGAATACAATACTGGTCTTTTCAAAGATCTTACAGGTGCAGCATGATATGGTTCAATGAAGAGTACCGCCTGAACGTATCAGTGTATAACGCGGAATATTCAAAAATCGTTTTCACCTATTGCTGTGGTAGTTAATCCGATTATTACGTAACTTCGCCAGCGTATTGGAATAAAACAGGAGGATGTGAGTTCATAAGGGCAATGTCGGGGATTATAGGTCACAATCGATGTGGAGAGATGAGAGGTCCGACCAACAGCCATAGCGAATGGTTCATGTTCAACTAATTCCAGCGGACGGTCTGTGGCTAGTAAGGAATCGTCTTTGACCACATGCGCAGATCTGTCTCGTCAGGAAGATATTTAATATCGAATTTATAATAGGCCTATGCCTACCAGTTCCATCGTATAACCGATCTGCTAGAGAATATTTGTTACCATGTTTAATAAATTCGTATTTATCGTATAATAAAATGTAGCCAAATGTATATTATGTGTCACACGGTTTTCTGCTGAACCACTAGCAGGCTATGTTACCACATCTATGACAATGACAAAGGTGAATTTTGATGATTTTTACGATCGTCCGGATGAGCAAATCACTGAATGGGTCTTTAGTTCCCTCCTCTCCTTATCCTGCCAATATTATATGAATCAAAGAAAAATAAAGAAAAAATAAAATTAAACAAGAAAAAAAGACAAAGAAAAGAAACAATAAAAGAAAAACAATAGAATAAATTAAACTAAATATGAAAAAAAAATGATCACGAAAGGAGTCTTTAGAAAATGTTTGAACAATATTTTGTTTATAAAAGTTTGTGTGACCGTGATGAGGCTCGAACTCACCATCTTCCGATCTAAAGAACCAAAGTCTTATGCCTTGCCAAGTGAGCTATGCTCGTGAGATGCGAAATAAAGATAAAATAATACATTGTATACCTGCTTGTGTCGGTAAATGATTTGCTTAAATTCCATAATGATATAATATTGTGGAGGGCGCTAGCGTGAAATATGCTATCATCACAGTCGCTTCTATTCCTTATAGACGGGTTTCTACGGTATACCATTGATTTTGATTTCAAATTTAGATTTATACTTCGGCTCAATTAGCTGACAGTGTACATATCACTATAAAGGTGACCATTCAATAGATAACAATTAGTGGATATAGAAAGTAGATATTAAATATTTTATAGCATACGGTCGTATTAGGTCAAACAGATTTATAGGTTACTAAAGTTATTATTCCAGTGTAATAAAATTGTAATGACTTTGACCTAGTGTACTAAAATTAATGATTAATTTGATCTACTATCTGACACAAACAAAAAGGCAATATATTATTTTATTTCAAAACACCTGTGTTGCTTAGCTATTATTGAAATATTTCCAAACATTGTATTTCAACAAGAGCCAAACTTAGAATTGGCCCACTCCTTTTGAAATTCACACACCCCTGCGGAAGACATATAATCTTAATCTTCCACAAAATGAGAGTGAATTTCGTATGGAGTTACCTGAAATCTAACAACTATTGTGTGGGCGATTAATCATTCAAGTCTTCCATAGGGTTTGTGTGCATGGATTTCAACTGAAATAGCCGATTACCTGTAAGTGGTGTTTTGCTGTTCACCAGGGCCGGAATTACCTTTTCGGGGGCCCTGGGCCAGGCCAAAATTTGGAGGCTCCAAACGCACCATGAAAAAGGCATGTGCACTCAATTGGCCAGGTTTTAGACCACACTAGGACATTTTCGCGTGAAGCGCGCGAACATTTTTTAAAGATATTTTAGCCCAAATTGAAGCTGAATTTTGCTATAAACAGGTCAGTGCGCGCGAAGCTCGAAAATTTGTGTACCTTTTTTGTCCAAAACATAGTGTTTTTCGGCTAAAATGGAAGATGCACACTGCACTTTGCAATTTTGGGGCCCCCCCAACATTTGGGGGCCCTGGGCTCGGGCCCATCTGGCCCTATGGTAAATCCGGCCCTGCTGTTCACTACCTAAACAAATTATCATTGACACTGGGACAGAACTTGGGAGGACAGAAAAGACCCTAGGCGTAGATCCGTGGTGGGGCGGGGGGATAAAGTCCTCCAATGTTTTGAAAGGGCGGGTGGCCCATACAATCATCCCCGGTGCCTGTATGTGGGTTTCTGACCAAATTAACCTCATATTTGGCCATTTTAGCCTAAAAAGTGCCAATTTTTTTGCATGTATTCTACTTTTACACCATATTTCACCAGTTAAACTTCAATATTTCATAATTTTTCGCGCGGTTCACACGAAGGTGCTGGATTCACTATACTTCAAGAATTTTTTACCCAACCTCATCCGCCATGTCAAAAAGAAATCTACGCCACTGGAAAAGACCAGTTGAACTGGTCTGGTATGCTAAAACCCACAATCGTCTTTATCTCTGGGCCTACGGGAGGGGATTGCTTTTAAAGAATACTCCAGAATGGATTTGACATTTGGGTTCAAGACTTCATTTACCTATAATCTGAATGGGCATGATTGGTCGTTACTGCATCCATCATCCGATACTAAAAGCCTGCACGATAAATTAAAATTGTAATCCTAGATGGGCTAGGCTACAACGAAACTGTCCATTTTCATGCATATTAAGAAGCTGCTTGCTAGACAAAAATATATTTTGCTTGAGAGCCCATCAGTTTATTATTAAACAGATTTACTATACTATTAAACTTCAGTTCTTTGAATACTTGTTCTGTTAAGAAGGGCTCATTAAATAGTAAACAATACCAGAGTCGTGTTGCATGGGTTATCTACCATTTGTGATATTCATTTGGACCATGTCAATCCAGTTTAAGTACACCTTGGTAAGGGGGGAGCATGACCTAGCGGTATTTGCACTCAAATATTGAGACAAATAAAGCTGACACACAAGAGGAATAGTATGGATGTTATAAAGGTGATCCCGAGGCTCCATACCGTATAAGGCAGCGGTTCCCAAACAAGCCATCAATTTTTTGCACGACTTATTTGTCCCACAAGCTATTAATATGGTGGTATATACCTGCAGATATCCAGGAGGATGGGTGATACCAAAGTTTGATCCTCCAGCTTAGTAAACTTACTACATGTACTAGTACAAACTTTACAAATGCAAATCGTACATAACTCACAATGTTGACTTATAAAATATGATGCATCTTGACCCAAAATTACATTTTCAAAAGATGCTTACTGCCAAAATTTTGAATTCACGTTCACGATGTACTTTTAGAAAACACAATTTATAGTCAGGGTTGTTAATTTTTGTTAATAATGCTAGCTTCATGAATTTCTTTCTGAAGGGTTTTGCTTGGGAACTGCTGATGTAAGGAGTGAAATTTCCACCCCATGTGTATGTTCCACCTGCTAATTCATAAGGATGTCCTAGCAGAGGTACTTACCAGGTTCCATTGTTCTAGGAAGGGGGTTCTGAATTTAATCTTAGCCAAGTGCAGCATCTACATGGAAACAGCAAATCCACACGAACACAGACCATTCTAGATCATAAGGTGTCATCTGTATGACCATAATACCCATCAGCTGTTTATACTATAATATCCCAATGCCACTAATTCATTTCCAATTACAAATGGATTTCAGATATGTCCATAAAATCTGGCGAAAAGATTATACTGGAATTATCTTTTGGATAGTGTTCGTTAAATAGTTATTTTCTCAAATAACATCTTAAAATCCCTAAATAGTGCAACTTCATGGCCATTTTTCAGTTGTCCTTGTGTAAATATCAAATGTATATCAGCATGAATCTAAGGAAGTCGTAATTTTGAAATTTCATGTCGTAAATCCACCTATTTACTGTTTCACTTAGTAACAAAATGCTTTCTCAAATCAAAATGGTAGTTACATCATAATATTGAGATGATGAACAGTCGACACTTACAAGGTAGTTTTCTACTAGAATATCTACTAACTTGTTTAGAATTCATAAAATATGTAAATAAATAATTTGCATCCTACAGGGTGTCCCAAAAAAAAAAGAGGCCCCTCATTGCGCCCTATTTTTCTCCTATTTCTGACAAGTTGATTAAATATACTTTGGTATGTAAAGAAACCTTTAATCGTTAGCTTTAATAAACCAAAACAATTATTTCAATCGGCTCACAACTTTTGAAGATATGCTCTTTTGAATAAAAGTACCCGTTTTGCACTCTGTCCACGGATAGCAAACAGAGTGGTTGGGATGGCTCATGCTGTGGAGTGGCCTGCACGATCACCAGACCTCACACCACTTGGTTTTTTCCTTTGTGGCAAAATCCAAGATCTTCGCAAACGTATTACTGAATGCATTCGCAAGTATCCGGCGCAACGCAATTGATGTAATGAGGACCAGGGCTGAAACCTGTATTCGCCAAGGAGGCAACCAGGTAGAGGGCAGAGCAGCACAGTAAACTCACTTCAGAAGAACCAAAGACAAACCAAACAGCCTTTTAGGGCTACCTTTTATCCTAAAAAGAGAAATGACTTATGTTGTAAATAAAAAAAAAGAAAGCAAGAAAGTCAGAAACATAATAAAACAAAAAGGCGAAGAAAAAATAAGTAATTGCAAGTAAAGCAAAAGAAGTCCCATTCGGCATCCATTTTACCCACACATTAATGACACTATTAACAAAATCCACTGCCCATAAACCCACCGGTAAAGCCCATTCCATAAATAAAGTTATTTTATAAAGTTATCATTGAGGAATGTTTGATATTCATGCATGGTATGTGTACTCCTTTTCAATCTTTGAAGTAGCCAAACCTTCTCCGTGGACAGAGTGAAAAACCGGTAAATTTCTTTTAAAGAGCATATCTTCAAAAGTTGTGAGCCGATTGATATAATTGTTTTCCTTTATTAAAGCTAACGACTCAAGGTTTTTTTACATACCAAAATATATTTGATCACCTTTTCAGAAATAGGAGAAAAAGAGGGCGCAATGAGGGGCCTCTTTTTTTTGGGACACCCTGTACAAGGTTCAGTTACACATAGAATATCAGTGGCATTGGAAGATTTTCAACATTGGGGTGGGAATGGGGGGCTGACAAAACCAAATTTGTTGATGACCTGATTTGGGGGTTCCTGAGTGTGGGTTCCCCCTGGGAGTCAGAAAATTGGGAAAAAATTGATTAAAATTTTTTCTGGTATCGGATCAGTTTTTTTTACTTCACTTTGGACAGTCAAGTAAGCTCAATTGTTAAGGCGTTCCGACTATGGTGCGCGAGGTTGCGGGTTCGAACCATGGCTATGGTTTAGTAAGCTCTCATGAAAAATTGAGTTAGCTTGAAATTCCCCTGGACAAGGAACTTACTACTAAATTGTCTTGTTGAAACCTGTACAAAACTTGTGGAGCTGATCCTGGTTGTGATGGTCATTTGTGGAATGTCTAGGGCATGCGCTTTTGAAGCTGTAAAGTCCCTGTGTTGTTGTTAAATGTTTATAGAATGTGGGGCCATAATGGTCAGCGACAGTCTGTAAAGTGTGCTGAGGCTTGTGTATCAACCTCTAGGCATTGTGCCTGTGCGTAGCGCACTATAAATCACTGCGCTTTTTTAATGGGGGGCCTGAAGGATAATTGAGCCCTGCACCCAAATATTCAAAACAGGACTTCCTGATTTAAATGCAAATGATTCGTTCAACTATACGATACAACTAACTTGATTGATGTGGAGAGGTAGTTTACATATACATAAATACACAGATGGACACAAAATTGTAAAAACAGTAACTCATAAAAGTCTTTTATTTGAGTATCCCATTTGGTCATATTTGAGTTGTATATATACAAAACACTTTCATAATTAATTACTAGTACAAATGGGAACACATGTAGCTTGTATTGAAAATATCTTCAACATATTTTACCTTCTAAAACTTGAGTGTTTATACACAGCAAGATTATGCACTATTTAAGTACTTCCCCCAACCCATATCCTGGGAACTGTAAGCTGGGAGTACATACGGATTAATTAGTTGGGACGCCACACCTCAGAAGTGGGAGTGTGTAGCGTTGGGACGCCACACCTCAGGGGTGGGGGTGTGTAGCATTTTGTAACAAGTAATTTCCTGACCCCGCAACACAGGGGATTGTTAATGGTTGAAATAACAGGATAGTGGGGCATGTAATACATACAGTGGTCCCCAGGGTCAGGGAATATACTTAGATGTAATTAGTCCGAACATTACAAACCCCATAATTTTCCCGGATGGGGGGGGGGGGGGGTACTGGAATAGTGCATTATTCATACAATCACTATCACAAAATGAATTGGTACAGGGGAAATTTCTATGTGATATTTAATGTGAATAATGCTGCTCTGAAAAAAGATCCATTTATTTCAGGGATAAGCCAAGGGTGCATAATATTTGGTATGTAGGCCAGGGGAAGTGAGTTATACACCCTTTGAAAAAACACTCCATTCATCCATTCATCCATTCAATATATCAATAAATATAGTCTAAAACGGTCCAGTCAAATTTGTCCAGTCAAATTTGTCCAATTATAATAAGATCTCGCATGATTTTTATTGAAATTTGACATGATTTCTGGTCTAATTGGACTCAATCCAAGTTAAATTTGACTCAATCCAAGTCAAATTTGACTCAATCAAGTTAAATTTGACACTATTTGGGTCAACTTTGATTAAAAATCAGGTGAGGTGTTATTTTTTTTATACTGGACTCTAGATTATTGTTGAGATTCATCAGGAATTCAGAAATCATATTTAAAAGTTTTCAAAGTAAAATTCCAAGAAACACTAACTTGTTTTCCCATACAGTTTTTCTTGGAACTTTACTATGAAAACTTTTAAATATGCACCCTAGATTATTTAAACGCATGTGCAATGCAAGGAAAAAGTAAAACGAGTTGTACACCCTTGGTATAAACACACTGTGCATGATACATATAAGCACACACACCTCTTGTGCATACCAACAAAACTACACTTCTACAAACAGTAGTGGAACCAAAGAGGGCTTCTGGCCGACACTCGTACCACTTTTGAAATGCTTCATGGAACGACGAACTAATTGCACCGAAGGAGCGACAGAAACACATATTTATTACAAAATTTTATGCAAATTTGTTTTGTTTGTTTCCGTATGCTGTTGGCTAAGACCCAAATACCACTGTTATTCCATCTTAGGTGATGGAGAGTCTGGATTGGCCTGTATTATTTACCACCCTAATCCTATATCTCTGATCCTAAACTAACCCTATTCAACTGCCCTTGTCTACTCTATGATAATTTACAGGATCTTATTTCTTACAGCTTTGGTAAAACATTGACATTCATTATTACACACCATAATTTATGCCACAAAAAAGTGTGCAACTTTTTATTTAAAAAAACCAATTTAGCAATCAAATGTGTTTGGCAATTAATTATCGGGACAACAGATTTGATTAATTATCACAAAAAAGTTGTACAAAAAAATAACAAAACAAAATTATGCTTTGGTTAAATTTCAGAGATTTCAATGATTGGTGTCTATGGAATACAAAATTGGTGTTTATCCAAATGGTGTATATATCCAATTGGCATATTTAGCCCCAAAAGAAGCTCTTTACCCATGAATGTTCACCTTTTTAACAGTCAATTTACAACATTTGCCCCTATATGAACACTCCTTTCCCCCTCTCTCAGTATGCCCTTATAGACGAATCCAAATCCACGCATTCCTACACCTGACAAGCAGCCTTTAGTTGGGTAGCCGTCGGCTACAATGCACCCAAAATGTGAAATGATTCGGCCTTGGCGGAAATTTTAAACTGCATTCCATCACCCGTTTTACACCTTCCGCGAAAACACAGGTAGACAAAAGAATGATTAAAGTTTACAACACAATAGGCCCTATAGTTCCCTTGCAAAACACACAGCTTCTACATGGTCTATTAAGCTGTTGAAGTGACATAATAATCGGATTAACTACACCATATCAAACGCTACAAATGGATGTACTTGCGAACAAAAGGACTATGTATGAATAGATCGACGGGATTACCTCATGGAATTATCTCTATTGTATATATTATTCTATTAACCCTCCTCGTCCTTGCATCTTCTCTAGGTGTTAAGCGGCTTTTATTTGCACAATGGGGCGCTCAAAACACTAGGTTGGTGCTAGCGGCTACCCAAAGATGGCCGACCAAATCCTGACCATGACTTGGCTCGTTGGATTAGTCTATACACATACATAGAGAGAAGAAACATTCCGAGCAGTAATACATTCAGTGTCTGTCATAATCCCCTACCCCTGTGGAAAATGTTGGAAACATTTTCCACAGGGGTAGTGTAGAGTATGAATTTCAAATGGAATGAACACATGAAGCAACTCTATTTGAATTTCATGCACCCTCTGAGAAAAATTCAACATGAATCTTCCTCTGAGAAAGAGGGAGGGTCAGGGTTTCAAATATAATTGATTAATGTGGTATTTCCATTTATAATTTATACTCTCATTATGGAAGATATTTCCAAAATTTTCCCATTCTGACCTTTGGGTCATTTTACTTAAGCTACAATATGTAAATCAGTCAGTCCTGAAATGCAAAAAGGAATCATTCAGCTAAATTTATCCTACACCATATACAATCCAAGTGTGCTGTGTTCATTTTGGTTTGACCAAGTACACTGCACCACTTTCTCCTTTAACCCTAACCTTGCCAAACATATAAAACCCTCAATGTACAAAGAAACTGCAACTGCAAGTATGGATCCCACATGATCCGACTGCATCATCGTGTGAATACATACATATGGGCACAGTCAAGCATTAGCGCCAATCCCGGCTTGAAATGTGGGGACAATTGACCTGAATTATCAAAAAGTGTCTGAAAAGAACAAAAATGGACCATTTGGCGAGAGGTGGAGAGGACACATCCTCCCGTCCCTCCCCTCGCATTGATGCCCACGCAGTCAAGCAATACCCAGATGGCATGCTATCCACACTCACATGTCTAGCACCCGAAGTTGGCCAGCCAAACTTTTCGTTCAAAACCGCATCTGGGATAACAACTTTTCTGTTCACCTTTCTTTCCGCTTCTTTCCTTCCCCTTTGCCAAAGAGCACCTGGGGCATTAGGGTTAACTGCACGTATGAGTTGCATACTTCAACAACCACCTTACAACTTTTGTACTTCATTGTGTTAGCACTGTCAAAACTTATTCATCTTACCGTACCTTACCTACTTATGTACAAAACTACATGAAAATACTATACAGTGTGTGATATACAACATTGCACACATGGCATACAGCCATACAGGAGGGACACACACATACATACACACCCCCCCCACCCACACACAATCATCCCCTCCCCTATACGTACCTCCCATTAAAACCATTTTGAATTTAACAAAGAACAAAATGTGACAACGGAACTCGAGTATAAAATGTAGAAAAAAGACTCTTCAGAAAGAAGCTATCTGAATATTTCACATGACTTGTACAAAATTCCTTGTTATACATAGCCTCCCAAATTTGATCAGAGTCATAGTAAATTCTTCAGAAATAAAATGTGACATGTTCTTTACCTTTTACCGACATGGATGTTTCAGAGCATTCAGGGCATGTTATCGCATGCTTGGGTAATGTAAGGGGTACACCACTGCTGAAGTATTCTGTGAATTATAATGTATACTCCAGTGAAGGGAACTGTTTCTTTTTCAGATTGTTTTGTTCCTTAGTGTTGTGTTACCGCAGTTACTCTCCAGTTTCATGGAAAATTACCCAAACTTTAGATTATGAATTCTCTGAATTGTTTCTCATCAAGTAATATGCTATCCAACCTATTCTCTTATCAAGCTGCCCTGAAGATTAGAAACATTAATTCATGATTACATGTACCAACATTTCATTCCAAGCACTAACAGTCTATTCCAGTTGAAATCCATACACTCCCTATGAAAGACATGACCTTAATCTCCCACACAGGGGGTATAGATTTCAAATGGAGTGACCCATTCAGGTAACCCCATTTGAAATGCACACTCCCTGTGTGGGAGATTAAGGTCCCATCTTCCATAGAGGGTGTATGGATTTCAAATGGAATAGCCTAATTAAAAAATACCTTTCAGGGACAGATTGATTACTATTTCTGTTGAATTCTGGTAATAATACCAGAACATAACTCCATGTTTAAGTACCAAGTAATGCTTTGAAGTTTCGGAAAATGTGGAAAACAAATGAAACATTTTTTTTTTGGAGATTTGAAAGTCTTGTGATTGATTCACTTTTTGAACACCTACAAATAGATTCATTTCCATTTCATTGCCAGAGATGCCACTTGGTGTTGTCAAAATTTTCTGAAAAACATGGAAAAATCCTGAAAATGCACTCTTTTTTTTAATCCTTATGCACAGGAAGGGTAGAGCACAAAATGCAAAAATGTCCTGTTAATTTTCTTCAAAATTTCCTGAAATCAGGAAATTTCCTGAAAATTGGCATCTCTGCATTGCATCGTACCAGTCTCTATTTTGCAAGAGTACTAACTAAAATGCTTTTCCATGGACAAATATTAGTCTTAGGTAAATCAACTCACATCTAAGGCCTAGTTGGTTGGTCGCTTGGCACTTTTTTTGCCACATAAAATATTACAAAATGCCAAGTTCAATGCAAAATTATATACAATGGTAAACAATGATTTATGAGGTTTGGCAGGTTCAAATTTTAATATATCAGAGTTGTGCAACTCGAATTACAGGCAAAACAATTTGAAATTTTATAGCAAATGATATGAAAATTCAAATATGGGGGAAAAAAGGGACCCTATTTTTCAAGGTCAGGTTGGAAAGGGCAAAACAATTTTTAGGCCTAATTTGCCATAGTTCCATTACATGTACATAATCACAATGTAAATCACATTATATTTCATAATTCTAAAGCTACACACCCTCTATCAAATTATGACACTAGCTCCAACTTAATTCAATAGCATTCAGTACTCAAACTTGCCATCGCTTGTTATATCACTCATACATAAATTCTAGACAGTTCATTGGTTGATTACCATTTATCATTTTTACCATCAGCCTCTCCATGTGATAGTTTTTACCATCATAGTGCTGTGCCGTACTGCGCCTGCGCCAGGCAGTGCGCTGACTTTTAGACTCGCCGATTTAGTTACGAGGTGGACACCAAAATGTGAAGTATGTCACGGCAAAACATGGTGTTATGTTGATGAAAATATGTATTCCCTATCTTAAATAGTATTTTTAAGTAATAGAATTTATGTATGAGTGATATAAAACAAATATTAACTGTCTTAAATTTATGTAATGGTCGAAATATAATCACTTGGTGAAAGATGTATTGTTCCATTGTGATTATATTTCGACCATCACACTCATAGACATTTAATATTTGTATACTATCACACACCCCGCTGTCTACTGAAAATGTTTTATACCCACATCTTGCTATCTTCTGAAGATAGCTTTCTACCTGCACAGTGCTATCTACTGAAGATAGCTTATACCTATACAATTTTACTTTCACTTTACAACGCTATCTACTGGAGATAGCTTTATAATGCATAATGCTATCCATAGAAGATAGCTTTGTATATGCACATTGCTATCCACTGAAAAAGCTTTGTATATGCACAATGTTATCTACTGAAGATAGCTTTATACCTGTGCAATGCTATCTACTGAAGATAGCTTTGTATATGCACAATGCTATCTACAGAAGATAGTTTATACCTGTGCAATGCTATCCACTGAAGATAGCTTTCGTATTATGCACAATGATATCTACTGAAGATAGCTTTATACCTGTGCAATGCTATCTACTGAAGATAGCTTTATACCTGTGCAATGCTATCTACTGAAGATAGCTTTATACCTGTGCAATGCTATCCACTGAAGATAGCTTTGTATATGCACAATGTTATCTACTGAAGATAGCTTTATACCTGCGCAACGCTATCTACTGAAGATAGCTTTGTATATGCACAATGCTATCTACAGAAGATAGTTTATACCTGTGCAGTGCTATCTACTGAAGATAGCTTTATACCGGCTCAATGCTATTGATTGAAGATAGCTTAATATTTGAGCAATGACTGAAAATAGCTTATCTACTAAAGACAGCTTTATACCTGCATAATGCTTTCGACTGAAGATGGCTTTATTAATTTGAAATCACCTAATTCAAAAATGCATCCGAGGTACTGCTATTGTATAGATCACTTAGCAACACAGTGTGCATGCAGGGTACACAGGGTGTTTAAGTTGAAATCATCTTATTGATATAAGCATTTGAGGTACCGCTATTTCATAGACACTGCTCAACAACACAGTGCAGGGTCTTTCTAATCTGTAAGTGAGTATTAACTGCATGTGACTCTTTTTCAATAGTTGCGAGCCTCATTTTCTTCGCTCAAAACAAAATTGATCTAAAATTTGACACATATCTTATCAACCCCGGAGGTTTACACGTCTAAATTACAAAGTTGTTCCTGAGGATAAGTGAGCCGAGATCCTGTCACACGTTAATGTCAGTCTGGCCAAGTTCCTGCAGCTTATACTTCACATACAATGCATGTATGAAAAACCTGGTAAAATCTATAAAGTACTCTGGAATGTTATTTTATGAGCCAGTAGAACAACTGAATGGGTTGCGAAGTGTTTGTGACAGCTGGTATAGATGGGATATAAAAGAGCTATTCCAGTTGAAATCCATACTCCCCATACAGAAGACACGACCTTTATCTATCTCATAAGGAGTGTGCATTTCAAATGGGGTTACCTGAATGACTTCATTTGAAATTCACACCCCCTGTGTGGGGGATTAAGGGCATGTTTTCCATAGGGGGTGTATGGATTTCGGCTGGAATAGCCTCATTTGGATGCTGGTGCCATCATATTGAATAAAATAATTCAATTATGAATAAATGAAAAGAACAATGCACATTTTCAATAGGAAGCCATTGGTTTGGTTTGTCATAAATCCCTCCTTTTTGAGGAGTACCAAGCTAATTCAGCTTGTTTTAATTACTGTTAATACTGAGCAAAAGAAGTAACCGATTCTAATTAGGCAACATTCAAATCCTCATTAAACATTTGTCAGAAAATTCATTTTCAGATTAGCATTTTTAAGACATTTGTTTTTCAAAGAACACAATAGATTTTTCACAAACCTGTCCCCCTTCCCCATCTGTGAAAAAAATCCCAAGTGGGTCAAAAGAACATCAACAATTTTGAGAGTATGCAGGATATATACTCTATCATGGGCTATTCCAGTTGAAATCCATATACCCCCTATGGAAGACATGACCTTAATCTCCCACACAGGGAGTGTAAATTTCAAATGGAGTCACCCATTCCGGTAGCGCCATTTGAAATTCACACCCCTGTGTG
Organism: Amphiura filiformis; assembly: GCF_039555335.1. Lineage (NCBI taxonomy): Eukaryota > Metazoa > Echinodermata > Ophiuroidea > Amphilepidida > Amphiuridae > Amphiura > Amphiura filiformis. The sequence goes on from NC_092643.1 coordinate 30,387,145, forward strand.
GGAGATTAAGATGATATCTTCCATAGAGGCTGTATGGATTTCAACTGAATTAGCCAAATACTTCAAAACCTTTTGGTTTATTCCTTCATCAATAAAAAATGTAATGAATGTCATTTGTTTAAAAAAAAAAAACTTACAAAATACAAACATATAAAGTAACATCATGTAGTGAAAAAACAACACTCAACATAAAATATTTTCCGACACAACATCCTGTCGCAGCGTACATAAAACCAATTCATCACAACTAAGTGATATAATGTATGCTCCTTCCATACATACACATTATTAAATTGCGTGACAAGTATAATGCAAAACATAATGTATGGCAAACATATGTGATAACATGCTTATACAATATGCACACACAACCCTGGTATAATTTGGCCATGCTCTTGTGGTTTTGGGTACAGGCATTACATTTGGGCTATTCCAGTTACAACCCATACACCCCCAAAGGCAGGCATGCCCTTAATCTCCCACACAGGGGTGTAGATTTCAAATAGTCACCCATTCAGGTAACCCCATTTGAAATTCACAATCCCTGTATGGGGGATTAAGGTCATGTCTTCAGGGGGTGTGAATTTCAAATGGGGGTTATCTGAATGGGTGATTCCATCTGAAATAAACACCCCCTGTGTGGGAGATTATGGTAACATCTTCCACAGAGGGTGTATGGATATCAAATGGAATATTCCAAATTTCATAACCAGATGCTGGCATTTGTATACTTGACATAATGGGTCTGAAAGTCACTGAGCAGAAAATTCTGTTTGTATACTTTTATTTTTTTTTGGGGGGGGGGTGTCCAATGTAAGAAAGTTAATCACCCTGATATTTCCAAAAAGTAGGGACACTTCTTCTCTGGACTGCAGAGAGCTAGGAAGAACAAACTTATGTAAGTGAGATAAAATGTGCTGCACCCTTTGGCAAGACTCTTGATATTATTTGCCCACTCCACCAAGGTGTAAAATGTGGAGCTGTTAGGAGTTGATTGATGTTTGGGTTAGAGTTAGAGTAAGCATTAGGGTTAGATCTGGGGATGCATTGTTTCTTAATCACATCATTTAGTTTGGTAACCATTATTGAAGTACATGAATCGGTATTGTAATCACACGGTAGCATGTGTATAAAGCATTTGATTCATTCAGCCACAGCCGAGTACAATTTGCAGATGTTTAATCAAACATAATAGTCAATTTATTGGCAGACATTTTGGCTGGAACTAATGCTGGTATTCCAATGCAACGAGGCATATTGAGTTGAAAAGATGCACATATTATTTTTTTATACATTTTACAACTGTATATGTAAAATGGTAAAGGATGTAAGGCACTGAAAATAAAAACATGAAGACAAGCACAAAAATGCAGACAGACAAGAAACAACTAATTATAATTAGAACAAGATTAAATTGGTCTATTCCAGTTGAAATCCATACAACCCCTACATGACCTTAATCACTCACACAGGGATGTAGATTTCAAATAGAGTTACCCATTCATGTGGCCCATTTGAAATTCACACTCCTTGTGTAGGAGATTAAGGTCATATCTGACCTGGGCATGGCGATGCAGGACAAGAGGATATGGAAAGCTGTTGTGGTTCAAGAAAACCACCCGAAATAAGCAAGTAAGCAAGCTTCCATTGGGTGGTGTATGGCTTTCAACTGGCACACCCCATTCTGACAGACTTTGCAAAGTAACTCAGGTCTAAGATAGATTACAAACTTGGCAAAATATAGCCAGAAAATACTGGACACCCCTTTAATTAGTGAAACATGATTATAATTTTCCTACCAAACCAACAAAATAGGGGTAAAATAGATATGTAATGGTCATCTGTATTGTAAAACCTATGAGCACTTTATTATCAACGACAGAATTAAAGATTTTTTAGTTTGAGATCTGACGTGATCCGTCAATCAAATTCAGGAACGGTTTGTTAACCAGTGTCATGATGATTGAGTTTCTGAATACAGCGGTAAAACGTCATGCCTTATGGTTAATTTTGCACCTTCAAATATACAAACCATGTGGTAATAGCAAACAATCTTTCCTGAAGGCACCGTGTCAACAATGCCTAGAAAAGTTGCTTTTCTGCGATTATGAATCAACCTTCCTTTTACACACTACTAACCAATCAAGGGTTGTGAAGAGTTTGATTGACAGTGACTTCAGACGCAAACTAGTCTTTGATTCTGTCTCAGATTTTGCAATATTTGGTCAACAAATGCACCTGTACATACAGGCATGATAATGGCTTTTTGAAAATAGCCTGAAAAAGCAAGTGAATTCAGACATATAGTACCCACCGGGCTTAAAAAAATTAAATAAAAATGTGTCATTTAGGACAACAAAATAAAAATTCTCATGCCTGGTACATTATCATTTAAAAAATATGACATGTATCAATATCAACATCTACTTCTCAACCTAATAGATGTTATACATCCGCATATTTTGGTTTGAGTGTGCTACATGTACATGTAACAATAAATATTTCAACTTTGTAAGCAGTACAAATGGTCAATCTTTGAATGCAGGGGCACATAAAAAACATTGGTAAAAACACACGTTCACTCACAATGAACAAGTTATAAATAAATATAAACATGATAACAGTATAAAATGGCTGTGAAATTTACAGTCAGTCAGCTAGGCAGGAAATATCAGCATCACTACAATGATTTCATTCAAGTCATTTTGTTCACTTCCATATCCTTCCATTTTTAATAATGGTTCTTTTTAAGCTCAATAATGAAGTGAAAAGAATGGCAGGTAGTTGAAGATAAATGATTACAAAACACAATAGTTCATAATCTTTTCTTATCTAAAATTACATCAAAAGCTCTTTTTATTCCTCAGAGATGAGAAGTTTTATGCAAGGGGGAAGAGGTTTTGAAACTGAAAACTTAGACAAATGCAATACAAGACCATATAATCATTGATTCTCATGGTGCATAATGGGTTTCATTTTTATGCATCTTTATAGATGGAGAAACAGCCCAACACTGGTATCCCATAAGTCATTGCAATAATAAGGCACTACACATGAAGATGTCATCACAACAATATCTATATTAATAACATCTTCATGTATGGTTTCATATTGTTGCAATGACTTATGGGATACCAGTATTGGGCGGCATCTCTACAGTGGCCATCAATCAGTGACAGACACCTCTCTCCACATTGGCTATCTTTTGGATTAACTGGGGACGGATTGGGACAATTAGGGGTCCTATTCTTTCAGCAGAAACTGACTGATGCAAAACCATGAAGTTCTAAATTTTGCATGCAAGCTCAATTTCTGGATGTTTTCAGGTTGTCATGTTATGTAGCGACTGTACCCTATGAATAACCTTTGACCCAAAAGGTCAGAGTGTCACAAGTACACTCAAGACATGAGCTATGCCCTTTGGACATTAAAAAAATTATGACTATAAATCCACTGCACCACATTTAACTAGTAAATTTCACAGCCATTGTTCAGAATATCTGTACACTATATACATCATACACACATTGCTATACAGCAGGGACTTTCCCTTGGAATCGTTCAAGCAGCTTGTTTGATTTCCGAAATCGCGGTCGTTTCCTCCTCGCCGGTCGATTTCTGTTTTTCTGGAGCTGGTACGCAAAAAATCCCAAGACTAAGACGACAGATATGAACGCAAGAAGCGGCACCGTGCCGGTATTGTCTAGACTGACAACGTTGCCAGAGTTACGATTCTCCCAGATGGGGTTACCTTCTTGGATGATACGAGGGATTGGATTGTCTCGTTTGCTCAGGATGTTGGGGATGACAGGCTCTACCACAGAGAGTAACTTTTGATGCTGGAACAGATTACTGCAAATAATCAAAAAGACAGAAAAAATACCAATTATTAATAATATTTAAACACACTGGGCTATTCCATTTAAAATCCACACTACCCCTGTGGAGGATTTAGCTAAAGTCTTCCATGGAGGGAATATAAAATTCGAATAGAATTGACAATTGAGTAACTTTCCATTTGAAATACTCACTCCAGTTGTGGAAGATATAGGTAAAACCATAATACAGGGAGTAAGAGTTTCAAATAGAATAGACAATTGGGTAACTTCTATTTGAAACACTCACTCCAGTTGTGGAAGATATAGGCAAAGCCATAATACAGGAAGAGTAAAATGATTAACTCTGACCAATTCAGAGATGCCAGTCAGTGTTGTCAAAAAATCCTGAAATGGCCAAAAAGTACTTTGCCTATACATTTGTACAGGATCATTCAAGTAAAATTTTCTGAAATCAGGAAATTTCCTGAAGACTGGAGACACTGCCAATTACACTTGAAAAACATGCTCCCTCTGTAGAAGATATTTCCAAAATCTTGGGTAGTGTAGCTATTTCAAATGAAATGTCCCATTGCAGTGTGAACTAATTCACTAAAATTATGCTGAACACATTTTCATTTTTAGTATTAAGTAGGAGCACCTTCCACGAGTGCAATACTTGATATCAAGTTGAAGCACAGATACTCAACACACTTGAGTATCTGTGGAAAGAGAGAAAAAAAATTAATACATTTTCAAACACAATGCGGCATGAACTTACCTCAATATAATGGTGAGAGTTTTTTTTTTCATTTCTAAGTACTAATTATAAGTTATGAGTACTTTCATTAATATAAGTGCTGGTATTATAAATATTTAATTAAACCTCTTATATGCTGGTATACATGCATATCGATTCAACTTTGACCCTATTTTAAAATTAATCAGAGGAAGTCATGATCAGGTACAGGAGAAGAAACTTTGTGAGCATGTGCATTTCTTTATAATTATTTTCACTAGTATAGTCTCTTTAGAAAACTTCCAACAAATCAAGGAAATGCACAAGTCTGTTGGTCTTCAAAAGTGAAATTTTGTGATTTGCAAGTTGTCGCCTCAGAGTAAACTGTGCTGTCACAAACACTTTAACATAGTAAATGTAGCTGCAATATGTGAACCGATTTACAGTGTTTAATATCGGCAGTTACTGTGCACAAAATTCACCTGCAAGTTTTTGAGAATTCCAAAAAACAAATAAACAGAAAGAATAAAGTAAACTCTGCTGTCACAAACACTTTCGCAATATAAATGCAGCATTGCGAAACAATAAATCCCCTGATTTGCCGCCCTGTTTGATTCTCGCAATTTCTAAGCACAAAATTTCCCTACAAGTTATTGAAAATTCCATAAGAAACTTGTCTTGAAACTTGGCAATATGATTTGTGTTTCATGACATGCGTGTGGCCTCCTCAGGCCATTTTGGGTTGACTATTATATGCATGCATGGGTGTCCATGTAACATGATGTCGAGTCAATGCTTGAAATATTCTCCCTTAATTCCGTGGATTGCTTGTTATGGCACGTTTCTTTGATTTTCTTAGGCTTTTGCTGGCTAACCACCTTTGTTATTTAGTTCTACCATTCGTCTTTAGAGGAGTCACATTCCTTTACTAAGAAGAGGCTATGGATTTAATGGTATGTCAACTGAAGGAAGCCTTATGTCATTTGCTATTAGGCCAAAAAAAAAGAGGTTTGTCTCAAAGCTTGCGCGCGCGTTTGTAAAATCGCTCAATTTGAAGAAAATTTTTTTATTAAAAAAATTTTTTTTTAAATAGTTTTTTCCGGAAAAATTCGGCGAAAATCAGATTTTTTATTCTCAAAATACCATAAAAATACCAAGTCGGGAATTTAAAAAAAAAAATAAAAAAATAAATTTCGCATATGTTTTCAAACAGCTCGTGAGCTTTGAGACAACCCTTTTTTTTTGGCCTTATTCGTCATAAAAACTTTTGCAGAATGATGAGTTTCACTTGCCTCAATATACCTTAGTAGTGTAATAGAGAGTTGTCACAATGAGTTACAATGTCAATCATTAGCATAATGATGAACTGAATTGTTTTAATTCAACAATACAGTTGATAGTTATAACAGTTTTTCCTGTTAACGAGAAGGCAAGGTCACTGTTCATAGGCATGTGATAGATTCGAAAAGTGCATCAAAAGGCCTGCTTGTTTACATGTTTTTACGAGCGAGACCCAGGGTTGTAAAACATCAGCAAGGGATTTCTATTTTATATTCAAGCATGTCGCAATGCTGATGCGTCTTTGCAAAACTATTATTTTATTCATGGGCTTTCTAGAAAATGGAGAACTGCAGATAAGGGCACCAAGGCCAGTGGATAAGAACTAACAACAACTGACCATGACTGGTTTTTTTTGTGATGGGCAGCATGGCCAAAGAAATGTGCATCAACGGCCGTGCCCAACGTGGCCGCCATGAATTTTGAGGCTTGGCCTTCATCTCATGGCTGGAGATCAAGTAAAGTCAATTGGGACTATGATTTTATTTTTATCATCATGTAAAATTTACAACTGAAATGTAGAAAGCTAATGCACTCAGTTGTGCAGTTTCCTGGAACATATTTATTATCATAATATAATGCTTCACCTATCAACCATATGCTCCCGGCATATGCTGTGGAATACAATTGTTTTCATTCTTTCACTCAAATGCAAATACCAATAAAATTAAAATTCATTTTTAACGATGTTTCCTAAATTCTATTTGATATTCATCATCATAAATAGAAAACTGTAAGTTCCAAGGGAAAATACCTTGCCATCCCCAGTGATTGGTGATACTCTCAATAGTCATATATAGTTTGTTATGCTCAAGTAAATAAGTGTCAAGATTCACACGTTTGTTTAAAAAATAAAGATCGTACATGCTTCCTTGCACAATATTCCAGCACAGTGATACTTTTAAGAAATACATTGCATCTCAAAAATAGAACCAATAAGCAGTTTTTTCTAACTATATATTTTGAGTTTGATAAATAAATAAAATAAATGTTGGTATTTATACAGCCCCTTTCATATGTGCACATGTACCGAAGCACTTTACATTTATTCCGCTGTCGTTAGAATATGTCAGCTGCCATACAATGCCCAAGGCATGCTCATCCCTTTGGGCGGCGCTCAATGGACAATATTCATAACAGCTCCCCATTTCACACCTGGGTAGAGAGAGGCAAGTGAGGTAAAGCGCCTTGCCCAAGAGCACAACACGATGGCACCGCCGGGGCTCTGGTTTCTTACACAGTCAATTTAAGAAAGAAAATTGCAAGGGGGACGATCCCCTTAAAAATTACCATAGAAGAAAAAAATAAAGGAATTATTGCCCTGTGTATCTTCCTTTTTAGCATGAAAAGCACAGTGGGCCCAAATAGGGTAAAATTTCCAAAATTTTGCGAACATCAAATAGCAAAACACACCATCATCGAAAACTTAATTGTTTGGGTATTTTAATGCCACAACTAAATAACTGGTATGGTTTTGGAATAAATCAACTATCACATACTTTTTGTGAATTTTGACAATTCACAACACCGTTCTTGAAATATAAGAATTTTTACGAAACTCCCTCATTTTCAATTAATATATCAATCGATGATCTGTAATCGGAGTGCTAATCACTGGGCATCATCAGTACATGATGAGGCGTCTATTATCATTGATAGATATTTGACTCAGTATAATGGATTGAAAATAAGGTAGTGTTGTAAACTTCTTTTAATTAAAAAAAGGAGCAGTCAATTGTCAAAAAGTATGTGATATATTAATCAACCAACATTGGTTATATATTATGTTTGGTTTATGCTTTAAATTACCTAAAAAATTAAGTTTCCGACGGTGCAGTTCTTTCAGGGACACCCTGTACCTTATTTGAGATCGGAATCACTTATTCATCAGAGTATTGTGATACAGTGTATCAGTTACGAGTGATTGTATATTTCACATAAAAAGACATTGCCATGGTTACGTGCCAACATGTTCAATAATAAAACAATCATGTCAGTAATTATTATGAGCTGGATGCATTTTAGTACCAGTATATATTTGAAGTATCAGTTCATATTGTCAAGGACTACAATAATTATTACTTCTTATCAATATATACACTACGCTAAGATCGTAATAGGCAAAGAACTACTAGTTCATAAAATTCACAAAAGAGAGTGTCATGCAGTCACGCAATATACAAATTAAAGTGCGGTTCATGCAGGTGATACACCCAGCTGTGTGTATGCCATTCTATATCAATCCATGATGTTATGGGTCCCGTCTATTAAAGGCGCAATGCCGCAATGAGCCGATTATCATTGACTTTTTCAGAATTTTGTTTAAGTATAACATACGAGGCCAGACTACACCCTTTCCCTTATGTGCAGAGCTGCCAATATTGGAATATGTAAATGCAGAAGATTTCTGCGAAGTGTAAAAAACTTAGGATGTGGCACTCTTGCGCCAAGGACAGCTCCTGGATGTAAGCTTTTTGAGACCCTTAAAAATGCCTTTCCAAGGCTACTCAACCTTTTGCAAAAGGACAGAACAGTGGGCATAAAATTGATTTATTTTTTATTTTTTAGCCAGATGGCTGTAAATGCAGAAGATTTAGCTAGCCAGATGGCTGCAAATGCAGAAGATTTTTAAATATTAAAATATGTTTTGCAGAAGACAGTTCTTATTGTCAGTAAATGAGGAAGTCTTCTGCAGGATCAAGAAGGGTTGGCAGCTCTGTATGTGTAGCCCATATAAACTCTGATAAGAAATATAAGCGGAATAAACAAATTAGCATGAATATAGAGTTGACCATTCTCTTTACTTTGTTTTCACCAGAATTGGGATAATCCATTTAAAGTCCACACTCCTCCTGTGGAATATATTGGAAATATAATCCACAGAGGGAGTATGAATTTCAAATGGAATAAGCACATTAGCCAACTCTATAATTTGAAACTCACCCTCCCTTTGTGGAAGATCAGGTGAAATCTTTCTCAGAAGGTGTGTGAAATTCAAATGGAGCTGTGACAGTGGATTTTCGCAAGAGAATTTTGCGAGAATCCTTGATTCGAGCAAAGTTAGGATTGCCTCAATTTACGTATCTACCTCCCATTGAAAAAGTACCACCTTCTATCAATATGATTTAGCCAGTCACTAAATCCAAGATGGCTGCATGACTGTTTTTGCTGTTAAAATTCCCTCTCAAATCAGTATTATTGCACAATACATAGATTGAAGTAATTTATACCATAATTCGCCAAAATAACAAAAATATTTGAAAATCTCCAAAAATAAGTGAGGGCAGGGACGATATACATGTTATTTATTTCACTTTACCTAAGGGAGGATGGAGAGCAGTTTTTCTTACTGCTGTGGTGGAAACCAAGAATGCATTGCAAGATGTTTTACAGTGTGTTTTGTAATCCATGCAAGATGTCTGTTAATCAAAGATGCTTACGATGGTAATACGAGAAACAGATCATTGAGGGAGACGAGGAACAAGATTAGAGAGAAAAGAGAAAGTAAAAGAAAATGAGGAAGATGGAGAAAAATAGTTAAGAGTCGTACAATAACCCCTTCCTTCATTTTGAATTCATGAGTGTAACAGACATGGAGAGGATTAGAAATGAAAATGCCAAGTGTGAAGATGAATTTATTTCACACATTTTATGCAGAAGTGACTTCTGCAAAATGTTTTTTGTGTCAATCAAGTAGATGGCTGCCTCCTATGCAGTTTGCTACTTTGGAATTGATTTTTTTCTCACTACAACTATAGCTGCCTTATGTATGTAACAGTTTACCAGTGGCGTAGATTTCTTGTTGACATTGGGGGGATGGGGTTGGAAAAAATTTCTTGAAGTAAAGTCAATCCAGCACCTTTTGGCAACCAAATAAGCTAATGGTACAAATGTGCGCGAAGCACGTGCAAAATTTTGCGACAGTGAAGCTAAAATTATGAAATATGGTGCAAAAGTGGAATATAATCGAATATATTTGGGCCAAAAATGGCCAAATGAGGTTAATTTGGTCAGAAACCCACATACAGGTGTCAATATTGGGGGGGGGGGATGATTGCTGTCTGGTTATAATCAGAGCTGTAGCCAGGGGGTGTGATGCACCCCTCCAAAATGCAAATCTGAAAAATTATCTACTCTCGTCTGTACAAAACATTGAAAATCATCAGCAAAGAAAATTCAAAAAAGGTCCGTTCACATAAGCCTGCGCAAGTCACGCATTACACGACGCGCAACTAGCGTAAGTGCTGCATCAAAGTGTGTGACCGCCATTTTAGATCAATACATGATGTTACGAGTCAGTTCGCGAGTTATAAGCCAATCAAACTACAGCATCAAGTTAACTTTGTACCAGCTGTGACTGAAATATTAAGGCCTCAGTCCTTGAAAATGTCGATAAAACTTCTCCCCCTTTCAGACAAGCTCTTCACTTTTGAATTGATGTAAATTGCAACCAACATCGGGAGAAACAAGTCATCTTCAATATGAAGGTCATATGGGTTAACATGTTTCGTGTTTAAGTGACTTTCCAATGTATTTGATGTTGTAGTATGGCCATAGGCTGCCATTATATTATGTGCATCTTGGTGATGCAGCAGCATTGGCTTGTCAACTTATGGAGAAATGGAGTATGATGTTAACTCGATACTTCCGCTGACTAAGAATATGGTGAATATGGTATATCTGAAACATTACTACCAATGTGTTATGAGATTCAAGCTTTAACATGCAGGTTTCAGACATGATCTGATCCAATCAGACCAAAGTTGGCAATAATGAAATTGAGATATAGGCAAAATAAAGAGCAAAAATACTATAAGAAATTGGCCATATACTCGCTGTATAACAAACAGCTTGCGTGATTGGTCGAGAGCCGGGCATAAACAACATTAATGTTGTTTTTCTGTCATAGTTAAACGGCGCAAGAACCCACGTATGCTCGGGAGTCGGACATACGCACTTGATGCTCGTGCACTATTTACGCAATGAGAGATTACAAGTGATGTACGTAATGTTCGCGCGCGTAAAAATACGCTGAACTGAGCAAGAAAACCTTTTCCCTCAATTGGAGATGGGAAAACTTTTAAAAAGAGAAAGGAAATGGTAGTTTTTAGGCTAAAATGATTGTTTTCCTAGTTGTGGAGGAAAGTAACAGCACATAGAAGCCCTCGAAGCATAAACAACTGCTTAGTCATGAAAATATATGAATGAACCCCTAATCCATTAACTTTACAAACAAGCATTGCAGAGATACATGGATTTCAACATCAGCACAAGTACTGAGCAAGTTAGAAATGGTAGAAATTCAAGTGTCAACATTCTTGACTTTAGTCTGAGTGCATCAGTGCCACATTTGTGCTTCAATCAGATGCAAGTAAAACTTCAAAGTAACTTACTCCACCAATACCGTAACTCGCTGCAATTTCAGATTGCATGGTGGGGTACAAAGGGGAAAGTAAGCAGCAAATGTACACCACATATTTCACAATTTTAACCTGATAGGTATTTAACAGAGTCTTTGTTGGTTGTACCAGATCATATTTCTTAATGGTATTGACAATACCGTGGAATTCCATCAACATGCATGTATGTCTCTAAACGAGGGTTTTTCTGATGAAAGAGACAAAAGGCAGACACCCTCCACAAAACATTACAATAGATAAATTCATGCCGTTAACACAAAGTGCATGGTTTCTTTAAATAAGATACGTAGCAGCTGTACTATAAAGTTTTCTACTACAATAAATTATGGGAGAGTCGTGAGATAACATATCTTGGAGCTGGTTGTGGACGTTTCAGTGGGATTTTGCTAATTCAGTTGAAATCTATTCCAGGATCTCCATACATCCCCTATGGAAGACATGACCTTCATCTTCCACACACGTAGTGTGAATTTCAAATGGGTTTACCTGAATGGGTGACTCCATTTGAAATCACACCTTACGTGGGAGATTAAGGTCATCAGTGGCGTCATCGTGGCGCCCCTACCCGGGGCTGAAGAAAATTAAATTTTGCCACCCCTTCCTCAACAGCCCGAAAAGGTTGACCCAATTTTTTTTTTTTTTCCGGTGGTTTGAAAAAGTGAAGAGCAAAAAAAAAAGAAATAGAAAAAAAAGGATTTTAGGCGCTAGCGCCTTAAAAGAAGCATTTTTTCTGTTTTTTATGCTTTTTCAAAATTCCCCCTTTTTTTCTTTAGTAATTCTTTTTGCCGCCCCTTCTTCTTTCGCCGCCCTTCTTTTTGCCGCCCCTTAATTTTTGCCGCTCCCTACCGTGAACCCAGGGGGCTGGCGCCCCCAAAGCCCCCCCAAAATACGTGCATGGTCATGTCATCCATAGGGGGTGTATGAATTTCAACTGGAATAGCCTATTGTGGTGGGAGACAAGAGAGTATGAGAAAGACAACAAACTGTATACCCATCTTTGTTGACAGAATTGGAAACGCCTGTAGTTATCGCCATATAACTTGACAATGTAATTCACACCAGAGTTCCTGTGATACAGTCCCTATTGGGAATCATTTGGCGTTCAAATGCCGCAATAGTTTTAAACAGACGTGGAAATAGCTGTCTGCATAGTGTGGTTGCAAGGCTAGTGGGACTTGCTTCACCACCGAGTTGTAGTTCTGGCATCCAGAAATGGCAAGTTTACTGAATGATGTTTGATGCAACTACTGTAGACAACATTATAGATGGCATTTAAAGGCAAACTTTCTGGGATTCAGAGCTGACGGACACCTATAAAATACCATTACAAACAAGGCATATTGTCTCACAAAAATGGGGTATTTCAAACTGTTCTTTTACAGTACATCATAACATCCACAGTGCACCATTCAGCTTATAAAGTAATTACTCATTTCATACATGGGAGGCAAAACAGGATACCCTCCCCTTACTTTTTACGAAAGTGAGCCATTTGTTGGCATTTTAGGCTCATTAATACAGACATTGAATATTCTCCAAGAAATGGAGTTTAGACTCTATGGTTTGAACTCATTTCTGTTTGACCTACAATGGCTGTCCATTCATCTTCGAAATCAACTTTAAAATGAGTTTAATCATGTATAAGATTTATAATGAAATTGCACCTGAGTATCTTTCTGATATTATTTATAGGTTAATAAATGCGTATCACTTGTTGAGAGTGAAATTGTACAAAATAATGCACGCGTACTGAGATGTTTTAATGTGTCTAATGCACGAGCCCCGCAGGGGGCAGTGCATTAGACGTATCAACATCTCAGTACAAGTGTGTAATTACGTTAATAAATGCGTATCACTTGTTGAGAGTGAAATTGTACAAAATAATGCACGCATACTGAGATGTTTTAATGTGTCTAATGCATGCGCCCCGCAGGGGGCAGTGCATTAGACGTATCAACATCTCGGTACAAGTGCATTATTTTGTACAATTTCTCAAGCAACAACGCATTTATCAACCTATTTCATACATGAGAAAAAAAATCCTGTGATTTTTTATAACAAAATTTTCACTAAAATGTTGAAAAATAGAAGCAAATATAAATGCATCAACCTGCAAGAAAAATGAATGCGTCCAAAAGCACTGTGTGTACTAGACGCGGAGTGCGCGCCCGTGCAATTATACAACATTTATGCACGGCTAGTAATTTAGTAACGTTTGCTCTGATTGGTTCTCAGCTATCTAGGAGTGTATCAGCACTCTCTATAATAAATGTTGGTATTTATACAGCGCCTTTCACATGTGAACATGTACCAAAGCGCTTTACATTTATTCCGCTGTCATTAGAATATGTCAGCTGCCATACAATGCCCAAGGCATGCTCATACCTTTGGGCGGCGCTCAATGGACAGTATTCATAACAGCTCCCCATTTCACACCTGGGTGGAGAGGAGTAATCGAGATAAAGTGCCTTACTCAAGGGCACAACACGATGGCGTCGCCGGGGCTCGAACCCGCAACCTTCCGATTATGAGTCCTAGCCCGTTCGCTCGCCACCGTGCTCCCAATGTATCAGCACTCTCTTTCAACCTGCAAGGACACATTGATCAACTTCAAGTAAACTTGTTTGTCAACCAAATGCTACCCTTAAAGATTTTTCCGATGTTGGTTTAGCTTTATGGAATGATCTTTCAATTGATCTGAATAACACGGTAAATATTGACTGTTTGACAGCTATTTTATGTAACTTTTGCTGTGTTTTAACTTGTTCTCATTTTGGGCTTTGAAGCCATGGCAATAATTTATGCATTTGCTTCATGTTACCATTGCATTTACAATGCAAATTTCAGTCCTTCTAAACTGCTGAAGGCCTCCAGCTGAAGTTAAACTGTACTGACATGTATCTGATATAGGGGACTGCATCCAATTTAAAGGGAATTGGGTCTTGCATAATGGAATGCAGTCATCCAGTATAAATGGAATAATAGTAAGATCCAAAAAGGATTCTCTGATTGTTTCATCTTAAAGGTAGTATAACATTGGGTTTACAATGCATATTTCAGCCCTTCAGTTGAAGGCCTCTAGCTCAAGTTAAACTGTACTGACATGTATCTGATAGGGGACTGCATCCAATTTAAAGGGAATTGGGTCTTGCATAATTGAATGCAGTCAGCCAGTATAAATGGAAGTGCTCCTTTAATAAGATCCAAAAAGGATTCTCTGATTGCTTCATCTTAAAGGTAGTTTGTCACCATTGTATTTAAAATGCAAATTTCAGTCCTTCTAAACTGCTGAAGGCCTCTTAGCTGAAGTTAAACTGTACTGACATGTATCTGATAGAGGGAACTACATCTAATTTAAAGGGAATTGGGTCTTGCATAATTGAATGCAGTCATCCAGTATAAATGGAATAATAGTAAGATCCAAAAAGGATTCTCTGATTGCTTCATCGAGAGTAGTATGTTACCATTGTGTTTAAAATGCAAATTTCAGCCCTTCAGTTGAAGGCCTCTAGCTCAAGTTAAACTGTACTGACATGTATCTGATAGAGGGGACTACATCTAATATAAAGGGAATTGGGTCTTGCATAATTGAATGCAGTCATCCAGTATAAATGGAAGTGCCCCTTTAATAGTAAGATCCAAAGAGGATTGATTCTCTGACCACTACCAATTTCCTCACAGACACTTAGCAATCCATCACTGACCAACATCCTTTATTAACAGGAGAGGGCTGAAAGGGAAACCACTATTAAGTTTCACTTAGAAAGTCTTGAAAAGGTTCTGAAAGGCCTAGCAATGGGTTAACATTATTATCTATGGAACTAGCTCAGGCATCTCTAGCTTTTACAAGCCACACTCTTTTATCATGAGCTGTAAATCAACATTTCTACATCAGACAGCTTCATCTATGATAACAAGTTCATATTTTAAACTCGTGTTTTGTAAAATTTGCAATCGTTTTTTCTTGCCGGCTTCAAAACTTGATGTCAGTAACAATCTTCTTTACTGCTTTTCATCCAAATGCTAACAAAATTCCATTGATGACTCCCTCGTCCTGAATAGCTCATTGTTACCCTGTAATGGGTACCACAATAAAGACCAAAATGATTCAATGTAAACCCACTGGTTAGTTTTACTTCAATTTTTTATAAGGACCTGCAAACATACTTGCAATTGCTGTCATATAGGAGTGTGCTACCTCTATGAAATTTGGGGTTTAACCAAAGGACCCAATCATTGAGCAATGTGACATCAGGAGGATTGCTTCAGTAAAGCATTTCTAGTTGATCTTGACTAGTGTCAGTCTTTCAATAGCCCTGAGTTCCTTACCCTCACCTTTACCCAATCTAAGTAAAAGCTCAATTTCCTAGTCTATATGTATTATTGTGGGTTTGTTGTCTCCTGCCAAATGAAGTTTGGAAATGGGACTATAAAACAAGCTCCATGTGGCTGTCTGTGCACTTTTCTCAAAAAATGTTAACCCTGGCTGGGATTTGGACACAATGACCCTTGGATACATTGACATGTGTGATGTCAACAGGTGTGAGGTCAACGGTCATCTAGGGGTCACCTGAAGTCATTTTGCAAATATGTTTTTTTATGAACCTCCCTTCTGTTGGGGACACATTTTACGTACTGCATAATTTAATAATCTACTTGTTGAACAAGTTGTAGTGAGTTAAATGGGGTGGGGCACGAGAGAAAACCAGACAATTATCTGCATCAGTCCACACCACACTACACAAAATGGCCACATTTCCCTGATTAACCTGAAATGCACTGCAGAACCAACAAGGTTTTGTTTCATAAGAAAACATACACCAAATTTACATAGCAAGTTGAAATAGGCTCACATTTCAGAGAGTAGCAAATGAGTTTGCCATACGTGGCTGGCTGACTGATTATGAGAAAAAGTCAGGTGACATCACAGGATTAAGAAAAAGCATCTAGAATTTCCCATCAAAAACAAAGACTTTGGTAGTTCTTCACTGCATTTTACATACAAAGCCAACAGCTCTAATATATTTATTGAGGAAATGAGGTACGTGTTAAGGGCTTCTCACAAGCTCTCTACATCAGGGAACTATATACAAGTTCAGTGAACGATATTTTCCAATATTTTCACTACTGAAGATATCACAAATTGCTATCTACTGAAGATAGCACAAATTGCTATGTACTGAAGATAGCACAAATTGCTATCTAATGATTTCCCCAAGACATTCTGCTCTTTTTATGATGAAATACCTTGTTTTCTTTGAAATTTTGTGGTAAAAAATCACTCTCTGGATCTACTCAAATCAAGGGGATCAGATGTTCAGATCTGATGAAGTTCTCCGATAAGATAAGCAAAACATTTTTTACTTAATCATTTTGGGATTTTGGAATTTTTAGGTTATTTTTGGCCCATTTTTGAAAATCCAGAAACTTCTGATAAGATTCTCAAATTTGCCCCAGCTGATCATTGGTACTCTAAAATAATACCTGAACTTCTTCTACCATATGGCAGGACTTTAATGACATGTTTCTACTAATAAGGACGTAACATGCAGTATAAACCGTGGTGTTAACGGTTGCTGGGTACTGGTTATTCAATTACATAATATTACCCAAAACTTGTTTGCCATATTTTAATTTAGGTGGCAAAAATACAATGTGCTAAGATGTAATTAAAAACATCCTAGGTGAATTATGGCAGATCCTTACCAGAAACTTACAGTTCAGTTCAGCTCATCACTCAGTGTATACAACCTTTGAGCTCACTTTTGAAAATGTTAGCTAAAATGTTTTGTGTTTACTACAGTAGAAATTTCAATTGAATGAACACAGCCTGACATAGCGTGATGATTTTTTTGCGTACACTGCAAGATGTACGCCAGCATGTGCGACTGTGCGTGCGTACGGCAGAAGTGACTCCAACCATGCCAACGCACTCATGATTGGTTAGTATTGTATCCAAGGTAGTGGGTTCGCATTGTAGTTTGAAATGTGCGATATACGATAGCGGTTGAATCCTGTACAGCTGTTGAAAGCTGTGTTCATTCAATTAAAATTCCTAGTATAGGTATTCACATTCACCTCAAAGTACATACTAAGTGTGTACACTGCTAGCTGTTAAGTTTGACTATGACATTTTCTTGAAAAGTTCGCTATTGATTGCTCTCACACAACCCTTAAAGTACTCATTTATTTAGCTATTCCAGTTGAAATCCATACACCCCCTATGGAAGACATGACCTTAAATTCCCCCCGGATATTCTCACAATTTCAGATGGAGCCACCCATTCAGATAACCACACCTGAAATTCACACTCCTATGTAGGAGATTAATGTCATGTCTTCCATAGGGGGTGTAAGGATTTCAACTGGAATATCCCATTTAGATAGTAAGTAATCAATCATTGTGTCTTTCCCATAACTCAATCCACAACCAACCTTCAATACAACCCGGAATAGATGAACAGGGTTGCCAAACCCATGATTTAATAGCCCAATTTTTGGGCTACTTTTGACAATTTTCCCTGCAAATTTTTTGACAATTTCCAGTCCCATAGAAGCCAATGGTTAAGAAAAAAATTGGGTGACTTTTCAACATTGGCTCCCACGACTTCTTATAGTTTTCTGTCCCATAGAATGGCAGACCTTCATTTTTGAGGAGCTCAATTGAGCCGGAGCTCCTACAGCTCTCCTGAACAGTATTTCAGGAGCTCAATTTATTGAGCTCCTCACTTCTTGAAATTCCTATGGTTTAATATTGATATTATATAATTGAGCTTGTCAAGCTCCTCAGTACACATAGGAGAGTGACTAACTGAGCTCCTGCTATTTTCAGTGGAATGGTTAAGAAAAAAATTGGGTGACTTTTGGAGTATCTGATCCGCGATTCAGGTTCAATTTTCTTGGCAACCCTTTAGATATAGATACCTCTTCATTAAACATGTCTACACAAAAGCAGGTCATTGTTTTACAAGTTCACTGAAAGTAAAACATGTTCACAGCAGGTTTTGATTGCCTGTCTGCACATAAACCTATTAATTCAACATTGAGGTTTAAATTATTCCACTTTTGAGTAACACAACTTTACCATGCACATTGCTAGCGGGTTTGAATGATTATCTTTTATTTTGTAGCCCAGCGTAGCTAACAAGCAAGGTGTTAGAGAATCTCCCAGTAGGTTCAATTTACACATCTAGTGGTGGTGAAATGACTACCTGTGTGAAGCCTTTGGCTATGTGAGGGCCTGTAACGTACAGGGTTTTCTACGATTTACAAGCAATACTGATATCGTTTCTAATAGCATAGCTCAAAACACAAATTTAACAGCCATTGCTCAAAAGTTGACCTGAAGTTGTGGAGTATGTGTTTTTGTACCCAAAACATTCAAAGGTCAGGTTATGAATGTAAATGCATACTGGGGTTAAAGAACTGTGCAATGAGAGATGAGCATGTTTTAAATCTTTGTGTGCTCATAGTTGGTATCAGAAGAGTGTGTTTGAGCTTAGACCCTATAAAGGGTGGGTTCAGACAGATATTTGCACAAAATCAATGTACACAACTATAGATCTTCAAATTGTTCCTTTGGAGCCAATACAAGAGCAGTGTAACCAACACTGCCACCTGTAACTTGGGCAGGGGTATGCTGAGATTTATTCATGGTTGGTATCAATGCCATGAAGGTTTAGATGGTTATCTACTTACACCAAATCAATCTTCAAACCTATAGATCCTGAAATTGCTACCTATGTAGCCAATGGCTCTATACAAGAGCCTGTAACTAAACACTAGGTTACCCTGGTATTTACACATTGGTCTAGAGTAGCCTCAAATTGACAAGGTAAATACTTGTGTGTTGAAGTTCTTCAATTCTTTTCTTTTACATACTTCCAACTACATTACATACTTTGTATTAGGAGAAAGTTATCATCTGAGAAGTGAAAAGATATTTTAATTTCTATGTATCTGCTGAAGATACCACTAAAGCATTAATTGTTATCTACTGAAGATAGCAGAAATTGCTATCTACTGAAGATCACGTAAATTGCTATCAACTGAAGATCACACAAATTGCTATCAATTGAAGATAGCACAAATTGCTATCTACTAAAGATAGCACAAATTGGCTATCTACTAAAAATAGCACAAATTGCTATCTACTGAAGATAGCACAAATTGCTACCTACTGAAGACAGCACAAATTGCTATCTACTGAATATCACACTAATTGCTATCTACTGAAGATCACACAAATTGCTGTCTACTGAAGATAGCACAAATTGCTATCTACTGAGGATAGCACAGTTGCTATCTACTGAAGATAGTACAAATTGCTATCTACTGAAGATAGTACAAATAGCTATCTCCTGAAGATAGCACAATTGCTATCTACTGAAGACAGCACAAGTTGCTATCTACTGAAGATAGTACAAATTGCTATCTCCTGAAGATAGCACAATTGCTACCTACTGAAGACAGCACAAGTTGCTATCTACTGAAGATAGTACAAATTGCTATCTCCTGAAGATAGCACAATTGCTATCTACTGAAGACAGCAGAAATTGCTATCTACTGAAGATAATACAAATTGTCATCTATTGTCAAATTGTCATCTATAATTCCCAAGGTGCTAAAACTGCCCTCAATAAGGAAATGCATGAAAGCCACAGGGAAAAACAAAAAACAAAAATTGAATATAAATGATTTCTTCTGGTCAGTCAACTGTATATGTGATGCAAGTCAATATTACTAGTATAATTTATTTTGAGATGGATGGAAAATGAATGAAATCTACTTCTTTTGCATTTGTTTCCAAAAACATGAACATATATTATACCTCTGAAACAATGAGTCCAATTTGGGTTTTCATTGCTATGTAATCTGTTAAAACAGGTACTAATATCAGGTGAAAAACTATATGCATCCTGACAACAAACTCATCTTGATCTATCATCCTTATATTTATACAAAAATTACAGAGTTTATAATTCTTGATATTTGACCATGACCATAAGCGTCGTCCTCAATATGAATGTATTCAGTGGCAAATATTCAGTCAAGTAGCGAAACCAAGAAAGCAAACACAAGATGTGGAGCGAGAAGCTTCATGTATTATAGATGAGCATAACGACTCGCTGGCTTAGCTGATAAATTAATTGCACACTACTCCAATATGTACTTCATAGTAAGATGGTCAATTTGACTTGTTGGACCTGACTTATGTAGCAACAGGCTCTACCTCATCAATGGGCTATTCCAGTTGAAATCCATACACCTCCTATGGAAGACACGATCTTAATCTTCCACACAGGGAGTGTGTATCTCAAACGGGGCTACCTGAATGGATGACACCATTTGAAATCCTGTGTAGGAGATTAAGGTCATGTCTTCCATGGGGGGGGGGGGTGATGTATTTCAACTGGAATAGTCTTATGACATGTAAGGAGTATACTTGGCAGAAAGCAATTGCTTACAACATAATGATGATGGAATAAAATTTGTTTTCATCATGCTTGAGGCAAAGTATATTTAAATGAGAGTTTACTTTTAGATACCTTGAAGTGGTATATATTATATGTATATACATACTTACAACACATACTTGCCCTCCCTATGAGATGATGAGTGCATATATAATTTAATTTTAAATTTTTTTCAGTACAGAAATTCATTTTTGGATTAACTTGGGCAAAACCAGCTGTAATGTTCTTTTAGTACTACCAATTCATACATTTTGGTTTAAAAAAATATTTTGTAGGTATTACATTGACTCATCATGTGTTACATACATACATACATACATACATATATCGATTTATATTGCGCCTATACAATTTTAGCTCTAGGCGCATTACAATAAGAGAAAACAAAGAAAGAAATAGCAATAACAAGAAATGGATCAAATTGGAAAAAGATGGGTTTTTAAAAGCTTTTTGAAGCTGGCCAGTGTTTGGGCCTCCCTGATGTTGCATGGGAGGTTGTTCCAAATTCGAGGACCAAAGGAAGTGAAGGCGTTATCACCAGCTAATTTGATTGTGGGAGGAATGGAGAGCCGAGTAGTATCCATGGAAGAGCGTAAATGACGAGATGTGGTGTAGGAATGAATTCCAGATTGAAGGTAGAGTGGAGCTATGTCATTGACACATTGATATATGATGGTGAGGATCTTGAAATTGACACGCTCCCTGATGGGCAACCAATGTAAGTCCTTGATGTATGGGGTTATGTGGTCACGACGTTTGAGGCCGTAGATGAGGCAGCACTGCCCTATTTTGAATACGCTGCAGTTTGGATAAATTGATGTTGGTGGGGCCAGCAAGGAGAGAGTTGCCGTAGTCGAGGCGAGATAATATGAGTGCGCGGATGATGTGATGGCATGAGTCTGTATCAAGGAAGCGCCTGACTCGAGCAATATTGCGAAGTTGGAAGTTAAGAGTTTGGCAGAGTCCAGATACATGGTCATTCATGGATAGAGGTGAGTCAAGTTTAACGCCAAGGTTACGAACTGAAGTGGCAGGTTTAATAACAGTATCGCCAACCATAAGATGAAGTGAAGATGAGGCGAGATTGATATTGTGTGGTGAGCCAAATACAATGAACTCGGTCTTGTCCATGTTTAGTTTCAAGTTATTAGATTTCATCCAGTTGCTTAATTCAAGAATGCAGTTTTGTAGACGATCAACAGCCAGCTGAGAATGGGATGCAATTTTTGGATTAAAAGATGTATACACTTGCGTGTCATCAGCATATATGTGGTACATCAGACTATGATTACGGATAATGCTGCCAATTGGGTAGATGTAAACAGTGAATTGAAGAGGTCCCATGATGGATCCTTGGGGGGTACCACAGTCCAAATCGGTATTATCCGAAAAACAGTTTCCAATGCACACACGGCTATGACGATCAGTAATATATGATTTAAACCAGTCTAAAGGCGGACCAGAAACATTAAGCGTGGTTTGAAGCGACTGATGAGGGTGGTATGGCTTATCGTGATCGAACGCCGCCGTCAGATCGAGCATGGCCATGGACGACGACATGATTTTTATCCAGCTCACATAGAATGTCACTTTTAACTTTAAGTAAAGCAGTTTCTGTACTGTGGCCAGTTCGGTAAGCCGACTGATGGTCTTCATACATATAATGTTCATTTAGATAGTCTTTGAATCTTGAGGAAACAATACTTTCGATGACTTTAGCGAGAAACTGAATGTTGGAAATGGGCCGGTAGTTTTTCGGGATATTTGGATCCAAATTATGTTTTTTCAACACAGGTGTAACAATGGCCTCCTTGAATGCATCAGGAAAATGCCATCTCGCAGAGAAGCATTAACTATCTTAGTAACAATTGGAGAAACAACAGACACATTTTGCTTTAAAATCCAAGTTGGAAGTGGATCAAGATTGCAAGACTTATTTGCAAGTTTGCCGATAACCGTCTCAACCTCATCAACTAACGCAGGGACAAAACAAGTCAATGAGTCTGTTGTTTGACCACTGGATTGAACCATACTGTCATTACCAATACATATATCAATATCAAATTCGGCACTGATTTTATCAATTTTGGATTTAAAAAAGCAAGCAAATTTATCAGCAAGTTCGGCAGCAGATTCATTTACCAGATCTGTTTAGAAGGCCGTTAACTGTACTGAAAAGATCTTTACTATTCGCATTGGCCAGTTTGGACTTGAAGAACTTTGTTTTAGCCTGCAAAATAAGATCACTGACATGGTGCACCTGATCCAGATATGCAGAACGATCGTGCTCACTACCAGACTTGCGCCATTTGCGCTCTGATCTCCCTCGCACCGCTTAGCTTTCCTTATTTCTTCATTGTACCAGGGAAGCCTACAGCGAGCAGCAACAAGTTTTGTTGAAAGAGGAGCATATTTATCAAGCAGGTTGGTACATATTTCTGAAAAACTAGATACAATATTATTAACATTATCAGAGTGAGGTAATTTTGAAAGACTACTGGCAAGATCACCAGCAAATACTTGATTGTCAAAATCACGGAAATTACGCAAGGTACGGTAAGTTTTGGGAAGATCAGGTTTGATATAATCAAGCTTACAGGTAACAATAAAGTGGTCAGACATTGGAGGAATTTTAACATCCCAATCAACAATAATATTGACGTCATTGACTCTAGATATTATAAGATCTAATGTGTTACCCAGCTTGTGGGTAGGTTTGGTCACATGTTGATTAAAACCATTAGTACAGAGAGAATTCATAAATTTACAAACCTCTGGTTTAGCAGGACGATTGACATGGATATTTAAGTCGCCAAATATAAGAACCTTATTGGCCAAAGATGACACTTCATCTAAGAGGGAATCAAAATCTTTAAGAAAATCATTTGTGCGAAGTTTGTTGACACTGGATGGGTAAGGTCTATAGATGGAAATGAGTATTAAACCAGTACGCGAGTCTTTGACGCATGTTACTATCAAACATCCCACACACACACACCTAATTCTTAAACAGTTGTCATTTTTCCTGTAATTTCAATGGTTCTTGCCTGAGAAAAATATAGACACATCCGAGTGTGCATTGAACTGTACAGCTGCATGTATCATTTGCGTTATGCGTAACATGGTATGCGAGCAGTGATCTTCCACTTCGGCACGGTGCGTTGTTTGCATTCACATGTCAAAGACTCAATGAATTCGCCGATTTCTTGAACGGCAGTGATTGGAAAACTTTATAAAAATAGGCGTAAATAAAATGACATAAATTTCATGCAAACACGATCTGTTTAAGAATGAGAATAAAAGTATCGCTTTGAGACCCAGCCGTGTCTCTATAACCTGATATAACACGGAGATAGCATTATTTTTGCGTGTAAAAATTACTATATACCAGAGATAGCACAAATTGCTATATACTGAAGATCACACAAATTGCTATCTACTGAAGATTACACCGATTGCTATCTTCTGAAGATTGCACAAATTGCTAACTACTGAAGATTGTACAAATTGCTATCTATTGAAGATAGCACAAATTGCTATCTACTGAAGATAGCGATAGCACAAATTGCTATCTACTAAAGATAGCACAAATTGCTATCTACTGAAGATAGCACAAATTGCTATCTACTGAAGATAGCACAAATTGCTGTATACTGAAGATCTAACAAATTGCAACCGCATTATTATTCATTAATTATTGAACACAGCTTCATTATTGTGTGGTTTCACTTTTCTGGCAGCAAATCATTCTTGCATACCTTTAATACATTCCCAATGATTAATGCTTACTGTTTAATGGGAGGGGACATGTCTAATGGTGCCTTATCATATGTTGATACATTAATGTATAATATCCTAATAATACCATGTTCACATTGAAATGCAGCATTATGAAACAATACAAGCAGACATACACCCTCGAGGCATTTAAAACGATTTAATGAAAAGCAAACATGGAATTTTATATTAATTTTGCAATATTTCTAATATAATTTTGGTTGGTATGTTGTATTGATCAGCGAGCTATGATTGAAGTCTGCTTTCCCTAGATAAATTTGCACTTTTTATTGCTAAGTTTAAATATGCATAATCATTGCTAATTTATTTGACGTCATGGTATGATAAATAGACCAAAAGAACATTTTCCCAGAAAATAATATTACTGAGCCTTTTCTGTCATTTTAGCGCATTAACTATATATTGATTATTGATAAAAATAAAAAGATATAAATTGATGTATTATGAAAACCATATGGCTGATTTGCTTCAAACAAAAGGCATATTGATCAGTGTACTTTGTCCTACTCAATTTACTGTTTAAAACATGTTTAGAGTATTTTCATAATGCCTCAAATTCCACCTTATATGTGCATTTCCATGTTTTAAATTATAAACTGATCATGTAATAGGGAGGATACATCATTAATGAAGGCATAAAGAAGGCAAAGAATATATAGTTTAAAGGTAAAAATAAAAGGGCAGGTGAATTCTGGATTTTTTGTTCTAATCCCCATCATCAAAACAACCACCGCAATATATTTTTTGTATTTACACCAAATAAAGTATCTACTCTCTGCCCAACTTTCTCAAGAAAGCATGTGATTGCACTAACAAATTTACACCACCATAAGTACGTATTAGGGACTGTTCACAAACACTTGTAATGGGGGAGGGGTGATGCAATACAGGGAGGCCCAGACATTTTTTTTATCCCTCTGTAGGGGTGGGGGCTTTAAAAACAAATCAATATTTCTCATAGAACATGAGTTTACACCATTTTCTATGGGGTTGATATACATTTTTCATGGTTAAACAGGACCTTGAAAATAATTTTTCTTTTGACATCGGGCCCCTGCAACAAGTGTTTGCAATCAGTCCCTAAATTCATTCAATACCAGCATTCTATTCAACATAAACACCCATCAAAAGGCCTCATGGAATCTTGTTATAACAGTGGCAGTGCCTCCCAACTAGCGACAAAAAGCCACATATGATGATGAATATTTCAGCTTGATTGTCTGCGCATCACTGACCATGATTACCATCCATCAGCCTACCAACCACTTTGTCGACCAAGCAACACCATGGAAACCTACATCATCTCATCTCTGCCCTTTACTGTTTACACCGGGCCATTCCATTTAAAATCCACACTCCCCCTGTGGAAGATTTTGGAAATATTTTCCACATGGGGAGTATGAATTTCAAATGGAATGAGCATGTGAGGAAGCTCCATTTGAATCTCATACACCCTCAATCAACCTGAATCTTCAACCGAGCGAGGGTGAGTTTCAAGTGGAGCTGCTAATGTGTTCATTCCATTTGAAATTCATACTCCCCCTGTGGAAGATATAAACAAAATCTTCCACAGGGGTAGTGTGGATTTTAAATGGAATAGCCCACTGAAGTGTTGGTTTACAGCAAATTACCATTTTATTTTATATGCTTCTTTTTCTCTGAAAATTAAATTGTGAGCATATTTGTACATCAACTAATTACTTTGAATAATGTCGTCCTTGCCCTTGCCTCATTGCACTAAAAGTACTGATCAATGATCATCCATCAGCAATGCTGAGTGACAACATTGAATATGGTATGCACAAGTACAAAATGATACGGCATGTTTCCCAGAAACCGCAGTATCCAGGGTGCGGGACATGGGGCATTTCACAAAGCTATTGACCATTAGCATCTTAACAACTGTGAAGTAATAAATTTACAAACAGTGTGCACCCATCCTTACCTGATGTGGGTTGCCCTTATAAATTCTTATTACCTCTTTGGGCGTATCTGCCTATGTTATGTTTGCATTGTCATATTAAAAATGTTCTACTCCCTATTCCCGAAAAATACAGCAGTAATTTTTTGGGATAAAAAAAATATTATCCTGTTTGCCAAATGAAATGTAGCAAAATCCTAATCCTTTAGTTTAATTTTTAGTGTAAAATATAAGGGTTTTTTACTTGCTTTCTGCTGGCTTACTGAAGAATGATCTGAACCCAGTGAGTAAACCTTGCACAAGCACTGTTCTTCAAATCTTTGATGTTGTCAACAGGCCACACAAATCCCAGCGAAATTAGCCATTTTTCTTGCAATTCCTTGTAAAATTTACACATTTCTGCACAATATTTCCCCACACATTAATGACTCATTTTCTGTGCAATTCCCAGCAAAATTTGCTATTTTTTCAGCGCAAATCGTTGGGCCCTCAAGTTTGTTCATACATGTTCAAACCTCATGAGGATAGCCTTATAATATTGCACTTTCCATGAAAATCTATACACTATCAGGTGCAACAGAACAGCATAGTACATTAGATCTAGTGTTACAAAGCAAGTGAATGTACTATTGTACTATAAAACGGTTAAACTTCATGATGTTTATCAAAAGAATAAATTCATTTAAAATTAATTTGACTGTCAATATACTAAACAAGTGACATTGGGCTCCATGCAAAAAGGTATTCAAAGGCGATTTTCAAAATTATTACACCGAAAGCGGCATTATTTATTTACAATTTTTTCATTCAGATTTCAAATATGGTTCATTGTCTATTACTTATTTATTTCTTAATACTTAAGATATGTGTTCAATAGCCTTTGAATTTTTGTCTGGTCCTCCCTTCTTGCCGAATGATGTATTTTGTCAATACTCCTTTCTTCACTACCATTAATACCAATTCTGCACATGTTTTAGCATTTCATCCATGAACTTGTGCTCTTGCATATTTTTCATCACTATGTGCTTGACCATGTTGACAGCAATAGTGATGCATGCAGCAATGATTACAAGCAAACTAATGCACTTGTCAACTAGAACCCCGGCCCCTGGGTACCCAAGGATCAGTCGGGTAGTGTGCTTGACCATGTTGACAGCAATAGCGATGCATGCAGCAATGATTACAAGCAAACTAATGCACTTGTCAACTAGAACCCCGGCCCCTGGGTACCCAAGGATCAGTCGGGTAGTGTGCTTGACCATGTTGACAGCAATAGCGATGCATGCAGCAATGATTACAAGCAAACTAATGCACTTGTCAACTAGAACCCCGGCCCCTGGGTACCCAAGGATCAGTCGGGTAGTGTGCTTGACCATGTTGACAGCAATAGTGATGCATGCAGCAATGATTACAAGCAAACTAATGCACTTGTCAACTAGAACCCCGGCCCCTGGGTACCCAAGGATCAGTCGGGTAGTGTGCTTGACCATGTTGACAGCAATAGTGATGCATGCAGCAATGATTACAAGCAAACTAATGCACTTGTCAACTAGAACCCGCCCCTGGGTACCCAAGGATCAGTCAGGTAGTGTGCTTGACCATGTTGACAGCAATAGTGATGCATGCAGCAATGATTACAAGCAAACTAATGCACTTGTCAACTAGAACCCGGCCCTGGGTACCCAAGGATCAGTCGGGTAGTGTGCTTGACCATGTTGACAGCAATAGTGATGCATGCAGCAATGATTACAAGCAAACTAATGCACTTGTCAATTAGAACCACGGCCCCTGGGTACCAAGGGATCGGTCAGGTAGTGTGCCTGACCATGTTGACATCAATAGTGATGCATGCAGCAATGATTACAAGCAAACTAATGCACTTGTCAAATGGAACCCCGGCCCCTGGGTACCTGGCAGTTTACATTTTTCACTTTTTGGATGGAGAGTTGAACAAATTGTGTCCCTGCAAGGCCGCGCCTTGTTCAGGCTGTTGACCAAGTCTAGTGAGGCCTCCAGGGGGAATTTCCTATAGCAATACATAAATCAAAACTGGTGGTAGGTATGAATGGTTGTGGAATCGAACTACAGACCTGTCCTTCTGGCATCTTAGAACTGTCCTCCAACATTTAGGCCTAATTATCATACTCTTCCTGTTCGTTTATTGCATAGGGTCTACAGTCAAGTTAGCTCAATCGATAAGGCGTTCGACTATGGTGCGAGATGTTGCGGGTTCGAACCCTGGTGGTGCCTAGTACTCTCTTGTGGAAAAATTGAGTTATCTTGCAATTCCCTGTAACTTGTAGCCTACTAGCATACAACACACATTTCAATATGGCATTTACATGTAACAAAACCACCACTTGCATCCCAACCAGACACATATATGTGTTATTCATTACATGATGCCGCCCCTTTTACAGGAAACGTTAACACTTTATCATGCATACATTGGGCTATTCCAGTTGAAATCCACATTCCCCCTGTGGGAGATTTTGAATACAGGTTCCACAGAAGGAGTATGAATTTCAAATAGAATTAGCACATTAGGCAGCTCCATTTGAAACTCATGCTCCCTCTGTAAAGATTCAGGTTGCAGCTTCCCAGAGGGTGTATGCAATTCAAATGGAACTGCCTAATGTGCTAATTCTATTTGAAATTCATACTCCCTCTGTGGAACATGTTTCCAAAATCTTCCACAGGGGGAGTGTGGATTTCAACTGGATTAACCCTTATGTTAACACTTTGCAATGCATACATTGCACCAATTTGAGGACATGACTCTCTGTATCAGGTATAAACCAACAGCAGAAACACAGCCACATGTTAAGGGTTACAGTTAACAAGTCTAATTAGTTCAGCATACCACTGAGACACCTCGCAATTTAATTAGTATGTTTGGCTTCTGTCTGGCTTTCCTCTTCCCAATCTCGAGATGAGCGTTGCTATGTCGACAACACCATCTATTTTGTTTCATTGTTTTTCAGGCTAATTGTGCACTCAGGAAAAAGACAATAATGTTTTAGAATGTACTACATTAAATCAGTTTATATAAATACGTTTGGTACAATTTCATGATGCTTAAATTCTTGTCTCTCTCGCGGTTCCGGTACTCTGTGTATCCGTGGGTACTCATGCTCGTCATCAAACTTTGAAAATATACCCTTTTGCATCTCATTTCATGAAATTTTCAGGATAAAAACATCCCACTTTTTAGTGCTTTTGCACATTTTTGCCCTTCAAGAATGCCCCCTTTTTTGCTAAACCACAAACCTCTATACCCCTTTTCTGACGGAAACGTGTATGTATCCGTGGATGTATGCATCGTATAACTGATGTGACGTGATGTAATGTGCGCCAAACGGACTAATGAAAAAGGTAAAACAGACTTGGGAATAGTGGTAAAATCCCCACAACAAGTGAATTCACAGGAGTCTGGCCCAAAAATGACGAGAAAAGAGTTGAGTACTACAAATTCATGCATTGACATATTAACTGGCTTACTACCGGCATGACAAAGCCTTACAATTCAACGCATATCATTCCCACGTGCAATCATGGTATTAAGCTTCCCTCCTGTTGCCATATCCCTTGTAGACAAGTGGTGAATAAATGTTACTTGATTATATTGGTCTCTCAGCTCCACTTTTTAAAGGAAATTTTTCAACAGGCAAGAGACAGAAGTGGCTTGGTTAACAAATGGGCTATTCCATTTGAAATCCACACTACCCCATTGCAAGATTTTGGAAACATGTTCCACAGAGGGAGTATGAATTTTAAATGGAATTAGCACATAAGGCAGCTCCATTTGAATTTCATACACCCTCTAAGAAAGCTTCAACCTGAATCTTTCACAGAGGGAGCGTGGGTTTCAAATGGAGCTGCCTAATGCGCTAATTCATACTCCCTCTGTAGAACATGTTTCCAAAATCTTCCACAGGGGAATGTGGATTTCAACTGGAATAGCCAATACTGTCAGAAAAATCCAGAGAAGTCAACATTCATATGCGGAGTCTACTGAATTACTGTAATAAGTCTAATTAATTAGTTCATGTGCCACTGGGGCACTTAGTTATTTAATTATACTGTCTGGTTTTTGTCTGGGTATGCTGTCAACAACCTGAATGAGAACACTTACCGTATCCTGATTTTTTTTGTTATGTTGCACCAATGCAGCAATTGTTTTTAGGCCTTACCCTAGATAAAGTAAAGGTAAAGGAGACGATCCTGTATAAACAGTGATCAAAGTATCCATCTCTCTTTCATTTGCGATTAGGCCAGACTCCTCCATGTAATGTTGCTATAGGGGGATCGCTACACCTCCTCCACAGTGAGTCTGTTACAAACCTGGGTGGAGAGGAGTAATCGAGATAAAGTGCCTTACTCAAGGGCACAAGGGCGCAGCAGGGGCTCGAACCTGGGTCGGAGCCCCACGGCCCTGCAAGGTGCTAACACTTCAAAGTGTTCATAGTTCTGGTCGCTAGGGTTCAAATCCCCGCACAGGCATGGAATCCTCACGTAATATGTATCATGTTCGCTTCCATCTAGCGATCAATAACCTGAATAACCATTGTGTAATTCAATTCAATGCACAAGCTCATACACATGTGGTTCTTTGATGTCAATCGCATACAATATAACCCGTGATCAATAATGAACGTTGGTCAAAAGACGAGCTTACTGAAGTGAAAAATTATGTACATGCAGATTCATCATTTATGCATATTGCCTTGAAAATCATAAAAAGCAACTGCTTGATCAACCCAAATGATTTTATTAGCGTTATTTCTGAACCAAATTTCAAAACCACAAAGTGTTTTACCTGACTTTTGACCCAGAAATGTATGAATTTGATGAGAAATTGTGATGAAAAATAATATTTTACAAGTCAGATTCAGAAAGAGAAAATCTCATTACACACGTTAATTACACCACAATCCAAACATAGATGGTTAAGCTCATGGATAATGTTACAAACTGTTGTATCTTTTGCCATATTGTTTTTCTATAGGGAATAATGTTTTATCGTTAAAATCGGACATGAAAACCTATCCAAAACACAACAAAAACGTGCATCGCTATTTGTATGCATGAAACAAATTATAAGAATTGTACAGAAGTGACCGAACACTTATGAAGGCTGTATCTTGAGAAAGCGCATGGTCTGATGCTAGAATCTTGGCAAGGACACTGGTGAAATAAAGAAAAATATATGTGATTGATTTTGTGTGACTTTTGAGCGTTAAATGTTTCAAAATTTAAAAATGAACAAAATGCGAGTAACTATGATGTCATCAACATGACAATAATATTAATGATAAATAATTATTGCTCCCTAAAAAAGAAATGGTTAAAAAATGGTTTGAATACATCGCACGACCTAATATAGTAACTGTATCTAGAAATTTTTGCAAGTTACTTGTCAATTTTCGCCAGAAACGACCTGTTGCGACGGTTACTGCCCAGCTCATTAGCGCGATATGGGATATTCTTTACCTCGAGTTTACTGCCCTCTGTTGACGACAGGGCTTCGAACTCTTATCAAGGCGATCTAAGAAGTGCAGGGGCGTGGCCCGTTCCGCTTGGCCACAGTGAAAACTCTAGATAACCAAAAAACAAACATTATATATGAGCTCCCAATACTTTATAGGTTATTATCATTACAACAGCAATTTTGGCCTATATTTAAATGAATTTAGCCCAAGCCCTTTGATAATTTTATGATCTATTTTTTTGTGAAAAAACAACTAACCCTACATTTTTAGGATCCCATCTTCAGAAAAAACCACAACCCTTAATAAAGGCTGTATCAAAATTATTGGATCCATAAAACTTTTGTGTGTTTTTTTACCATGTTGATGAAACTACCTGGCTATCCTGTTTCAATATTTAGATTATTACAAGTGTCAATTTGAACAAGAATTTTAGATCACCGGAACGACGCATCCTGTTAAAAAATTATGTGCCTTTTAAGGAAAGCACTCTTTTCTACATTTTGATCACAAAACTGGTTTGGTAGTGTGTCATGTTTCATTTCAGTAATGACAATACTGTGATTTGACAACAACATGTGTGAAATCTGTAATTAGGTTTTGTTTTATTCAAAATGTAAAGAAGCAATAAGTATTCATTTCAAACCTTTTTTTTATAAGTTTAAGTATATCATTGTAAAAATTGAGATGAAAATCATGATGTTGAAGTACATAATTTCTGGTTTTCTTAACACAACGGAAGCATTTGTGATGTAATAAATCTTGCAAGTGAAATTCATGGTAACACCTTTCATTCTTCTTGCAATAAGGGTATCTTCAAATATTATTATGGCATATTTCCATAAACTTAACAGATCAAGTAGTGCATAAGGAGTTGATGCTTTTGAGATGTGGTGTTGCTTCTGCAAGTGACATGGAAAGACAGGTAAACAAATTCCAGGATCCAAGACAAGATAGGTACAAGTTTAAACTATCAGAAATGGCATAATGGAGAAAAAGCTTAAGTACTTTGGTCCAGTGGCAGCACCAGGATTTTTTTTGGGGGGGGGGGCATAGGGAATTTCAGGAGGGGCAAAATCAACAAATGGAAATTTTCATAATTTTGGGTTTTTACTGAGGGGGAGCAATATTTTTGACGGTGGATTTGGCCCCCCTAGCGGCACCACTGGTGTAAAAAACAAATTTT
This sequence comes from Amphiura filiformis, assembly GCF_039555335.1. Lineage (NCBI taxonomy): Eukaryota > Metazoa > Echinodermata > Ophiuroidea > Amphilepidida > Amphiuridae > Amphiura > Amphiura filiformis. Next base: position 30,420,327 of record NC_092643.1, read on the forward strand.
GCAAGGGGCTATGGAAGGCCGACTAGGAAGGGGACGTTCACCAACATCTTGGACTAATGACGTGACGCCGATTTCTAACCAAAGAATGCATCAGGCGCAATACACTTGGCATCAGGAGCGAGATGGCATACTCTTGTGAAGACCACAGCAGCACTACACAGCGCCACCTGACACCGAGAGAAAGAGAGAGCGCATATAATAGTTCAACCTTACCAATCATATTTATACAGTAACAATCTACAAAAGTGATGTATGTTTGTGAGGAGAAAGCGCCGTAACTGCAACAAAAGCCCTCATCAAATGCAAACCTTGGGGTATTTATTGGGAAAAATATTTGTTTTATTTATAGTTGAATGCGCTGCAACATTGTATTTATTTATTATTTTATTTGTTCATACAATGATATCAAATTATTATCTGCTGCAGACATATTTAACAAATGGTTGCAAAATTAGCGTTTGTACACTTTTCAAACTCAATTAACCATGCACAGAAGTATTACATAGCATCAATTAACGCTACGGGCAATTGTTCAAAAATTGATCAAGCCCTTCATTGAATGTGAGACAAGAACCGGGGCAAACAAGTGCCAGCTTTTAGCGGATTATTTTCACACCCGGTAAAGTTATTGAAATATTCATTGCGGATTGACAAGTACACAGTGCTTAACACCGATGGTACCACTTCAAAAAGATGGCAGTAATACTTCAACCTTACCAATCATTTTTATATACAGTAACAATCTACAAAAGTGATGTATTTCTGTGGGAATAAAGTATCTTAACTGCAACAAAAGCCCTTGTCTAAAAATGCAAACCTTGGGGGTATTTATTAGGAATAATATTTGTTTTGTTCTGCTTATCATTGAATGTGCTGCAACATTGTACAATGATATAAAATTATTATCTGCTGCAGACATATTTAATAAATGGTTGTAAAATTTCCGTTTGTACACTTTCAAACTCAATTAACCACTGAGGTATTAACATAGCATCAATTAACGCCACGGGCAATTGTTCAAAAATTGATCAAGCCCTTCATTGAATGTGAGACAAGAAACGGGCAAACAAGTGCCAGCTTTTAGCGGATTATTTTCACACCCGGTAAAGTTATTGAAATATTCATTGCGGATTGACAAGTATACAGTGCTTAACACCGATGGTACCACTTCAAGAAGATTGCAGTCAGAATTATTAATTATACAGGGTGATCCAAATGACTGATGGAGATAAAATAATAATACACTGCTTGAAGATAGCAAAAAAAAAAAGTAATATCTTCAGGACACCAACTACAATTGTTACCTGGATATGAAAGATGGATGTGAAAGATGATAGAATCAAAATTACCATACTTCCTAACATCAACTTTATAAAATGCCAAATACAATTATATTTATAACATTCGGCCAAAGCCAGGCTAAGCCCATTAGTGCTCAGAGGCTACTAAATTCAAGGGATGCCATCCCGATATGACGGGACAGGGATATGGGAGCACCTGGAGACAAACCTTCGAGGACGAGCATGGATCGGCAACCACACTCACATGTGGCACCGCGGGGGGCGATTAAGAACGGATGTGTGAGTCCTCGGTTAGTATGTTTTAAATCCAAGTGAAAAATGAAGTCCTCGTTTTCCTGCCTACGTGGGTGTGGGGGGGGGGGGGTGTACATGACAAACGCATTTGGCTTGAATAGGAGCCAAGGGCAACTTTCAAAATCCAACTTGAAGCCACTCAAGCACCCATAACTCGACCAAATGATATCGTAGAGCAACAAAAGAGGTATCAAAATTCGCAGGAGAAAGCTGCGCTTTATATACATTAAATAAGTTTTTGCTATATATTTCAGTTCCCGATATATCTTACCATCTATAATCGTTTCGATACTTTCTGGGTTGAGTTTAAGATGTTCTGTTCATATGATGGAATAACTCTTTCATGTAAAAAAAAACCCATTGCACCCTGTATTCTGATGAACTCATGTAATGACCGCTTAAGCCAGCTCTTATTTTGTGACTAAACACATCCGTATCTTGCCCGTATCAAACTAAGCTTACCCATTTATGCTATCAAAATACGGATACCCCAACCTTAAGATTCAATGAATTTTACGGGGCTTAAATTTCTTCATGCTTCGTGAGGAGGGTATAAAATTCTGGGAGGTAATAACAAGGATCTACTCCAAATTCTGAGTCCAGAAAAATACAGCACTATTTTTTTGAGATAAAAAAAATATTATCACCTTCTGCCAAATGAAACACAGCTCAATCCTAATTAATCATTTAGTACTAACTGGCAATAAAGTTAAAATCCCCCCCAATTTGGCAAAATTTATGAATTAAGGGCAAAAAAATCAAACAAAAAAACATCATTTTTAGGGTGTTTTACACATATTTGACAATCAAGTCTAAAGACTTGTAAGAAGTCCAATTTCAATTTATGCATTCTGATTTTCAATGGCAAATTATGGTAGAATTTCAATAAATAACACATTCTTACAAATGGAATTTCGTAGTATTTACTGGATTGCGATAATACCCTGTTACGTGGGGACCGTCATATTGGATTTGAACTTGGTAACAAACAGGAAGTGGATCATACTTTAAATTTTGCCCGGATTTGTAAGCTTTTTTTCACTGAAAATTTCGATAAAATAAACCAAACAAACATCATGCCTCTGGGTGTTTATTACAGACAATACAGCAGGTAATTTTCTTACGGTTTAACATGAAAGATGCCTTACATGTATATCAGATCTATTGGACTATAAATGAATTTGCTGATTTGGAAAAATGCTGCAACACAACTGCTGCTACATTTTTCACAAATGCAACATGCACACCAAATACTGAACTATAATTTGCTTTAAGAGCATTACATATTTGAATTTTTCATCAACTTCCATATGGCGAAGTCATTGACTGTAATATCATCACAGCTCAGATAGTAATCATAAAGTACCTGGATCATTTCACCTACGGTACTGCAGCATCGAGCAAAATACAAAAAAAAAAGTAGTTGCAGCACTATACCATCTTTGCAAGGGGGCAACAGCCTGGTTGCCGATAAATTACACTCTCGAGGCTTGTTTCACAAAGCCTTATGACTGATCTTATGATTGATTTACAGCATATAATCCCGTTTAAATCAATCTTACGATCGATCGATCGTAAGTAAAGTCGTAATGAAACACCCCCTTCCCCCGGTTCAAAGGGAAACTGCATCCAAAAGGGTAGATTACAAACCATCCTAATTTCCCCTGAAAATATTGTCAAAATGAATGGTCTTCTGCTTCTCTAGGGGGCACGTTTGTGGTAGCAGTGCAGGCTCTACCTCGCAATCGGAAGGTTGCGAGTTTGAGTCCCCGGCGGTGCCATTGTGTTGTGCACTCGGGCAAGGCGCTTTCTTTCAATTGCCTCTCTCTACCCAGGGGTTAAATGGGGAGCTGTTAGGAATATTGTCCATTGAGCACCGCCCAAAGGTATACATGAGTATGCCTTGGGCATTTATGGCAGCTGGCATATTCTAACGACAGCGGAATAAATGTAAAGTGCTTTGATACACGTGAAAGGCGCTGTGTAAATGCCAACATTTAACATTTATTCCCTCTGCTACCTCCTAATTACATGCCTGTTACTTGTATAAGGGAACGGTGAGCGAGATAACATTTTATGAATTTTAAACAGAGGGAAGTAAGTGACAAAAAATCCCCAACCCTGTTCTACAAGCGGACGGACCTTTCAAGTAGGGTCACCAAAAATCACCAAAATCTGTAAATATTTTGCAATAAATTTTTTTTCAAGACATGTGATAAACTCATCACTTAACAAAGTAAATCTATAATGTTAGCACACAGGCTGTTCCTACATGTATATGTTATGACAAAAATTACAATTCCTTTATTAGACCAATGTCTGGTATGTCACGAATGATACATGATATGTACCACAATTTTTTGATTAAACATATGTCCAGTATTTCATATGACTGACACCAGCAGGCACATCCACATGGACGGCTTCTTGCTTAAGCAACACGATTCTTGAGTAAAAACTTAGGGAACTCCACCGTGTGAGCTGTCTCGATGATTCCAATCCCTAAGTTTGTACCCAAATTTATCCCCAAGAAATTAAGGGGATTTCGCAATTTCAATTAGTGATCCTCAAGATCTTTGAGTTCTACTGCCATGTGAACAAGCCAAGCCATTAACCTATGACCTTTGTTTAATTGTATTAAACATGGTTTCCAGCGCGCCATTAGAAGTAAGCTTCTGGTTGTAATTCCAAAGCTTACATTATCAGGCATCACAACACTCATGGATTTCAGTCTTCAGGAATCGTGTGAACACACATTGGGAGATTGACTCGGGAATTGCAATTCTCAAGTACGCCGATCCTCGAGATTCTACAAACGTCTGGACATTCCTATGATATGGTAAAAGATGTTATTGAAGCTGACATGACATTTGCTGTATGAGATACTTGATTATGGATATACGTATGTCAACACAACCAAATGTGACGCATGTCAGCAAATAGCAATTCATGTTAAAAGCCAAATATTACATGTAGATGTGTAGAAGATCCAAAAAGTTAAAACATTGATAATCTTCTCTTTCACTGATGATCCTGTTAAGAGGTAGTCTGTGCTACAGACCGTGTACCTATATTACCCTAAGGGAGATAAACTACTGGGAAACACACACTCTTGGAAACCATAGTGGGCACGCTCCGCTCGCTATTCATGGGGCATCGCGGATTGTGACTCATGGCTTGTGTCCCCCTAAATCGGCAGTAGTCTTTGACATAGACTAGTTAAGAGGTAAATGACTGCGCATCGCTTGTTTTGAGGATATTGTGAAAAATCTAAACATTTTGCTTTTGGAACTAAGAAAAGGTCTAAGCAAAATGTTTAGATTTTTTACAATACCCAAAAAATAACTGCTGTAAAATTCATTAACCTCATTCATAACCATCACTTTTGAATTTGCTTGATTCCATCTGTATAATATTATTACAAATACAATTTTAACTTTAGCTTTTATAACCGTCACTTTTCAATTTGTTTGATTCCATCTGTATAATAACCCTACCCGCTACAAAGTGCTTCATCATGTAATGTACAAACACGATAGTTGCGGGTACGGTGGTCCACTGTTGGTTATAAGTAACTGCGCCTCACATTTGCAGTTTAGCAGATAAATAACTTTGATTGGGTCTCATGCATTGTGTATATTCAGGGCTCAAAATAAGCAGGATCCAAGGGCAATTTTACTGAGCCCGCAAAGGCCCCTGGTTCCCATGGAAATCTTTATGAGCTGCAGCTTTTTATTGAAAATTGCCCCAGGTTACTGAAGCACAATCATCTTCAAAACAGCATAGAATTCATTTTTGCTCTGCATTTGCCTCAAGTTGATAATAAATTGCTGCTGGTTAAAGACAAAGATGCATGCACAAACCGGAGATAATTTTCAAAAGAAGTTGCTTCACAAGATCTGATTTCAACCCCTGCATATATTCATGAGGTTATAAGGTATTTTAGTGAATTTTGTGACACATATATAATTCCCAAAATATTCCAATTTGTACTAATATCAGTGAATCTTTTTTACCTCTAATAGATGAAATATTGAACAGTCAATTAGTCATATACACCTCTACCAATTACCAAGCAATGTTAAACATCTTGAGAATTGGTGTCATATGTCTAGCTATCAAATAAAGAAACTAAGAAGAGGGTGAATATGCAATGACTTTTTTTAAAGTCAACTGCTGGTTTTCCAGGGTCTGTGCTTGTATCCTGAAAATGTCTGATATCCCTGGCTGCATAGTCCATGTAGATCAAGCATTTTAGTGCTAGAAAGGATTATCTACAATAGCTACCCTGTAGACAATTTGACAATTTCTGCATTCCATATTGCACACATGTGACCATGCACGACAAAACAGTGTAGATTTTGAATAAGGTAAAATCTCCTTAAAATAAGCTTTACTGGTAGGTGATCAGATTTTTTGGTATTGTGTTTTGTACCTCAGATTAAGGCCTGTACCAAAATAATCAAATTCCTAAGTTTTAAGGTAAATTGCATGAGCTGTTTTGATAAATTAGAAGTAAAAATGTGTTTCACAATGCCCATAGAAAGATATGTGTAGTATACCACAATTGGGGATGAGGCTATCACTTTTTCGTTCATAACGTCTAAACGGGATATATTTCAGGCCTAAAATTTCACCGGAATTACGAGAAAAATATGAGCTTTTTTCCGATTGCCAAAATCTCCATTTTGGTAGGTAAAAGTAGGACAATGAGGCAGTTGATCAGGTCACCCATCTTTAAAATGATAGATCACATGATATAATTGTGTGAAAAATACCTACTCAAAATCAAAATTTGGTCTGAAAATTCCTCTGTTTTCTATTGATTTCTGTTTGGTCTCTATATCTGTACTGGCAACTTTACACTGGGTTCGTCATACATGGTCACATATGACACCTGACAGCTATTGCAGATATGCCTCTCATACTCTACACCCTCATATAATATATGATATTCAATCACCATATCCATAGAGTCATGTGTCTGTGAGAATCCAACTGTAAATAATTGATTTTTATCACCATCACATGTCTAGGTTCTCGGCACTGAGCCACGGATTACACTTTTTTCCCTCATTTTGGTCGCAACTGTCAGCTGCTCCCAAAAAGATGGATTTAGTTTGTGCTAGATGATACTTGCTACTTGTGTTACAAAGCAAAGTGCATATCATTGAATGGAAATATACCCAGGCACGTACGCAGGATTCATTGAGGGGTGTGGGACTTTTAAAAAGTGGACCTTTTTGAAATGAAAAGGGTTCTTGTGCAAATTTTTTGTGTTAAAAGTGGACCTAAGCCCCTAAAATTTGCCTTTTTTCTCACTTTTTGAATGACTCGTCACCAAAAGTGGACCTTCTGTCAAATTTTCACCAACTTTTAAACTCTTTACTGAAAAAAAATAGCAAAAAGTGAACCTTTGTGGATTTTTTTGGAAAGAGCCCAAGGAGTGCTGCCCAAACCCCCTGCATACTGGCCTGCATATACCTTTTTTTCTATAGCTTCATATGGGCTACAAAATACACATTCGCTTGTAACACCATATTCTGTAGTACCTGTTGAGTATTCAGAGTTCTTTATATACCGTAAAAACTCGATAGTTAGCATATGTGCTTACTATTGAGTGCTTTTGAAAACATGAAATTGTACCAAAGTCCAGCGCTTTACCAACTGAGCTGATGGGATTGCGACACACATTTGCAGGTTTACTTGTTCATTATATAACTATCAGTGTCGATGATTTGCTCCAAACCCTTTACACTTTTTTGGATGGGGCTCTTCATGTTTGCATGTTTTATAAGCGCTCGATAGTAAGCACATACGCTGACTATTGAGTTTTTACGGTAGTCTTTTAAGAATAAACAATTTGTTAAAGTATTGGCAAGAAGGTCCTCAAATTCTTTTGTTTCTGAACTGTTTTCAGAAACTGATAAATTGCCTATAACTTCAAGCTGGTTCACTTTCCATGTGGTTTCCACCAAAATGTATGTGAACGGCTAGTAACAAAAACATTGAAATTGAATATTTTCAACGTTAGACTCACTAGGCTATTCCATTTAAAATCCACACTACCCCTGTGGAAGATTTAGATAGAGTCTTCCACAGGGGAGTATGAGTTTTGAATAGAATAAATAATTGGGTAACTTCTATTTGAAATACTTACTCCAGTTGTGGAAGATATAGGTAAAATCATAATACAGGGGGAGTATGGGTTTCAAAATGATTGACAATGACAATTACATTTGAAAAACATACTCCCCCTGTGGAAGATATTTCCAAAATCTCCCACAGGGTGGATTTTAAATGGAATAGCCCATACCCTTATATATTCCTGACTTACCTGGGAGCAGAAATGTTGAGAGGATCCCCTTTAGCCCATGCCAAATGGGGACAGGCTGGCAGTGGGCGTGGCTTTGGTTGGCCCAGGTGCGCTTCTAGTACTTTGGAATATCGATATAGGTGGTTACCTAAGAGATGAGATAAATAGATGCACATAGGATAAAAACCATTAGAATTGAAATATTGTTTATTTTTTGGAGACAGGCTGTCTGTTGGCATGGCTTTGGTTGTCCCTGATGTGCTTTTAGTACATTGGAATAGCGATACAGGTCGATAAACAACTGCATTCCATGAATACATGATATTTTGAAAGATGTAAAGCCTGATCCTGACTCCACATCGCAGCGCGATGCGATGCTGTAAAAACTGTAATCTGAGCTAGGTTTTTACGAGCTCAGCGGTGAAAATTCTCATCGAGCGGTGGAAATTTCGGTTCGCGATGGAGTTGGAAAATGTTCAACTTTTTCGCATCATGCTGCGATAGCGCAGTTGTGCACGCTTCTGATTGGCTGCTGGAAAATCAAGGTCGGCAGGATGACCATAAAAGGAGATGCAGACCCCACATGATTTTAAAACATCGCAGCATCGTGCGATGAAATTGAAATGCACATTTTAATTTTTGGACCCCATTGGAAATAAGTTGGCATATTTAGCCAACTTTATGGGTTATCCTGGCTCATTGACTTGGTTGTGTGTTTCTTGTGATGATGATTGATTGCATATTTGTTATTTTCTGTATTGTTGTCAATTTTGCCAAATAAATAATAAATAAATAAATAATAAATAAATAAATAAATTCATTGCATGATGCTGTTTTAAAAGCATCGAATCGCGCTGCGATGTGGAGTCAAGATCGGGCTTTATGCTAATAGAGAGCTTCCCAAACAGGGAATGACAAAACAGACAGACAGACAAATTAACAAACAAACACAATATAAGAAAAACAAAATCCATGCTTTTCCATTTAAAGGCACTCCCTTGAAAGAGGAGGTATAATTGTTATAGGACCAATAGAAATTTTGAGACAATAAGATGAGGACACTCATTGGAAAAGGTCTACAGATTTGTTTGTCCTTTACAGAGGGGTGAAAGCTTTGTTTGATGATTAAAGTAGAAAGCAGGAGGGACAATATGGTAAATTCTATAACCCCCACAACCCAAAATCCAGCACTGTGATTTGTTGAAATGCGTCATGTGAAAGACCATTAATTAGCAATAAAGTGGCCAGGGCAACGAACTTTATGTTCTTCTCGCATCACAGCGCACAGCAAAGCACGATGCAGTATATTAGCATTGTTACACAGTCTATCCAAGATGTGGGGCGGCCATCTAAGATGTGGGGCGGCCAAAATGCAAATATGTACCAAAATTGGAATAAAGCTATTAAAAAGAAAAACACAACAAATTTCTCAAAAAAGTGGGGCGGTCATAGCCTCCCCCGAGTTAGAAGATGGATAAAAGTCAGACCCATGAGCATTTTCTAAGTGATTGAGGATAACATTATAAATTCACTTGAGGATAACATTATAAAATCACTTGAATCATCTATGTTCTTTATTGATTACCGATGGATACATCTAAAAACATTTTTGGCTCAATCCATAAGACCTTTTACTTTACGTAAAATATTTGATGCAACATGTCTTCGTTTTCGATTTCCATTTTATTTCTAGTCATGTTTAACTTACTTCTAACGATTGTTTGATGACGTAAGATCGATAATATATTTTCACCAGACATTTGACTTCGAATGTAACAATGAATTGAAATAGATAGAATAACTTACTGAATACTTGATGAACAAATATTCTGCATCGAATACTTGGAGTCTATATGGCCTTTAACTCTCTTCACGCGGGTGTCGACTGCAGACGACAAGTTTCAAAACATTTTTAAAAATTCAAAAATTTCAGAAATGTAAATTTTCATGACCATATTTGGAATCAGTATGAAAAATGCATTAAAATGAGTACAAATAAGCCCAGTTTTGATTCAGTAGTTCTTAAGATAGCTCTTGATATTTTGAGAAAATATTTCAAAACTTGAACTTTTTCCATTGAAGTGCATGGCTAGCACGCAGAGCATTATTACCGCTTTAAAATACAAATCAAATCATTAGTACCGGAAGTCATGTCTGCTATTGATGATAACATCAAGAAACCAATTTATTCTTAAATTTGCAATTTTTCATCGTACCGGTAACACTGAAGTAGAGGTGGTTTCCTGGCAAATATCCAAATATGGATATGGAACAACTGGAATTGAATTCATGTCTTTATTGATGGAATGAACTGACAGCATTTATTGCTTGTAGAATTCTGTATAACAATGGTGCAGTGTTACCGTCATCTGGACATTTTATTGAAATTGTACCGATTTAATATTGAAAAATCACCCCAATGACATGCATGTGAGTATTCTACTATTCTACTTCCATTTTTAAATCTGTAATAAATTTTCTATCTGACCAAGTTGAATTCTGGGAAGGTTTTATAATCTTCTGCTCAGTGTGTTTCACTGAAACTCAAAAAAGGAATAAACAATAAAATTTAAAAACAAAGACCAGAGAAGAGAAGATGAGAATATTCTGAAATGATGACTAAGTTGGATAACTTATATACCTGCTTCTAGTAACTTTAAAAAAACGTAAACAATATAGACAAAGAAATATTAAATTCAGGCGATCTTGTATCAGAGGCATAGACAGCTTTCTTGGTCGGGGGCAAAATAAAAAAAATTGAAAAACAAAAAGAAATTAGCTGGTTGCATAATTTTGACCCCTTATTTTCGTTGGGATACATAGCATATATATGTTTTGTTTTTAGAGAGACTGTACATACTATGTAAAGTCTTTTAGTTTCCAAAAAAAGGCTTTATTAGGACAATGTGTGCATGTAGCGCGCAAACAATTTGTATTTTACACTATTTTGCTCCTTTCTTTTCTTTTGCTTTCCCGATTTTGTCTTTCATTTTTTGTCAGAGGGCACACTTTTTTCTTTCATTTTCTTGTCAGAGGGGTACTCTGCCCCTTCCCCAGCTACGGTCTTGTATGGGTATTCTCCATCATAGTGCAACATCAAAATCGATCGTTGCCAGGTGAACTGGTTCACCTGGCTATTTGTGTTGGGAATCATAATCAAAATGATCACAACACAATGAGTCAATGGGTTGCTAATAGGTGTGCAAAGTTGCCAACCAAGTGTTAAATCTTCCTCTCTTCTCCAGTGTGCCTCTGTGGCTCAATTGGCAGAGCGTCGTGCTAGTAATACGAAGGTCGCCGGTTCAAATCTGGCCAGATGTACTGGTTTTGGGTTTTTTTTCAACGTTTATGTACGCTGGCTGTCCTGGGTAAAGATTAAAATTTGTATGATGTATTCACTACGACAGCGATTGCCACTGAAACTTCCTCCTTTGGCTTATGAAAACTTGTGTTCTTTATACCTATACACATGTGTATGTTTTTGGAGCTGGACATGAATGATGTATGTTTAATTTCCAGCTGTGAACATTACTATACTTTCAGATAAATGCCCTATATATTGTAAATGATGCAGACAATACTTATGACATGCTTTCAGTCATGGAAACAACCCCAACCTGGTTTTTAATCACTTCTAAAAAATTACATATTTGAAGTGAACCAATATGCAGTACCAATAGAGTACATAATAAAGTTTGGGTCTTTGCAATACCACCACCAACATCCAACAATACAGGCATTTCAAAGTCATTCAAAGTCATTCAAAGTCATTCAAAGAAATTCAAAGAAATTCAAAGAAGAATTCAAAGAAGAATTCAAAGAAGAATTCAAAGAAGAATTCAAAGAAGAATTCAAAGAAAAAGAAAAGAAAAAAGAAAAAGAAAAGAAAAAGAAAAGAAGAAGAAGAAGAAGAAGAAGAAGAAGAAGAAGAAGAAGAAGAAGAAGAAGAAGAAGAAGAAGAAGAAGAAGAAGAAGAAGAAGAAGAAGAAGAAGAAGAAGAAGAAGAAGAAGAAGAAGAAGAAGAAGAAGAAGAAGAAGAAGAAGAAGAAGAAGAAGAAGAAGAAGAAGAAGAAGAAGAAGAAGAAAAAAAAAAAGAAAAGAAAAGAAAAGAAAAAAGAAAAAAAAGAAAAGAAAAGAAATATTTTTCAATGGTCAGCCAATAAACGTTTTGTATGAAGTTGTTGTAGGTGACGCCACGGGTGCACCGTGCAGTGAAGGAATCGCACAGAGGTGCTCTCATTGACCTGGATCTACTCGGACATCGGACGCCATCAACTTTTCTTGAGCATATTGATATTGCTGAAAGTAGTCGTGGCTTCACTGGCCACCGCCTTAATATGTCGCACGAACAAGCGGGGCCAAGCGAAGAGCAATCAATACGCCAGGAGCAGGAGAATAGGCCAGCTTCTGGTCCTATTACCAAGGAAGTTATAAGCTCGACCATCAAGGAGGCCGTAGGAGGTCTGAAGTCATACCTCGAAGGTGCTATACATGGCATAAAAAGAGATAGCGAGAAGAAGTACACAGCAACTTCCTCAGAGTTCGAGAAATTTAAGAAGTCATCTGAATTTCAATTCAAAGGAAATCAGGCGCAATTTGAATTCAATCAGGGCGTGGTGAGCAAATTACAGGCGGCAGTGTGTGCTTTCCAAGAAGGAGAAGTTCGGGAAGGGAAAGATTCGGTGAAAGAAGTGATAGAAGAGGTACAGAAACGCAACAAACTGATACGGATAGCAGATAAAAGTGACGCAGGTTAGTGTATAATAAATATATTTCAGTCAGTTGAAATGGACTGTGTACAGTATGCTAAAGATCAATGAATTCTGGATAATCATGCTGTGGGCACGTAGGCCTGTTGAAGTTCAATCAAGCGTAGGAACCGCGGGAAAAACCAGCGGTAAGCTATATTCATGTTGTAGTATCATTGTAATGGTCAATTGATGCGCTTGGATTAGTCAGTTGTTACGTAACAGTTCTATGTACAGCGATTTGCATCATTGCTTTGGTTTACCAGGGTCTGGGCCTATTCAATTTTTATCTTAAAAGAATGGGGTGTGTGAAAGGAAATAAAGTGAAATTCTTATTATTCTATAATTAGGCTGGAAAGCGGTTGACGAGTATTTACGGGATGACCTTGCAGACGACTCAGACGATGAAAAGAAAATTCGTCAAGCGCAGGCGAGAGCCTCGAGAAAAAGAAAGGCGACTGCCCGCCCAAATCCTAAGCGAGGTCGGTATAACCGAGATGTCAGTATGGCTGGTAGTGTTGGGTCTCATGATCTTTTTCGTGGCTATCAACCGAGGTATCGATCGGAATTTGGGAGTTCAGGAAACCAGGCATGGTACCCTAGAAGCGGACCAAAATCGTCCGATTACTGTTTCAGCTGTGGACAACTGGGGCATTGGAGGCGAAACTGCCCAGCCAGAGCAAGTTCAGCAAACACAAACAAAGAAGGTTCCACCGGGAGCCAGTGGAAGTAGTTATGTGGAATCAGATAATTGTTCTACTCAGTCGAGGGCTGGAGAGGAGACTGGCACAAAGAGCTCCACGGATGGTGTCACAAAGCCGGATGGTGTTCACAGTTCATTGCTTATATCAGGTTCAGAAATTAATGCAGACATTGCACGGTACGATAATGAATTTTTTATGAACAATTATTATGAGTATGAACATGGGAACGCGGAGCCGATTGTGAAAGGCAGGCTTAAGAATGCCATCAAATTCTGGGAAGAAATAAAGGCTCCAAGTTTCGTCCTTGATGTTATTCAGCACGCTTATAAACTACCGTTTATTGAGACGCCATCACGTGCATTCTTCAAGAACAATAAGTCAGCCTTATCTGAAAAATCTTTTGTGTCACAAGCAGTTTTGGATCTTTTAAACAAGGGTTTAATTAACGAGTGTTTTGAATTACCACATGTAGTTAATCCACTTTCAGTTGCCAAGCAGAGTTCAGGCAAGTTGCGCCTTATTTTAGATCTGAGGTTTGTTAATCAACATTTATGGAAAGATATTAAGATTCAATTTGAAGACTGGAACATTGCGTTGCTTTATTTTCAGAAAGGCGATTTTCTTTTCTCTTTTGACCTTAAGTCTGGATATCACCATTTTGATATTTTTCCAGCTCATACAACGTTTCTCGGATTTAGTTGGGATTTTGATTTTGGTAATAGATATTATACGTTCCAAAATATGCCCTTTGGCCTCACCTCGGCGCCATTTTTATTTACGAAGTCTTTAAGGCCACTGATCCATCACTGGAGAAGCAGTGGGATTTTTATTGTACTTTTCCTGGACGACGGTTGGGGAAGAGCTAGTAGCAAAGCAGTGTGTGCTGAGAATGCTGTTTGTGTAAAGTCGGATCTTTTAAAGGCAGGATTCGTGCCAAACAAAGAAAAATCTCAATGGGAGCCGGTACAGCAGTTAGACTGGCTGGGTCTCACATGGTCCAGTGTAGATGGGTGTATCAAGGTAGTAGATAGAAGAATTTCAGATATTCTATACAATATTGAACTCTTGCAATTTTCACTGCCGCAAGTATCTGCCAGGAAGTTGGCCTCTTTGGCAGGAAAGATTCATGTACTATGAAGTAGTGAAACGTAGTCACTGGGATAAATCGTACAATTTACCGCATGATAGTCAAGTATTTGAAGAGCTGTTCTTTTGGAAAAGTGAATTAGAATTTCTTAACAAGCGATTATTGTTTGAATACTCTATGCCACAGGAGGTTGCGTACACAGATGCATGTAAGACAGGTGCTGGTGCTTGGACAGAAAATCAGTTGGTATTTCATAGAAACTGGAAAGTGGAACAGAGTGGGAAAAGTTCCACTTGAGAGAGATCAAGTCTTTATACTTAGCCGTGCAAGCATTTGCCCGAAGTTGATCGGTAAGAAAGTGAAAATATTCACAGACAACAAAGGAGTTGTGTCGATTGTTAGTAAAGGCAGTATGATTGCAGAGTTGCAAACCGTAAGTTTGGAAATATATCATTTTTGCAAAGAGAGAGGAATCTCGCTTGAAGTTCAGTGGGTTCGAGAGCCGAGAATGACCATGCTGACGCACTAAGTCGGGAAGTAGACACAGATGATTGGGGCGTGTCAAAAGAGTTTTTAGTTTCATTGATGGTATATGGGGACCTCATTCGGTTGACCGATTTGCCACGGATTATAATGCCAAGTTGCCAAAGTTCAATTCGAAAGTCTGGTGTCCAGGTACATCGGGGGTTGACGCCTTTGTATTTGATTGGAGTGCCGAGAACAATTGGTTGGTACCTCCTATTTCCCTAATTGGGGAAGTATTGAGGCATGTGCAAGCTTGTTCTGCCACAGGAACTTTAGTGATTCCAGAATGGCCTTCAGCTGCGTTTTGGCCATTACTATTTTCACAATACAGTGACTTCCGGGCCTTAGTGAAGAATGTCATCAGAATTCAAGATCCAGCACACATTTTTATGCGAGGAAGAAATCAAAATTCTATTTTTGGTTCTCCAAAATTTAAAAATGCAGTTTTATGTGTCAGATTGGCTGCTCGATCAGATTGATATTGAGATAAATGCTATTGAGCATGCTCGGTAATAAGAGGTTCAGACTGCTTAGTCTGGTATCTGAGTGGACATTTTGCGGATGGTACATTAAGAGATTTTTGCCGCATGGCATAGAGATATAATCTCAGTAGCTGCATAGCAATAATAACTGGAAATGGAAGAATATGATTATGAGTAACCGTGTGGTTTTGAAGTCATTTTAGTAGATTATGAAGATTTTAATAAGGATTTACTTGGCAGTTGATGGACTGCGTGTGATGTACAGACATGAGTTTTGTTTATTATATTTTACAGATCGGCTGAGGCATATCCGTCTATTTTGGAGAAAGTTCTAGATTCATCGAGAGCTAAGAATACGGCGTACAAGTATAATGAAGGGTTTGAAGCATTTCAGAACTGGTGTAATGAAAACGAGGTAAACTATGCTATATCAGCGTCTAGTGAGGACATTAGCAGATATTTGATTCATCTTTATCAGAGTAAAGCACCATATTCGAGAATGGAAACTGCCTTTTATTCAATAAAATGGCGGTATGACTGCGATCCTAAAGTAGGTTTGAATCCATGTGATTAGAAATTTCTTCGTAATGTATTAATGGGTCTCAAGAAGTTACTGGCCAGACCTATTGTTAAAAAGGAACCTGTGACTCCAGAAATTATGAAAGCAATAATGTGCAGATATGGCAATTCTGACAATCTAATTGATATCACATTATGTTCAATGATTCTATTGTCTTATGCTGGTTTCCTCCGATATCAGGAGTTGGTGGATATTCGTAGGTGCGATGTTTTCCTATACGTTTCTCACGTGAACATATTCATATGCAAAAGTAAGACTGATATTTTTAGGCAGGGAGCCTGGGTCCTGATCGCTGCAACAAATACTTCTACCTGCCCCGTTGCGGCGCTCAAGCGTTACCTGGCAGCAGCCAAATTGTATGATGATGCAGATGAAGATTTTTTGTTTCGTAGAGTGAATTTCATCAAAACATCTAACATACATAAATTAAGAAAAGCAGAACCCCTTTCTTATTCGAGATGTTTAGAACTTTTCAGAGAGGCACTTTACGCTGTGGGATTAGAACCAAAGAAATTTGGAATGCACAGTCTTAGAAGCGGAGGTGCTTCAGCGGCGGCCAATTTTGGAGTCCAAGATAGACTGTTCAAAAAACATGGTCGTTGGCGTTCTGAAAATGCCAAAGACGGATATATCAATGACAGTTTTAAAGACAGATTATCCGTATCGCTGAATCTAGGTATATAGATAAGTGCATGGTCCTAGTAAATTGTGGACAATATCCAGGAAATTGTAGTTATAAGAGTTGGTAAGTAAACACACTAATGCCAACAATTGAGTATTATAGTGAGACATACAGCTATTATGATGTCAACAATGAGAGACTTTTTGTACAAGCACGTTCTTGTGAAGTTTCGGTGGTTTATTGCACAAAATGTTTAATGGATAATTATGTGAGTAATATTACTAATAATATAAAAGGAGCTTCTTCATTGATAATAATTGAAAGATACATAAATAAATAACCTTTCAAGATAATAATGTTGTCGTTTCAGTTGCTGCCCGTTCTTTTTGCTTGATATGGGGGAGGCGTGCCCTGCGAGCGATGCTAGGTGTCTCCCCAGTATTATCATTGGTTAAGTATGTATTAGGTCTAATCATACAAAGAGGGTATAGGGCGGGATTGAAAATACTTTATTCACGTTTGAAGAATGAATTAGGGAATAAATATTTTTTCAATGGTCAGCCAATAAACGTTTTGTATGAAGTTGTTGTAGGTGACGTCACGGGTGCACCGTGCAGTGAAGGAATCGCACAGAGGTGCTCTCATTGACCTGGATCTACTCGCGGACATCGGACGCCATCAACTTTTCTTGAGTCCTCTAACGTTTCAATGGACAGGAGGCGGTAGTGCCTGGATGATAGAAAGCCTCAGAGAATATAGTTCATTGGTATGTATAAAAAGAGTTGCAGTATTGCAGAAAACTTCGTACATGGATTTGGAGATTGGTATACTGAAGACAGCCACGGGACTCCTCCGGTAAGGCTTGCCGGCGATTTGGTAAGTCACCATTACTTTTCTTCATATACTGAACACGGACTGCCATGGCGTGTCCTCCAAGCAGCGATGCTAGGTGTCTCCCCAGTATTATCATTGGTTAAGTATGTATTAGGTCTAATCATACAAAGAGGGTATAGGGCGGGATTGAAAATACTTTATTCACGTTTGAAGAATGAATTAGGGAATAAAAAGAAAAAGAAAAAGAAAAAGAAAAAGAAAAAGAAAAAGAAAAAGAAAAAGAAAAAGAAAAAAAGAAAAGGAACCAAACCCAAACCAGAAACAGCAAACTTTCATAACGACAAAATGATTTCCCCCTTTTGGAGCCTATGTAACAATAATCCATGCATGTCTACTGCACTGAATTTCAATATAAAATCAAAGTGAGAATGACAAGCTGAAATCCGCTCCAAGCTTTGTATATAGTGGTTGGCACGCTCACGACCTACCCATCTATATCCCTTTTAACTCAGTCGTATCATATCAGAATATATCGTATGAGATGACAGGTTTCAATGTATATCCATATTGACTATGTTGAAAAAGTTGGAAATTCAAATCCTTATATCATTTAGGTACATTACTAACATTGCATATTATTTAAAGTACTCTATTTTCGTACCATAACTTGTTGTTTTTACAACGATTTCTTAACATACCGTATTTACTGTATTAAACGCCCCCATCTTTTTTCAAAGAAAAAGTGACTGAAATGTAGAAAATATCCGTGCCATGTAAGCATCATAAGCAAGCTTAAAACTGGTATGTGATGATTGCAAAATTGCAGGGACAAATCCTATTCTCTTCCATTTCCATCCAATTCAACACCACATTATAGTAAAATATTCATATATTTACCTAGAAATAAATTGCATTTGTGCATAAAAATGCACTTGCAGATCTAATTTGTCAGTATTTTCCGATAATGTGTGGTTCCTGTATGGTCACCTCCATATTGAATTTTTTGAGTCATATTTTGTGAGTTTTTCCCTTGAAAATTCACTTGTAATGAACAAGTTGGGAGTTTTGAGACGTTCCAATTGTTGAGTTGCTGTTCTTTGTTTGAAGACACCTGTATATTCAGTTGTATGTCCTTTGTGATGGGAACATTATGTTGTACTCTTTATTCAATTCTGTCCCCATTCACAAAGCACATACAACTGCCAATATAGGGTATTCATTACTACGTCATTGGTGAGATTGCTCATGCATACAATTCCTCCACATAGGCTGTTTAGCTTATTCATGAAAGTGGCCTCTTGACATGATATAACAGTAACCTTTATGTCATTAGTGAGGCCCACTTACAATGTTCAACACAAAGTGAACAATGCTATAACTTGGAGGACAAACAAACGAACACCGCCAAATTCGACTGACGTGTGTACAACGTGGGAAGCTATGGGGAAATTGAAGACTCGCTCTCTGATCATGCATGTGTTTATGGTTCGGTTAGCGGTTACTTAGCAACTCTCGTTCCGCTTGGGTTTATTGCATACACTCTATACAGGTATCTTCAAGCAAAGAACATCAACTCAACAGTTGGAACGTCACGAAACTCCCAACTTGGGACTTAACGCTCATTTTGTGGGTGCAGGTCAAATTAAGTTATTTCAGTTATTTTTGGATCAATGACATCCAAGTAGTTTGGGTTTTCCTCTTGGCTTTTTTATTTTGTGCAGATATTGTGCTCAGCTCACTTAGGCAAAAAACAAAAACAAATTTGTTTCCTGTAAGCGCGTGCGCATTTAGTTTTGACAGCTTATGTAGCATTTGATTTTTTTTTTTTTCACTTACAAAAAAAAAAAAAAAGAAAAAAAACCGGGAAAAATCGCAAAAAATAATATAGATAGATAGATAGATATTTTATTTCCATGCCAAAGTAATACATACATAACATTACATACATTTCATTGATTATTTCATTGATTATTTTTAGAATAGTAATATAAAACACTACTGGAGTAAACATTTACACATTACACAACAAATAAACAATATAAATATTTTTGAATATGAAGAAATATGATTTTTTTGTGTGTGTTGGAGAAACCCATTGTAAATTCCCAATCCAATTTGCAGCGAAAAGGGTATTTTTTTTTATTTCAAGACATGGATTAAAAAACAAACAAAAAAAACAAACAGCATTTCGCATTTGACTTTTTTGGACCTACTACAGGAAATAAACATGTTTTATTTTGGCCTTAAAAAGTGCAAAATTAATGTACAGTGAAATTGTTTTATTTTCACATAAGCATATCCTGAGTACTAGTGCTGTGGTCGACATGCCTTATGTCGACATAATGTCGACGTCGGCACGTATCCCGACATTTTTTTTAATTTTCAAAAAATATTTTTGGCCAGAAAAGCAAGTTATAGGCCCAAAATTACTTGTTATTCAAGGTTGGAAACCAGAGAAATACTGCTACTAAAAAAAAAAGCCAAAATTTTTTTTACAAAGTTGATAAATTTGTATATTTTGATTACCTTTGCTTCTATTGAACAGTCAGGACACATTGAATTAGTATGCATTGCTAGCTGTTCAATAGAAGCAAAAGTAATTAAAATATACAACTGTATCCAACTTTGTATATAACTTGCTTTTCTGGCCAAAAATATTTTTTGAAAATTTAAAAAAAAAAAAAAAAAAAAAAAAAATTTTTTTTGTCGACACACTGTCGACGTCGGTATACGAATTATATCGACATGTCGACATTAAAAAACGGTGCCGACCACAGCACTACTGAGTACAAAGCTTTTACAGTAATGCTGTAATTTTTGAAACTGGTCTCTTTTTGATATGATCAATCATCTTTAATATCTATTGAAATAATAACAATAAGTGCATTGTTCACATTTTGATCTATTGGTATTACATTAGGAGCCATTATTAAATTAAGTGGGAAAAGAGACTGCCTTCCTAACTAGGCACTTTCTTCTTTTGTTGTAAGGCCAGGGTTGCCAAAAGATTTCAGCCCAAATCGTGGGTCAAATAATCGAAAAAGTCGTCCAATTTTTCTCTTTACCATTGGTTTCTATGGGGCAGGAAACTATCGGAAGTCACGGAGCCAATGTTGAAAAGTCCCAATTTTTTTCTTAACCATCAGTTTGTACGGGACAGAACATTGTCCAAAGTGGCTGGGAAAATCTTCAAAAGTCGCCCAATTGGGCTACCAAATCGTGGGTTTGGCAACCCTGGATGTAATTTTTGAAACTGGTCTCTTTTTGATATGATCAATCATCTTTAATATCCATTGAAATAATAACAATAAGAGCATTGTTCATTTATTGCCATTACATTAGGAGCCATTATCAAATTAAGTGGGAAAAGAGACTGCCTTCCTAACTAGGCACTTTTTGATTTTGTTGCAAGGCAATTTTTAACCCCATGAGAACTACCTGCCGATTGGCCAAAAAGAAGTTTTCATTACCAATTGGCCCAATCAGCAACATTGTTAGAATAATTTCACCACACAAAAAATTGGGGTGAATTATTTGCAAAGCTCCATTCGGGTTGGTGATTAAAGTGAAGATAGCATGTAATTGACCAATCAGAGGCAATGTTAGATCGGCAGGTAGTGCTTAGGGGGTTAAAATGTAATGATCCTTTTGTTGTCATTACTGGGCTCTTCCCTTTGAAATCCACACTCCCTTTGTGGATGATTTAGCTAAAGTCTTCAGGGGGAGTATGGTTTTCAAATAGAATAGACAACTGGATCACTTCCATTTGAAATATTCATTCCAGTGGTAGACGATATCGAGGTACAGGCATTCTGTACCAGGGGAGTGTGGGTTTACAAATGAACCCTGGCCAATTCCATTTGAAAAAACCATACTCCCTCTGTGGAATCTTCCACATGGATTATGCGGCTGGAATTCTAAAAGCATGCCCCCAAAATATACCAAATTTGACAAACAAAACACTAAAAAAATATACTAATTTTCGATTATTTCTGTTCATAATTGTCACATTTGTCCACTTCTGTAATGTTTATAAATTTTGCTAGAGAACAATAAAAAATCTGCACTTCTTCCAAGACAATTTTGAAAAATCACCTACCCTATCTCTAAACCAGTTTTATGAAAAATGCGACCCAAAGCTATACCAATATGCCTGGAAGTCCGTCCCATATCTGCCACACATTTTTCATGGAAAGAAATTATTGGGATTTTTACTAAAGCATTTTCCACCCTGATGTGGCAGTGACGTCAGTGTGCATTTCATTGGGCGCAGCTACAAATCGCTACATGTAGTGTACACATACGCGCTTAAAGAAGCTGTATGGGTGCGCGGCTGCGCGCGTGAAACAGATGCCTCAACCCTTTAACGCCACTGCCACATCAGGGTGGAAAATGCTTTAGAGGTGTGTTTAATACTATTTCTAATGTATTTTATTGGTTTTAGCTCCCCTTGTTTGCCTTAGTCTCAATCAGGGTTACATGATTTAAAAATTATGTTAATTAAATGACAGGTTTCGATGTATCCATTTAATCAAATTTAAATAAAAAACATCTGATTTAAATTTTGTTAATCTAATTTATTTTTTTAAATAAAAAAAATCACCAACCCTGCTCTCAATTCACAATACATAGGCCTGATTGAATAAGATAATTACACCACATATGTAGACTAGTATGTCAAGTACAAATATATAATGGTCATAATATCTGTTTATATTTAGAACAAAAAAGAAATAAAATATTATGGGCCACAGCTGTTGAGAATCACACTAAAAAGTATTGTAATATTATAGATGTTTATTGTTCTGGTTTGACATTGACCAAAATAGTTTTTGTTTATGATGAAAAGGAAAGTAGAATATGGTTAGAGTCCATAAAGAGTTATGGAGTGCATACACTCTTCAGTAAAGGAGAATATTCATATAGCTTGTTCCATTGAGCGTTTGGCCAGTATTTTTTTTAAACATGAGAGCACATCAGACATATCGAATTGCATTTTGAATACGAAGAATGTCCTTCTGATATCAAATGATTTTTTGAAATTTGCGATATATATAATACAAATTTTGATCTTTCGCATTGAAGATTTTTCCCCCAAAAGACCTACTTTTTGTTTGTGTTTTTGGGCCAAAAATCCATATCTTCAATACAAAATACAAAACTTTAAATTAATCGTCGGCTTTTCATCCCAGCACAATACACTTTAAAGTACATATCATTAGATTTATAAAGTTTACTTTGAGGACTGTTAAATATCAAAAATATCATTTTTTAATAATTTGCCATAAAATGTGTATTATATCGCAAATTAAAAAAAAAATCAAACTTATTTGATATCCGAAGGACATTCCTCATTTTCAGAATACAATTCGATATGTCTGATGTGCTCTCGCATCCCACAAAAAATACTGTTGAAACGTTCATACCACAGCCTTTTCCCCATCCCCCAAAATAATCATGCACATAATCAAAAGCCTTGGGATCTCTTTTATGGAACCCATATCATTCCTCTTGTGCATCAGTTTTATTTGTCTCAACAGTCGAGTGCAACCACCACTCAGTCATGCTCCCTCCAACCCACCATAGATGGGCCAAAAATATAACATGAAAAAACTACAATCAACTTTTTCCTGTACACAAATGACTTGCATGCAATTTACAAGACACATCCCACTTGCCGTATTTATTGCTTTACTCTCTGCCTGTTGATTAATTCAGGAGTTGAGAGTAAAAACCCCGACATACAAGAGATTCCATCTAGGTTTGTGCACTTGAGAGAGGCCTCTGAAATAACACTTGATTGGTCAATATTGCCACTATCCAAATTGAGTCGAGATGAGGCCTTAGTGGAGATGTAATGTGAAGGGCATGCCAACGCCTATCTTCAATTTCAATTTGGATGCAATGAATAGACCAAGACACTTGTCAAGCAAATTTTAAAGTCGCTATCTTGTATCATGAACCCTTTCAGTTACAATCGGATATATCAATTTTGCAATTAGCGGTAAAATTCTCATAAGAAATTGAAATTTTATGAAGGCTTATTTCAAGATGGATTATTCTCAACGATATCTGACTGAGCTATCTTCAACCTGTTCATTTTGTGCGTATTAACCCATTATTTTTCCTCAATTTAGAAATATTTTGCTATAGTTCTAGTAACGCAAGATACCAACTTAATATTTCTTAAGAGAATTTTACCATCATATTTATTGCCTTACTCTCCAGGGGCGGATCGAGGAATTTTCAATAGAGGGGGTGCCAAGCCAACGCCGCTGCGGCACATAGTCAGGCGCTGCTCTGCAAAAATTAGAGGGGGCGCACACCGGGTGCGCCCCCTCTAAATCCGCCCCTGTTGATTAATTCAGGAGTTTAGAGTAAAACCCCCGACATACAAGAGATTCCATCTAGGTTTGTGCACTTGAGAGAGGCCTCTGAAATAACACTTGATTGGTCAATATTGCCACTATCCAAATTGAGATGAGGCCTTAGTGGAGATGTAATGTGAAGGGCATGCCAACGCCTATCTTCTATTTCAATTTGGATGCGATGAATAGACCAAGACACTTGTCAAGCAAATTTTAAAGTCGCTATCTTGTATCATGAACCCTTTCAGTCACAATCGGATATATCAATTTTGCAATTAGCGGTAAAATTCTCATAAGAAATTGAAATTTTATGAAGGCTTATTTCAAGACGGATTATTCTCAACGATATCTGACTGAGCTATCTTCAACCTGTTCATTTTGTGCGTATTAACCCATAATTTTTTTCCCAATTTAAAAATATTTCGCTATAGTTCTTAAAACGCAAGATACCAACTTTATAATAACTGACTTTTGATGGAACTTCTTGCTTGCTTGTGTTGCATAAATAGAGGCTTGCATGTATTCAACTTGAAGCCTGTTGCATGCTTAGCATGCCTCAAATTCAATTACATGCCACTGCCACTTCCATTGAGGGGCCTGCGATTGGTAGGGAAGAGAATATAACAATGATGGAGGTAGTAGGTGCCTCCTGGGTTTAGAGAGGCCCATTTTCCTGTAGTTTCTTTTTCTGCATATTCAGGTATAATATAAATTTTGAATGCATATGGATGTACCATTACTAGCATTGAGAGCTTTTTTGACTGAGATTTATCTGAATAAAGCATTATCTAGGGAAGCGCTGGGATGAGCCATGAATTATTTATCTTGTAGTTGGGTTATTAATGTGAAGTAAAGGAGATATCAATGAAATCCTCAATGAAATTTGCACTCCTGGTAAAATAAACTCAAATAAATGACACTCTTGGTAAAATAAACTCAAACAAACAAACAAACAAACAAACAAACAAACAAACAAACAAATAAACAAATAAACAAATAAACAAATAAATAAATAAATAAATAAATAAATAAATAAATAAATAAATAAATAAATAAATAAATAAATAAATAAATAAATAAATAAATAAATAAATAAATAAATAAATAAATAAATAAATAAATAAATAAATAAATACACTTGCCACTTGCTACACTAAATGGGGGGCAATTTCTTGACAAAATTATTACTCAATGTGACAATTTGAGATTTCTATGGATAGGTAAATTTGTTATGTGCATTTTGATACCATACCTGACCTTTAAGTGTAAGACTGTTACACTTAAGGGATCTAAAATGAGCGTTTATTGCGTTTCGACAGTATTTTTTGTGGGACATGAGAGCACCTCAGACCTATCGAATTGCATTCTGAATACGAAACATGTCTATCTGATATCAAGTAATTTTCATTTTTGAAAATCACACTATAATACAAATTTGATGACAAATTATAAAAATTTGATATTTTTCAAATTTTTGATATATAACAGTCCTCGAAGTAAATTATATAAATTTAATGATATATTCTTAAAGTGTATGTAGCAGGGAGGAAAAGCCGAAAATCAATTGAAAATTTTGACCTTTCATATTGAAGATATAGATTTTTTTCCCAAAAAGACCTAATTTTTTTTGGTGTTTTGGGAAAAAAATCCATATCTTCAATACGAAAGCTCAAAATTTTCAATTGATCGTCGGCATTTCATCCCACCTACATACGTTAAGTATAAATCATCAGATTTATAAAGTTTACTTCGAAAGTACTGTTAAATATCAAAAATATCAATTTTAATGATTTGCCATAAAATGTGTATTAAATTGTAATTTCAAAAACCAAAATTATTTGATATCAGAATGACATTCTTCGTATTCAGAATGCAATTCGATATGTCTGATGTGCTCTAATGTCCCAAAATAAATACTGTCCAAACGTTCATACCCCATCCTTAAAGGATGTCTCCGACAATCACAACATTATGCCTTATATGTTAGAAAAATAATTATCAAACACGAATCACATGGTTTTATTTAAAACAAACTCATATTGACCATAAAAGCGAATAAAATAGCCGGCTCTAACCATACGGTATATTCAAAACTCCCGCGCCGAAATTGTCTAGTGCAATGACGTCATCAGGTTACTTGTGCTCAATTGTTATCGGCCTTCATTGTATTACTGCGACGTCATTGCACTGGACAATTTTGCGCCCGGGAATTTTGAATATTGCATGTTGAGAGACGGCTGTATTAATTTGTTTTTATGGTCAATATGAGTTTGTTTCAAATAAAACAATGTGATTCGTGCTTGATAATTAATTTTCTATCATATAAGGAATAATATTGTGATTGCTGGAGTCATCCTTTAATTGACACTACTTTATCTGCAGTTTATAGCCCAGTACTAAAATCTGCTCAACAAGTTTCATACAGGTAATAAGGAGTAAGCAATACAGGGCTTCAAACATACTAGGTTGATACAGCAGAATCTAACCCCTCAAAGATATGAGTCAACTTTACTGCTATTGAACAACTGAAAATGGGCATGTGGTTCTTGAGTTTTGACAATGCAGTTGAGAGGCCCTTGTCATATCTTCATAAACAATTCACTATATCAAGGTTCTACAACGCCCTTTTAAGATATGATTCAAGCATACCACCATTTTGAAAATCCAATGCAGCTATTATAAACACCCCTGATGGACCCTTTCCCTATTATACGCACTTGGTATCTTCATCCAGAAATATATCAAAACCGATATGAATGCTTCGAGTAGTTTATTCAACGTGTCATTTCAGATTTATCAGTGTATTACCCCGTTATCATGGTTATGGTATCATTCTTTATTACAAAAAAAAATGGTTAAACCAAGTGGCTGGCTCATATGGGTAGCTGATGCATAAGTGAATGTTACTTTGGATTTATAGGGGTTGTATATCTAGACTGCTTGGAGCGCAAAAAAAAAGCTAAATGCATGGGTGCCTAGAAAAAAGGGTTAACTACGTTTATTTAACCTTACCAGTTAACCTTTTTGTGCTCTTGAGAACTACGTGTCGATTGGCCAAAAAGAAGTTTTCATTATCAATTGGACCAATCAACAACATTGTTAGAATAATTTCACAACACGAAAAAAATTGGGGTGAATTATTTGCAAAGCTCCATTCTGATTGGTGATTAAAGTGAAGATATCATGTAAATTGACCAATCAGAGGCAGTGTTAGATCAGCAGGTAGTGCTCAGGGGATTAAGCAGTCGAAATGGTGTGCCTTTAAAGTTTTCTATTCATATAGGTCTCTGCATGTCCTACATGTACCTTAATTTAGATTTCTACCCTAATAACTCTTCTTCTTATTGTTCTATAGTATTAAATTACCGTAGTCTGCTGCCAGTGAAAACCTTAAAGCCACAGCTAGAAACAACATGTGGAAATGAGAGTATATAAAACTGACTAGTAAATACCAGCTGTAGTCCTACGAATTCGTGACACATGGAAAAGTTAGGCCACACTTGCAATATTATCCATGCCTTCAAGGTGAAATAAACCTACTCATGTTACCATCTGGCCATGGTCTGGCCTGCTGTCTGATCTTTCCCTGGGAAATGAAATTTTCCAATTTGGGCCTTTAACTTGTTGCTTGCATAGGTGCTGGCCGGGGGTGCTGGTTCCTTTATCTATCATAAAAACAATGAGGTAACTGCCATACTTGCCTGGATGTAGCCACCTCCTGACAACATCATACCCAAATAAATAACAAAGTACCTTTCCATTGCCTCATATGAATTACCCACTATATATACTCACTCAGTGGCCACAGAGAAATGCCTCTTTGAACTACTAGTATTTCACACTTGATAACTAAAACTTGCTGCTAAGTAATTACCAGTCTTCCACTAACTCATTTTAATTACCCTAACATCCAATAAGCGTATTCAGACGGTCATACAAATGTAGAATTCTCGAGGATCAGCGCAGTCGAGAATTGCGATTCCATAGTCATGACTGCGTGTCCACATGACTCCATTGAAGACTGAAATTTTGGGCTTTTTCGCGATGCCTGATGACATTATGGGTAAGACCCTAAATGCTATCTTCAATAGAAATACATACACAGCAGTGACCCAAGTGAGCAGACTGCCGTCACACTTTTTATTGATATAGCCTTATAGAAAAATTTCTTATTTTTACATATTTTGTCAAAATAACCCAGCTATCTACTGAAGATAGCGCACAATAACCAAATACATGAACTTGGTGTAGATTATTCATCCAGTAGTTCAAAACATTATTTTGTAAATTAAATCTAATACTGGAACTAATTTGCAACTCACTTTGCTACGTTGCGTCCGAAAACATCGGACTTCATCAGGCATCTGATTGAAGATGTTGTGATGACGTCAGATGTTGTGACGTCAGCACAACCACTGCAACAAGAAAACTGAACATTTCTTCAACCCTGAGGAAGCGGTTATTCTAGATAAGGAGGAGAAGTGGTTTGAGCGAGGTGTCAGAGAATCCATATGGGAGAGAGTGGAGGATCCCGCCATTAACAGAAAAGGGGGACTCCGCTTCCAGTTGTCACGTGCATGGGACCCGGCGTTGCGAGACATTCCTCGCCGTCTGACGTCACAACATCTGACGTCATCACAACATCTTCAATCAGATGCCTGACGAAGTCCGATGTTTTCGGACGCAACGTAGCAAAGTGAGTTGCAAATTAGTTCCAGTATTAGATTTAATTTACAAAATAACAAATACATGAACCTTACTGTCTATTAAATCACCTTGCTATCTACTGAAGATAGCATAATACAACATCAGCTTTGGAATTACAACTGGAAGCTTACTGTGACCTATCTAGTGGCCCGCAGATTTAAACCATATTAAATCAAGGTCATAGGTTAAGCTCAGAGAAATTGCAAAGTCCCCTCAATTGGGGATAAATTTGTGGACAAACTTAGGGATTGGAAACCTCGCGACACGGTGGATTTCCCACAAGTTTGTACTCGACAAGTGTATTGCTTAAGCAAAAATTCTGATGTGTGGACATGCTTATAGTACTAATGATGCCTCTTGGCCTCAAGAGGCATCTAATGATGCCTCTTGGCCTGAAACATTTCACACTTAAACCATGGAAACCAATTAGTCCACCTGCTGAAATAATTTTTCCTTAAAAGGTTGTTTAGGCATCTTAAGTCTTGTTTTTGATGTATTTTTGCTAAAATAATTGGCCCTCTGTCAGCACTGAGAACATTGAGATACTGTTCCCAACATTAATGATTACTTTCTTTGTATTTTATTATTTTAATCTAGAGTCAATATAGTGTTCTTGATCAAGTAATGTAATGCCATTATGTTAATTTTATTTTGGTGCAACTTAGAATCTCACCACATGGTTTGTCATCTGGAGCCTCTTTAACCTTTTACTTGTCTTATTAATTAACAAATGTGCAGAATAAATTAGCTTTAGCATGCAAAGACAAAGAGTAACATGATAATCTACCACGACATATCAATTTTTAAATACATTTTATTCAGTAACTGCTACATGTAACACAAGGATCCACAACATGCTCATCTATCAGGGGTGCAGTTCTTTAACCCCAATACATTTGTACATTCATTGAATGACCTTTGAAAATGTAGGTACAAAAACTCATACTCTGCAACTTGAGGTCAAATTGTGCACTATGATTGTTAATTGAGGTTAGAGAACTATGTCATTGGGATGAGGTGATTGTGGTCCATAGTGTAAGTCTGCATAGTAGAGTCTCAAGTTACCAGTGATTGAATCTTTTCACTACAAAGCCCAGAGGCTTTTACATGGATTAAGAAGGCTACTGAACTCCTACAAGACAAGATAACTTATTCCTAAGCACGATTTCACCTTTCTAAAATGACTGACTGAAAGTTTAGGGAGAACGTACTGGAGTAGTAGAGGTTCACACTACACTGCTCACAAAAAAGTATGGTTACACTGAAAAACTGGCTTTTTTTCGACGGGAATAAGCAAACTATGATGAAATTTTTTCAGTTTCGCAGTTACTTTTAAAAGAGGCGTTATCTTTAAGAAGATAAAAATAAAATAATTTAATGATTCACTGGATAAATAAATATGTTCTATGCATTGTGATCCTTTACTTGTAAAAATGTAACTTAATTTAGTCATTTTGTATCCATTTAATTGACAACAAGTCGAGTTTCAAAAATGACAATACTGGAAAAAATTTGCCTATGGCGCATCACATATGGGCTCCCTTGACATAATTGGAATTTTAGGCACAAGCTGAAAGTGCAGTCACATAAAAATCCCACCAGCAAATACGAACACAAACTCTTAGTTCTTATTGGGATTTTCAGAGCAGGGAGTTCTCTAATTTACCTGACTGTAAAGAAGCCCATGTGCACCGTTAGGCAAATCTTAATCCATTGTCTTTTCTTTCCAACATGCCAATGCAATGGTGAACACAGTGCAAAGCCTCATAACCCATTTCAAATGGGCGGCAAAGGGCTTTGGAAGCAAGTAGCTGCATTTGTCTTTTTTTTTTCAAAATTTTACCTTTTATAGTGCAAATTGCTATACCATGCACAACAAGTCATAATGGTATTAAGTGACATATCAAAATGTGCAGATCAAATTTGCCCATCCATTCAAAAAGTTCATTTTCTAATTTAATTTAATTTAATTAATAAATTGCTTCCTATTTAAATGTACCAATAGTTTTTGTGAGCAACATAAAAAAACATAGAAAAGTGATGACTTGTTCATGAATAATTTTCACACTGCAACAATATCAAACATTTTTGCTTTCAAAATTTCTATATAGACTTGTACACTAAATGGGCTATTCCATTTGAAATCCACACTGAAGCCGATTTACTTAGTGTTCTACAGAGGGAGTATGGGTTTCAAATAGAAGACACAATTGGATAACTTCCAACTGAAAAACGTGACAGAGCTCAAATCCACAACCAGCATATTTTACTATTAGTTAATGATTCTAAATATTTTACATGATTAAAAAATATGAATGAAATGCAGCTGGGGAAATGCAAATGCAATAATTTCACTAGGTTGGCCTAGCCTAACTGTTTTACCCAGAGGAGGTACCTTACATGATATGATACAGCATAATTTGGGTGCATTTTGTAGTCTGCACTCTTTGGTCTATGTCACCATTCATATCAGCCTGCATGATCCTTGCGGTCTAATAAATAACCTGCTATCTACTGAAGATAGCAAAATAACCTAATGCATGAACCTTACTGTCTAGTAAATCACCTTGCTATCTACTGAAGATAGCAAAATAACAACATAGTCTTGTTGTCTACTAAATAACATTGCCATGTACTGAAGATAGCACACTAATCTAATGCAGAGCTATGCTGTCTACTGAAGATATCATAAAAACATAATGCATGGCTCTGCTGCCTATTAAATGACCTTGCTGCCTACTGAAGATATGCATAAACCTTACTGTCTACTAAATAACTTCTCTATCTTCTAAAGGTAACACAATAACATTAAGCATAGCCTTGCTATCTATTTTAATAAATTATTATTAAATTATTATTAAATTATTATTAAATAATAATAAATTGTTATTTAAAAATAACCTCACTATCTTCTGAAGATAGCAAAATAATGTTGCGCACAGCTTTGCTGTCTACTAAATAACCTTGTTATCTGCTGAAGATATCACAATAAAACAAAATACAATAACTTTGCTAGCTACTGAAGATAGCACAATAACACGTAGGCCTAAACCTTACTGTTTATTAAACCACCTTGCTATCTACTGAAGATAGCACAATAACACCATGCATAGTCCTGATGTCTACTAAATCACCTGCTATCTACTGAATATAGCACAATAAAATAATGCACAGTAACTTTGCTATCTACTGAAGATAGTACAGATGGCACAATAACCTAATGCATGAACCTTACTGTTTATTAAATCACCTTGCTATCTGCTGACAATAGCATCACACAGTCTTGCTGTCTACTAAATAATCTGCTATCTACTGAAGATAGCACAGTAACATTAAGGCACAAAAACTTGCTGTCTACTAAATCACCTTGCTATCTACTGAAGACAACACAACAACATTATTCATAGCCAAATCTACAGTTCAAATAACCGGACGTAATATTATTTAATAGAATCATTAATGTTTGATCTACACCTCCCTAGAGTATGGTTAGAATCTCAGATAATTGCATTTTTCAGAGCATCAATACTACAGACAGGAAAGAAACATGCATTTACCATTGTACATCCAATTTTCAACAATTTCTGCATGACAGATTATACAGTCATTTTAATAATGACAAAAAATAACAAATTGATTGAAATAAAATGTATACTAATCTATTCTCTGGGCGCAAGCTCACAATTTTTTAATAATACCTTCCTTACTACTAAGCACAAAAAAAAGTGAAGAAATGCTGTGCATATCAACAACAAAGGAGCCCCAATAACGAAATTCACGGAAGCGTAACAGACAAGCCTACCATCATTACCCATGCCATTAAGAAAATGAGAAACAAGTGGAGAGAATGATAATGAAAATACTGATATTGTCAATAAGGCATTTAGACTAGCGAGCCAGTGATGCGTATTACTGTACACCTCTTGCTGTTGCAACTACATAAGCTTAAAGGGATGTTGTAAACAGCCATTTTGAATTTTATTTTATCAACTGAAAATTGCTAGCATAGTAGTAGTAGTAGTAGTAGTAGTAATCTATATAAAAAATTTTAATAGGAAAATAACGATAATAATGTACAACTTTTTACATTACATTACAAGCATTTATATAGCACATCTACATCAAGAAGGATGCGCTTGGAAACACAAGAAACAACAGGAACAATGGAATAAAAAGACAATTAATGCATAAATAACTGAGCTTTGAGATAGAATCAGATTTTCCGACAGACTTTGGGAGAGCATTCCATGTTTTGAGAGCAGTATATGAGAAAGTGCGATTTGAAGCAGTATGAAGATGGCGTTTTAAGAATATGGGGTGCCACTCCTGGAATTAAGGGCAGCTTGTGGGTAAAACCTAGTCCAATGATAATTATAAAACCAAAACCAATTGAAAAAAGAAGAACTTAAAAAAGAAAATTGCAACGTCAATATATACTCAAGGCATGACAATTACAATTCAAATAATACAATGACAGGCATTAACACAAACGTAAGAATATAGTGTGGGAGTAGGAGAAAAAATAGGTTTAGCATAAAATCAGCCATCTTAAATCAGCTAATTTTATAAACCAAAGTGTCATTTGTTTCTTTCATAAAACAACTTATAATTTACAGAATGGTTACTAAATTGTATCTAAAAATGGTTTCATATAAATATCCAGTGCTTCAGAGTTGCTTGCTTGTGTTGGTTCAGAACAACTAAAAAATTTAAACCTTTTAAAGGTCATCACACTAAGCTGGCATTCCCAAAGACAAAGACAAGTATCACTCAGGCAAACAATGCTTGTCAGTGTCTGATGGGACAAAGCCTTTAAGTTACTTCTTGGCATAACCTTTAAAACAAAGGTGTCTAATTTGAGCTCTAGAGTCTCAAACTACCTCTTGAATTTCAAATGTCAACGAAGGTGATAATCCAGGAGCTATAATGCAACATGGTGCCATCTGGAATAGCTGCCAGGTGTAATATTTCTAGATGTACACAATATCTATATGCAGAAATTGTCAAATATCTACAGGGCAGCTATTTCAGATAGGTCCTTTTTGCATAAAGCCATCACTATATAGTGATGCTGTGCAAGGACATGTTGGTGGTTCCAACAACAATAGCTGCCAGGTGTCATATTATTACATGTACACAATATATAGAATGCAGAAATAGTCAAATGTCTACACGGCAGCTATTTCAGATAGGTCCTTTTTGCACAAAGCCATCAATATATAGTGATGCTGTGCAAAGACATGTTGGTGGTAAAGTATATTGTTCATTGGTTATAAACTGCATTCTACCTGTTGCTGTCGCTAGGATCCACAACATGCTAATCTATCAGGGCACAGTTCTTTAACCCCAATACATTTACACATTCATTGAATGACCCATAAAAATTTGGGTACAAAAACTCATACTCTGTAACATGAGGTCAAATTTGCACTATGATTGTTTCATTGAGGTTATTGAACTATGCCATTGGGATGAGGTCATTGTGGTCCATGGTGAGTTGAGAGAGGAATTACCCTGGGGAAATGACATTGTAATTACTCAAGCAACAATACCGATATAAGTTTGTCTAATTAATGCACAAGAAAGAAAAAATGTGCGTATTTTATAACACTTTCTGTCAATTAAATATTGAAAAATGAAACCCAACATTCATCTCCATGGACACTGAATCAACCTTCCGCAACGTACACATGTTCGAAGACATTGGACATGGTTCGCAGACTCACAGAGTGAAAGTAGACACTGTTGTGCTTTAGCACTAATGCTATAAATAGACCATACAAAACCATACAGCATGAAGCGATTGCAAGACCACGCATCCCATGTGCTCTGATTGCATATTATCCTGCCAAACTACATACATGCAGGAACCATTGGTCACAAGCTTGGCTTGCTACCCCATACCCGTTCTGCTGGTTGGCACCCGAGGGGTCGGTGGGTCGAATCACGGTTGGGGAAATCAACTTTTCTCTATATCTTCTTTCTTCTTTCCTTCCTTTCGCTTAGGCAAAAAGCAGGGAGTCATTACTTGGGGCCTATCCACTAGGATCAAACATTCATTCATTTCATTCGGCTGTGAAACAGGCGACTACCAAATTTCTCCATGTAATATGCTTTGAAGCCAAAGTGGTAATGGCATCTGGCAGTAAAAGGTTGTTGAAGTCCCTCAACAGTTTTTGCACATAAGACAAATAGGATGATCAAACAGGTGTGCTAAAGGCTTTGTGCTTCAGCATTAAGGTCATTACCAGGGTCTATCCACTGGGAGCGACCAAAAATAAGTCAAACATCAATCCACAGGGATATCTATCAAGGTATCAAAATCATCACTTTCTAGAAAGACGATGTTATATCATACACCAGGATAACAGGTAGCTTTCCTTGTTGACAACATAATCATAGTGGTCATTCCTGGAGAGATCAAGGGCATCAAGGCCAAAACTGAAAAAGGGCAGGCAATAGCCTCAGTGGCCTCCCTGAAATTCAAGCCCTGATGGTCATTCATGGAGAGTTTGGCAGTTTGGGCATTGCTGACCTCCTTACTTCAGGATCCTATCCAAGCATTGGGCTATTCCAGTTGAAATCCTTACACCCCCTATGGAAGACACAACCTTAATCTCCCGCAGAGGGGGTGTAGCTTTCAAATGGAATCACCCACTCAGGTAATCTTATTTGAAATTCACACTCCCAGTGTTGGAAGATTAAGGACACATCTTCCACAGGGGGTGTAAGGATATCAACAGGAATAACCCATTATGCAAGGTGCTGCGAGAAATGCATTGTTCTCCCTTTAAAATGGTCTGAAATACCAGAGTGCAAACAGAACAAAGATGGATAATTTAAATGTCAAACATGTATAGGACACAGTCCCAATCCGTAATAAGCCTCAACACGCCACACCACCAGTGAACAAGCCAATATAAGTAATGTGTTCAGTGTTTTTATCATAGTGATTACAAGAATTACCATATTGTTACCCTGACTCTTAATTGTAATACAGAATGTTATTATGATGTTGTACAAATATTAAACAAGTGGGATGGCAGCCTAGGACAGGAGCCATATTTTCCCTGTTTAAGGGCTTGGATAGTGACATTTGCACATTTTACAAAAAAATACTGCGCAAAGGTGGGTGACTGGCCCCTTTTAAAGCCACTAAACCAAAAAACTGCAGAGTACTTCTTAATAGTTACAAGTTGTTACAAGTGTGGCGTTAAAATCAATCATTGCCAGGTCAACTTGTTCACGATATCTGTGTTCAGAACCACAATCAAAATGATCACAACACAAAGTCAATGGGGGTTGGTTGCTAACAGGTGTGAAAACTAGGCATGAAACAGTAAACATTAACAAGTTATGACTACAACAGTGAATAGAAAATGAGTCAAGGAAGGAAATAATTGCATTTATCTTTCCAAAAGACCAATAGTGTCAGAAATTGAAAGTTTTGGGAATTTTCCTCTCCAGAAAAATCATATAAATGGGGTAGAAATTTATAGAAACCATACCATTTCCCCTTGTGTGTCAGTTTTATTTGTCTCAATATTTTGAGTACAGACCTGAAACTGACCATTTGTGAAAAAAGAGGAAAATGCTTTAAAAAAGAGGAAAATATTGCAAAATCATGCTTTAAAAAGCTCAAATTGGGCTGAAAATATTAAATAATGCATAAATTTCAGGAATAAAAAAAAGAGGCAAAGTTTCAGGTCTGTGAGTGCAAACACCGCTAGGCATTGCTCAGCTCTGACTCGCCATAACTGTCTATTAGTGTAATGGAAGAATCCATGAATGTTTCACTGAGTGATTACATTTCTACCATATTACACAATTAATAGTGTAATATTTGCTTTATTCGAACTTTTCAAGAATATTTTGCCCTCATTAATCGAAACAACACAATTTTTGTCATGACATAATTCCTATTTCGAAATCGGTCAAAAAAATCACACCTCCCTTGAACCAAACGAAAAACAAAAAATGCCTGTTTTATATAACACATAATTATGTGGTTATTGTGCAACTCAAAATAGGAAAATCTCACAGGTTTTCTTCGTTATTGGTGTGCCAACCCACTTATCTGATGGACGAGTGTATTAACAGGAGTGGTAGACCAATAAAAAGAGACATACATCAGGGATTGTAATTTGCCATTATAGCTAGGGCTATGGCTTCACAAAACTGCACTTACTAATTCTATTTGGAAATCATCCTGCTATGACCTAATTTGTAAGTCATTTCCCGGATATAGTCTGTAGGTTTGTTTGCAATGATGAAAAATCACCGACAATCTCCCAATTATCTCTGAGGGAAGTTTGTTTGATAACGAAAATTAGCTATGGGAAAAACAAGTTGCACAATATAATAGGGCACTATGTTGAATCAATTTAGGTTTGGAAATCATCATGTTACTGATGGATGAGGACAAAAGTACAGAAGGAAATTGGGACATTGCAGTTGAAATCCATACACCCCCATATGGAGCACATACCATGACCGGCATACATGGAGTGTAGTTTTTAAACAGAGTCAGAAAATGTTGAATTGGAGAGGCTCCAAGGAACATAATTGTGTTCTATACATCTGCAATTTCCATACAAGAATGACAAATCATTTTTTCCACAATGTACAAGGAATTGTAATACTTCAGGAACATACTTAATTTTTATTTTTGTGAGATCTACAAAAGAAGCCTAAGGTCCTCATTGCCCCAACATCTGCAGGTGCTGTGTATCAATTATATTTCTAATTATATCACAGGGGTAGTTATTAGAACTTTAGAGAAAATTAGTTGAAAAGTTAAGGTACACCACCATTCAAACAAACCAAAAAAATGCCTGATATAACACATAATTATGTGGTCTAATTGTGCAACTCAGAATAGGGAAATCTGACAGGTTTTCTTCGTTAGTGGTGTGCCAACCCACTTATCTGATGGACGAGTGTATTAACAGGAGTGGTAGACCAATAGAATGAGACATACATCAGGGATTGCAATTTGCCATTATAGCTAGGGCTATGACTTCACAAAACTGTACTTACTAATTCTATTTGGAAATCATCCTCGTATGACCTAATTTGGAAGTCATTTTCCGGATATAGTCTGTAGGTTTGTTTGCAATGATGAAAAATCACCGACAATCTCCCAATTATCTCAGAGGGAAGTTTGTTTGATAACGAAAATTAGCTATGGGAAAAACAAGTTGCACAAAATAATAGGGCACAATGTTGAATCAATTTAGGTTTGGAAATTATCATGTTACTGATGGATGAGTACAAAAGTACAAAAGGTAATTGGGCTACCATAAAAACTCGATAGTTAGCAAATGTGCTTACTATCAAGCGTTTTTCAAAACATGAAATTGTACCAAAGTCTGGCGCTTTACCAACTGAGCTAATGGGGTTGAGATACACATTTGCAGGTTTACTTGTTCGTATATAACTGTGTATCAATGATTTGCTCAAAACCCTTTACAATTTTGTGGATGGGGCTCTTCATGTTTGCATGTTTTAAAAGCGTTCGATAGCAAGCACATATGCTGATTATCGAATTTTTACGGTATTCCAGTTGAAATTCATATACCCCATATGGAGCACATACTATGAACGTAAGCTTCCACACAGGGAGCGTAGTTTTCAAACAGAGTCACCCCATTTGAAATTCACACTCCCTGTATGGAAGATTATGGTCATTTCTTCAATAGGGGGTGCAAGGGTTTCAACTAGAATATATTTTCATAATTAAAGCAGTAGCCAATACCTGTACCTTAGCTAAAAGATGCAGCTATTGGATGTTGGTTCTAATTATGAAATATCTGTCTTTGTTTAGGATATACAGGGGTGAAAGTAACTGGTACCTTAATTCTTTTACTGTATGACATGATTGCAATAAAGGATGCTAAGCCTACAAAATTATTATTTAAATGAAAAAGGATGAGTTCGTTCATGAATATAGAAATGAGGACATGTATGATTTCAAACAGTAAAATTAACCACTTTTTACTTTCCATGCGTGTGTCGACTGCAGACGACAAGTTTCAATTTTTTTTACAAAAAATTCAGAATTGTAAATTTTCATGACCATATTTGGAATCAGCTTGAAAAATGCATTAAAATGAGTACAAACAAGCCTAGTATTGGTTCAGTGGTTCTTAAGATAGCTCTTGATATTTTGTTATGTTGAAGCTTATGGCTAGTAGCATGCAGGGCATTAATATTGAATAGAATGTGCTGCCCTAGTTTTTACATTTTTCATATCCGCACATTGTATACACACAAATGTGGCGCATATTGGAAGCTGTCAACCTCCATTCAAAATTAATGAGATACCAGCATTGCTGTTATGCAAATGAGATCAACTGAATATTCTGCGAAAAATTGATGCACACTGAAAGCTGTTCAGGTCTCAAGTCAAATCACTCCCCAAATCTAAATGGATTGTGACAGGGTGCATTATGCAAATGAGATCATTTGAATGTTCTGATACAACTGGTGCACACTTAAGGTTAGCTACTTTTTTAAACTGTTGTGATTTGGTAGAATGACTCAAAAACAGAGTTTTTTATTGCATCATCTCCCCACAATATGTACAGACTTGCTGACACAAAGATTCAGATTGGTGAGGCCGAAATCACTCCTACATCCATAATCAAGAACTTGGGTGTTCATTTTGATTCTGCAATGACACTGTGTGCTCATGTAACATCTGTGTGCAAGTCTATCAATTTCATCTTATGGAACTTGTCGAAAATACGTCGTTACATCACTAAGGAGGCATGCTCCAATGCCATGCGGGCACTCGTCTACCCTTTAGGCTGTTCCACATCTAATTCAAGGAACTCCACAAATCTAAATCTGTGATTACAGGGTGCATTATGCACATGAGATCCACTGTATAGTTTGGCACGAATATGTCAAGTTCCATTACACTCAATCTGTGATGAATGCCAGATTTTCTACAGGTGAGAACTGATCAACATCAATGGACTATTCCATTTTAAAAACCACCCATCCCTGAAGAAGATTTTGGAATTCCACACTAATTTAACACTTTTTTATCTGTTCCCTTTTCATACAAAAACAGTGGGAAAAGATTTTTGAATTCGCAATAGTTGTCATAAGAGTTAGTGAAATCTGCCCACTGAACCACAGTATTCATAATTGTGTGCGTGCATGATTTTCTTAGGCATAGGCGAGGCCCGTGTGGGAAAAGTGTTGATTGGCCATGTACAGGGTCCAACGATTTTTGCACCGTAAAATCTATGTACAAAAAAGACAATTTTCCTTTTGCGAGGGGTCCGAGGTTTGAATCCTGGAGGTACCAAGTGATTTCTTTGTTCATCTTCTCTCATTTTTCATTTCTTCTTTCCTTTCCAATATCACAAAAAAACATGGGTTGGGTTAGGGTTAATATTATGGCTTTTGCACCAGCTGTTGTAATCACCAGTGGCCCACTTACAGCCTTTTTGCACTGATACCGTGTATTTTAATACCAGCATAAAATTGTCATAAATTGTAAAGCAAGATCAGACTTGTTTACAAAATGTAAACCTACCATAGGCCTATCTACGATTCTACTTTATCTACTATTTTTAGAATACACTTGTGATTAATTTGAATGGTGGAAGCATGTCCAACATGAGAAAGGACCATAAATATCAGGCATAGTGACATTCATTAAATTAGACATAATTTGATATGATGAGCAGCATGACTTACTGTAGGCAAGGTGTGGGTAGTGTCCGTACCTGTTAGAACTTTGTCCTCAATTTTGATTGCATTTTGGTGATTAATTTGAATGGTTGAAGCATGTCCAACATGAAAAGGGACCATAAATATCAGGCATAGTGACATTTCATTAAATTTGATGTGATGAGCAGCATGACTTACTGTAGGCAAGGTGTTGGTAGTGTCCGAACCTGTTGGAACTTTGTGCTCAATTTTGATTGCACTTGATGATTTACTAGATGTACCAAATGTTTTTCTTCACTATTTTCACAGCATATATCCAAATAAAACAATCCTACTAAGTTCGACAGGAAGAGGTGGGACCCATAATTTAAAAAAAAGGAACACTACAACATTTTTTTATACCAGAGTTTCAAAACAGAACCCACACACATAGTAAGAGTACATTATAACTTAATAATTTTGTGCCATTCAATATGTTACGTACACTTTAAGTCATGCCATTCATTATATCTAATTTAATGAATGTCACTATTCCTGATATTTATGGTGCCTTTTCATGTTCAACACGTTGCAACCACTCAAATAAATCACCAAGTGCAATCAAAATTGAGCACAAATTTACAACAGGTTTGGACACTAAGAAGAGGTTGGCTACCCACACCTTGCTTAAAGAAAGTCATGTCATTCATTAGGGCCTATATTAAATTGTTGGTCGCAACACATAGTGATGTACGTGAAGGGCAAAATACGTTTCCGAGAAAACGTGTTTGAAGAATATGTTACTAATAATGGAGTCGATACTCCACTGCTATCTCTCAGTCAGTCCATTTGAAATTGAAGTTAAAGGTTCAAACTATTAAACTGTATCTTATAGTTAAAAAAGAATAAGTATTACAGGAGGTTCTGAAGGATTTGCTACACACACCTTAGTTAAAGAAAGTCATGCCCCTCTTCAAATCAAATTTAATAAATGTCACTATGTCTGATATTTACAAACCCTTTAAATGTTCAACATGCTGCAACCACTCAAATTAAGTATCAAGTGCAATCAAAATTGAACATACAGTTCCCACAGGATTGGATAATTAGAAGAGATTTGCTAAAAGTCATGCCATTCATTATATCATATCTAATGAAATGTCACTATGCCTGATATTTATGGTGCCTTTTCATGTGCAACACATTGCAACCATTCAAATTAATCACCAAGTGCAATCAAAATCGAGTACAAAGTTCCAACAGGTACGGACACTACCCACACCTTGCCTACAGTAAGTAATGCCACTCATCACATCAAATTTAATGAAATGTCACTATGCCTGATATTTATGATCCCTTTTCATGTTGGACATGCTTCAACCATTCAAATTAATCACCAAGTGCAATCAAAATTGAGGACAAAGTTCCAACAGGTACGGACACTACCCACACCTTGCCTACAGTAAGTAATGCCACTCATCACATCAAATTTAATGAAATGTCACTATGCCTGATATTTATGATCCCTTTTCATGTTGGACATGCTTCAACCATTCAAATTAATCACCAAGTGCAATCAAAATTGAGGACAAAGTTCCAACAGGTACGGACACTACCCACACCTTGCCTACAGTAAGTAATGCCACTCATCACATCAAATTTAATGAAATGTCACTATGCCTGATATTTATGATCCCTTTTCATGTTGGACATGCTTCAACCATTCAAATTAATCACCAAGTGCAATCAAAATTGAGGACAAAGTTCCAACAGGTACGGACACTACCCACACCTTGCCTACAGTAAGTAATGCCACTCATCACATCAAATTTAATGAAATGTCACTATGCCTGATATTTATGATCCCTTTTCATGTTGGACATGCTTCAACCATTCAAATTAATCACCAAGTGCAATCAAAATTGAGGACAAAGTTCCAACAGGTACGGACACTACCCACACCTTGCCTACAGTAAGTAATGCCACTCATCACATCAAATTTAATGAAATGTCACTATGCCTGATATTTATGATCCCTTTTCATGTTGGACATGCTTCAACCATTCAAATTAATCACCAAGTGCAATCAAAATTGAGGACAAAGTTCCAACAGGTACGGACACTACCCACACCTTGCCTACAGTAAGTAATGCCACTCATCACATCAAATTTAATGAAATGTCACTATGCCTGATATTTATGATCCCTTTTCATGTTGGACATGCTTCAACCATTCAAATTAATCACCAAGTGCAATCAAAATTGAGGACAAAGTTCCAACAGGTAACGGACACTACCCACACCTTGCCTACAGTAAGTAATGCCACTCATCACATCAAATTTAATGAAATGTCACTATGCCTGATATTTATGATCCCTTTTCATGTTGGACATGCTTCAACCATTCAAATTAATCACCAAGTGCAATCAAAATTGAGGACAAAGTTCCAACAGGTACGGACACTACCCACACCTTGCCTACAGTAAGTAATGCCACTCATCACATCAAATTTAATGAAATGTCACTATGCCTGATATTTATGGTACCTTTTCATGTTCAACATGCTGCAACCACTCAAATTAATCACCAAGTGTATTCTAAATTGAGCACAACATTTCAGACCAAAGGCAGCCATCACAATGTAGTGCTGTCCTGGACTGGGCTATAGGGTATCCACCTCAAGTTGAGAGTAATGCCATGTTGGATTTTGCAGTGGCAGATTCGAATTGTGCAAATAACTGTGGGGCATATACCATGTAGCCAATGTTCATTCAGAGAAATCCTTCCACCACAAATCCAAACATTTGGGCACTTTTTTTACTGAATTTAGCAAGAAATCACCCAACTGGACGGACAAGAGGACATATACTTGATTGAATATGCTTCACTGTATTTGAAGCAGTCAATATAGCAGCCATAAAACATTTGAAAAGGTCAATTCAGCAGTTTGGTGATTAGACAACCTGGCAATTCTGGTCCAATAAACGGAAATTGCCACGTACCTGCAGCAGCTTGAAGCGCTTTTTTTTACAAAGCGTAGCAATTTCTTTCAGAGGCACAGTGAACTACTCAAAAGTAGCCAAATTGTACTCAAAAGGGCATCTTATGGCAACCCTGATTATAGCAACACTGTTGGTCATTGTGCAATCACTAATGGAATGCTAATTAGCTAGTAGTGTGATACCCTTGTCTTAATGTGAGCCGGCCGGTTAACCGTTCCATCATGTCAAGCATTGTTTACCACACACCTGAATGCTATTGTCAATGCAAAGGGCAACAAACTCGCATAACCTAAATATCATCTGTTTTTCTTACTGCATTTTCAACCGTTTATTTTACACTACTGAAATTTACAATTTTCAGTGTGACTCTACTGTGCTGCGCAGACTGCAAAACTCCTTTATTTTGTAACCCACTGTTTTATTTAACCGTAACCATACCAAATACCACAGACTGGGCACCTTCCATTCAGTGGGGCAGGAGCAGGCAACCCACAGCACACCTTAGGTTCACACACAGCAGGAATGTTGAGGGGGACCAAGAGGCGAACAACAAATAGGCACCTCTTAATCCACTTCAATATTACCCAGAAAGTTTCTACTCGGAGACAAATGTTGTGCCTTGAACGAGGAATGACATTTTCCT
The DNA here is from genome assembly GCF_039555335.1 of Amphiura filiformis. Taxonomy (NCBI): domain Eukaryota; kingdom Metazoa; phylum Echinodermata; class Ophiuroidea; order Amphilepidida; family Amphiuridae; genus Amphiura; species Amphiura filiformis. The sequence continues at coordinate 30,464,208 of NC_092643.1, forward strand.
TTGTAAGCTGAAAGTATGGCAAATGACGGTACCTATCCTTGATAAAGCTTTCCGATACAAAATGGAGAAACAAGAACACTGGTTGGCCACAATGTGCTGTTTCAGTTGAAATCCACACTACCCCTGTGGAAGATTTTGGAAATATCTTCCACAAGGGGAGTATGTTTTTAAAATATAATTGGTCAGAGTTAATCATTTTGAAACCTATACTCCCCCTGTATTATTCCTTCACCCATATCTTCCACAACTGGAAAAGTATTTCAAATGGAAGTTACCCAATTGTGTATTCTATTCAAAGTTGATACTCCCTCTGTGACAGACTTTAGCTAAATCTTCCACAGGGGTAGTGTGGATTTTAAATGGAATAGTCCAATGTATATACACAATCCCAAGATATTTCTTAAATCTTCTGGCCTGGATACCTGTTTTTAAAACATTTATTTTTATTTTTCAATTCTTTTAAAAGCCTTTGATTTATAGCACATTCAAGTTGGACCCAGGACATGGGCTATTCAAAGGGGAAATCTATCTCACCGTCTAGCGTCTATGGCAAATTAGTGCTACAAATAGAGAGATGCACTCCCCATGTTAAATTATAAAACTCTGGAAAAGTGTGTTTGAAAAGAAATGCCTGCCCTTTAGCAGATGAAACCTGGGGAATGAAAACATTCAAATGTACAGTAGTCTTGATTCAAGCCTGCATTCACTCAAAGCACATACTAGTATTAGTTATTGGGTGAAGTAATGGGACTTACTGTACCATGCGTGAAGTGTCATATTTCTGAGCGCATGACACTGAGTGCATGGTAATTGCCATAACATGTTGTCGCTGAACCCAATAACAAATTTATCATACCATAAAATTATTTTCAATATTTTCAAAAACAAAATTTTTACACACTATGATTACAATTTATGGCATAAAACAACAAGATTGAAATTATCTTAATATTTTCACCCACCCAACCTCGTGTCCTAAACACATCAAAAGAAATAAGTCCCCCTCTGAAAATTTCGTTATAACATCGTAAAGTAAAACTTTGTACCAATAAAACTTACTTAGAAATAATTATATGATTGTTTACTAAGTGTTTTGTGAAAATGAAAGATGTCCATGACTTCATGGCTGAATGAACCCAAATTGAAGACAAAACTGCCCTTTCCAAAAGTCACAAAGTAGGCCTATGCTTGTTAACTGCAAGGCGATTGAGACAAGGAATGGAACTGGCCATCTTACAACTCACTGTGCTGAACTCTGCACCAAGGGGATTTGCATGGCTGAATGATCAAGAATCGATACACATTACAGTAAATGTTCACTTGGTGAGGATTTTAATCTGCACTCAAACACATGGGGTTTTCCATTAGTAACAAGCCATGAATCAACTTTTGTGACAAGCATAGGCCTACTTTGTGACTTTTGAAAAGGGCAGTTTTTGCCTTCAATTTAGGCTCATTCAGCCCTGAAGTCATGGAAATCTCTCATTTTCACACAGCACTTAGTAAACAGTCATATAATTATTTAAAAGTTAGTTTTATTGGTACAAAACGAAACCTTACAATGTTATGACGACATGTTCAGAAGGGGACTTATTTCTTTTGATGTGTTTATATACCTTTTTAGCGCAATGGAGTTGCCCAATGTAGATGATACGCGGCCACAACCTAGTACGCATCGGTACTAGGTAGTGTTTGCGTACAATATGCACAACTGGCCTGGCATCAACAATACAAGCAAGCCGGTACCTGTGATGTTTTGCACTATACTGCTTAGCAGGGACTACCTTTTGAGGATAGCGAGAGCAATCACTCTCTACTGCTCTCCTTATATCTCAGGCATTGAGTTTTGAAAATACTAGGCGTGCAATTAATAGCACTCCTTGAAATGTTAAGGTGAGCAATCAGGTGTGCTATAAACCGCACTTGTGAAGAAGCTAAGGCTCTGGCAGATTTTACAAGGTGAGCTATAAATCACACTCGGATGAACAACTTAAGGTGAGCCATCCGCGAGCGTTGCACTCGCTCACCTTAAAATTCAAAGCCTGATATCTGATATAGGAGAGTGATTTTAGCTCTCCTTAGTTGACCATTCTCTCCCTACATTCTATTGTTAATGCTCTAAACAGCTCTCCTTGAAGGCTCCAGAACAGCTATTTAATGCTCTCCTGCACATTCCAAAAGACAGTCCCTGGCTTAGTGGTATGATAAGAATATTTATGAGTCGTCATCCTATCATGTAGCAAGATAACCGGAACAAGAAATCTTGGGTAGGGCAGTTCGTCTTTCTTGCATGATCAGAGAATGAGTACATGTGACTAAGAAATAAACAGGTCGCCGCGATTTGTAAATTGACAGCGGTCGTATGGCATGTATACAGTAGGCATATGCACTGTCAGACAGGATTTTCAACTGGCTGTTTTATAAGCGAGAGTCTTGAACAAGACTACCTGTAGAGTTTTTATATTCCATCAGGTTTTTTTATGAACAACAATTGATTTCATCATCATCATTTTTTAAACACTGACAATTTTCAATTACCCAGGGCAGATTTTCCAGCTGAATGTGCAGAGTTTTTGTTAACCCCAAGATGTTGTACAATCAATTTCTGCAGGAGAAAATTCCTATAAATAATTGTCTGACTTCTCTGAATCATTGTCTTGTACCAACAGTGCAATGGCAACAACTCCTTTATCAAATGCATAGATTTTGCAACATGCAACGTTAATTGATTCCAGGTCTAGATGGGTAGGTCATCGATTTATGAAGATCCTGTTGGTTTACTCAAATAGGCTCATTTCAGAACCGGAACTTATAATAAAATAAAGCTCCACAAGAATGTCCAGTTTCTAGCCATTCCCAGCTCCAAATAGAAAGTGTAAGGACATTATATCAGCCCTGAAGAATTAAACAATTTAAAACACACAGTTTCTGTGCACATTTGTCCCAAATAGCCATTCAGTGAAATTTGGGTCAGCATGCCACTGAAGGGACTGTGTCCCTGATATGACATCAGGGTTCCCATACCTTAAAGCAAAGCCTTTAAAATTCAAGGACTTTTCAAGGACTAAGGTCCAAAAGCATGATTTTCAAGGACTTACCACAACACAAAAAGCTGCATATTAACAAAAGTGAAAGCTCCTCTCCACTCCCAAAGTTTTGTAAAAATTATACTTGGTAAAATTTTATTTTTCAAGGACTTTCAAAGACCTTGTGCAAATTTCCAGAACTTTCATTCAAGGCCTTGAAAAGGTGTTTTCAAATTCAAGGACTTTCAAGGACCGTGGGAACCCTGTGACATGATTGACAAGAACATTCGTTGGTGAAATCATGCTTTTTGTCGATATATTCACATGTTTGAGCCCCTGTCCTGAAAACTCGGCTACGCTACTGATGTGCACTCCAAACTTCTGACAATATCTAAACAGACCAACAAACAAACAAACAAACAAACAAACCATAAACCTTTAGGTCTGTATGCACAAAACAAGCTAGACCAGGTCTAACCTTAAACCTGGTCTAACCATGGAGATTAGTCTTACGGAGAAGGAACTTTTTGATGTTTACATAGCTTATCCTATATTATTGTAGATTCTGTTAAGAGAAAATACATGTAGCTTAATATTAGATGGCTGCAGTTCAACTGCTGGACTTTCCTAGTAGTAAAGGAGGAAAAGAAAAGAGTAAAAGGATCCCTCCCTAATTCTAACCTCCAGTTTTAGATCAGGTCTAATGTTAGACCTGGTCTAACTTGTTTTGTGCATACGGACCTTAGTATATATGGTCATCTCTTACCTTCGAGTCTTGTGGGTAGACCATCGTATGGTGGAAGAGGTAGTGATTCTTGTTCACTAAACATTGGTGATAAGTTGCTATATGCAGTGTATTGTAGAAGAGCTTCTAGAAGCCAGTAACAATCTGAAAACAAAACACACAAAAACACATAGTCTCTATTAGTTCCTAGTCTACCTAATCATGAAATTCACATGGCCAGGAGGTTAGGGGCTGTGCAATAATGATCTGCCCCCTAGGGTGGACAAAGAGGGGGGGTAATTTTTGACAGGGCTAAAGGGAAGGGGTAAGCAATATTTAGCAGGTTGAATGGGTGCAAGGGATTTTTGTCAAGTCAAACTGGAAGCACATATTCATGGGTACCTTTTAAATAGAATGCTTTAAAACGGCTAAGGAAAATGGCAAGCAAATATTCTAGTATTCCATATTTCCTGCTTGCTAGACACATTATGTACTTAGACCAATAAGGTTTGCAAATTTGATCCAACAAAATAGGCATGTGCAACAGGGGAGTCTAGGATTTTTCTTGTTCTCTTGTAATGAATTAGGGTATTCCAGTTGAAATCCATACACCCCCTATAGAAGACATGGCATTACTCTTCCACAGAAGGAGTGCATGCGCATTTCAAATGGAGTTACCTGAATGGATGACTCCACTTGCAATCTACTACACCCCCTGTATGGGAGATTCAGGTCATTCAGGCTCTCTTTAATAATCCCAATATGAGAATATTCATCGGATAATTTTTCCATTAAATTTTATACTTCTTTTGATCAGTGTACATCCTTGTCTGCTGCTAGTGCCTATTAATCATCTTTACCATTGATGCTTATTCTACACTAACTGCTGACTGCAATTTTAGTCAGATTTCACTCTATTTCATTTGTTCATTGAAGGTTTCAATAGCCATATGATCAAGTTGCAAGTAATATATCACATAACCTTCACTTTCACAAAAGCTTAACAAAACATATGGTAGTTTGCAGGATGATATTTTATACACAGATACAATATTACAAGAATAATGTACATACACTAGGCTCATCATGGTTTATTTGTATTATAGGCAATTCATAAATTTCACTCCCAATGTTCTATTGAATTGAACACAAGAGACCGGAAGTCTGCAATATATGGATTTGTTAAAGAGAACTCATCATCAACGTTTTGAAGTATACAGTTTGACATGAAACTTTGTTTTCAATGATATCTTCCAGGATTAATTAATACACACACACTTTAGAAATCGTGCAATTATAATGAAAGTTGGAAAGAATGACAAGTTTTGAAGTATACAGTTTGACATGAAACTTTGTTTTCAATGATATCTTCCAGGATTAATTAATACACACACACTTTAGAAATCGTGCAATTATAATGAAAGTTGGAAAGAATGACAAGGAAGGGAAAATGGGGAGAAACATAAAGACCACAGTACTGAAGAATGAACATAAAAATGAAGTCAGATGATAACAAATGACAATGATTTTGACTGCCATAACAACACTGGTGATGATGTTGATGAAATTGGTGATAATGATGATGAGGATGATGATATTTTGATGATGATGATGAAGACATGAAGGGATTTGGATAACAATGTCTGCTTAGTATTTTTGTGGGACATAAAAGCACATCAGACACATCAAATCACATTCTGAATATGTGGAAGGTCCATCTGATATCAAATAATGTTGATTTTTTGAAATTCAGGATATAATACAAATTTTATGGCAAATTATTAAAAATTGGTATTGTTGATATCTAACAGTCCTAGAAGTAAACTTTACAAATCTAATAATATGTAGGAAAAGCCGTCCATCAGGTCCAAAAAAATTTGTTGTGTTGCCCTCAATTGACTGACCCTAAATCCTGAAAAATCAGGGTCGCAATTTCATTTTTTTTTTGAATGATGATTTTTACAGATTTGTTCAAAAAATCAATGTTTTTCACATATTTTATTGAAAGACTTGTCTTAAATTAATTATCTAACATGTCTAACAAGTATCCAGAAGTCAAAATTGACAAATGTCCCCTAATTGAAGTTAGCATTATCTAATATTTGAGAGGATTAAAAAAAAATGAAGGTTAAAAAAAAAAAAAATCCGACCAACCAACCCAAATTTCCCATTTTTCCCACTTGAGGGCAACACAACAGTATTTTTTTGGCCTCATTTGAAAATTTTGACCTTTCGTATTGAAGATGTACTTTTTTTTCTTCAAAAAGATGAAGATGAAATTAACTATGACGAAGTTTACCACAATCATCTTACATTTTCAAAACAGAATCTGAGAAACTAAGGTGCCCTATTCCCGGGCCCTATTATCTATTTTTAACATCACACCTTTTCCTCATCCATCTTCCTCCCTCACACATTAAGAAACCACTGAAATATAAGACAAAACACCGGAAGCAGGCCAAATTGGTTTCCCTCTCCTGGCCTCTCCCACTTTACCAGCACTTGCTGAAATATGGTTATCCATATTGATGAACTGTTTTCTTTTCCACTTGTAGCTCAGCGATGGCGGTGATATTATCTTGGGACCACAAATGGGCTATTCCATTTAAAATCCACACTACCCCTGTGGAAGATTTTGGAAATATGTTCCACAGGGGGAATATGTATTTTAAAAACAACATTAGGTAGCTCCGTTTGAAATTTACTCTCCCTCTGTGGAAGATTCTGGTTCAATCTTTCTCAGAGGGCGTACAAAATTCAAATGGAGCTACCTAATGGGTTCATTCCATTTGAAATTCATCATCCCCCTGTGGAATATATTTCCAAGATCTTCCACAGGAGTAGTATGGATTTCAACTGCAATAGCCCAACTATCTATTCCAGTTGAAATCCACATATCCCATATCGTCAGCCTGCTACGCTAATTGCCTAAGTCGTTTTTTGGTAATTTTGAGAACAAAGTGCAAAATATGGTTCAAGCATGCATTTAAACATATTTATTAACCAATCTTTGTGCAAGAACAAGTGATAATGATACTAATAAAAGGGAATAATCCTAAATAATTAGGGTGATTACCTAACTGATGCATACTTGAACCACATTTTGTTCTTTGTTCTCAAAATTACAAAAATTACTTTCCTGGGCAATTAGCGTAGCAGGCTGACGATATGGAAGATGCGACTGAAATCTTCCGCACAGGGGGTGTGAATTTCAAATGGGGTTACCTGAATGGGTGGCTCCATTTCAAATCTACACCCCCTGCATGGGAGATTAAGGCCATGTCTTCCATAGGGGGTGTAGGGATTTCAACTGCAATAGCCCAATGGGCTATTCCATTTAAAATCCACACTACCCCCTGTGGAAGATTTTGGAAATATCTTCCACAAAGGGAATATGAATTTCAAATGGAATGAACACTTTAGGCAGCTCCATTTGAAATTCACCCACCCTCTGAAAGATTCGGTTGAGTTTTTCTTACAGGTTGTATGAAATTCAAATGGAGCAGCCTAATATGTTCATTCCGTTTGAAATTCATACTCCCTTGTGAGAGATATTTCCAAAAACTTCCATAGGGGTAGTGTGGATTTTAAATGGAACAGCTCAATGGATGTGCTTAATGTGTTAAAACTTGACCATACATTTCGCCTCTTGTCTTGTAGTTTTACCCTTAATAATCCAACAGCTTATCACTAGGTGTTATATGGCCAGGTTTATCTTGTATGCCGACTCACGATTTTACAGTGTTTCTAGATGTTGTTGACAATGTCCTTTTTGTCCTTTGTGATGAATAGTGTTTTGCTCTTGGGCAAAACACTGGAGAATTATCAGTCGGTCTACCAACAGCATAACATCTCTGATGACGGAGAAAGTGAGTGTTGTTGACCAGTTTTAAAATATACTTTTATATATATAGAAGTCTATTCCCAACACGTATCAATCTCTTCACTGAAGCAAGCAATGGTTGTCTACTTTCAATTGTCAAAGGCCAGCAATGTTGCCGTTGACACAGTGGCACTCACATATTTCTCAAAAGCATTGGACTTGATCGACCATACTCTGCTTTAAAGGAGAAATTTATCCATATGGGAGTCTGTGAGTCTATTGTGCCCCCAGGATTGTGCTATGGTTGTCTGACTTTGTCAGCAATAGACAACAGTGTGTTCGTTATAAACATGTTCTTTCTGAAATGAGTACAAAACTGTAAATAGTGGTCTCCCACAAGGTACAAAACTAGGCCCAATAGGCTTTCAGATTATAATCAATGATGCTGTATCAAGTAGTGTGCCCAAAACAAAATGTTGGAAATATGTTGATGATTTGACAATTGTTGAGAACTGTATCCATCCCAAATCCAGCCAAATTCAAGATGTTTTAGATGAATTCAGTGAATGGTCTGCCAATAATAATCTGAAACTTAATCCTTTGAAATGTCAAGCACTACAGGCCTGCTTTAAGAGGAATCCACCTAATAATGTTATTAAAATCAATGACATTCCTCTCAACTTTGTTTCTGAGGCAAAATTGTGGGTATTTGGATGCAGGACAACCTCAAATGGGATAGAAACATTGCTGAAATTGTGTCCAAAACCAATCGTTGGTTGTATATGTTTGGGATCTTAAAAAGGTTTGGTTTTAATACCCAGGAATTATGTTCAGTTTACAAAGGATATGTTTTTAACCATTACTTGCATACACGGATGTAGTTTGGCATTCTTCACTCACCACAACTCAAGATCATACTTTGGAGCAGCTGCATAAAAGAGCTTGCAAAATAGTTCTGGGCAAATCATATGATGGTTATGATAACGCTCTTAATCTTTGCCAGCTAGACTCTCTAGCTGATAGGAGGGAGGACCATTGTAGTAAGTTGGCCGAAGGGCAAAAGATCTCATCCCTCCTACCAGACTGGAGAGTCATGGCAGGGTCCTTCACAATGCAAATCAAATCTCTCAACTTTATGCAAGGACCGATCATTTCAAAAACAGCACAATTCCATACTTTATCAATTTATTGAATAACTAAGTGCCCTGAACTGTTTTGCATATTCTGACTTTTTAAATCTGGTAATATTGAGCCAATTTTAGCCTTTTAATGGTGTGTATTTATAATGTTTTTGAATGACGTCTTGAATGAGTGCAATATTTTATTTTCTATCAACATTTTTCCTTGTTAATATTGATACTGTATTTTATAATGTTTTTTAAATATTGTAAACCACTTGTTATTTCATCTAAGGGCTACAATTTGTGTGTGATTAAAATATACTATACTATAAACTGTAACTCAAAAATCATTTTGATGTCATGACAGTATCCGCAGCTGGAGATAGAGGGAGGGTTCCGGGGACCAAAGTGCTGAACACACCACTGCCTATCCGGAGCAGTTGCAGTAGACTCAGAGAAATGACAACAGGATCAAGATTATGCACATCCTAAAAATGTTGATGCAGATCAAACCAGGTAGCCGCCACACCCGGCCATGGTTTTCAATCTCAATATAGTGTATTCATAGATCAATTTCTCTTCCTTTCTTTGTTTTCCGGCTCATCTACCTTTTTAATTTCAATATAAAAGGAAAGCACTACTAAAGAATAAAATAGCATTAATACATAATGTACCTCAGGTCACCCATATTAAATCTTGATCAGAGCACTATAAAACACATTGCAACAATGATTACACCACGAGGCATGAATCTCATTAACTCTGAGTCTCAATGTCCAACAAACTCAGTTAAGTGATCCTTTTAACTGTCTGCCTCATCACATGGGTATTACGCTATTCCATTTAAACATCCACACTCCCCCTGCAGAAGATTGTGGAAATATCTTCCACAGGGGAGTATGAATTCCAAATGGAATTAGCACATTAGCCAGCTCCATTTGAGACTCACCATCCCTCTGTGGATGATTCAGGATGACTCTTTCTCAGAGGGTGTATGAAATTCAAATGGAGCTGCCTAATGTGCTAACTCCATTTGAAATTCATACTCCCCCTGTGGATGATATTTCCAAAATCTTCCACAGGGGTAGTGTGGATATTAGATGGAATAGCCCATTACGCTTTGTGCTCTTGATTAGTTTGAGGTCTGTTCACCTGATATATAATACACCCAACGCTTGATTTATAACGCACACACAGAAAAGGGCACTTCCATTTTCAAAGCGACTTCATAGCTGGCAACTAATTACTTCTAGAGATAATTCTATTTCATCAGTGCTGCTAGCAAAAGGTAAATTAAAAAGGGCAGTAATCGTACTTAACGGTTCCTTCAAACCTACTCAACCAGTAAGATGCATATAATATGAAATATTTGTAATCATAACACTCTGTTTAACAAAATAAAAAGTATCGTAATTAACTTGGTAGAAGCGATGCAATTTTAAAGAACAATATGTAAGATGCGATCAACCAAAGTGAGTCTGTTGGCAGTCAAAATCGCTTCCACAGTTTTTCATTTAACATTATCACACATTCACCTCATCAAAATTTTATGAGATGTGCAAACTTTCAGTATGCTGGTAAAAACAATGAAATGCAACAAAGATGAAATACTTTTATTATTGCCTGTACATATCTCAAAATCAATTTGATTGATTTTCATTGATCATATGACATATCAACTGTACAGTGTCAAGAATGGGTAAGTGCAATAGCTGCCATGTGTAGCTACTATGTGTAGATGAGTACAATATACTATGTGTAAATTGCCAAATGTTCACAGGGCAGCTATTAAACTTAACCCATTTCTGGCACTGAGCAGTCGATATGGCTTACAGTCTGCAAAGTAGTAAATTACGTACCAGTTGCTCATCAAGATTCTGCTTGCAAAATTTGACTAAAATTGGAAATTCTTTTTTCCAGAAGTATATTGCGTGCTGTCAACATTTGCCAACTGGGAGGGGCTTGATACTATTACCAACAAACAGCAGATCATGCGACCAGCCAATCAGCAGCACTGCATGCAATTACGCACTGTAAGCTTACAGTATGCTTTTGTAGAAAAAGAATTATATGATTGAATTTATAATTATGATAGAATGGAAACCACTTTATGACTTATTATCTATCATTTTGAGACATATTGGTGATTAAAAGCATAGGAAATGGGCTATTTCCAGTACACCCCCTATGGAAGACAAGACTTGAATCTCCCACACAGGGGGTGTAGATATCGAATAGAGTCATCCACTCAGGTAACCCCATTTGAAATTCACACCCTCTGTGTCAGATATTAAGGTCTCGTCTTCCATTGAGGTGTAAGAATTTCAACTGGAATTGCCCAATGTCAGAGATATGCATAAAGAAAAACAATACCTTCTGTACTTTTGCACTTATGGGGTTCTGTATCTAACGCTGAATCCATTTAGATCTTTACTGATGATTGATTCGTTGCTATGCTACAAAAGAACGATGCCACCTTTGAAACCCTTTTTGCACTTTTGCTTTACTCTATTTTATATATTTGAGTTCTTATTTCCTTAAAATGAATCTAAAAGGCAGAGGGTTGACGCGTCTTTCATAAAATATACTTCAGGCTTTATGAAAACATGTACAGTATGCTTTTTATTTCTCTCTTTATACTAAAAGAATTCTGAAACAGCTAATAAGATTCACCCAATTACACTGGTTGCTGCCTATGTTATATGAGGCACCATATATTGAAGGGGTAGTATATTAAAAAGCATAGACATTGAATGCTAGCAGATATGCATATGCTTTGAGCTGCACAATGCTGTTTAAATTCAGACTATAGGCATTGTGACAGGTTTTGACTTATTCAATAGTTGTTTTGACTTGGTTAGTTTAACATGAGTAACTATTTTTAATAAAGTAAAATTAAAATTGATAAGCTGCAGTATAGTCATTTGTTTTCTTACACATCCTTTTTGACACATTTTTTGTAGACAAAATAAAACATCATTACGTGCATTGGCCCATTCCATTTAAAATCCACACTACCCCTGTGGAAATATCTTCCACAGGTGGAGTATGTTTTCAAATGTAATTATGGTCAGGGTTAATCAGTTTGAAACCCATACTCCCTCTGTATTATGGCTTTACCTATATCTTCCACAACTGGAGTGAGTATTTCAAATGGAAGTTACCCAATTGTCTATTCTATTCGAAACTTATACTCCCTCTGTAAAAGACTTTAGCTAAATCTTCCACAGGGGTAGTGTGGATTTTAAATGGAATAGCCCAATTTTAGACACAACCTGTCAAGTCTTCCAAATATTGCACAACCACATAACTGCCAATTCTTTATTGCTATCATCAGTTATAAACACTGGGTGTATCATGGCTACCAGCAGTAGATAGCACTGAGTGTTTCAATTCTACCAGCAATAGGTCATACAAAGTATTTGAATGCAGTAGGTCACACAAAGTATTTGAATGCTACAGGTGTTTTATTGCTATCAGCAGTAGATAGTGTTGTAATGCTACATAAGCAACACATGGCATTAATGATCATATTGATATCATCAGTAGATAGCACTAAGTATTTTACTGCTATCAGCAGTAGATAGCACTAAGTATTTTACTGCTATCAGAAGTAGGTAGCACTAAGTGTTTTATTGCTATCAGCAGTAGATAGCACTAAGTATTTTACTGCTATCAGCAGTAGGTAGCACTAAGTATATTACTGATATCAGCAGTAGGTAGCACTAAGTGTTTTATTGCTATCAGCAGTAGATAGCACTAAGTATTTTACTGCTATCAGAAGTAGGTAGCACTAAGTGTTTTATTGCTATCAGCAGTAGATAGCACTAAGTATTTTACTGCTATCAGCAGTAGGTAGCACTAAGTGTTTTATTGCTATCAGCAGTAAATAGCACTAAGTGTTTTATTGCTATCAGCAGTAGATAGCACTAAGTGTTTTATTGCTATCAGCAGTAGATAGCATTAAGTGATTCATTGCTATCAGAAGTAGATAGCACTAAGTGTTTTATTGCTATCAGCAGTAGATAGCATTAAGTGTTTTATTGCTATCAGCAGTAGATAGCACTAAGTGTTTTATTGCTATCCAGAGTAGATTGCGTTTAGTGTCAGTAGTAGATAGCACAAATTGTTACATTGATATCAGCAGCAGAAAACACAAATCGTTTTATTGCCATCTGCCATAGATAGCACTAAGTATTATATTGCTATCAGCAGCAAACAGTCAGCACTAAGTATTTTAATGATATTAACAATAGATAGTTAACTGAGTATTTTATAGCTATCTGCAATATACCACCCCGTGTTATATTTATAGCTATCTGCAGTATATCAGCCTTGTTCTATTACTAACTACAGTAGCAAGTTCCTACAGCTGTAAGTTGAAAGCTACTACAATTTGTTTATGAATATTTTAACATACATGTCATTGATGTCAACAACATGAACAAGAAGTCCTGTTGTGCTGAAATGTGGCATCTGAATTCCCTACTACCAATTTCAAAAAGATACAACTGTGTTGGCTCAATTCCTTTTAAAAGACAAAAAGAACATATGACATGTTGTGAAAGGGCGCAGAAAATGGAACGAAGTAAAACATTATTGCCCCATTGATTTTTCTGTGTTGGTGTAAGGCATTGAAGCAGAGATTGATGTGCCTTTGACTAACGAACCCTCTAACAAACCCCTTACATAAACAGAATATATGAGGCAATACATACACCCCATGGAAGACATGACCTTAATTAATCTTTCACACAGTAAGTGTGACTTTCAAATGGAGTTACCTGAATGAGTAACTCCATCATTTGAAATATACACACCCAGTGTGGGGGATTAAGATCATATCTTCCATGGTGGTGTATAGATTTCACCTGGAATAACCTAATGTTAAAAACTAAGAAAGTGGCATCAAGTTGTGAAACGATATTGCCATTTGCAGCATATTAATTCAAAACCATGGCCTTAGACAGATTTGTGGTGTAAGCTTACAGTATTTTATATAAGGTTACAGGCATGTGCATCACCATGATTGGTAGTTTGGTACCTCCGTTTTGATGCTTATTCATGTATTGAAAATCCTGTCTCTTCCAAATGCAACACTGGCATCTCTTGAAATGCACAAAATCTATATTTTATGACCCTTTATAACATTAATCTACAATTGAGGTGTCTTTAAGGGGGCACTACACCCCTGACCAATTTTGTGCCTATTTTTGCATTTTTCTCAAAAGTTATAGTGCATTTGTGGTACGTAAGGTATGTATATTATAGGGGCAAGGACTACAACTACTGCACTGAAAATTCAGCAACTCAAGGCAAGTAGTTATTGATTTCTTGATCAAATACTGATTTTCCCTCATTTTTGACTGTAACTCCACAACTGTTGTCTGTGCTGAAATAAAATTTCCAGTGCACTAGTTGTAGTCCTTGCCCCTATAATATATATCTCTTACTTGTCACCAATATGCTATAATTTTTGAGAAAATGCAAAAATAGGCACCAAAATTGGGCAGGGGTGTAGTACCCCCTTAAGGTTGTATTTTGATATGCCTGGGTACCAATCTTTTGATGTTGTTGATACAACATGTTTTACTTTCTCTGTGTAGATACAACTATTTTGCACTCGCATGTAATTAATAAATGGATGGGGTTGTCCACAGGAAAATGGATGAGGTAGCATAATGGATGGAAAACCACTAATATCATCAGTCATTGAGGGTCACTTGGAACGCTTTGAATAAACAACAAATGGGCTATTCCATTTAAAATCCATACTCCCACTGTGGAAGATTTAGCTTAAGTCTTCCACAGAGGGAGTATGAGTTTTGAATAGAATAAACAACTGGGTAACTTCCATTTAAAATACTCACTCCAGTTGTGGAAGATATAGGGAAAGCTCAACTGGAATAGCCCAATGTTGATGTATTCCTCTACTGCAACTGGTTTTATTTTTGTAGACTGCAATATGCTACTGACTGATTAATTCTGATATGTACCTAACATTGGCTGCTATCTACTGCCGACAGCGCGGACTGCTGTCTACTACTGATAGTAGTATTATACTGACTGCTATCTACTGCTGTTAGCAATATAAAACTGGCTGCTATCTACTGCTGATCTGATAGCAATAACACTGAGTGTTATCTACTGCTGTTAGTAATACTACATTAACTGCTATCTTCCAAATCATATCCATTCCACACAAAAGAATTTTTGAAGGAAAAATTCACAAAAGGTCAATTTTAATAAATCCTAGCTCAGGCCTGGTTATACCCACAATTGTACACTATTTTATAACAGCTTGCTTCAACAATACTTAAAGATAACAATAAATATTTAAAGGCATCGTAATTTTGCATGGCTAAAGACAGGTTCATAGGCAACATGCAAATAGTGTAAGCATTCCCCCGTCTTTTTCACTGAATTGACATAAAGCTAGCTATTAAATGTTATGTAACCACATCTCTCCTGTACTATCACTCCTGTATAGCCCTGCCTTGCAGTCTCACCGGCTGCATTACTTGAGATGCCCATCAAGGAGGCTGCATGTACAAGTACTCAGGTGCTGCAAGCTATGATGAACATTTAAGTGATGAGGAGTCTGTCAACAAGTGGCTCTGAACCAACACTACCCCCGCGAGGTATGTTTCTCCAAATACGCCAAGCGAAGGATAAATGGAAATTTGGGCTTACAACCGTGTACGGGAAATCAACCACATTTTGTACCTTGCCATTATAGTCCAGGCCCTAGCTAGAACCCGGCCTACACCGGATAGGGTAGAGATTTTGACACTTGATTTGGGTTATTGGACCTTTGAGGTTAAAGAATCACGGAGGTGCTTTTTGCGAAAGCGGCTGCGAATTCGAGAGTTCAAGATGGCGCCAGGCCATTTTGAAAATTTTAAATTTTAGTTTTCACTCAATATTCATGTGTAATACATCATTCTATAGGTTTTTGCATACAAGGAATCAATTTCTGACATTATTTTTATGATTGAAGGTCAGTATAACATGTTTACATTCAAAATGGCTGCCGAATGTGTGCCAAAAGATGGGGTTTTCATTAAAATGCATTTAGAATTCAATATTTTAACTTATTTGATGTTAAAAATAACCATGGGATGCTGATATTATGGTGACAACAAAGCATAAGTCGTCTATGTCATTTCTATCATCTCCTGGATATGTTTAAAATCAAAATGGCTGCCAAAATGGCCGCCAAAATAGTCTTTTTCATTAAAATGTGTTACAGGAGTATTATAAAGTACCAGATTTACAATGAAATGGTGCCAAACATTGTGTTCTCTTTTTGTATTCAAAGTATCCCTCTGGTAAAGGGGTAACAATATGACATCGGCATCAATTAATATTATCTCATATGGGCATGTAAACATTCAAAATGGCCGCCAAAATGGCTGCAAAACATGATTTTGTTCATTAAAATGGTATTTAAAACAGCATTTTAATAGACGTTGTGTTAAATATTTCCATGGAACGCTGATATAATGTTAAAGGGATATTTCTATCCCAATTTCTTCCTGCTCATGTGTTTTTACATTCATAAAAGAATCTTAAATCCTAAATTTCATGCAAATCGGACATTCCGTTGGCGAATTATGGACTATAACATATCCTCTATATCAATGGTCCATAGGATTGTGTGTTATACTTTCGTTGGCGACAGAATAAAATTCAAAATCGAACATGTTGGCGGTTTCTCTGAAAGGGAATATATTTGCAAGATTCCTCTTGCACATGATCATTATGCACCTAGTATATAAGGGGTCCCGTTGGTATGAGCATGCCGGCAGAATCATTTTACGACAGAATTTTAACCATATGCCATGAAGCTGAAAAAATGACATCTCCTGTAAAAAACTGGTATCTTGAAAGTTGGTGTAACAGTCATTTAAAAGAATATAATATACTCTTTTAAATGACTGTTACACCAACATCCAAAATATTATTTTGGTGGCCAAGTTGAATTTTAAACATGCCCAATTACCCATAAGTCCATGCTGTTTTCCTATTACTGCTATGCTATAATGATTATGTGGGAAAATACTCTCCTTTTATGGCACCATCCCCTTGAAAACCAGATACCTAGTGTCGCTGTAACAGATTTTGATGAAACAATAATATTTTGGTGGCCATTTTGGGAGTCACTTTTATTTCTTTGAACTTACCCATGGGATAATTTTGAATGACATATTTTACGTTACCCTTCTGCCACAAAGATATTTTTGGAACTCGAAGAAAGCACTCATGTGGCACCATTTCCTTAAAAAATCAGATAAATTACATGTTGTTGAGACATAATATTATCAATTTAAAAACTACTTGCATGGTCATTTTGGAGAAAAAAAAAAGAAAGGAAAGAAAGCACTATTGTTGCACATAATACATTATGTAAATTGTAAGTTGCGGAAGGTATGGGTCTTGCTTAAAATGCCATATAGTTGAAAGTTTTCCATCCTGTTTCTGTTTTTCGGAATTTGATGGAAAACAAAAAATAGACTATGGGGCAGGTTGGCCCACTTGTGCTGGGGCAGGTTGCCCCCATTGTGTTTATGGGCAAGAGTTATGCATACTTTCTCCATTTTCACCCATTTTGTGTCAAATGAAGCAAAATACAATTTACACACCAACACTAGTCAGTTCCATGGATAAAATTGTTCAAAGGCGGAGTATAGTACAAAAAAATCTATATTGTTGTCCTATTTGAGCACTTTTTGACTGGAAATAGCAATATTTCAATATCATATTTCTTTATAATTGGGAATTTGTACATAAAAAGTAATTCATCACTCAGAATAGTTAATAATGAACAAAAAAGTCAATTACAATTGTTATCCATAGCCTTTCAGTTTTTCGTTATGGGTTTTATAAGATGATTGGTTAACGTTATTTCCTTGATTTTAGCTATTTCCTCAAGAATGACCCATGATGGCGCAAAATGAATTTTATTTTTTGATTATCTTAGAACTATGATAGGTGATATCTTACCGCAGTTGTAACTTTAGAATGTTTTATTGGAAATAAATATGGCAATAACACACGGTTGTGCATAGAGGGCCAACCTGCCCTGTTTGGTGGGCCAACCAGCCCCGGCCTGGTTAATTTTCTTTTCGCTCTCTCCTACAACTACTATAACTTTTGTATAAGTCACAGAGCCATATAAATTTGTTAGCATTTACCTAGAGTAAACAGCTCTCAAGTATCAAATTGAGAGCCTCCTAATCCACAAACTGAGCTCTCCAGATAAGTGGGGAAAAAGGGGGCCAACCTGCCCCGGTCTCCCTTACTAGGTGCATAATGATCATGTGCAAAAGGAATCTTGCAAATATATCTTATACATTTATAATTTATATCTAGAGAAACGGGCCGAAATGTTCGATTTTGAATTTCATTCTGTCGACAAAGAAAGTATCACACACAATCCTATGGACCATTGAAATATATGTTATAGCCCATAATTCGCCAACTGAATGTCCGATTTGCATGAAAATTTGGGTTTAGGTTTCTTTCATGAATGTAAAAACACATGAGCAGGAAGAAATTTGGATAGAAATACTCCTTTAACATTATATCAGCGTTCAATGAAAATATTTAACACAACATCTATTAAAATGCTGTTTTAAATATCATTTTAATGAAAAAATCATGTTTTTGCAGCCATTTTGGCGGCCATTTTGAATGTTTACATGCCCATGAGATCATATTAATTGATGCTGATGTCATATTGTTACCCCTTTACCAGAGAGATACTTTGAATACAAAAGAACACAATGTTTGGCACCATTTCATTGTAAATCTGGTACTTCATAATACTCCTGTAACACATTTTAATGAAAAAAGGCGATTTTGGCGGCCATTTTGGCAGCCATTTTGATTTTAAACATATCCAGGAGATGATAGAAATGACATAGACAACTGACCATAATATCAGCAACCCATGGTTATTTTTAACATCAAATAAGTTAAAATATTGAATTCTAAATACATTTTAATGAAAACCCCATCTTTTGGCAACCATTTGGCGGCCATTTTGAATGTAAACATGTTATACTGACCTTCAATCATAAAAATAATGTCAGAAATTGATTCCTTGTATGCAAAAACCTATAGAATGATGTATTACACATGAATATTGAGTGAAAACTAAAATTTAAAAATTTTTCAAAATGACGCCTTGGCCATCTTGGATTTCTCGAATTCGCAGCCGCTTTACATAAAAAGCACCTCTGTGATTCGTTAACCTCAAAGGTCCAATAACCCAAATCAAGTGTCAAAATCTCTACCCTATCCGGTGTAGGCCGGGTTCTAGCTAGGGCCAGGACTATTAGATGTATGTTACTCCAATACAGGTATACAATTATGCATTTTGAGACTCAAACAGGTTGTGCATGTCTTTGTGTGAAATGGGCCTCTAAGACCTCAACTTTCCCCCTCTGCCAGTGTGCACAGACTTCAATTCACAACTAGGATATGAAACATTCAATATGTTTGTGCATTCACATAATAACCGTTGAATGTGTTGGGTACTACAGCGCATACTCCATAACTGCAGGTCAATTTTTATGCTATGATTGTTGCATGGAGGTCAATGACCAATGCCACTGGGCATGAGATTATTTTGGCTCATAGTGACAGCCATGACTTAACCCCATAAGAACTATCTGCCTATTGGTCAAAAAGAAGTTTTCATTATCAATTGAACCAATCAGCAACATTGTTAGAATAATTTCACCACACAAAAAAATTGGGGTGAATTATTTGCAAAGCTCCATTCTGATTGGTGATTTAAATAAAGATATCATGTAATTGACCAATCAGAGAAAATGTTAGGCAGGTAGTGCTCAGGGGTTAACTATAGCATACCTTCCCTAGAGGAATATCTTAGTTATTTCTGATCAAGCACAGGCATTCTACATGTACATTAAATCTGGGTCACCTGCTCACATGAATAATTCCAGACCATGTTTTGGGAAGGTCTGCTGTGGGTTCTTGTACCACATCATGGAGGAAGGGAAATGTCAAGTTATGAGAGGCCCTAACACACAGATCTTCACATATGTGACCCGATCTGATCCACTCAGGCCAAAGCCTGACATGTTGAAAATTGAGTTACTACCATTACTATTCCCAGTAACTACACTTACTGATGTTGAATCCACAGGTCTCTTGTATACTTGGTTGCAAAGTTATGAACCTTTTATATCCATTCTCTTATGTTTTTTTCTCTCACTTTTTGCCTATATCTCAATTTTATTATTGCAGACTTTAACCTGATTGGATCAGATCTGGTCACATATGAAGTATTTTTGTCACAACTTTGAAATATCTACTGAAAGGGCTGGATGGATATCCAATTTCTGAATGCCTCTAATGATATGGAAATGATGGAATACCCACCAATGTGCAAGGATTATAATCCTTATGCCCAGTTCTGACTGGTAATGTGCACATGAAGCTTTGAAAGGACAACCCCAGAAAACATTAGGTTTTCTGCTGAGCTAAAGGGGGAGGGCAGGATCACTCAAAGTGGGAATTATTAGACATTATTTTGTATTGTATCTTTAAAAGTAATGATGATAAGTACATAAAAGTATACATTTTCAGAAAGGAAACGATGCAAGGAATCCAACTAGCATGGCAGATTTCTGCAAAAGGAGCAGTTTTTGAGAAAAGTGCCAACATTGCATATTTTTGTTCTAATGACAATGCATGTGTGTGTGTAGCGCACACAAATTTGGTATTTTACACTATTTTTACCCGTATTTTGGCCCATGATCGGGTGAACTTTGGTGGGAAACAGGCTTCTTGCACCTTTTCCTTTGCCTTCCCAATTTCTCTTTCATTTTTTGTTTAGGGGGCACTTTTCTATTTCATTTTTTGTCAGGGGGGCACTTTTCCCCAACACCCTGTTGTTGGTTAGACCATGCTGGGATGAAGGCATGAACTTTCATGTGCCCCAGTAACTACTGGGGTGGTGAAAAATGGAACTTTCCCTACAGGTCTTCCTACCTCCGACCTGAACATAAAACAGTTGAGCAAAAGCAGGTGCTGCAAAAACCAGGTGCAAAACAAAAGATCATTTATAGCAAAAATAGCTGCCAACAGCATGACCAATGTCTGCGTACACTGTGATGAACGCCCTCATGTGCGTAACACGAAAGTGAATCCAACTCACTCATCAGTCGTCATGCTCCAGAGGTCATGCATTCAAGCTGTATCTTGAAATATGATCGTGGTTGGATCACATACAGCTGTGTTCATTCAAATAAAATGTTAGTATGTAACATTTTATTGTCATTGCAAAGAACATAACAGGTAACGACCGTAACATGCTACTAGTACAAACAGATTAGCATAGTTGCAGTATACAGTATGTTAGGATCACGTTTACAGTTAGTTTACGATGACTTTGCATATTTTGATAACGCCTCTCAAATGAAGAACAATGCTATCTAAAATTTCATCTTTTCAAAATCAACCTGAACATGAACTTAAATCTGGAATCCCATTTTATCATAAATTTACTTGATGCAATTCAAAACAAACAGTGCAATGCCACCAATCCACTCACCTATAAAATTCTGTAAAGTGCTTTGATAATAGGCAGAACTTACAGAAATGCTCTCAGTGCCTTGTATATCAATAGTCTATGCACTGCCGTACAGCATTTCAATGTGCGCCATGTTTTGGGAGGCTTGCAATGGGGCCAACAAAATGAGGCTGCTAAGTACATTGTATACCTTGTATGTATAAGATTGAACAACCTGTGGTATCTTGCTTAAAGATTCAAAGCTAAAAATGGAGCTCATAAATATTTTCAATTTAATATCAGCTACATTGTTTATGTTTCCCCTCTATTGTAGCTGTAGTGTTTCAGTGCAATTGCTATATCAAATAACAATAATATTGTGACGTGCTAAGCAGCTCCCATGAAATGAGCGTTAAGTCGCAAGCTGGTAGTTTTGAGCTCCTGGCTGCTGAGTTGGTATCCTAGTAAAACCCAATAGTATACTGTGCCAAAAAAGTAACCTTACACTTGGAAAAAAAAATCTCAATTTTAAAACTAAACCATATTTGGGTAAAAAAGACACCCCATTGAATCCAATGTGATCTCAAGAAGTAAAGTTACAAGTATTTGATTGAACAAAAGTCCCAGTTTAAAAGTGACAAACTGTACAAAGTGAAAAAAGATTCCAACAAGCGCAACAAAGAGACAGCTCAGTTTCTTCAGTCAAGCTTTTATTTAAAGCAGTAAGTTTTTATTTCATTTTTTTTTCTTCTCTGTACTTTTGACAACTTTTATTTTATATTTCAGTTCTTTTGTTTCAGTTTTCTTTAGTTCTTTTTGTTCATCAATTCTTGTGTGGCCACCGTTATTGTCCATAACGGCTGTGCATCGTCGTCGCATGCTCCCGATCATATTGAGTATGAATAGCAAATGGACGTGTCTGTATGGGCGACTCCATTTGAAATCTACACCCCCTGTATGGGAAACTCATGTCTTCCACAGGGGGTGTATGGATTTTAAATGTAATGGCAAGACTCCAGCAGGCATAGCTGTGTCAAACCTCCAAAATACAATAACTACTACACCAAAAATGTATCTGAGCAGTTTATTCACCTACAATTGTTGAGATAGTAAAACCTATCAAATGCCCTGCAAACACAAATTGGGGAACCTTTTCCACATTATTTTAACTCTCTCTACACGGGTGTCGACTGCAGACGACAAGTTTAAATTTTATTTAATTCAAAAAATTTAAAAATTGTAAATTTTCATGACCATATTTGATATCACTTATTATCAGTATGAAAAATGCATTAAAACAAGTACAAACAAGCCTAGTATTGGTTCAGTTATTCTTAAGATAGCTCTTTATATTTTTAGGATACATCTCAAAACTTGCGACTTTTTATGTTGAAGCCTATGGCTAGCACATAGAACATTAATCTAGGTAAACTCAGGCTATAGTAATTCACACTCATTATTCCCAAAACCTTTCTACATACACCCTAGATAGGATATCCATAAGGCATGATCACACGGGAGCTTACCTCAGTGTTACCGTAATACGGAGGTAGTGCAAGGTCATAACTTAACACAGATACTTGTCCACACGGTCCTTCCTCACAGTCTTTAACTCTAAGCACTCCGTGTTAGCTGTACGGCTCGGTCTTTGCTTCGTGGTAAAAACAGGAATTTCCTGGACGTTTATGGCCATTTGCTGTACACTGTGGAAGCCAATGTCTCTTAGGTTCAGGGCGATTATGTCCTACACGTGTTTTTTTTAGCTGTTGTTTTCTCCACTCAATTTCTTTGTATCAGCACTTCACTTCCATTTCTTCTTTTGACCAGTTTACTGTATTTTTGTTTGTTTTTGTGGTGCTTCTCTCATCATGCTCATTCTTGGTGAGAAATGGAGATAATTTATTGTGAATTTTATTGCTAAAGAAATTTAAAATACTGCGGATATTGTTAGTGTTGCATCCATAAGGTCTAGCTTACCACGGGATCTTGATCACACAGGCGCTAACATGAAATCATCGCTTCGTGTTAGCGCGCTACCACAGAGATTTCTCTGTGGTAAATCTTCTGTGTTAAGCGCTAACACCAAGCTACCTCAGAGGTAGCTTTGTGTTAGCTTAACACGAACTTACCTCTAAGCCCATCTGAACACGGCTATAGTAAGGTAATACATTTAGGCAACCGCATTACCTATTATCAGTACAAACAAAACGAGGACCTGTATCATCACCTATTAAAAACCTAAAGGCTTCTGTGATGGAGGGGTATATGCAAGGTAGAGACTGAGAAAGCCAAACAGTTAGTTTGGTAATTTTAGAATGATAGCCTCCAACTTGTCCTTTAGTAAAAGCGCAAGCTTTGAGAGAAAGTCTAGACGTATATCGATAGATATGCTATGATTTTCTTGGCTGTAATTGTTATTTTAGAGGTTACAAAATGATATAGATAGACGTGATATTTAAAAAACCAAAAAAAGACAATATTGACAATATTATATATCAAAATAGTGTATTTGTTTCCAAGGGCTTTGTAGTGTTTGTCAAGTTAAAAATAAATAATGAAATACGCTGTTTCAACTCCTTGAAATATTTGTTCCGTTTTCAAAATTGAGGCTATGTATACATATGCCTATTTATTTAACTGTCTTGTATTTGTGAAGCACAGGAAACACACAAGACTGATGAATATATTCAATATTGTGGATTTCTTATATAAGCCTCATATATATTCAATATTGTGGATATAAGACTCATATATATTCAATATTGAGGGCTTCTTACATAAGACGCATGTATATATTCAATATTCAGTCTTCAGTGATTTCTTCCTTAAAGCAGGCATTCTGGCTAAACTAGGAGTGGTGATGCCGATGACCTTTTCATCCCGGTGGGTGCGGTGGAAATTCAGGGTGCAAGGACGATCAATTCAAATGATGAACTCAAAAGATGTGCCAAAGAAGGTGTATATACAAAGTTGTGCGAGTGCTGGTGAAACATGTTGCTTAGAGGCTTTTTAGGGTTGGTGGCGTTCGCATCTCCCTGATGGCCGGAAGAGCTGCCGTCTTGAACATCTCAACTGATGGTACACTCACTGTTGAGATGGGTAGCTTGTTCCAAATGCGGACTGCTCTCGGGTAATATGAATACCCATAGACATCAACGGTGGAGGATGGCTGCTGGTATTTAAAACCATGTTGGGTGCGACTTTGAACGTAGACCAGGTTAAACTGGATTTTGAAGAACATTGCAGCCTGCTTTAACATACATCTATGGTGAAGAGTATCCCATTCCAGGGCTTGAACAAGCGGTGTGACTTTGGTAGTTCTGCGGTAGTCACAGTGCACAAAACGGGCAGCTTGATGCTGGACATATTCAATGCAATTTATGTCTGTTTTAGTGTAAGGATTCCATGCCTCACTACCATACTCTAGTTGAGGGCGAACCAAGGAGAGATATGCTTTTTTTTTCACTACAAGGTGACAGGGTTCTCCTAAGCATACCTAGTGTACGGCTAGCCTTAGCTGCAGTCACATATCAAAGTAGGTTCTTGCACTAGATATTGGTGTAACGAACATAACTGCCAACTTTCAGGTCTATAGGGGTATACTTTAGGAGCTACATTTTTTCAAATGTCGACTTTTGGTGAAAAAATGAAATGTGTGAAAAACACAAGGCAACAGGTTCGTAAACAAAGAAAATAATAGATTCTTGGTGTAATTAGCACGCTTTTTAAGCAATTTGCATTTTTCCGGATTTTTTTTTTACGTTATGAAAACTACATACATACATTAATGTGTCTAAAATGACAAAAACTAATTTTTGATGAAATAATGATTTTGGCCAATCTAATTACACCTGTCCCACCTTAAATCCGGATAAAAATGTAGCTATTGGCTGTTGATTCTAATTACGACCTATCTGTCTTTGTTTAGGATATACAGGGGTCAAAAGTAACTGGTACCTTAATTGTTTTGAGGTATGTATACAGAATCATTTGAGGTGCGGCATCTGAATTATATAATTTACAGACCACGTCCATAGTAGTGCAATCAAGAAGATTACCAAAAGTCATTCAGTAAGGGTGGACCTGTTTTTTTCCTTCACAATGATGGATGGATGTGCTATGAATATTGTTACATCTGACCGACTAACTTGACCCAGATGTTGGCTGAAATTTGTTGTTTGTTATGGGTTGTTTTACAATCAGGGTAGACAGATTGTCTCACTGGGGTGAAAAATGAAGTGTCTAGTTTTTCCTCAATTTATTTTTGTGTTGTAGATGGGTCAAATAGAAAATCTGTAAAATATTTAGGCGTCAAGTGTTCAGAGTTTCAAGTTATGCCAAAAACATGTTTTTGATATATGTACATGTTTCTGTATACCCAATTTTTCGGAGAGGACACATTTTGACGGAAACCTGACTTCCAACTTTCAAACATGTGATACATGGAAACTAAGTGTAAGTGGACTAAGTGTTTATTATGAGTTTGTAGGATATATATTAGTGTTTTTCAAGAAAATATAAGTTTAGTCTTGGGTCAATTTTAACTAATGGATTACGAGCTTGTATTCGGAGAGGACATTTTTTGACGGAATTTTCCACATAAATTTGAAGAAATGGTACAATGAATGAAACAGTCGCAATCTTACATGGTTCTCAATTTTGAACAATCATGTTTCAAACATTACTTCTGAACAGTCAAAATATGTTTTTATGTTATTGCTGGCAGTGATCTATCATTTGCAAAGTTCACAAAGGTCAAATGAGATGGCTATTTTGTCCCAAAATCATACAGAAATGTATATTTTCATCATTTGCTAAGCATTTCAAACAGTTTCTTTGTGGCTGTAGGTGGAACTAATAGGGGCCAATAATTAGGCATGGCAACTTTTAATCATAAGTTAATCTAATATTTGAAACAGGGCACAATATGGTGCTCAGCCCAAATGTACCCTGATTGTAAAACAACCCTTATATAGAAAAATAATACAAATGCAGCAGAGATTGCTATCATTGCTATAGATCTGCTTGTTTCATCATCGAATATTAAATTCTAAAGGCAACAGGTAAATTATGGCATGTAAATTGCGATGCAATACGGCTTATTTCGATGTGTGTATCACAGCTTAGGTTTGTATTGTTATTTTAAAGGGGTAGTCTTTATTTTTTTGGGGGAGGGCACATTTCTGGAATTTCCAGAAGATTTACATCCCTGGAGTCACCCATTCAGGTAACCCCGTTTGAAGTTCATGTTCCTTGAAGGCAAATATATCTTCAATAGGGGTGTATGAATATTTCTGGTAATCGGCACACCTATTTGACCATGCAGTGGACACCACACTCAATACTTGATTGGTGTGAACAATTACTCCACACCACACACTCATCAAACATGCTGTTGTCAGTGTGTGATTGGTGGTTGTAGTGTTTTCCGTTCACCGCACGCGACATGATACTGAACTAATTTCCAAAGATTTCTGATCAGCTGCTTTTAAGGGTTTATTGGTCACAGTCTACTGAATCTATGGAGCATCAGGTCTTCTATACCACCTGAGTATCCACAAATATTCAATGAGGCTTAACCATCATAAATGTATATTTTAAATTTTTAATGTCATTAAAGAGCATGAATTGACACTCGCACCTTCTCAAACCAACAAATTAAAAAAGAGACGATGAATTTCTTCCATTTTCATGTGTAAAGTTGTAGGAAATTCAAAAGTTATACATGGGAATCACAATAGTGAACTTTCAACATTTTCTCTGAAGTCTCGAAAATAAGACAGTCATTGGCATGAGCCACAAGTTCTGCCAAAATTAACTTACATTTTGGTCCCAAAATGGCTAATTTTACATGGTTTTAACAAAATTTAAAAAAAAATCTCCAAAATGCTAATTCTGAATTGGTCGTGCCTGCCCAGAACAGGGTTTTTTAAATACGCATAATGGGTAGAATTTGGATAGGATAGCTGAACTCTGGGATTGTCAAACATGGGAATCACAATCTTAATCTTCCACATCCCTTGTGTGGGAGATTAAGGTTGTGTTTTCCATAGGGGTGTATGGATTTTAACTGAATAGCCCATTATGAATTTCCTTTACCAAAAAAGGCTGACAATAAAATTGTTCACGATTTGCTGGGAGTGACCTTTGTCTTTCTCTTGATGATAAATTTGGTGTCTTCCTTTCTTTCTATGTAGGCTCTTTAGCCTGGGTTGAGTACTTTGTTTGTCCTCACCCTAGTCAGAACCCAAGTGTGTCTTTGTGGACTGTTTAAACAAGCAAGCAAGCAAGCAAGCAAGCAAACAAACAAACAAACAAACAAACAAACAAACAAAACTAATATAAACCTACCAGATTGCATATGGCTGCTATCTATACAGTTTGAATCCCCAAAGAGTACGATCCTTCCCGATCCTTCGTTATGTTGATGCAATCCTAGCACAGGAATATCCTCCATGCTTTGCGTTTGACCTTTGACAACCTCGTAACCCTGGTCCTTCAGCGATTGGCGGATGATGACTCCATCCTGCGGAAATTTTATAATACTGGTCCCTGATGTAAATTGACCTGCAACAATAAGAAATGAAACATAAATAAAGGTGATTATATTGACAAATGCCAAAAAGAAGGGCTGTACTATTATTCCATGTCATTTGTAAAGTTTGCTGGTTATAGTGGCCAAACAGCAACCAGAAGTACAGTAACCAACCACAGGAGCAATACCCAGAATATGGTTAACATCTAGAACCGCAGAGGCATATCCACAGAGCTTAAATATGTTTTTGCGAGCAACCATTTTCGCCATGCAACCTATGGTTTCCAGGTATTTGTCACAGGCCTACTTCTCAGCAAGGATCATCAGGAGTACCCCAGGGCTCTGTGCTTGGACCAACCTTGTTTTTACTCTACATTAATGACATCCAGGAGGAAATCAGTTCTAGTATGCGCTTATTTGCTGATGACAGCATCGTATACAGAGATATTGTGAGTCCTGACGATCATCAAGTACTCCAGAAAGACCTCAATGAGCTTGCAAATTGGTCCTCAAAATGGCTTATGCACTTCAATGTGGGTAAATGTGCCATCCTCCCAATAACTAACAAGCATAAAACCAGCCTCTTTGATTATACCATCCTGGGTCAGCCTCTTGCTAGAGTCGATCAACATGAGTACCTTGGAGTTACAATATCCAGTAAACTTCGATGGGATGCACACTGCAACAAAATCACGCAGAAGGCTAACCGCACCCTCGGTCTGATACGTCGCACCCTATCACCATGTTCTCAAGAGGTCAAGGCCAGAGCATACCAAGCCCTAGTCCGCCCTCAAATTGAATACGCATCGGAAGCTTGGAATCCGCATACCATCACCACTGTGGACCGCCTTGAACGAGTTCAACGGGCAGCGGCACGATTCGTTTTCCGGGACTACCGCAGAACAACATCCGTATCAGCACTAATCAACACCCTGGGCTGGGACTCACTGCACAACAGGCGTTTAGCTGCTCAACTGTCCATGTTTTACAAGATACACTATGGCCTAGTAAACATCCAGTTCCCCACCATCATACAACCAGCTACATACTTCAGCAGACATGACCACCAACTTAAGTTCAAGCTACCAGAAGCAACAATAGACAGCTATAAGTTCTCCTTCTATCCACGCACCGTGAGACTCTGGAACCATCTACCAACTCCTGCAGTATTGGCTCCTTCACTACCAGCATTCCAGGAAGTCAGCCTGCCGGCCATCCAGCAGATGAGGCTTCCTGTTGGTGCCAAGCTGCTGTAGTTCACCAATCCTTGTATATAGTGCACCCTCAGTTCATCACCAGTCTTGGTTTCGTCATTTTTGTTACAGTCTTCACCTTATCTTCACCCTTGTTTCTGCACCCTTGCCTGTGACTTCACTTCTGCACCAAGTCCCAGTATAGCTGTTGCTGCATAGGGATAGCACCTTTGAAGATTGAAGATTGAAGATACCGTGAAATCCCCTAAATTTCCTTAAGATAAATTGTGTGTGTGGACGTGCCTGTTATTGCAATACATCAATAAAGTCACACCACATCCCATCATGGACATGATTATACACAAATTATGGTCATTCACTGCGGTCATCAAAATTGATGACTACAGTTATCATTAGGAAAACACATCATAGTCAAGCCACATCCGTCATGGACATAATGATGCACAAATTATGGTCACTCATGCATCACAGTGGTCATCAAAGTTGATGATTTCGGTTGTCATTATCATAATGATACACAACTTGGTCATTTAGCGTGGTCATCAAAATTTATGACCCATTACGGGGCTATATATAACTACAGCCTCAGAGAGTTCAAAATTAGTACATTCGTAACATAATCCCATTCATAGAGGTGCTTTGCGTTTTAATATCACAACTTTAGTACACATTTTTACATCAGGTGACTGTTATGGATGTAAAACCAGATGGTTGATTCACTTGATTGATTGTTAATATATTTCTATTAGGCCAAAAAGATTTTTCTCATGTCCCATTTGAGTTTCAAATCTGATGCAGTATGCGTTTTTTATTTTATCAATAAATCAGGTGTTCGGGGGTTACTCCTTTGAAAACTCACTGGTTTTGGCCATTATGTTTTGCCAATGGCAAAAGCTGCCCTATAGGCATTTGGCAATTACGTATACATTCTACATTATACCCATCTACAAATATAACATATGGCAGCTATTGCAGATAGGGTTTTCTTACACCAGTCCCTCTATACACAAATCCGATTCCACGCATTCCTACACCTCAATGGCAGCCATTGAAGGGACCCATCCCACCTGAAGTGTGAAATGATGTAGGCTTTGCGGGAATTTTAAACTGTGATCTATCACCCGTGTGACAAAGGTTAACAATGCAATTCAATATAATATGACTTTTATTGAAGTAGCAATTTTCCACCCAATTGGGCAGTTACAACACCAGTTTGGTGCCCACAGTAATGGCGGAATGAATTCTGACCATTGCTTGGCTCGTCGGATTAGTGTATATTTCTGTCAACCCCTCTTGTATATCACACAATAATTTCCCTTTTCTTTTCTTCCATTCCATTTAACATTATGTAGAACACATACATACATGTATGTTCTGTTCTCAAGTCATTAAATGAAAAATATTTAACTTTTGAAATGATGACTTTACAAAATACAAAGTAAAAATACATTTTTTCCACACCCTCCACATTTTCCACACATTCATGACCTGAAAGCATCAAACATACTATATGTCCACCATATTGGGGCCTCTATTCTAGCTTTAGTATCGCCATGGAAACACACATCACCATGGAAACAAGCTAATGGAACCATTTGCCTGCGGAACTACACAATGAAGTTACTGCACGGTTGGTTGGTTGGGTCCAATTTGACTTTTAGTGCATAAGCAATGACTGATATCACTCAATTCTGGTCTATATGTAAAATTGTCATGCCTGAAATGGAAATATAGGTATACCTACAGGGTGTATCAATAAAACATCACTAAAACAGGGTGTTTCAATAAAACATCACTAAATCAATGTACTATATACTGATGTATTGGTTTTCACATAAGGCATCTATGTAAAAGATTTATATATAGCTAAATTTCCAAATGGTTCTCGGGATTTGAGTTCTTTCTTTAAGTTCTGTAAACATACACCATGATGCTCACATCACGCACATCCCTCAATAATTTAAACAGCAGCTACAAGGATGTCGACCCACCCTATAGAGTGTATGCAATACGATATCACTCATTCTCATGAATAAATCTTCCTCCATGCAATGGGGCTTCCAAGGGGGAATGTCCCATGATCATACAATAAAACAGGTAGTGGATATAAATGGTAGTGGAATCGATCTAGAGACCTGTCCCTCCATCATCTTATACTTGTGCTTCAACATGGCTGCCATTTCCATTGTTATACCGTTCCGGTTGAAATTGCATAGGGTCTATTAAGCTGATCGCATACGGCCATCTCAAAGCGAGGTTCTAGCAACAAAGTGCGTGCTGTGTGTGCATACACCTGTCAAACGCATGCTTTAATTACAGCGTACGCATTGCAAAAGCCTTCTGGTGCACTGCTAGAAAAGCGCAAGAAACAAAAATGCACATTGTTTGCAGGGAGAACCTCATTTTGGTAGCAAGATGGTGGATCCGTGCAAAGGGCGAATGGAGTATTAACTACCCAACTCAGTTTTTGTTACCTTACCATGGATGTGGTTAAGTTTTCACTACCTAAGTACGGACTCGCCCTACTTCCGGCAACTGCGGTCAATACCTATAATAATGCATTCCAGTCCAACACCGTCCAGGAATTATTTGAAATATAAATATGCGATATTCAGTGAAGCGAGGCAAGGACCAATAGCAGTGCAAGAGGCCGCAAAATCAAAGGGATGCCTTAAATGGGCTATTCCATTTAAAATCCACACTACCCCTGTGGAAGATTTTGGAAATATCTTCCACATGGAGAAAATGAATTTCAAATGGAATGAACACATTTACCAGCTACATTTGTAACTCACCCTCCCTCAGTGGAAGATTCAGGTTGAATCTTTCTCAGAGGGTGTATGAAATTAAAATGGAACTGCCTAATAATGTCCATTCCATTTGAAATTCATACTCCCTCTGTGAAAGATATTTCCAAAATCCTTCCACAGGGGTAGTGTGGATTTTAAATGGAAGAGCCCAATACAAGCATACAAAAGGGGACCACACAAATGGGTCTGCAGTTTAAACACATTACTCATGTGTGCCCTTGTTTGCCAAAATGTGTACTCACTCCCCCCATACTTTTATCTAAAAGACTGTCAAGTAAGCTTAGCCTTGTAATTAGAAAGTGCTCCTCTCCTGTTCAGCCTATGATTTTAATTAACTGTCCCCAGCAACAAGTACATACTACAGCATATTAATTATGCTTACAATATACCCTGGTACTCATAACAGGCTCCTTCAGTGATGCACTCTGAATTTTATGATTCAATAATTCAGCTTGTTGACTTTAATGAGATTGGGTTCCATCACTTAGCACAGAGCTAAATAAAACCCATGCAGCCTATTAAAATGATGAATGAACAGTGTACAGTCATGTGTACTATTTTACAGTTTTAACAGTTTTGAAGTTTATTTTATTTGCAGTTTTAAATAGTTATTTTTGCAGACTTTTTAATTTGGAGGACCAAAATTTACCATGAAATGTGCAAACATTTTAACTTTGCCCACAACTATTTTCCACTAAACACTATAATTAAGATCTGCTTTGCTGTCTTAGTGCAACTGTTTTCCATGGCTACACATACACATACACTTCCATTTGTGTTTTCCGGCAAAAGTGGACAATGTATATTGCTATCTAACCGCGGACATGTGTATGGTGTTTTCATTGCCTAACCGTGGACTAAAATGGCAGATTTTTTTGTGTATAATATGAAACAGAATTTTAGCCATCAACTGCGGACTGTAGTTTTTACACATATGGTCCACGGTTTTGAGCAAGTACCGCTCAAATGCATTTAGCATGCATTTGAGGTCTAGCCCGCATTTGAGGTCTATTGCAGTAGTTTGAAACCGAGGACGGTACTCTGTTGCAGGTAAGTCCGCAGTTTAGAGTGAAAAATCTTGTATGTGTCCTCGTTTGCAGGCAAACACAGACACATACATACAGATAATTTACAAAAATCCTGAGTCACTCATTCAGGTAGCCCCATTGGAAGATTTAAGGTCATGTCTTCCATGGGGTATGGATTTCAACTGGAATAACCAGACGTGTAAGTGAGGTAACGATCCACTCCCTGAAAAACATGCGAGCCTAAGGCAAGCACCTCGCCAAATTTCTGGAATTCCGGGGGTGCAAGGGGGCTTGTCCAGCGAATAGGCTGCAGGGTATCACCCCTTCCAAAAAAAGATTTTTTTTGCTCTTTTTATGACAAATTATCATCATCCAAATCCGAAATGTTAAAAAAAAAAAAAAAAAAAAAAAGCATTTTTGGCCACATTTCCGGAATTCCGGAAAGACTTACACCTCTGAATAACCCATTGTGAAACAGAAGCCATCATCGCACAGCTCTTTGCTGGTGTGGCTGGCTCGCACAAACACAAATGTTAAAGTAAAATGATCAGTGATATACGACCTGAACTTTTATATTATCTTGGGATATGCTTAAGGGAAGGGGTATGAACGTTTGGACATTAGAGCACATCAGACATATCGAATTGCATTCTGAATACGAAGAATGTCCTTCTGATATCAAATAATTTTTGATTTTTTGAAATTCGCAATGTAATACACATTTTATGGCAAATCATTAAAAATTGATATTTTTGATATTTAACAGTACTTGAAGTAAACTTTATAAATCTGATGTTTATACTTAAAGTGTATGTAGGTGGGATGAAAAGCCGACGATCAATTGAAAATTTTGACCTTTCATTATTGAAGATATGGATTTTTTTTTTTAATCACCGAAAAAAAGAAGGTCTTTTGGGGGGAAAAATCCAAAATTTTCAATTGATTGTTGGCTTTTCCTTCCAGCTACATACACTTAAAAAATATATCATTAGATTTATTAAATTTATTTCGAGGACTGTTATATATCAAAAATTTGAAAAATATCAAATTTTAATAATTTGTCATAAAATTTGTATTATATCATGAATTTCAAAAAATGAAAATTATTTGATATCAGAAAGAAATGCTTCGTATTCAGAATGCAATTCGATACGTCTGAGGTGCTCTCATGTCCCACAAAAAATACTGTCGAAACGCCATAAACGCTCATTCTAGATCCCTTAATATACTGAAATATTTGATAGATTGGTAGTAAATTAAATGTCCTTCGTATATATTATGGTTAATGAATGCCACAATATAATATGAAGGACAAAGTCCCATTTTTCATTTTTGTTAAATTTGTTAAATTGTGCAAATTTGTTTGAACTATTCATCCAATTCGCTTATAAAATACTTATATTACCAATCAAATTAGTTCCATTAGGTTAATTATGTCTATTATTAGCTGCTTTGCTTTCACCAGGTTCTCGTTTTACAAAAGCCATTAACACAACTCACATTATTGCATTAAAACCATCTATAATTAAGTTGGTGCTACATTAAGGGAGAACATAATGGTTTGGGTAATCGCCTTTTAGTGCACACGGTCCTGGGTTCTATTCCCGGTGGTGGCTGGGGTATTGAGTTGATTGGGGGAAAAAGTCTGAATTTAATTGGCAATATCTGGAAATTGAATTCAGATTTTCACTCTTCCCAATGGAGAATTTATAATTGGTTTACAAATGAACTAGGGATGGGGACGTTAAACGCATGTTCCATTAAATAGGCAACCGGCGGTCGAGTTTTTATTTCATCCCTTGGCATAACAGGATAATATTTTCTTAATCCATTAAATTTAGTGCTGTATTTTTCTGGAATTGGGAGAAACTACAGACATGGTAAGTGCACCTGAAGGAGCCAGTCGTGGAAGAAATTAATTGAGATATCAACCATAAAGATCAACCTTTTATAACTAAATGAACAGTGCTAAATTGAAATACCTATAAAGTGCAATGACTTAATCCCTGACTGCAATATCCTGCATTATTTGATACTTTTTTATTTAATGAGATACCAGGTGCTTTGAAATTATGCGTGTATGCAAGGGTATAATATATCAGTAATCACACATGCGCAGCAGGCCCGTACACAGGATTTGGGGGGTGCTGATTTTGAAAAGGACCTTTTTTCTAAGGGGGGGGGGGCAATTTTGTGAAAAGTGGGCCTTTCTTCCCAAAATGTGGACCTTTTTTTGACCAAAAAAAGCATAAAAACCCAATTTTTTTGCTAACTACGCTTTGATTTTTTGGGACTATGCGAAGACATGCAAGTCTCCACACAGATGGATATTTGTAGCTGAAACAAGTAGTCATATGAATATGGGATTTACTACCATGAATAGAGGGCTCTGTCATTATAGCATGTACGGTAGATGAACCATTGTAGAGTAGGGACAGTACAATTATCATATTTGATATAAAAGATATATATTATGGTTAGCAACTACAACAGTGGGCCAGGGGTTCTCATTTACAAAACAATGTGCTACAATTATGACTAGAGATAGCATAATAAACAAGTGCCAGCACAAGATGAAGCAAACTGGGAAATATACTGACAAGGAACACAAACCCACAAAGTACTGTGAGATTCTGTAGATAAGAATCACCTGGTAACTTACAGGCAAAAAAAAATCAGTGTTTCGAAAATGGAAATGTGGCATTTACTTCTAAAGAAATACATTTAAAAAAGGTTTAAAACTATCAATTCAATGGACTGCGATTGATGATAAA
Organism: Amphiura filiformis; assembly: GCF_039555335.1. Taxonomy (NCBI): domain Eukaryota; kingdom Metazoa; phylum Echinodermata; class Ophiuroidea; order Amphilepidida; family Amphiuridae; genus Amphiura; species Amphiura filiformis. The sequence goes on from NC_092643.1 coordinate 30,499,810, forward strand.
TTCTATCAAAAATGAGCAGGATCTGACTTTTTTTTATAAAGAATTCACTAAGCTCTCAAAATATCTGGATGTAGATAATTCATCCAGTTGGTAGACACAAAACTACAAAAATTAAATCAAATACTGGAACTTACTGTTCTTTAACGCAACATTTCATCTGATACCATTGGACATCAACCTGTCCGATGACGTCCGATGATATGGGACCAAACGTCATTTTAATGAAACGCTAGTTCCAGTATTCAATTTAATTCTCAGAAAAGCTTACTGAAGCTAATTTATGGATAGGCTTTTTACGACAGGAGTTCATAACAATTAGTGGGTTTTTAGCGGATTCGCCATCAGGCAAGTTTAGATAGAACTGTCAAGCTTTCATCAGGAGTAGCTCTGACTTCTTCAGGACAAAGTACCTAAGAATGACACATGTAGGCCGCCCCTTGCCTACTGATGGCTCTGAAAAGAGCCGTTCACTTAAGACTGCCCCTTGTCAACAGAGAACAAGCAGATTTCTGTCTATCTGCTAAATTTGAAGGTTCAGTGAACAGCTCTTTTCAGAGCCATCAGTAGGCAAGGGGCGGCCTACATGTGTCATACTTAGGTACTTTGTCCTGAAGAAGTCAGAACTACTCCTGATGAAAGCTTGACAATTCTAAACTTGTCCGATGGCGAATTCGCTAAAAAAACCCTAACTGTTACTGAAGTTATTTGGTTACAGGTGTGAGCTGTATGGCGTATAGGGATAGGCAACGTTCTGCTTATCTTATAAAGACACAGTGGGATTTCTCTACACTAGCTGTTTGCATCTCCTCAACTTGCAGAAAGTGAGTTTTGAAATCTTCTGAAGCTCTTAGGGCAAGAAAACAACATTTGAGAAAGACCCATCTTGTACAGTGAGTGAATGGGGCAGCATTTACCAGTTGTGCACCCATGGCCATTCCCTTCCCTCCAAACACAAACACTCCATACTTACATTTATGGTCTAATAGTTTGAATTCGCCTTCAAAGACATTGTCCCCAAAGGCCATGCCCCATGGTGCTAATAACTCATTGAGTGCTGGAATGTTACTTCCTCCTGTGTCGGGCATCCACCATTGTCTGCAAAAATGGAACCACATGGTCAATCAATTTAATGTTACAAGAGCAAAAGTTAAATAGTGTACAGATTCATAAGGGTTTTCATTGTACTATGCTACCAGTAATCACTTGCAAAATCACTAGCAATGTCACTAGAAAGATGTCCATCAGTCAACTGGTTGCAATTTGACACTAGGACAAGCTAGAGACTTCTGATCTGAACATTACATTGTTACGAGTCGCATTACTTGACTCAAGGCCAAAATCACCTTTTACCCGAACTCACACGAATGCACAACACAAATACACTGTTTATTTAAGCTAACAAAATCTAAGTCTTTAATTGAAAACAGAGTATGATTGGTACATATAATAACAATATCGCATATACAATAAAATCACACAATGACAGTTTTACTCTATGACTACTTAACCAGCTGTCTTCTTGTTGGTGATCCTAGAGTTCTTGCAATGTTCTGGACGACTGATGTAATATATCCTTATTCGCTTGTCCTGCGAAGTCCAGTGTACACTTGCGCTTATAAATCCTTGCGTATAAAATCCTCATACGAAAATGATGATGCTTTCTCCAATCTCCTTTGCGCTGTTATCTCCACAAATATATCTCCTTGCGCTGCTTTCTCCTCAAATATATCTCCTTGCGCTGCTTTCTCCAAAAATGGTGTTTCTTTCACCAATCACTCTTTTTCCAGGGAACCGGTTTCTTTAACACAGCTCCACTGTTTCTTGACAGATGCGTGGCCTTCACAAACCCAGCAAACTCCAGCAATTTGACAGAAGAACTTTTAATCCTTTGATGAGGAAGAGCACTTTTGTGTGCTCGCTGTCTTCTTCGTTGCTGTATTCAAATTAGCTCAATTATTGGCTATATAAACTGGTTAAAATGTACTTCTTTTTTGAAGCACGAAGACCATCACACACATGTGGAGTTTTCAATCTCCCATGGCATTCTGTGAAGTCCCAACAAAAGCCTCCAGCTTTTTATATCCGTACTCATGCAAAATTCCCATCATCTATTAATAAACCATTACTTCAATCACATTTTCACAACATTGCTGCAATCTTGGGATTTCCCAAGATTAATTATACACATTCACATTACATCACTTCCTGGGGGGTTTTCCTGATGGTGCAATAATGAACTGTGGCATTTCAAGTTCCAAACATAGCTCTGACATTGTTTACAATAATTTGGGGGAATTCCAAAACGACTTTCCACATCATTATCTTGCACGTACAAGGGGTTTCCCATCTCATGAAATACTTTCAGCTTGTAAACAAAGTTAAATAATTAAATTAAATCAAATTACTCAGGGCACATCACACCCTCCCCCTTAAAAGAAGAAAGTTCGAATATAATGAAAACTTTCTTAAATGTTTTCTTCTTTTACATCAACTTCAACATATTATCAACTTTGAGTATTTAACTCATCATACACAGTGACTACTTGTCACACACAACTTCCCTTTTAAAGGAAATTTTTGTTTATCAGCCCTTTTATGCAATTCTGGACAGGGCATCAGCCATTACATTGTCTTTTCCCTTAATATGTTTGATGTCCAGATTGTACTCTTGCAAGGTCAAACTCCACCTCACCAGTCTTTGGTTTTTGTTCTTCATCCTGTTGATGAAGGTGAGGGGATTGTGATCTGTGAAAACAAGCACAGGGTATACTGTGGTACCCAAATACACATCAAAATGTAGCAATGCCAATAGCAATGCTAGACACTCCTTCTCAATTGTGGAGTAATTTCTCTGGTGCTTGTTGAATTTCCTTGAAAAGTAACAAATGGGGTGATCTATTTGATCTTCACCCTCTTGCATCACAACACCTCCACAGCCTATGTCACTGGCATCAACAGTCAACTTGAACTGCTTCTGAAAATCAGGTGCAGTAAGCACTGGTGAACTCATGAGTATCGATTTGACTTTGTGAAAAGCATTTTCACACTGTTCTGACCAAATGAATTTTGCATCTTTCTTCAACAAATCAGTCAAAGGACTTGCTACCTCTGAAAAGTTTGGGCAGAACTTTCTATAATAGCCAACCATTCCTAGAAATCTCATGAGTGCCTTCTTGTTTACAGGTGTGGGGTATTGCTCAATTGCTTCAACTTTGGCTTTGATAGGTTTCACCTGACCTTGACCTACAACATATCCCAAGTATGTGACTGTGGCATGGCAAAACTCACTTTTTACCAGATTGACTGTCAACTGTACTTCAGACAGCTTCTCAAACAATTGATGGAGTTGTTCCATGTGTTGTTCCCAAGTTTGACTATAAACAATCAAATCATCTACATACGCTTCACATCCCTCTATGTCTGCCACAATTTGATTTACCATTCTCTGAAAGGTTGCGGTGCATTTTTCAACCCAAATGGCATAACTTTGTATTGGTAAAGACCAAATGGTGTACAAAAGGCAGAAATCTCTTTGGCACGGTCTGTGAGTGGAACCTGCCAGTACCCTTTCAAAAGATCAAATTTGCTAACAAATTTTGCATTCCCAATTTTGTCAATGCAATCATCAATTCTTGGAATTGGGTATGTGTCTGTCTTTGAATGAACATTTGCAGCTCTCATGTCTGCGACCAATCGGTATGAACCATCAGGCTTGGGAACAAGAATGCATGGTGAACTCCACTCACTACTACTTGGTTCTATGATATCATTGTCTAGCATGTAATTGATCTCATTTCTGAGATGTTCCATTTTCAATGGATTGACTCTGTAAGGATGCTGCTTAATTGGTTTAGTATCACCAACATCTACATCATGAAATGCAGCATTTGTTCTACTTGGCGTATCAGGAAATATATTGTCAAATTTGTGAATCAAATTTGCAATTTGACTTTGTTGATCTTGAGAAAGATGACCTAACTTTGAGTCCAAATTAGTGAGCACATCAGAATTGTTCAATTTTACATTATACTCTTTGTGCTCCAGCTCTTTATCCTGGTCAAATGTGACATCAGAATTGTCATCTTTACTCTTGTCTACATTGGCGATTTTGTCTACATCGGCATGTTTGTCTACATTATCAGCATGTTTTACTGTACACACAGGTTTTGGAATGCCACTGTCACTTCTTTCAACATACTCTTTGAGCATATTTATGTGGCATAACTGCCTGCTCTTGCGTCTACCAGGAGTCTTGATAATATAATCTACTTCACCCACTTTTGACTCTACTTCACATGGGCCATGATATCTGGCTTGTAATGGGTGTCCTGGAATTGGAAACAGTACTAGAACTTTGTCACCTGGTTTGAACACTCTCTCTTTGGCATGTTTATCATACCATTGTTTCATTTTGGCCTGACCCTGTTTCAAGTTTTCTTTGGCAATATCAGTTACTCTGTTAAGCCTATGCTTAAAATTGGAGACATAATCCAACAAATTGATATCTGATTTCTCATTGAGCCACTTTTCTTTCAACAACTTTAAGGGCCAGCGACTGTGTGTCCAAACACTAACTCAAAAGGACTAAATCCTAAAGTTTCCTGAACAGCTTCCCTAGCAGCAAACAACAACAAGTGTACTCCCTCATCCCAGTCCCTCTGAAATTCCAAACAGTATGTCCTGATCATGTTTTTCAATGTTTGGTGGAACCTTTCTAGTGCACCTTGTGATTCTGGATGGTAAGCACTTGAGGTATACTGTTCTATACCTAATTGATACATGACCTGCTGAAATACTCCAGAAGTAAAGTTTGATCCTTGGTCTGACTGTATGGACTTGGGGAGCCCCACAAATGTGAAGAACTTGGTTAAAGCTTTCACTATTGTCACTGCTTTAATATTTCTCAAGGGTATGGCTTCAGGAAAGCGTGTTGATGCGCACATAATTGTCAGAAGGTATTGATTACCTGACTTAGTCTTTGGTAGGGGGCCTACACAATCAATAATAACCCTACTAAATGGTTCATCAAAGGCTGGAATTGGCTTTAATGGAGCAGGAGGTATTTTCTGATTTGGCTTCCCTACTACTTGGCATATGTGACATGTTTTGCAATATTCAGAAACATCTTTTCTGAGAGTGGGCCACCAGAAATGTCTCAGAATTCTTTCATGAGTTTTCTTAACACCCAAATGCCCTGCCATGGGACTATCATGTGCTATGTTAATTACTTCAGTGTGGTATACTTTTGGTACCACAATTTGGTGCACTACCTTCCACTCTTCATCGGCAGGAACATCAAGAAGGCGCCATTTTCTCATTAGCACACCATCTTGTTTGTAAAAACAGACAGAATTTTGTTCTGCTTCTTCTAGGGTCAATGCCCTTTGATTGATCTCTTTGAGTTCTGGGTCATTTTGTTGCTCCAGAATCAGCTTGTCATGACTTAATGGGTCTTTCATGGTTTCCCCAATTTGTTCATGCTCAGAGGCTGTGTCATTTTGAGGGGTATTTTTATCCCCAGGAGAAGGAAGTTTATCTTCTTTCTCATTCAACTTTGACACAAATGTGTCTTCCAAATTGTAGCCTAAGTCGTCAATTTGGTTGTCCTCAATTGTTTCTAATGAGGCCTTCTTACTCATTGCCCGTGTCACTGCACATGCAGGAAATATCTCCTCTTCCTCACTATTATCATCCTGTATACAGGGCTTATCTGTGACTATTGGGTCAGGAAAAACCTTCCCCCCTGCCAAATCATTTCCTAACAACATGGACACTCCCTTGACTGGTAATTCATGTCTAACTCCTATGGTTACAGGACCAGAAACCAAGTCAGATGTCAAGTTAACTTTGTGGAGAGGTACATTAAGTATTTCCATCCCAATACCCTGGATCAAAGCATTACCAGCTGAACTATCCTCATTAAAGGGCAAAGTTCCTTCCAGAATCATAGACCGTGCACAACACGTATCTCGCACAATCTTAATGGGCTTTGGACTACCATTATCACCAAGTGATACCACTCCCTCTAACACAAATGGTTCAAATTCTTCACACACCTTGTCTGTCTCACTTCCCTTTGTGGGAATTCTTGTTTCTTGATTTGACTGACTTGTTTCTTTGACACAAGTGACACTGCACATCCTACAGTATTACTAGCAGTTTGCTGCTGTTTTTGTGCGTCTTGTCTGCCTTTTAAGAAATAACACTGGGTCATCGTATGCCCTGGTCTCTTACAATGAGTACAAGTTACTTTGGCTTTAAATTCAGTCCCAAATTTTGCTTTGTTACCTGAACTCCCTGGGGTCCCTCTACCACCAGCACTATGCTGTGAATTAGACTGAGATCTCCCTTCTTGTGTACCACCCTGATTTGTTCTAGGTTGATTATGTATGGCTGAACCTGTTTGAATAACTTCTGTTATGACCAAATCTACTCCCATTCAATTTGTGAGTTAAGCCATAGTCGTCCGCCATTGTCGCCGCCTCATTTAGTGTCTTAATTTTGCTAGCGCTTTCATCCAAATGGGTTTTAATGTTAACGTGGACACATTTCTTGAACTCTTCTATAAGAACTAATTGCTTTAGTTGTCCGAAATCATCTTTGCCTTCTTTTGACCCAAGCCATCTGTCAAACATTTGTTCTTTTACTCTAGCAAATTCTACATGGGTTTGATCTGCTTGCTTTCTTGAATCTCTGAACTTTTGTCTGTATGCTTCAGGCACCAGCTCATAGGCCTTAAGGACTGCCTGTTTGACTTCTTCATAATCATTACACTTCTCTATTGGTAGAGCTGAGTAAGTTTCCTGGCCTTCCCCACAAAACTACTTTGTAACAGTAGGGTCCAATGCTCTGGAGGCCATTTCAAATTTGTAGCTACCTTTTCAAAATGTTGAAAGTACTCGTCAACTTCTTTCTCTTTGAATTTAGGCACAAGCTTTACATACTTTGTAACATCAAACCCTGACTTTGACTTTGAGGAGAAACTTGATGAGTATTTGTCACCTAGTTTTGCTAACTTCTCTTGTTCAAACTCAATTTCTTTTTCTTTCAAATGTGCTTCCATTTGAATCTTAGCTAGTTTTTCCTTTTCTTCCATATCCAATTTTTGTTTTTCAAGTTCTAATTTTGCTACTTTTTCCTTTTCTTCTGTTTCTAATTTGTGGTGCTCAAGCGCCATCTTTTCTTAGCGTGCTTTTTCTTCCATTTCTAGTTTCTGTTGTTTTTCTTTATTTTCATTCTCTAACTTGATCATTTCCAGTTTTTCTTTTTGGTCCATTTCTATTTTCTTTTGGTCCATTTCCATTTTCTTCATTTCTAATTGAATTTCCAGCTCTTTCAATTTAAATGCGAATCCCTCAATTTCAGTTTCTACTGCACGTTTCTCTTCCAAATAGGAATCATCAAAAATATCTTCCTCGACCAAAACATCAATCAAGGCATTTTTGATTATTTGCTTTCTTGTAGCTTGCTTTACTTTCAAGTCATAATGTTTAGCAAATGCTAATAAATCAGGCTTCTTCAACTCATCAAACTTCTCCCAATTTATAGTTTCAAGAAACTCTTCTGCTTTGAACTCTGCCATACTGTACTTTCACTTTTAAGACTCAGTAAATTAATGTTAACTTTTTTTACAGTGTATTTCCCGGACGCTTGAGCCCCCAATTTTTGTTACGATTAGTACTTGACTCAAGGCCAAAATCACCTTTTACCCGAACTCACACGAATGCACAACACAAATACACTGTTTATTTAAGCTAACAAAATCTAAGTCTTTAATTGAAAACAGAGTATGATTGGTACATATAATAACAATATCGCATATACAATAAAATCACACAATGACAGTTTTACTCTATGACTACTTAACCAGCTGTCTTCTTGTTGGTGATCCTAGAGTTCTTGCAATGTTCTGGACGACTGATGTAATATATCCTTATTCGCTTGTCCTCTGCGAAGTCCAGTGTACACTTGCGCTTATAAATCCTTGCGTATAAAATCCTCATACGAAAATGATGATGCTTTCTCCAATCTCCTTTGCGCTGTTATCTCCACAAATATATCTCCTTGCGCTGCTTTCTCCTCAAATATATCTCCTTGCGCTGCTTTCTAGAAAAATGGTGTTTCTTTCACCAATCACTCTTTTTCCAGGGAACCGGTTTCTTTAACACAGCTCCACTGTTTCTTGACAGATGCGTGGCCTTCACAAACCCAGCAAACTCCAGCAATTTGACAGAAGAACTTTTAATCCTTTGATGAGGAAGAGCACTTTTGTGTGCTCGCTGTCTTCTTCGTTGCTGTATTCAAATTAGCTCAATTATTGGCTATATAAACTGGTTAAAATGTACTTCTTTTTTTGAAGCACGAAGACCATCACACACATGTGGAGTTTTCAATCTCCCATGGCATTCTGTGAAGTCCCAACAAAAGCCTCCAGCTTTTTATATCCGTACTCATGCAAAATTCCCATCATCTATTAATAAACCATTACTTCAATCACATTTTCACAACATTGCTGCAATCTTGGGATTTCCCAAGATTAATTATACATTCACATTACATCACTTCCTGGGGGTTTTCCTGATGGTGCAATAATGAACTGGGGCTTTCCAAGTTCCAAACATAGCTCTGACATTGTTTACAATAATTTGGGGAATTCCAAAAGCGACTTTCCACATCATTATCTTGAACGTACAAGGTGTTTTCCCATCTCATGTACTAATTTCAGCTTGTAAACAAAGTTAAATAATTAAATTAAATCAAATTACTCAGGGCACATCACAACATCGACAATTACTTTCTTAATCAACCAACTGATGTACATGTAAAAACTCGATAGTTGGCATATGTGCGTACTATCGAGTGCTTTTGAAAACATGAAATTGTACCAAAGTCTGGCGCTTTACCAACTGAGCTAATGGGGTTGAGACACACATTTGCAGGTTGGGGTGTTCGTATGTGTATCAATGATTTGCTCAAAACCTTTTTTGTGGATGGGGCTCTTCATGTTTGCATGTTTTGAAAGCGCTCGATAGTAAGCATATATGCTAACTATCGAGTTTTTACGGTACATCATAAAAAAGGCTATGCTCAATAAATGCTTTATATGATACTGCATCAGAGATATTGTTATCAATCAACAGTGTTATGAAGCCTGCCTATTGGTGCTCATTAAAGTATAGTAGTATACTTCAGGCATATCAGAGCATAGATTTTCTCACTTTAACTCTTCAAGGCCCATCACCCAAACATTCTTATTCCCCATTTTGAGTTAATTTGCCATATGGATTCTAGAAGCAAAAATGTTTTTCACAGTGGCCCATAGAACAGTACACGAGTTCCAACGTTTGAAAATGCACCAAATTTCATATACTGGTACCAATTTAGAGGTTTTGGTAGCAAATGGGGTATCAAATTAGAGCTAACAAGATGCTGCACACGACTGTGTCAATCAAATTGTCATAAATAACATGAGCAGGTTTAGATTTATGACGGGACATGTAAAGTGTGGAGTTTCTTTTTGTGTTGTGCTTATAGAAGTTGACAATTTGACGATTAAGGACTTTTTACCTTGTGTTTTCATCATAGAATTTGACTTTCTTCATGACTGTAGTGTTATACCAATCTGCAAACACAATCACCGACAAGCCGTTGTCAACATCTCGCTTCAATTTACTGATCTCCTCTGGGAAGAACTCTTCTTCTGGGTCCACAATTAGCACCGTACCTATGCAGAACAAATAAAGAGAACAATTGACATTTAAAATTTGAAGAAATTTACAGTCGTAGAAACTGCACATCAAATATTAATTATTACTATATAGTTCAAATATCAAATCCAGGATTTACAATTAGTGATGAACCCACAATTAGCAATGAGTTCAGATATCAAATCCAGGCACTCGCAATTAATGATGAATTTCTTCAATGATGCACATCAACTTATCTTTCACTCATGAAATAGTAATGTTGGATTTTTTGACGATTCTATTACTCCTACCATCCATTATTCAAAATTATGCAGTGATTTCTCCAACAACATGTGAGAGCGCATTATTCTGCAATAATGTGCCCTGGTTGTGTCTAAAATGCAGTGAAGCATAACACATTCTACACAAAGCATATAAATTGTCCGCGATATGTGCTGTCACTTATGCTGTGGATTCATGTACGCATACCACATAGAAGTAAACAACTTAAAATAGTTGCGCAAAAGAGTGATATTTTCTCTTTAAGTTGCACTATTTTATGGTAACAGAAACATTAAGATAATGGGTTCAGCTACGCTTCACCCATAAATTATGTTTTACTGCCTCTGACACATTATTTGGGTGCAAGGGAAACTGCATTAACCTTTACTTCTTAAATTGTATGCTTTTCAAAATGTACTTTCTTTTTTTCAATGGTTTTTTTCAATGTAGATCGAAATGTGACACATTTCAGTTTTCATTGTTTGCAAAAACACTTGCTTTTCTCATTACCGTACTTCAATCTTGAATATAAAAAAGTATCAAAGTCTTTGCACTTCCCTGAAGGTGTAAAGGTAGAAGATTGACTTTTATCTAAATAAAAAATAAATAATAAAATACACTCCTTTGGGTTCAAGTTTCAACTTCATCCAGCATCCAACAGTAAATTAGGCTATTCCATTTGAAATCAACACTACCCCTGTGGAAGATTTTGGAAATATCTTCTACAGGGGGAGTATGTTTTTCATATGTAATTGGTCAGGGTTATTCAATTTGAAAGCCATACTCCCCCTGCAATATGGCCATACCTATATCTTTCACAAGTGGAGTGAGTATTTCAAATGGAAGTTACTCAATTATCTACTCTATTCATACTCCCTCCGTGGAAGAATTTAGCTAAATTTTCCACAGGGGTAGTGTAGATTTTAATTGGCATAGCCCATTAACTGCAGGGATAGAAGATTGTGTTATGTCACTTAACCAGTCTTAATTAAGAAAACTATCAGGAATTCTCATTTATTTATACTATAAATGAGAGCGTTCACACAACACATTTAGATGCACATTAATGTACATCCATTTGGCCTGGATTTTGAGTACACTTCCATTCACAGCAATCACATGTGTTTGAAGAAATACTGAGAGATGGATCAAATGGGCTAATCTATTTAAAATCCACACTATCTGTGTTGAAGATTGTGGAAATAACTTCCACAGGGAGTATGAATTTTAAAAGGAATTATGACATTAACCAACCAAATTTTGAAATTCACCCTCCCTCTGTGGAAGATTCAGGTTGAATCTTTGTCAGAGGGTGTATGACATTTCATCCATTTGAAATGTATACTCCCCCATGTGGAAGGTATTCCAAAATACTCCAAAAAGGGGTAGTGTGTATTTTAGCCAAATGTACATCAAGATGTGCGTATGTAAAGATAAAGTGGACTTCAAGCTGCCATTAGGGGTGTGCAATAGTTATGAGCCACCCCCTCCTCTCGGCCTGCCAAATATTGATGCTTGCCCACCCCCCTTGCATAAGTACTGCATTTATAAATGTTATCATTTATCCTGCAGAATACTATGTACTATGTAATGAGTGTACGTTTAGTAAATCTAAATCAGAATCTACACCAGATTTGGATTAGAAGAACACTATGTGGATAGACCCTTTTGTAATGGTATCATCATGATTAAGAGCCGCAAGGTATATCACACAGTAAACTAATTCAAGTTTGATTTATTTAAACATCGATTTACCGTCTTATAAGCCAAGAGATATTTTAACCCTCTTTCAATAATTCTGACGATCGCTTGTCAGAAGAAAGCTCACATTCTAAAAAAAACATGGTATTTACACATTTTAAGAAGTCTTGAAAGTGGGTAAGAACTTTTGTAGAGGGTGGAAAATCACCTTTATAATTTGAAATTGTGGCCAGAAAACTTGATATTTTAATATAGCAATTCCATTGTCTATACGAACAGAGAGAGATTAAGAGATACACTAGGAACTTTGCTCGGAATAGATCCCCCACCCCAAAATACAAAATTTAAAATGATCATATATTATGCCCACTCTTTTGCTTATTTATTTATTTATTTGCTTATTTTTTCAAAATCAGTCTTTATTTGAATACAATTTAATTTATCACACAAACAAATATACATAATTAAAACAAAAAAAAGTAGTTGATGTCAGCTGCCAGATGGTTAAGCTATGTTTAATAATTGGTAAGCTGATCAACTCTGCCTTGAGGATGTGTATCATGGCGGATGTGTATCAATCCTACCACTCTATCTCCTTTGATGATGAGCAGTGTTTATATTTTGCCATCATATACGGCAGAATAAAACTCTTTCTTTTACCGCCAGTTCATTGAACAGGAAAAAAAACCCAAACACACTTGATTGGGTAATTGACGAGTAATATGAGTAAGGTGAAAGTTGATAGCTGCCACATGCTCTTTTGATAGCTGCCACATTCTCTTTTTTCTTGATACCAAAATTGTGGAAAATTTGTTGGGAGTAGCTTTTTTCTTTCATTTTTCAACACAATTTATACTGAACATCTTGCACCACTGTGCTTTTATTCCTCCGTTTTTTGATGTGTGTCGACATAAACCAGATAATTTCTACTGCTCTGCATACAGATGGTAACTGTTCATTCACCGTACATTTAGTGGGAGACCAGAAGTAGGGAAACACTTTGAAGCTGTGTAAGGTCAGATTTGGATCATTAGCACTGGTGTTTCAGATTATCACAGTTAAATGGACTTCTGGTGTACCCCAACTGTACTAAACAACACAAAACCACAGTTCACAAAGCATAGTCATGGGCAGGTATTCCATGTGATGCAATTGGGTCATCATGCGAACAGTCATATGATCGCGGAAAGCTTGGCCATGAAAGCTACACCCCCGTAGGCCAGTGCACATGTCTGGCACCCGAGGGGCCAGTGGTTCAAAATCGCACCTGAGAAAAAACTTTTCTCTTCTTCTTCTTTCTTCCTTCCTTCTTTAATTCCCCCTCACCAAAAAGCAGCTAGGGCGTTAGGGTTAAGAACATCTTAATTTTCCTCCTATATGTGTCTCTTAGTAAACATTTTTAGTGTTGCACAGATTAACATCCCTTTCTGATATCTGGTTATGGGGAGCATACTCAAGTTTAAAACATGCTCAGATTATTTCCTAATTTCCAGAAATATCCTCATATACCACCTTAATCAGGGATGCATACTCAGCCATACTCAACTCTGTCGACTGCGGTATTTTTGATTAATTCTACATGTAATGAATACAAAACTTCAATAGTGCAAAATATAATTTGAACCAGAAGTCCCATGGGTGCGTATCACTTCACCTCCAATCTGCACTGTGCACTTGCAACATAATTAGAATATAAACAGAATAATGTATAGAGATCAGGTATATCCAGGGACGTATCTACTATGCAGCTCTACCCAGGAAAAACATGGGTACATTTTGAATACAATTCTGATGCATTTTACATTATTTTGGGATTTTTGTTCTTGGCTGCACGGGGCATAGCAAGAGCCTCAGGGGCCCATGGGCAAGGAGTATTGTAGGCCCTTTAAATATCTCCTTGATCCTTATTTTATTTTCGCTTTTTGGGCCCCCTGAACCCTTGGGGTCCCCTGAACTTCGTCCACCCTGTCCACCCGCTTGCTATGCCCCTGCTGCATACCCCTGGAAAACATACACCCCACAAGACCCCAATGGATCATATGCCCACAATATCAGCATGAATTAAAAAAGAATGTGGGCCTTTTTATTATTAAATTTCAATACACTGCACAAATAACTGATTCTATGCAATTAATATATATAGATTTGCATATGATATTGCTATTAATATTGTTTCCGGTGTGATTTCATATTTTATTACTTTTCCCTTTTATTATTTACTTTTAATTTCAAATATATTCACACAACAAGCCAGGTGATCCAAATCACCCGCACAACAGTACATCCTCACTGCCATTACAAATTCAATTTGAAGCCGACAATTTCCTCTCATCCAATATTTTGATGACTCCTATTCACGGCTTTCCTGTACCAATCAAAACACCTTAAACCCTTATGAAGACCTCATTGTGGTCCCCAATGGCATATATTGTGCAAATCTCATCAACACTATATGTGTTGAACTATATCAGAACCAACCAGTTGTTTGCGGGCAGGAAACATGAGATATTCTGTAACTATAACCACATGAAATTTAATTCGTTTCTGCAGTCAAACATAAAGCAAATCTGTTCGAGGGAAAAATACTTTGTAGGCTAAATAAACTATTGTTTTCACCTCAATAATAATACTCGATAATACAGAACTTAAGAGTACGAAAAAGCTACATAGTGCAAAATTGGCATTTTATGCTAGTATATAGTGAGAGTTCAGATGCACACACAAAAAATCTGATGTATCCATTTTAACTTTGATTGCGATTGTAGCCATATCATGTAGACTTTTATTTTATCTTGCCTCAGAATGAGCTTCCAACAACATAGTATTCACACAAAAGAGCCCAAAAGCTACCACAGTTTATATAAAGAACTTATTATCAGCTCCAATAATTTTTATAAATCATGCTGTTTTGTCAAAGTAAACTTGTTGCTACAACTCTCTCTTAAAGTTGCTGCAACTCTCTAATTCCCCCCTTCTCATCCTATGATTGGTCGATCCTTCATGTAATTATTTTGTGTAAGCTAATCCAAACCCTAACCCTAATGCTGACCCTAATCCTAACACTAATCCTAGCCTTAACCCTAACCCTAATTTTGTGTAAAATTACATGAAGGAGTAACCTAATTTTGAATTACCACATCATGATGATATCAATAAATTCCAAAAACTCTTGTAGATCATCCTCACAAAATCTGTGAGTGTCCCTTTAATCTAGAGTAGTAAATAAGTAGTAATCCTTATTCACTGTATTCTAAATGTCTGAGTGACTGTCTAAGTGTGACTTCCTGTTGCAGCATACATCTGCACACAAAGCTCCGTCCAATTTAACTTTCCCTCTCACATTATACAACATTGCTTCCTCTATGTGCATCTTTATTTCCATTAACCTATTTCACCATCTCCAGATTCTGTACAATTCTTACATCCTGTGATTATTCCTGTGATTTCCGCAGAGATAGTGATGACATTTTGAGACGGTAAACTTTGTATTTTAAGCCGTGACTACCAGTCTCTAATTTCATTCAGACTTTTGGCTCTGTTTGCAAATTTATACAAATAGGCCGCTACAAAAACGACCGCTAAAATACATTCAAATTAATGATGGTAGAACATTTGCAGGCAACATTGACAATGGATCTCAACAGGGGCTATTCCAGTTGAAATCTATTACCCCTATGGAAGACATGACCTTAATCTTCCACACAAGGAATGTGCATTTCAAATAGATTACCTAAATGGGTGACTCCATTTGAAATCTACACCCCCTGTGTGGGAGATTAAGGTCATATCTTACACAGGGGGTGTATGAATATTAACTAGAACAGCCCAATGTTTCCTAACTCGGATTAATGTTACCAAATATTATTTACCTTCATCAATCAACCTATATAAGTCCCCAATCAGGGTTGCCAAACCTGCGATCTGGTAGCCCAATTGGGCGACTTTTGACAATTTTCTCCGCAACTTTTGACAATTTCTTGTCCCATAGAAACCAATGGTTAAGAAAAAAATTGGGCGACTTTTCAACATTGGCTCCGCGACTTGCAGTAGTTTCCCGCCCCATAGAAACCAATGGTAAAGAGAAAAATTGGGCGACTTTTGGATTATTTGACCCGCGATTCAGGCTGAAATCTTTTGGCAACCCTGTCCCCAATGAGGAATGTAATGCAAGGCCTCTATCAAAACCTGTACTATTTACTCTAAATACAGCAGAAACTCGGTTGGGGTCAAGAGGACTTGTGCATGCTTTTCTTGCTCTGGGGTTTTATTTTTCCAATTTGAATGCAACCAGATATATTGAAATGCTCATCCCTAAGCAACTTTTACAGGTAACATAGCTATAAGAAACTTTTTCAAACTTTCTTTTCTTGATTTATATTATGCTTTCTATTATACATTGATTAGGGCTTACAGTGTTCATGTCTGTTAGACTTTTATTATATATTTTTGGTCTATGCATGGAGCCCACATCAAAAATGGTTCATTGGATACCCATGCATGGGATGCGGAAACCTGGAAGACCTGCTCTGACCTACATAGACATTCTGAAAGATGACACTGGACTGGAAGCAGCAGACATCAGGACAGCAATAGAGGACAGAAAGTTCTGGAAAGCCATCACAGTTCGAGGACACCATTCGAATTAAGCAAGCAAGTAAGCGGTGTCTGTGGTGTGATATATCCTATATGAAAGTATTTTTCACCCCGATGTGGTAGTGATGTCAACTCATTGAGACATCTGTTTTGCACTACTATCTATGTGGCGTTTTCAAGTGCATGTGTGTGTACACTAGCCGCGCTTTGAATAAACGCTGGTGATCTGAAGCTGGGCCTGATGAATTGCGCACTTTGAGCAATTTGAAAAAGCTACAATGTATATAAATACCTACATGTATGAACCACAGGACATCTTTTGTAATAGACTCAGGAAGCCCTAAAAGGAATGGTTGGTATTATTCAACAGCCCTAGACTGACTTATAATCAACTACAAAGACACAACACAATGATAACCCTCTTCTCACCATTTTTGGTACTGTGGTTTTTAGAATCCTGCAATATATATCACGGCAAGTATAAGTATAGAAATCTAACGGACGACACTAGACTAGACTAGAGTAATAGTTTTTGTTAAAATGGCAGCGGTGGCACCTCTCGAAAATGAGAAAAAACACAAAATTCAGTGAAATATAGTGTTTTGGGGGCCAAAGTTGTAATCAAATCATTAATTAGGACCTATTTAGGAATGATATCATGCATTATATACCTCATATATAGATTCCTGTCATCTGATTGGTTGAAAGTGCAGTCATTGAATTAACTATGCTCATAAAATGAACTATGGACGGTCCATGGAAATGAACTATGGACCGGTCACGTGCGTCACGATCAAACTGCGCGTTTTTCCCAGCGTAAAATGATTCTTCGCACGCGTTAATGTTTTCACGCGTTATAATTACGCAGAAATCGCAGATTGTAATCTGTGTGCCGTTCGCATTGAAACTACATGTATTAATTTCTCTTCCCAAAATCGATGCTTTTAACCAAACAGATGACAAGAATATTAAGATTTGGTATATAAAACAAATATTGACTGCTTTTATTAGGGGCATGGTTAAAATTATAGGCCCGGTGATCTCAAAACCATGACTATGCCCCTCGGCTACGCCTCGGGGCATAGTCATGGTTTTGAGATCACCTTGGGCCTATAATTTTAACCATGCCCCTCATAGCAGTCAATATTTGTATACTATGAGTGGAAAATGTCTTCTTTGTGTCACTATGGAAATGTTTTTGAGATACAAATTTAGTCAATAATGTGGATTGAGAACATCGATCCCATTCGATGGGTCTTAATTTGTCAACATTTAAGCTTTACTTTATTTCATCTTCCTACAGCTACCTAGATCTTGGTCTTTGAGAAAATGTAGAATTGAGGCAACCAGTCGCTTTATAGCTGAGAAAATTGCATTTGAATAGCTGTCATTTGACACAGTAAAGTATACAGGACTGTTTTGGTGGTGTGAACCAATATGTATGCTACACATCTATAAAGCCACATAGAAAGACAATACTGCCTCACAACCTCCTTTTCCTGCCAAAAGCTATATACATACAGAATTTTCCTTGAAATAGAAGCTGTAATGTATCAGACAGACACCTTTCTAGGTGTTGTCAGACTGATTCATTGAAGATATCCTGACACATTCTGTGAATGACAACTGTGTCAGGGCATGAGTATCCTCTAAACAGAGTCTCTTTCTTAAGTAGAAAAGAGATCAGGTGAACCACATGTCACAGAGAGAAATAGGTATAGGTTTCCCCCTTTTAATGCTCCATTAAAGCACATGAATGTTCTGCATATGCCTTCTTTTTAATGTTTTCTTATGTATGTGATCAACAAAACTGAAAGCACATGAATGTTTCCTCATATGTCTTCTTTTTAATGTTTTCTTATGTATAATGTGATCAACAAATCTGATAGGGAAGAAGAGGATTAGAAATGTTGATTACTGTATTGTCTGTGATAACGCCTGGTGCTGCATTTTTAAAAAGGAGGGCATTTATTAGAGTGAATTTTCAGTGAAAAAAACTTACAAATCGGGTTCACTTTCCCAATGGTGCTCCTGTAGAAAGGAGGGATTTACAACTATACTAATAATACTACTGATGGGGGTATATACCCATGGAACCGTGTGGAAAATGACATTTTCGTGGTAAATACAACAACAAGCAAGAATCTGATGAAATTAGTGAAATTCCAACATAATTAGGCAATGAAATGGATGAAAGTTTGAGTTACAGGTTTTGTCCAGGCAATTTAGCGATAGTCACAAACATGACTGACAAGACTGATGCCAGCTTTAAGATTACTCACACGATATGGCATGGAAATGTTTGCATTTTATTCAATTTTTCATTCAAAAATTGGAGGGGGCATTTATTAGAGGAGAACATTTATTACAGACAATACGGTATGTTTCATGTGTTATGTTTTTCATGTTATTTTGACCCACCAGCTTCTTATATTTCTGTAAGAGCCAAACTAAATATCAGTAGGCTTCACCGAAATCACCGCCACCCTTACTCTCAAAGTTTAACGGTCTGCTTTACAGATGGGTAGGTCATTAAGGTAAGGATAGTCACACACCTACATTTGCCTATTCTATTTAAAATCCACACTACCCCTGTGGAAGATTTAGCTAATGTCTACCACAGAGGGAGTATTAGTTTTAAATAGAATAGACAATTGGGTAAATTCCACTTGAAATATTCACTCCATTTATGGAAGATATAGGTAAAGCCATAATACAGGGGGAGTATGAGTTTCAAACTCTGACCAATTACATTTGAAAAACATACTCCCCCTGTGGAAGATATTTCCAAAATATTCCACAGGGATAGTGTGCATTTCAACTGGAATAGCCCATTTATTTTGTACACCTAGACAAGAGTTAATATAAGTTGGTTTTAAACATACTTTTTTAAATAGCAAACACCCATTTAACGGCGATTGTGTCAATATCTGTAACAACAATCTTTAGTTCAAAAACACTCGCACACATAGAATCTGTCAAAATATAATTTATGGCTTAACATTATGAAGATCGTCAAACAGGCATACATGTATATGAATTTTCCACTTTAATACACATACATTATATATTATTATCCTCAGGCAGGCTCCAATAATACTGTTGCCTGCCAATGATTTACGCACCAATATTATCAATATCATCAAATAAGGCGGCCTCGGTGCTACAGTCTGTTTCCATAGCGAGGTACATGTAATAAAATATCATGTTGCATGTTTCCTAATGAGATATCTGCTTGCGAGGCCAATCACTTATATTGCTTGAATTCCCAATTATTAAGCTCTTAACATCATGAAAGCTTAACAAATACATGCTGGCGTGAGCAGTGGATTATGAGAAAGGTTACGTACCTGCCTGGACACCAAACAATTACAATGGGCTATTTAAGAAATTAATTGCATTCCCCTCAAGAACACATGGAATTTCCCAAAAATCTTTGTGAAATTTTACCCTTTTACTGGGAAATCTCAATTTTTCAATGGAATTTGCCCAAAATTAGGAATTCTCATTTTTTCAAATGAAATTCTGGTTTTGGAATTCCAAGTAAAAAATAACATGACTTGGGGGGGGGGGGATTGCTGATTACTGTAATAGCCCAATATAACTTCGGTGTAAGATGATATATACAGGAAAATATCATGCATATTGCCAATTTGAGTTTGCCAAAAAAAGAAAATTACCAGATGATCAGCTTGACCATGAAGAGCGCTCTCTTACAAGAATTGCACATAGCAAATTAAAGGAGGATTTTGTGATCCTAGCATCCTCTTTTTATGATATTTTTCAGTAGATATCCACGAAAAAAGCTCATTTCCAAAATTTCAGTTGATTCCGATTTTTGCGTTTGCGAGTTATGCATGATTATGTGTATTACACTGCTCCATAGACAATGTGTTGTAATTTCGTTCTGGTGCACCAGAACGAAATTCAAATTTAGCGATATTTTTGCTAAACGAATTAATCTGCAAGAAATATTTGGTACATAAACATTATGTAGCCAGAGGTATCCAGTGGTGTAAAAATCTCAACTTTTTTTGGGAAAAGTGGGGGGATGAGGCTGTGGATCACGAAATGCCCCTTCAAGCGTTGGTACCTACATGAATGACTATTGGGCCTACTTTGTGCACTCCAGATATTTTAGAATTTTTGATTATAGAGGAATTGAAAGGACACTCATCATACACATAGATGTATGGGACATAATGGGTTTTGTATTATCTGTTCCAAACAGTTTTGATCATATTTTCTCCACAGAAAACCATTAACCCCCAGAGCACTACCTGCCGATGTAACATTGCCACATCTAACAGAATGGAGCTTTGCAAATAATTCACCCCAATGTTTTTGCATGGTGAAATTATTCTAACAATGTTGCTGATTGGGCCAATTGATAATGAAAACTTCTTTTTGGCCAATCGGCAGGTAGTTCTCATGGAGTTAAACACCAAAGCTTCTAGTTTGGCAATAGTAATAGTAGGTGTATCATGAAAATTGCTGTTACAATAAAAGTCTGAGATAAAAAAAAACTAGTTTGTGTCTATCATCACCTGTCAATCAAACTCTCAGATGTTTGTTTATGATTTGCCCTGATTGAAATTTCTGACCACTGAAAAACAGTGCACAGTATGGTTAGTTTTTCACCTTCAAATATATAAACTGTCTCAAAAGTTAAGGGACTATGATTGACAGGATCGTCAGATGCAGATTTTAAGTAGGTACTAAGAATCTATATGAGACTGGTTTCCAAAAACCACATGCTTTCTCAAGCAATAATAGATTGATTTAACCATTCACTTCTGCAAGGTAAATCATCTATTAATACAACTTGCTTGTCAGATGAACTGTATCAAAGATGTATAGAAGACATAAACACATCACAAAAAGTAATTACCCCTTTCATTACGAGATAATAACTCAAAATCCATATATCAAATTTGAAAACTGAAATATTTAGCAAAAGCTACCCAGTTGTATTCTGCAAATTCTGATGCCTCATTTGTCTTAATGGCCCAAAATGTATTGTACTGATACATGCTAATTTAAAAGTTGCACCTAAACCCATTGAAAATGTTGCTTTTGTTGCTAGAGTGCCTGCTCTAGCCACAGTGGGTCATCCTTGACCAGTCATGTAGAGAATGCAATGGTACACTGACTGGAGTATCTTTTTAGTGCAACTTTTGATTCTGCATCTTTTTGTATTCAAGGAGTCGCCATGACTACACATTTTGAGCTATTCAGACAAATGATGTATCAAAATTTGCAGACCTAAAATGGGTTTCTTTTTGCTATTTCAGAGTTATTGTCTTGTAATAAAGGGATGTGTTACATGTATCCCTGGATGCATTGACCAATGACTGCCTACCAGCTGGAGCTACCATTCATAAATTTTAATTAATTACTTTTCTCAGTCATACTTAAGTGCATATGAACAAATTTAAAAGCAATAAAAATCAACAGCAATTTACATAATAACATAAGGGTTGGACAAAACATTATTAAAATGCACTTGGGGCAATTTGTAGAGACCTGTCATCTGTCATCATTTATCACATAATTATCGTTTACTAAGTTGGGATGTTCAGTTTCCATTTAAATTAATTGCTCATAGCAATCATCCAGCCTAATGGGCTATTCCATTTAAAATCCACACTAACCCTGTGGTAGATTGATCTAAAGTCTTCCACAGAAGGAGTATGATTTTTGAATACAATAGACAATTGAGGAACTTCCATTTGAAATACTCACACCAGCTGTGGAAGATATCTATAGGTAAAGCCTTAGTACAGGGGGAGTATGGGTTTCAAAATGACTAACCCTGACCAATTACATTTGAAAAACTTACTCCCCCTGTGGAAGATTTTGGAAATATCTTCCACAGGGGTAGTGTGGATTTTAAATGGAATAGCCCAATAGCGCATTATCGGGTGCACCAACAGAGGGACGCACATACAGACGCCTAGAGTTTCTAGGGAATTATAAGGGAAAAAACCTTTTAATTCCTCCATAAATGCCTGGGTCTTTTATGATGTAATTTCGATATTTAATATGGAAAAATGTTACTTTTCTCTAAACCTGGTAGGTAAAAAACAAATCCATTTTGACAAATGATAACCATATTGTCTGTTACTAAATTGCATCATACTAAAATGAGATAATAAAAACTAATGGGCTGTTCCATTTGAAATCCATACACCCCTATGGAAGACATCACCTTAATCTCCCACGCAGGGAATGTAGACTTTAACCCTGATCTTCCAAGTGGTTTTTT
Source organism: Amphiura filiformis (assembly GCF_039555335.1). NCBI lineage: Eukaryota > Metazoa > Echinodermata > Ophiuroidea > Amphilepidida > Amphiuridae > Amphiura > Amphiura filiformis. The sequence goes on from NC_092643.1 coordinate 30,522,340, forward strand.
GGCTAATTGGTGAAGGTTTTGACCCCAGGACCCGCCTGAGTGCCAAGTAGTGCATCGCCGACACAGGTGATTTGTTGGCCCAGCCAACAAAACCGAGCATATTTATGACTTACGGTGATTGCATCATCCCCTCATGTGGGATGGATGGATGCATGCGGAGTGGTTAACAGTTTCGCGTTGTTACATTTTTGTTAAGATTTCGCATGGTTAAGGTTAAATAGAATCACCCATTCAGGTAACCCCATTCGAAATTCACACTCCTTGTGTGAAAGATTAAGGTCATGTTTGCCACAGAGGGAGGGTGTACTGATCACAACTGGAATAGCCCAATGCCCTTCCACTTAACATGCATGACCTTTCACAGCTCTCCCGATCCATTTCATCATGTTCATGTCATACTGCTAATGGCCTACTCTATTCTTAATTGCATCCATTAATTAATGTTCATCTACTCTATGTAATGCCACTTATTTTGCCATAAATATGGGATGTGATCAAGCTAAACGAGTTGTTTGTCATTAATATAGAGTGGCCAGTTTTCTGTGTCACAGAAAAACAGACTAATCCACGGAATTTAAGAAAAAAACTGAAAACACAGAAATTCACAGAAAACAGGTTTTTCCTTGAGAAAAATAAAAATGAAGAAAAACTAATGAAATGTGAGGTAAAATTAAAATAATGAAAGCTGCTCAACAGTGATTCTAGCAGTTAACACAAGGAACCCTGCTTGTGTCAAGTTTTCAAGGCGGGACAACAGAGATAATTAAACTTTCACATAAACACCTCCTCACAATGTGAATAAACACCCAGTAAATTTTCCAACCACTTTCCATATTGTTGTTCATCAAAGCTGCTCAACAGTGATTCTAGCACTTAACACAAGGGACCCTGCTTGTAAGTTTTCAAGGCGGGACAACAGAGATAATTAAACTTTCACATAAACACCTCCTCACAATGAAAATAAACACCCAGTAAATTTTCCAACCACTTTCCATATTGTTGTTCATCAAAGCTGCTCAACAGTGATTCTAGCACTTAACACAAGGGACCCTGCTTGTAAGTTTTCAAGGCGGGACAACAGAGATAATTAAACTTTCACATAAACACCTCCTCACAATGAAAATAAACACCCAGTAAATTTTCCAACCACTTTCCATATTGTTGTTCATCAAAGCTGCTCAACAGTGATTCTAGCACTTAACACAAGGAACCCTGCTTGTGTCAAGTTTTCAAGCGGGACAACAGAGATAATTAAACTTTCACATAAACACCTCCTCACAATGAAAATAAGCACCCAGTAAATTTTCCAACCACTTTCCATATTGTTGTTCATCAAAGCTGCTCAACAGTGATTCTAGCAGTTAACACAAGGAACTCTGCTTGTGTCAAGTTTTCAAGGCGGGACAACAGAGATAATTTAACTTTCACATAAACACCTCCTCACAATGAAAATAAGCACCCAGTAAATTTTCCAACCACTTTCCATATTGTTGTTCATCAAAGCTGCTCAACAGTGATTCTAGCACTTAACACAAGGAACCCTGCTTGTGTCAAGTTTTCAAGGCGGGACAACAGAGATAATTAAACTTTCACATAAACACCTCCTCACAATGAAAATAAACACCCAGTAAATTTTCCAACCACTTTCCATATTGTTGTTCATCAAAGCTGCTCAACAGTGATTCTAGCACTTAACACAAGGGACCCTGCTTGTAAGTTTTCAAGGCGGGACAACAGAGATAATTAAACTTTCACATAAACACCTCCTCACAATGAAAATAAACACCCAGTAAATTTTCCAACCACTTTCCATATTGTTGTTCATCAAAGCTGCTCAACAGTGATTCTAGCACTTAACACAAGGGACCCTGCTTGTAAGTTTTCAAGGCGGGACAACAGAGATAATTAAACTTTCACATAAACACCTCCTCACAATGAAAATAAGCACCCAGTAAATTTTCCAACCACTTTCCATATTGTTGTTCATCAAAGCTGCTCAACAGTGATTCTAGCACTTAACACAAGGGACCCTGCTTGTGTCAAGTTTTCAAGGCGGGACAACAGAGATAATTAAACTTTCACATAAACACCTCCTCACAATGAAAATAAGCACCCAGTAAATTTTCCAACCACTTTCCATATTGTTGTTCATCAAAGCTGCTCAACAGTGATTCTAGCAGTTAACACAAGGAACCCTGCTTGTGTCAAGTTTTCAAGGCGGGACAACAGAGATAATTAAACTTTCACATAAACACCTCCTCACAATGAAAATAAGCACCCAGTAAATTTTCCAACCACTTTCCATATTGTTGTTCATCAAAGCTGCTCAACAGTGATTCTAGCACTTAACACAAGGAACCCTGCTTGTGTCAATTTTTCAAAGCGGGACAACAGAGATAATTAAACTTTCACATAAACACCTCCTCACAATGAAAATAAACACCCAGTAAATTTTCCAACCACTTTCCATATTGTTGTTCATCAAAGCTGCTCAACAGTGATTCTAGCACTTAACACAAGGAACCCTGCTTGTGTCAATTTTTCAAAGCGGGACAACAGAGATAATTAAACTTTCACATAAACACCTCCTCACAATGAAAATAAACACCCAGTAAATTTTCCAACCACTTTCCATATTGTTGTTCATCAAAGCTGCTCAACAGTGATTCTAGCACTTAACACAAGGGACCCTGCTTGTGTCAAGTTTTCAAGGCGGGACAACAGAGATAATTAAACTTTCACATAAACACCTCCTCACAATGAAAATAAGCACCCAGTAAATTTTCCAACCACTTTCCATATTGTTGTTCATCAAAGCTGCTCAACAGTGATTCTAGCAGTTAACACAAGGAACCCTGCTTGTGTCAAGTTTTCAAGGCGGGACAACAGAGATAATTAAACTTTCACATAAACACCTCCTCACAATGAAAATAAGCACCCAGTAAATTTTCCAACCACTTTCCATATTGTTGTTCATCAAAGCTGCTCAACAGTGATTCTAGCACTTAACACAAGGAACCCTGCTTGTGTCAATTTTTCAAAGCGGGACAACAGAGATAATTAAACTTTCACATAAACACCTCCTCACAATGAAAATAAGCACCCAGTAAATTTTCCAACCACTTTCCATATTGTTGTTCATCAAAGCTGCTCAACAGTGATTCTAGCACTTAACACAAGGGACCCTGCTTGTAAGTTTTCAAAGCGGGACAACAGAGATAATTAAACTTTCACATAAACACCTCCTCACAATGAAAATAAACACCCAGTAAATTTTCCAACCACTTTCCATATTGTTGTTCATCAAAGCTGCTCAACAGTGATTCTAGCACTTAACACAAGGGACCCTGCTTGTAAGTTTTCAAGGCGGGACAACAGAGATAATTAAACTTTCACATAAACACCTCCTCACAACGAAAATAAACACCCAGTAAATTTTCCAACCACTTACCATACTGGTGTGCATCAAAACAGGTCAACGTTGAACCAAAGTGGGTCAACAGAGATCCTCAAACTTTCACATAAACCTTCACTTCTTCATACATCAAAATAAACACCCAGTAAATTTTCCAACCACTTACCAACAGAGATCCTGGCACTTAACACAAGGAACCCTGCTTGTCGCAAGTTTTCAAGGCAGGACAACAGAGATCCACAAACTTTCACATTTAACATCTACTTCTTCACACATGAAAACAAATACCAAACCACTTACCATACTGGTGTGCATCAAAGCAGGTCAACGGTGAACCCAGCACTTCCACAAAGAACCCAGCTTGTCTCAAGTGTTCATACATATCCTTGAAGTTGGTATGAATGTGATCTCCATTCCTAATAGGGAAAGAGGATACAAATAGCCATCAACTTCAAAACACTTGCTATGAGATGCAACATTAAAAATATGCATGCTTTTAACCTCTTGTGCGCACTTAAAATTTAAAGGGCGTTCAACATTTGTGTGTTAAAATAGATAGCTTCATTACCTGAATTGAACGCTTTATATAATTTGTGACCATCCACCATAAAGTGGTTGTAAAGTCGGCTCTAGATCATTTTCTCTTTATTGCAGATTTTGAAAGAATGCACTTTCAGGTTGAAAATGACACCTCAACCAGCTTCATCGGACATCTGGAAGTGAAGTTTTGGTTCATCAAAGGTCAAATTTCTTATATATTTTACATAGAAATCTATATACTGTTTTTGATTGTATCTCAAAATGGAAAATGCCGACTTTATGACCAGTTTTTGGTGGATGGGCATATTTGGTGAATTTGATACTATTGTATTCTTTTTTCATTTAACACTTCACATTCTGTAACTACCGGCGGCTTTGTTCCATATATCCTAGTGTTTTTTGTTCACATATGAGACACCATTCTCACAAAATCAGAAAGAAGGCAGATAGAGTTCAATAGAAAACAATAGAAAGCAAAAGGGTTTTTCTTTAAAATATTGAGTTAATATTGAACATCAAGAGACAGAGTTCATAAAGCGTAGGTTTTCAGCTACAAAGTTCTAAATATCCCTTAAAAACATCCTGTCAGGAGGTACCTGTCAACATGAACAAGTAAGAGGAGAAACAGGAAGTTTCATTTACGCTCCTTGAACTCATCCAGATGAAAAATATTGATCATATCCAGCATGAGTTTATTCTAAGTTGGTCAAGTGAAGTATTTTTTGTGTTATATTTGCAGAATGATGCATAGTAGCCGTCAACATGTAATGGGCCATTCCAGTTGAAACCCATACTCCCCCTACGGAAGATGCGACTTAAAACTCACAGAGGGAGTGAGAATTTCAGATGGGATTACCTGAAATCTATGGGGGATTGGGTCATGTCTTCCACAGGGGGTGTATGGATTTCAGCTACAATAGCCCAATGCAGGATATATGTGAGTGTGATTATTGATCACTGATAAATATATATACTCATATATATGGTGAATCCAACGAAAAGTGTACACGGCATGTTCAGGGCCATAACTTAAAAGTATTAATCAATTGGCATTCGTTTTTGTATTGTGTTTATTCGCCTTGATCATACGCTTGGCGCCATATATAATAAGACCCCTTCTGTGAAAAACTTAGACACAGAGACCCCAAAACATGCTATTTTTACCCATTTTTTCAAAATATTTCTTAAAGTATTTTTAAAAACATCTAAATCAGTTATGAAAAGAAGTCATTGGATTGAATCTAAATTGATTTTCTGAAAGTTGTGTATTCAAAGATTGCCTGTTCAATTTTTCACATATTTGTACATAATTATGAATTTTTTGTGATAATTTTTTGAGTGGTATTTTTTTACATTACCTACGAATACAATTTTTCATAGCACTTGATATATCTTTAAAAATGGAAATCACTAATAAATGCATAATTGCTACAAGCTTTGATATGTCCAATACTGAAATGCATTGCATTCGGACATCTTTATTATTGTGTTTAGCTGCCAGAAATTCTAAATGGCACAAAGGTAGGTTTGGTAAAAATATGCATTACCTCCGAATACATGTTAAAAGCTGTGTCATTTCCACAAAGTGAGAGAATAGTAAACAATAGTTTAGCAATAGGTGCAGGGTAATACACTCTTATATTTCTACCAAGTTTCAATAGCCTGCGTATAAATATTTCTGAGATGTCAACAATAAAAGCAAGTATTCGTAGGTAAATTTCGGTAACCGAATGTTACCTACGAATACAATTTGACATCATGACAGTATTGTGAAACACCGCCACTCATGCCAATACCCATATTGGTACATAACGAAGGCCTGTGTGTTTGCTATCAAATCATATGTCAATGAAAGTTGCGAATTCACATACATGCCCACCATGCAAAAGTGAATACGGCTTAATTGTTGAAAAACATGTACTGAAATAGACGACGGTCTGCTCATTTGAAAGAAAAATCAGATTCAAAGAAGATTAGAAGGGATAAATACTTGGATTTGTCAGCTGTCATGTGTGCTTCATTTTAAATGTTTACCGACCTTCTGGTTTCTGAGTAATTTGTGTCCAAATTGATTTATTCGAAGGTAACTTTTGACATTTTCGCTAAGGTTACCTACGAATACCATGGAAAAAACGACTGTTCTCATTGTTTCATGATCTAGACAACACAGTGATGGACCCTGGTATAAAGCTAATTGTAGTTGCCCTCAAGCGAAAGGCCACAAAGCGTAACTGACTCCAAGATGGACTTCACAAGTCTGCAATAACGGTTTTAAGCGATTTGTGTGCAATTAAGCAAATTAAAGTCACTTTAGTGCCTTTGTTTCTTACTTCAATCTTACTTCAATCCTCTTTCAACCGCTGTGAACCGACATTATTAATACATGATAGGGTCTAAAGTATCAATAAACGCACATAAAGAAAATAATACATTCAAAGTGCTTTATAAAATGAAGTTTTGATTGCGATATCCACCAAAAGTCTAATTCTTACCTACAAATACTGAAATGTTACTTACGAATACAGCATAATACATGACATGTGTAATGAAGTGTCCCTACCAATGGAAATTAATTGTCAAAAACTTTAAGCGGTACCCCAGGACACTATTATTACCCATATACGGATTCATTCAACAATTATTTATTATGTAAAATTGCTGATTAACTACTTATATATCAAAATGAAGTGGTCAAAATCTTGCTAAAAGCATCAAAAAATTTTTGATCTAAGGTAATAGCATTTATTCATTTGGACGTACCATCTGAAAGAGATCTAAAACTACCATTTTATTAATTCATTACCATAATAGCAAAATTTAAACCTCTAAACTCAATATAGATATTGTTAAATCGCTCATGTTACCTACGAATACCGGGTTTCTTCACCTTTTCATTATATAAAGCGTTAGGTGTATGCGTATAATTCCTAATATTCTTGAAAACATATATCCCACTCGTTCTTATACAATGTGTAAATTGATTCATACTCATTTGATAAATAAAATACAGAAACTGACCTAAACTTCATTTTCAAAAATTAACTAGCATAAATTGACTAAGATCATATTGATCGCATTATAAAAATAAAAACAAATATTTTCTGGCTGAGCTAGCATTTTCCTGACACCCTGTGGTCTACATTACACGAAAAAAGCGTTAATGGGAATATTTCATTTGTTTTAGGTTGATTAGTATTGCGATAGTGAAAGCATCCTAGTGGTATTAAGTAGGTAACATTGGGTTTTGATATCACATTTACTATCACACGTCCTGGATTTATTTTTCAAGATTAGTAATGGCACTTTTGGTTCCTATAAGGCCAATATGTCATCAATCAATGGGCAAAAGGAAAAAATTGTGGAGACATTTTTATTTCGGACTTTTATTTTTGGCCCGTGGACACTTTTGGTTGGATTCGACCATATGTATAATATAGATCACATGAAATGGGTTTTAGTACGTCAAATGCCATGGAAAATGATATCGATTTCATTATGTTTTTAAATCTTCCATTCAACAACAACAAAGAGGCCAAACAAGAGACAAAAAAAAATCTTCTTGTGCCTTGTCACAATATACACAGATGGTGCACCACTTGTCAGTCTTGTCTTGTCTTTCCAGCCGTAACTTGTCTGGAGACACTGTCCTCTACTTTCAGGGACATGCTTGACTCATCATAAGACTCAGTTTCAGGGACATGCTTGACTCATCATAAGACTCAGTTTCAGGGACATGATTGACTCATCATCAGACTCAGTTTCAGGGACATGATTGACTCATCATAAGACTCAGTTTCAGGGACATGATTGACTCATCATAAGACTCAGTTTCAGGGACATGATTGACTCATCATAAGCCTCAGTTTCAGGGACATAATTGACTCATCATAAGACTCAGTTTCAGGGACATGATTGACTCATCATAAGACTCAGTTTCAGGGACATGATTGACTCATCATAAGACTCAGTTTCAGGGACATGATTGACTCATCATAAGACTCAGTTTCAGGGACATGATTGACTCATCATAAGCCTCAGTTTCAGGGACATAATTGACTCATCATAAGACTCAGTTTCAGGGACATGATTGACTCATCATAAGACTCAGTTTCAGGGACATGATTGACTCATCATAAGACTCAGTTTCAGGGACATGATTGACTCATCATAAGAGTCAGTTTCAGGGACATGATTGACTCATCATAAGCCTCAGTTTCAGGGACATGATTGACTCATCATCAAACTCAGTTTCAGGGACATGATTGACTCATCATAAGAATCAGTTTGAGGGACATGATTGACTCATCATCAGACTCAATTTACAGTGAGCTCCAAGACCTCAAAGGGTCAACTCATGTAGCAAACCATAAAAAGGCACAGCTTAATGGTTGCTCATAAGGAAAAACTTGAACACACTTACAACACAAACATATGCCCTGGCAACAAAGTTGACAGAAGATCCACAGGTATGTTTCAGTCATACATAAGACTCAGTTTCAGGGAAATGATTGACTCATCATAAGACTCAGTTTCAGGGACATGATTGACTCATCATAAGACTCATTTCAGGGATATGATTGACTCATCATAAGACTCAGTTTGAGGGACATGAATGACTCAGCATCAGACTGACTCATCATCAGACTCAATTTACAGAGAGCTCCAAGACCTCAAAGGGTCAACTCACGGAGCAAACCATAAAAAGGCTCAGCTTAATGGTTGCTCATAAGGAAAAACTTGAACAAACCTACAACACAAACATATGCCCTGGCAACAAAGTTGACAGAAGATCCACAGGTATGTTTCAGTCATACATAAGACTCAGTTTCAGGGAAATGATTGACTCATCATAAGACTCAGTTTCAGGGACATGATTGACTCATCATATGACTCATGTGCCATCTTTGAAGAGGAAGATGTAGATGGCACACCAAATTCTACTTTCAACTCTGGATCAGAGGCACATCACGGCATGGGGATTTCCCAGTTCACAATGATAGGTAGTAAAGCAGATTCTACTGTCACTTCCACAACAATTGGGCAAATTCCTGGTTTCTCAAGTCATGACCACAAAGGTGACAAAGATGGACCGATAGAAAACTTTATGAGAGTTAAGAGAGCTTTGGTGAAGGTTATGCACAAATCAGTCTCATGTGGGGGTCGAGCAATGGGATGATATAGTCAAACATACTATAGGTTCCTTTGACACCCAAATGAGTGTTGCTAACACAAAGGACAAAACCAATCAGCCACAAAACAGGAGGAGGGTTGTGTGAAAATGGTCTTGTGTGGGCAGATGCTGTAGGTATTGCCATGAACAAGTATTCTTTTTCTGGCAACTAAAATATAAATTGGGAAATCTGATCCCAGTTACATTCCACGAGGATCATCTTCAAATTGCCAAAGCATTTGTCTTCAAAGTACCAAAGGTTAAGTTGAAGAAGTTTCATCAAATGGCCTAATTTGAAGAACTTGATGAAGGAGGGGAATACTGCTTGGTCTCATGCTCATGTTAATATGTAAGGAACTACTACAAGTAATTGTAATTATCAGTCCATTGTTTGGGAATAGTTCATGCCTTTTGTCAAGCTGTTGCCTTTTGTGTGTTTTTTGCTTATTGGGTGAAAGCAAATTCAGCTCAAAATACAGTTGCATCGTTTTGGAAAGTGTGCACCTCATCGGTGACCAGCTCTACTACAGATGCAGCCACCACATCCAGTATTTTGATTGAAAAATCAGCGAGTGAGCGGCGTAAAAATGACACTAACAGTGAAGCCGGGGATATTAAACTGCTCAAATAAAGAAAGTCCGCAGTCATGTAACCCGTCCTGCACCAAAACCTGATCTTGTTATGACAATTTAATTGATACGGTCGTGTGGACAATCTTGTTAGCCCCAATTTTACACCAAATTTGCTACAAAACACTCAAAAGTGACAAAGATTAATACCAGTTTATGGCATTTGGTGCGTTTTCAAAAGCTGCAAATCAAAACAAAGCATGCGGTCAAAATTGCTTAGCATGGCAATATGGTCAAGCTTGCTTGCCCACGATGGTCCTCTGCCAACTATCCCAAGTGCGGGCATTATTGTTAATTTAAAACGCACTGATTGCTACAGTGCTTTACTGATGGATACTAGGGCACGATGCAAATCGATATGACCTAGTGGTTGTTTTGGGCTATGTCAATGGTCGCGCTCTGCCATTCACCTCTACAGGTCCGCGTGGAACTTTTGAAAATGCACCAAATTTCATATACTGGTATCAATCTCTGGGAATTTGGTATCAAATTGCAGCTAACAAGATTCTGCACACGACCTTTTCAATAAAGTTGTCATAACAAGATCAGGTTTTGGTGTAGGACGGGTTAAATGACTGCGGACTTTCTTTATTTGAGGTGTTTATTATATAAGCTTACCTGACGTTGATGATCATCAAAATAGTGTTCTTCTTGTTTTCAATGTGATTTTGTTGTTGTATGCACCAGTGCAGGTAGGAAAAAAATTGTAAATCGAACACTGATACAGCCATTGCATACAATTAGGGAATTGGTAATCGGTGATCCGATCGGCTGATCAAAGAGGGAATTGATCAGCCAATCGGCTGATTCAGATAAGAACCTGATCGGTCAGACACTAGTTCAACATTCTTATTACCAATTTCCAGCCTGATATCACTTCCTTTCCATCAAGAAAAAGCTCATGAATGCAAAGAAACCAAAGACACCCATCTCATTCGCATTCGCCATGAAAAAGGTTACACAAATTTTAATTTGCTTATTAAATTTGCATTAAATCGGAAGCCGTAGGCTTATTTCTAGAGGATAGCGAACAACATACATAAATCAATCTTCCAGTCTAGCAAGAAGCATGGAAATCAAGTCAAGACTCTGAAAAGGGAGCTCCGCCAGCTCTAATCCTGCGGTCACATTATACCATCTGCAACACATAGGTACAATGCTGTTTGAGAAAAGTGCCAACATATTATATGCTGAGAGAGCTTTTTTGGAGGTTTTCCCTTCCAGCCTATGATAATTGTGTTTTTTGGATGAATTGCTTTTTAATACGCATGTCTTGTAATTGTCGAAATGACCTTTGACCTCAGTATATGACCTTCAACCCCACCCAAAAAAAAGTATCCAGGGTTTCTGACCATGACCCACCTATCCTGAAAAGTCAATCCGCCCATCCATGCCCGAGATACAGCATCCGGACGGAAGTACGGAAGCTCGGACATTGCAAAAACAGTATGCCTCGCGGTGGAGGCATAAAAAGAAAGGATACATCTATACTGGATATAGGGCAATACATTCTGGCACATCTTACAGATTAAAGTAAGTGCTTACCAATCTAGTGGATCATTCTTCATGCGTAGGTTATCTCTTGGGAAGTATCCCGGCGGATATCTGAGGTTATGGTACTGATCCCATAGGATCCTCTTATTCCTGGGTGGTGTCGGAATCACCTTCACTTTAACAGGAAGCTTCAGGGTGGATCTTCGAGGAGTCTCTTCACCATTCTGGGAATGCAAAGACAGATTTATATGAATAACGTCATTGACAATTTTTGAAAATGAAAAGGTAAATACATATGTGAATGCATAATTTAAGACTGTTATCATAAAAAGTCATTTCTTTTTTGCTGGGGTTATCTAATCCAATCTCTTAAAGACTGTCAAACTTAGATTGTTTTTTTCTAGTGAAAATTGATTCTTGTAACCTGTTACACTTGGTTTCAGAGAAGATCGGCAGTCCCTTGCTCAGATTGATGTGAGCGCCGTGTTAATGAGCGACATACGCGGAGCTTTGTGTTCCCTTCAAGCGCACTGATTTGCGTCAACCAACGTAATCAGTCAATCAGATTATCGGTCTGTAGTTATGATGTCAGACGATTGAATCAGCCAATCAGAACCCCACTTCCATGTTTACGCTGTGCACGCTCTCAAAATGTAAACAACTGCCGTTCTTCTCTGCCACAAACTGTAACATGAATGTCAATATGTCAGCAAACTTCATTAATTATCAACAATCACATTGATTCTCATTTAGCAACTCATTAGCATCTCTTACCTCAGGTGGTGATTCTACAGTCAACATTATCTGTCCTTGTGCTATCCCTTCCCAGTTAGCAGCACTCTTTGAGGCTGTGATAGAGACTGCTACATAGCCAGCCCATGGCCACAGATTTGGTGAGTATGAGAGTGCGACCTGTAACAACAAAACAAACAAACTTATTACACCTATAATTCAAAGACATACCATTTGCTGAACGTACCAAGTAATTGGTATGACACAAAATGCCCAAAACAAGTACAATCATAGACAGTATGAGGTACTTAACTGACAATGGGCTATTCCATTTGAAATCCATACACCCCCTATGGAAGACATGACCTTAATCTCCCACTCAGGAGGTGTAAATTTCAAATGGAGTCATCCATTTAGGTAACCCCATTTGAAATGCACACTCCCTGTGTGGAAGATTAAAATCATGTTTTCCATAGGGGGTGTATGGATTTCAAATGGAATAGCTCAACACATGACACATAGACTAATACAGACTATTTTCCAACAGTCAAAGTCCCGTGCATTGTATGCTGTAAATTCTTGCATATTCATGAGGGCGGAGTGTTCGATCATGCCATGTCTAACAATCATGCCAGTGTTGCGTGCCTTTGCGTATACGCGATAGAGCGTTGTGTGTCTTTACACAGAAGACCATAAAAATACATGGTACGTGATGGAACGATCCGCCCTCATTATCAGATGATGCCGAGACTTTTGACTGTTTGCAGTTTGTCTGTGTCTCTTTAGTCCATGACATGACATCTTCAAACCAGATACAATAATATAACCAGAATCAACTTAGCTATAGGGTATTATTAGGACTCAAGTCTTGTTCTTCTATCAGGAAAGGTTTCTGTCCATTTTCAGCCAAAATAGCAAGGGAAAGTGAAAGAAACCCCACTTGTTATTTTGGCTTTTTAATGTGGACCACTATGGGGGACTTAATAATGTCTAATTCCATTACCCTCATGACCCATTATACAAAATGATGTCGCAATATTGAGTCAAGCGCCGCAACACATTCTTCACATAACATCACGCTTGGTTATGTGTACAATATTTCTATATGTGCTGTCACTTACGCATATGTGCTCCACCTTGAAGTAAACAACCTAAAATATTTGGGCGATAATAAAGATTCTGAATGTGATCAATCATGAAGAATCAAAATTTGCCCCTGCAGAGAAATGGGTGCTTCCATGCCTGCATCCAGGGGCGTTCGTGAAAGGACATGTTAAATGACCGCGGGTCATCACATGTTTCATTTGCATAAAGCATCCATTGTGTTCTTGTCGGGGTTTGGCCAATCAGGGCAGGCTTTGTTGTTTATCCGTTTGCGTTGGGAGCCATAGCCAAATCACAACACAATCAGCCATCATTGAGGACGGTCGTAAATAATTTTTATTTACCCACCCACCATCCCTCAAAATTCTGGTTTTTGCTCTTTCTCACTTTGCAGGGTTCGCACGAGTTGCAAAGTGGTCCAGATTAGAGGTGGGTTGTGGGTGGGAGTGCAATTTGATATTAATTATATAAAATAATGGCTTTATATGTACAATGTCAAAGAAAAATGTAATAATTCTTTTGATTTTGAAATTTTCTTAAGGAACTTTTCCGAAAGGAAGCAGGGGAATCTCTAGAGGGATCCAGTCAACAGCAAAAAATATTAAATATTATAATTAAAATATGCTAAAGGCTTCAGCTATAATTTTCTCATTTGCTTCCAAAGTATCTCTCTTTCAGCTATATGGTGTAACTCACATCCAGCTTTTCAGCTTTTGCTTAAAGTACCTTGCTTTTCGATATCTTGGAGTAAGTCACATTCCAGCTTTTAATTTTTGCTTAAAGTATCTCGCTTTCAGATATAGGGGTATTTCACATCCAGCTTTTCAGCTTTTGCTTAAAGTATCTCGCTTTCAGATATAAGGGTATTTCACATCCAGCTTTTCAGCTTTTGCTTAAAGTATCTCGCTTTCCGATATCGTGGAGTACCTCGCATCCAGACTTTTGCTTTTGCATAAATGCCGAATAATTTTATGATTGTTTTTGCTGAATTGAAGCCTTTAGCCTTTGCTATTCATATTGATTAAATTGTGAATTGTGTATGTATGTTTTTGATGAATATACAAAAATAAATCTCGACCGTTTTCAATGGCTGAGTAGTGTGGCAAGGAATATAACACGTTGGATGTGTTTTATTTTGTTTCTCTGTCTTGGGGTAATTTCTCTTTAAATTGCACTATTTTGTGGTAATTGAATTGAAATTAAGGGTGCAGCATTATCCTTTACACCAAAATAATGTGTCCCCGCCCATTATTTATGTTTTTACTGCCTCGGACACATTATTTGGGTGAAAAGGATACTGCATTACCCTCTAATTCTTACATAAAATATGTCATAATTGCTCTATTGACCTGACAAACAACAAATTTCATTGTTTCCATTTAGGTGTAAATTGGGACATATGTAAACATTACAAATATGGCAACAAATATTAAACTTGTCTTTGAGGACATCCCATAGTTCAACTCATTACAACATTTTCACCATTGCACTCACAAACATTCACTATTCGTATGCACACTATACACCAATCTGACTTTCCTACACTTCACTGGCGGCCACAGCTGGGGGCCTTCCATCCATTTTACGTGACGCCAGTATCATAGGCGTGCAGCGTTTACCGCTCCTGTGACGCGGTGCAAGTGCTACGCGCTACGATGCGCTCGCAATAGTGAGCAATACAAACGAACTAAACTACTTTGGCACGGATGGCCCCCAGCTATGGCCGACTTAATCCTGATCCATCACTTGGCTTGTTGGATTCGTATATAAGTAAATTTCTTGTGCACTTACCTCAATATAGTTGCCATTCTGTGGCGTATATGGCTGCCACACTGGTCTCTCTACTACATGGCCTGTTACACCCATACCATTTAATATGGTCACCTGATTGGAACAGAACATAAATAATGTAGTTATTTGTTCTGTATAGAAGTTGTAAAAATAATTTTCCAATCTTAAAATGGGTCAATGAGTTCATAAAAGTATTGCAAGTTCTATTAAAAAGTTAAAGGAGGTTTTTGTCTTTATTTTCAATAACAGTCCTGATACGTTCAGTAATTTTTAATAGTATGATATGGCCTCAAGCTTCCTCACATTGACCTATTTCTTGGTAGCTGCTTGGAATACAAAATAAAAGTAACACAACAAAAATGTTAACTTTTACATTATAGAGATGTCTTACATTTATGATGGTAGGCATAGCTCCATGGTATATTGGCTGTGAACAGTACGGCCACATATATGGACATTCTGTCAGGTCTATATAGCTGGGACTCATACTGTAAGAAATGAAAGCAAACAACAGGGTAAATTATACAGAGCATTTTGTCTCTTAGTTCTACTGGGCTATACCGTTTAAAGTCCACACTCCCCCTGTGGAAGATTTTGGAAATGTCTTCCACGGGGAGTATGATGGAATTGACACATTAACCATCTCTATTTGGAACTCACCCACTGTCTGTGGAAGAATCAGGTTGAATCATTCTCAGAGGGTGTATGACATTCAAATGGAACTGCCCAATGTGCTAATATCATTTAAAATTCATACTCCCCCTGTGGGAGATATTTCTAACATCTTTCACATGGATAGTGTGATTTTCAAATGAAACAGCCTATTATGATCCATGATTGGGTGAGCATTGGCAAACCAAATCAATTTCTATCATGAGGTTGAGAAAAAAATTCAAATTCAATTAATTAAAACAGTAAACAAGCCTTAGGCAATTTCCCCAAACATGTTTCAAAAGCCTTTTCACAAAAGCATAATCAACTGTACAGTAATGCAACATCAAGTAATGTCCGCTCTCCGAGATCTATTGAGAAAATTGTCCAGACTTAACACACAATTGGAACTGGTAATTTATCAACACAAAATGTTCACAAATATTTGTTCTCAGTGACAGCTGAGACTACTTCATACTACTGCTGTTTAAGACAACAACAGGTAGCCTTACTTCCCAGCAAAAATTTTTGGATTTCCCTCCTCTTGCTCACAAAAAAATGTGTATTCCCCCAGTGTAAATAATGACTGTTCCCTCATGATCATGGGTTGATGAATCCCATACCATCGAGTCACTGTGCCCTGTCACATGCTATTTATTCACCACTCCCTTTCATACCTTGCTTGAGGTTTGTAACTGCTCAGTATCTGATAGGCTTTCACCAAGTCTAGTTTTCCATGCCCTTGTTCAAACATGTTGGCAGTTGGTAGTCTGCGTGCAGAGGCCATCAAGGCTTGTTTCATGCTGGCTGGGTTGAGTACCCACTGACGATCCAGGACGGCACTTAAATAAATATGAGTACAATTGTAAACAACTTAAGTTTGCTTTAGGAATGTATCATAGTATCATGCCGATGTTGATTGTGATAAAAATCAAGGATAAGCTAAGCTAAAATGCCAAGTTAATTTCCCATGTAATTTATTACTTATTTATAATCTGTACATTGAACTTTTATACAGTCTTAGAACCACATGGAGAATTTAAAAAGCTGAAAAATATGTGGAGTGAATAAACATTGTACAATTGCACTCGCACAGTTTCGCATACCACACGCTGTGCGCTCGCATCTTGCAGGATTGATTCATTTTCCTTGAAGGTGTGTGCATTGGAATTGGTCAAATTTTCCAACATTTTTAGTATATTGTTTGTTATAAAAAATTGCAGAAATTGCAGAAGTTCTTTGTCGTGTATGAAATAGGTTAATAAATGCAGATCCCTTGTTGAGATTGGATACAGTAATCAAAATACGCTGAATGTTGATAGATCCAATGGCTTGTGCATTGTACGCATCAATAAATTAGCATGTGTGCATCATTAAGTCCAATTTCTCTCTCAACAAGTGATGCGCATTTATTAACTTATAATTAGGAACAGGCAACTCTTTATTATACAATGAATTTCAAGAATTTACTATTGAGAAGCCAGTGCTTTTCCCTACCTTGCTAGTAAAGTGACAGCCCCAGCTACCACTGGTGAGGCTACAGAGGTACCTGATAGAGTACGACATCCAGACTTGAGACCAGATCCCCGCACAGCTGAACCATACGTGACTATATCTGGTTTTAAGCGTCCATACCCACCTGGAAGCTCCTGTTGGGAGATATAAAGCAATTGCAATAAAATTGATTGAATTGATGGAACTATATCTCCTGTTGTGCTTAAAATAAAAATGATGTGTTACAAAGAGGTATATTGCTTCCTGAGGAAAAAAATTGGTCAAATCTAAGAGACAACTGTTTGTCATTTTAAAAACTGCGATTTCACTTCAACTTTTGATGTCTTGTAAGCTATGATGTATAGAAAGGAAAATGACGACCTGTTGTACATAATAGGAATACAAAATGATAAAACAAAAATTCTTAGTAAAGTTACGACAAAACACTCAGAACTCCAAGATTGTGCGGGGGGATAACATATCTTTATATGACCAGTTATAAGCTTCCTAAAATGACTCTGGAAATGTGACATAACTTTAGCAGCTTATAATTTCACTGATGAACAGAAATGTTTTACACACAACAGGTAAATTATGCAATTCTTGGAGAAGCTCGAACATACTTGTTGCATCCATGTAGAGTACTAAGCGTCAACACAATGTAAGACGTGTGCATGCTTCCTTCTGTATTCTGCTGTGTGGGGGTGTGTGTGTTTATCGCGTAGCCACTATCGTTCCAAGTATTCCAGCTAGGCCAAGATAACGTGTAGTTTTCATTTATCTTCTATTGCCAGAAAATGTTTGTTTTCGGTCTTCTTTGTGTTGATAAAATTGCAAGCACGTTTTGTAAATATGCTCAAATACTCTGCGCATCTTACCCATGTTGTCATTCCTCTGGATGAGAATTTAGCGATACTATCTTCAAAGTTGATACCTCCCACACCAATCACATCCATCTGATCTGCTGGGTTATTGAGTGTCCTACACCAAACGTAACACAATATGCAACATTTCAATTAGCATTAGCTCTCAAAACAAGACATTCTTATGTATGCAATTTGCTGTGTTCCTCTTATTCTTTCGTCTTCTGTTCTAGTAAACTTTGCCTTTATAGGACTATTCAGTGATTTGCTCATCAGGAGGATCATATATATCAGTACATAATAACAAACTACTTAACTCAATCAAACATGACTGCATTGGTCTCCGCGCACACAGGTATGCACATGCCAACGAAAAATGTGTGCGCTTATTCAATATCCGAATATCTTGCACAGTATTACTGTGCTGTATTAAAAAATTGTGGTACAGTCAATATATTCATATTAGATAATAATATAAATATCTCAAAAAAAGTAACTAACCCCCTTAAATAATGGCCATTATTCAAAACGGGCAATTGTATTACAAATCTGTAAAATGCATTTGAAGCAGAATTTATTTCGGCACATTTTGACACCTCATATGTAGCAATCGATATTGACGTCACAGCGTACATTTAAATCAATGTAACCCAAGATTTGAAAGTTGCAGGAAATTGTATTGATTTGTATTCAGTATAATTGAAGGAAATCTGTGTAATGATATCCGAGTGTGTTTGTATTGTTGTAAGTGCAACTTTCAAATCTGGACCTCACTACATTAAATTGACTGCTGTTTTATTGTTTTCTGGGCTGTCGTATCAAATGAGGTGTCAAAATTCTGCATCCAACGATTTTACAAATTTGTAATACAATAGCCCGCTTTTTTGAATAATGGCCATTTATATTTACGGGAGGTTAGTTACTTTTTTTGAGATGTTTATAATATCTGCCTCCAACAAAAATGATGTAAAAATGCACATGGAAAACAACTTACCCATACAGAGGTCCATCATTGCCAATAGCTGACACCATAATCACTTTATTAGCTGTCAACTCCCACACCTACAAATATAACAGGAAAATATTGTGTTCCATTAATACGGTTCTACTTCTTCAACAATCAAATTGAACATTTATGATTTCATCAAATATCTACAGTAGTTAGGCTTGCAAGTGCTCAACAGTAAATCTTTTCAGTTCATTTTGTAATCTATTATTAACTCTCTTCACGCGGGTGTCGACTGCAGATGACATGTTTCATTTTTTTTAAATTCAAAAATGTCAGAAATGTAAATTATCATGACCATACAGGGTGTCCCAGAAAAAATTACCGGGCGAATGAATTTGGACGTAAGTCGAGAAATAGACATCAGAATCCAAAACTCTAAAAATCAGCGTGTACCCCATTTTATTCTGCATCTGATACGCTAATTTTACTGGAATCGGTCGACTGATTGCGAAGAAATGAGCGATTACATAACGCATGCGTCAATTCACTTCATTCCAAGTTTGAAAGAAAGATCATTCAACACAATGCGCAATAGTGGTTAACTGTCAATGGGCTTCATGTTTTGTACCGTGAAATCCTTTTCGTTCTTTTTAAATAATCTGTTTCTTGCAAAACATTTGATTAGGTTTTGTTCAAATTTGAGAACCTACACGATATTGAAAATGAAAGCTTGCATGTAAGATTGTGCTCGGGTACTTGTAAATATCTTTTTTCGTTAATGTTGATATAAATGTTGCATAAAGGATTCCATCTGGCTTTAAAAAAATTCTCACACACATTAATGTTTTTGGAATATTTCAAGAAATTGTAATGCAAAGTTTGAATCTTTTTAAAACTTCAACATTAATGTTGCATGGTATCAAAAATCACATGTAAAGCTGTAATCACTTGTTCATTGTCATTCTTGGCTCAAATGTTCTTTGGAAAGTTAAAGTATAACACTTAAGAAATAAAGTTAGAAAGATTTCAATTGCAGAAGTCAAAGTTTTCTCGGACAAAAGTGAAAACATGAATAACATAAAACGGATTATAAAATAGATAATGTGGACTAATTTAATAAGATACACAACCTTTAGGAAGCGGTGAGTAAGTATGAAAAAAGCGCCTGTTGATCAAACTTGGAATGAACTGCATTGATGCGCGCATTATGTAATTGTTAATTTCTTCGCAACCATTCAACCGAATCAAACAAAATTTTCGTATGTGATGCACAATAAAATAGGCTGTGCGCTACATTTTAAATTATTTGATTTTGATGTCTATTTCTCGACTTACGTTCAATTTTATTCACTCGGTAATTTTTTCTGGGACACCCTGTATTTGGAATCAGCATGAAAAATGCATTAAAATGAGTACAAACAAGCCTAGTATTGGTTCAGTAGTTCTTAAGGGGTACTACACCCTGGCCAATTTTGTGCCTATTTTGCATTTTTCTCAAAAATTATAGCGCATTGGTGACAAGTAAGATATGTACATTATACTTATAGGGGCAAGGACTACAGCTACTGCACTGAAAATTCAGCAACTCAAGGCAAGTAGTTATTGATTTTATCTGGTGAATCTGCCAGACCGCTTAACACCAGGAACGCAGAACATCGCAGACCCAGTACCACTACTTCTCCAGTTGGTGACCATCAAAAGGCAGGTCACAGCATTGAGTGGAAAGACGTCAAAATACTTGACAGAGAAAGCGGATTGGTTCGGAGGGCGTTAAGGAATCCATTCACATCAGGACCAGCAAAAGTGATTTGAACAAAGACCAGGGCCGCCACAGACTCTCCGGAGCTTACAACTCTTTACTGCGTCAGAGCATGTCACGTGACTCACGCCACGGTTCGACGGTCTCTGACCAGTAACAAGCATCATTCACCAGTCCATCTATACCGAGTGAACAAGAAACAGTGTTACGTTTCGAAAGCTCTCAGGTGAGCTCATTTTCCGCTTTGAGTAATAGTTTAATTTCACTTCATCAGTTATTGATTTATTGATCAATATATAGGTTTTCCCTCATTTTTGAGTGTAACACCACAACTGTTATCTGTGCTGAAATAAAATTTCCAGTGCAGTTCAAAACTTGAACTTTTTCAGTTGATGCGCTTGGCTAGCACGCAGAGCATTAAGTTGACTGCTACAATATTGGAATCTTTAGATTTCTTTCCTGTACATCAATTGTTTACCCTGGGTTACACAAGTACACCTACCTTGTCTACAAATGGATGGTCCATGAAATCAGGCCCACCTATGCTGAGATTAAGTACATTGATCTTCTTTAATATGGCATAGTTGAATGCATCTAGGAACCAGGATGTATAAGACACCTGCAGAAAAGAAGAACAGAAATGCCACCAAGGGAGCCAACTTAGAATAGCTGCCACCAACTCAAACATAACTACAACCCTAACTCTAATATGTTAAAAAAACACTAATCTGAAGCTCTTCAGGTGGTGGTTGTTAAAAGACTTGTACCACCAGGCACTGTTAGTTTGTTTTAAAACTGTAGATACTTATACTGTTGGCTGATGATCGCCCATAGTAAACGGACGTGAAACCCAGGGTACCAACCCATATCATGGACTAAATGTGTTGAAATTTATGTATACTGTTATTCACTTATTTATGCTTAAAAGAATATAAACTGAACTCAAAAAGAAACTTATAATTTTTTACAAGGTCATGTCTTGAAATCCTGTCCATCAAATTGAACCAAAATTACACACAGATTTACTTCAATACTCTACTCTTAACACATGTCAGTAACCAAGCAGTTATCCAACTACACAACAGCAAAATGCACTGACATGGGACAGCTTCCTGGACCACATTCACAGCCCAGCCCTGTTTCATGAAAAAGTGTATGAAAAGCAGAAAGCAGCACCGTTTTACCATCTGTGCAAGGATCTTGTGTGCATTCTCACAGATTTTTTGTCCTGGGTGCCAAATGTTGGGCTGTGAAAGTGAAGGAAGTCCAGGAAGCTGTCCCATGACAGTGCATTTTGCTGTTTTGTCGGTTGGACAACTGCTTGGTTACTGACATGTGTTTTGAGTAGAGTATTAAAGTAATCCTGTGTGTAATTTTGGTTCATTTTGATTGACAGTATTTTAAGATATGACCTTGTGATTCACAAGTTGTAAAAAATTATAAGTTTCTTTTTGAGCTCAGTTTACATCATAAAGCAAAGGATTTTCTTGTAATGAATTAAAAGATTTAACTTCAACACTACACTATTTTCCGCTCACCTGGAACGTTTTCACTAGTTCGACTAGCATCTTCAGCAGATGGTAATGCTGTGATGACTAGCGTCTTCAGCAGATGGAAATGCTGTGATGATACTCCAAACATTTGAATAGAACATTCACTCTACAATTGGGATATCTCTCACTGATGTCATATGATTGACAGAATGACATCATATGATGTAACGATGTACGCTAGTCGAAGTGTTGAAGTTAAATCTTTAATTCATTTTATCTACCACTACGTATGAATATCCATTCATAGATTTTCTATAGTTTTGAGTAATCTCATGCATTCTTTTTTTTTAATGTTTGCTCAAAAAAACTCCAAACATTCGAATAGAACATTCACTCAATTGGAATAGAGATGTTTGGGTGTTGTGCATTTGAGTTAGGAAGCAAATGTAAACCACTAAACCTTTAAAAAACAACAATTTGTTGAAACTGGAAACAAACTTTTTAAAGGTCTATAACAAACAAACACTTGTTTTTTCAATGTTCAAACCCTTTGGAAAATACAGACAAATAAAAATCTGTTCATACCTGATTATTTGTAAAAACCCTAAATATGTACACATCTGCATCAGGAGCAAACCCTAGACAGTCTGCCTGGCTGCTGATCACCCCTGCCACAAAAGTGCCATGACCCAGACCGTCATTTAATGTCTTCTCATTGGTCCAATTGGTACGTTCCTTGATTTTCTTAAAATGTGGGTGTTTCTCGTTGAGTCCCGTATCAAAAACAGCAGTTTTAACTCCAGCACCTGTTGATCAAGAAAACACACCCTATTAGGCCAAGTACTTTGTTATTTTATATTTTTTCCCCAAGATGGCAGCTGGAAGCTTTTAAATTCAAAATGGCCGCCAATTTTGCAGTTCAAAATGACCACTAGCTATTGGCTGAGTAGAAGTCTAATATATTGAGAAAACAAACTGATTCATTGAATAGTACTAAGATTTTAAGCAAAAATATGGACTTTTGGGGTGAAAACAATAGAATATAATAAAAAATTATAAAAAGAAGTGTTCAAGTGTTTTTGATATTTTTTGAGATGGCCAATTTTCCTCTTTCTGAAACTATCTACACATTCATCATGTTTTATATACTTTTTGAAAATGTAGAGGGACACATGAATGGTTATGTTAGAGTATTGTAAACAATGTAAAACTGATTATAAGAGTAGGTTACCTACCAGTATAGCCCATATCCCATAGTATATCTGCCTGCAGTACACTAGTGATTTGCCTGGGCACAGCCCTAAGCAATCTACGGCTGTGTGAAACTGATTATAAGAGTAGGTTACCTACCAGTATAGCCCATATCCCATAGTATATCTGCCTGCAGTACACTAGTGATTTGCCTGGGCACAGCCCTAAGCAATCTACGGCTGTGTGAAACTGATTATAAGAGTAGGTTACCTACCAGTATAGCCCATATCCCATAGTATATCTGCCTGCAGTACACTAGTGATCTGCCTGGGCACAGCCCTAAGCAATCTACGGCTGTGTGAAACTGATTATAAGAGTAGGTTACCTACCAGTATAGCCCATATCCCATAGTATATCTGCCTGCAGTACACTAGTGATTTGCCTGGGCACAGCCCTAAGCAATCTACTGGCTGTGTGAAACTGATTATAAGAGTAAGTTACCTACCAGTATAGCCCATATCCCATAGTATATCTGCCTGCAGTACACTAGTGATCTGCCTGGGCACAGCCCTAAGCAATCTACGGCTGTGTGAAACTGATTATAAGAGTAGGTTACATACCAGTATAGCCCATATCCCATAGTATATCTGCCTGCAGTACACTAGTGATTTGCCTGGGCACAGCCCTAAGCAATCTACGGCTGTGTGAAACTGATTATAAGAGTAAGTTACCTACCAGTATAGCCCATATCCCATAGTATATCTGCCTGCAGTACACTAGTGATCTGCCTGGGCACAGCCCTAAGCAATCTACGGCTGTGTGAAACTGATTATATGAGTAGGTTACCTACCAGTATAGCCCATATCCCATAGTATATCTGCCTGCAGTACACTAGTGATTTGCCTGGGCACAGCCCTAAGCAATCTGGCTGTGTGAAACTGATTATAAGAGTAGGTTACCTACCAGTATAGCCCATATCCCATAGTATATCTGCCTGCAGTACACTAGTGATTTGCCTGGGCACCGTCCTAAGCAATCTACGGCTGTGTGAAACTGATTATAAGAGTAGGTTACCTACCAGTATAGCCCATATCCCATAGTATATCTGCCTGCAGTACACTAGTGATTTGCCTGGGCACAGCCCTAAGCAATCTACGGCTCGTATGCCTCCCTGTAGCTTGCCAGAAGTTTGCTGCTCCTCCCTGAGGAAACAATTATACGATATCCGTTATGTTACCTGTACCAATACTGGCAAATATTACACTAATTTCTTTCCATTTGATCTGATTTCTGTAAAATATGCATCAATATAAATTATAAATTGTAAAAAAAATCTTCAAAATAGCATTCACTGTGAAAATAACTAGAAAGATAGTATGTTTTAGGGGGCTGTCATTTTCTTCTGAAGGGGTCATACATTTTGTCACTGACCAATTGAACTTTTTTATGACCCCCCTTTTGGGTTGAACATTTTATGACTTCCTAAGACCCATAAGAGGTCAAGAAATGTGTATATATTTCTCCCTAGTTTATTGGAAAGAATGTGTGCTATATGTGTCAACATTTGTATTGCAATTGCAATTTTGATCAATATTTAAATTACACTTTTTAAAGTATTTTCTACACAAAAATAGGGGAGCATGAAATTATCAAGAGCTTGTGACTATTAAAATAGTCACAAGCCCTTGATAATTTCATGCTCCCCTATTTGTGTAGAAAATATCTATCAAATTAAAAAGTAAGCCATATATTTAAAAATAAATTTCTTAAAAACCTTGCTATGGTAAATTACACAACTTGTTGCTTCAAATTAAAACCATAATTACAAAAGATAGTGCTTCTTGTTTTGAAAGCAAAGACTTCTTAATTTCTCCGGTAACACATTTTTACATCAACCTTTGTTTTTACATCAACCTTTGCATCACTATAGTATTCGGCAAGGTCCTTCTGCGGTGTGCAACTGCTCTTGCTGATTGTCATACAAAAAGAACTAGGTCACACATTGTTATGCAGCTTGATCAACAAATGAGATGCCGATGTGATGATGACATGATTTAATTAGCCAATCAGAGCCCCACTTCCGTGTTTACCCTATATAGACTACCAAATTGGTACACAGCTAAAGAACCTTCCCAAAATTACATTGTATTTAACAATTACCAAGACATGCAAGAGGTACACTCTTTTGAACTCATGTGCAACAATCCAATATGGCTAATAGCAATACACATGCTGCCTATTCATAAATTCTTGGTATTTAATCGACCTCTTACCACACTTAGACTTGTCCGTCTCATGGCCCTGGGTGATTTCCAGTTTTCTGGGTGAGCCCAGCATGGTGTACCATCATCTTCTTTACAAGGTTCACCGTCATTGTTCTCTTTTGTTTCTTCCGTTTCTTTACAAACAAAACAAAACAAGTGTTATTAAACTATCAGTGAGAGAACATCAAATGACTGAACATACCCATGTCATAGACCTTCAAATATGTCCACCATTGGGCTATTCCATTTAAAATTCACACTACCCCTGTGGAAGATTTGTCGAAAGTCTTCCATGGAGGGAGTATGATTTTCGAATAGTATAGACAATTTGGTTTTCCACTTGAAATACTCACTCCAGTTGTGTTAGATATAGTTAAAGCCATAATAGAGGGGGAGTATGGGTTTCAAAATGATTGACCCTGACCAATTACATTTGAAAAACATACTCCCCCTGTGGAACATATTTCCAAACTCTTCCACAGGGGTAGTGTGGATCTGAATCAATCATGCAATCAGGATCCAACTTACATTGTACCGGGAACCTCAAGATGGAGATTGTAAACACGCTCATGGTAGAATTCCATCTATAGTCCGTATAGCTTCCTCGAGTCTACTAGTAAAGTTAAATCAAATTTTGAAACAAAAACCTGACCTGTGCCCCTTCTGGGAGCTCAGTCAGTTAAAATAGCTATTGTTATAGCATTGATTATTTGTCTGGTCTTGTTTTAGTTAACAGAACTTATTCAAGGCAATACTTCTGCCTAACCCAGGAGCAAACTACCTGTCCAAAATGACGGGTGGATGGGTGGCTAGCTAACACCCCAGGTGATAGGTCAGTGAGGTATGTGGAGTAGATCGACACATGTCGACACTCGTAATTAGATCTAAAAAATGCTGAAAAAAGTCGATAGATAAGCTTAAAATCACGCCGATATGAGTTAAGATCGCCGACTTCCGGTGTAAGCATGCTTCCTGGTTCGGGTCAACTTCAACGATAATATGACAATCGATAACACCTTTAATGTGAAGTTGATTACTTGAATGACTGGTCTTACCTAGCACATGCTTTAGTGTTCTTGTGACTCTCCTTTGCGGTGTGACCTGCCTGATCGCTGGGTGACCATTTAAAGCTGTTATACTCTCTGTTTCACATTCTGTTATCTAGAATCAAAAATAATTCATTCCATGTTATTCACAGATGTTTTTCCTTTTAAATATATATTTTTTTAAACCAATCAAATTAATAGTTTACACAGAGAATTGTTTCATTTTTTGATAAATGGTATCATTCTTGGATAAATGGTGTAAGCCAACATATATACCAGGGGCTTTATAAGGAAGAGCCCACAAGTTTGAATACATCCAGAGACTGACCCCGTCCCTCCTTCTCTGTAATGTAAATGTGAAATAGTTATACTGAACATTCTGAAACCTCAAAAGATCAACTTTGATCAATATTTTTTACCCTCTCTCTTTAAAAAAAGTACTTTTGTTTATAGGACGTCATCGAACTTTTGGTTATTCCCTTATGCAAGGATTGCGGTTACATGATTCTTGATTTACCAACTTCTTATGTACAAAGTTTTGATATATCTAATTAGTGAATTTACATCAATATATACTTCTTAATTTTGAATAGAGCAGGTTAGTCTATACAATTTACTGAACAGAGGTTTGAAATATATGAATTAGTATGTGACCCGATCTGCTCCATGGGGGCCAAAGGAGGCATTTTTGAAAATTGAGTTACTATAATTATTACCTTAGTAGTAACATTAGGCTATCATACACTGAAAACACCAAAGGTCTAGCATACTTGGTTCTAATGTTATGAGGTTTTGTGATGTGTATTTTCTTATGTATTTGATTGTTTTTTACTCCATATTTTTGCCGTTATCTCAGTTTCAAATTTGCCGCCTTTGGCCCCCATGGACCAGATCGTGTCACATACAGTGAGCAAATTAAGAAAGAAACTCAGGTCATCCAGTGGATGACCAGGTCATGAAATCTGGTCATCCGCCAAAGTTTTTGGTCATCCGTATATTACTTACAATTTTAATTTTTTTAAAGGTTAAATTAAAACTTTGCCTATTAAAAACACATTTTGTTAAAAATCAACCATGAATAATCCTAGCAATTAGGTCTAGGTCAAGTAACACTCCAAAAGGAAAAATATTTAAAAAATATTTTTAGAAAGTATGGGCATCCGACATATAACCTGCAGGGAATTTCTGGTCAATGTCATCCGCCAGCAAATCTGGGCTTCAGGATGACCACTTAATTTGTACACTGGTCACATATGAACTAATAACAACATATATCATTTGGATATGATGTAAACACCAGTACTATGAAACTATCTGAAATAGAATAATTACTTACTTTTAATACTTCAAAATCACTAGGATAATCTGATGCAGGATTATCCCTTGGCACTGCACTCCATGATACCACATGACTAGCATTGAGGGCAGCAGATATAAAGTTCAACCTCGCATGAGTTGTATAACGGTCTTTGAATACAACTATATATTCTGTGAATTAAAATATGAAACAGGAGTTACATATACTCTATAACTGATTGCTTGAAGCAGTTGAGACCATACCAGTTTTCACCCTGATGTGGCAGGGACATCAACGCATTGAGGTAGCATGCGCATATATATGCGGGATCTTTAGGCGTGTGTTTGTGTATGCCAGCACTTTGAAGAAAACGCTGGTGATTTGAAGCTGTGTTCAATGAAATGCGCAATGATGTTACTGCATCAGGGTGAAAATTGGTATAGTTAGTATAATAGATAGCTCAGTGGTGGGGGTTCGGACCCATAGTTGGAAGGTAGCAGGATTGATCCCGGTGGTGCCATCGTGTTATGCCCTTGAGTAAGGTGCTTAAATACCTCCATTACTCCTCTCCACCCAGGTGTACAAAATATAAATGGGAACCAGCCCAGCATTTTTTAATGCTGGGAAGGTAACAGACTCACTGCAGAGGTGTGGCAGCAGGAGTCTGGCCCAATTGCTTCGAAAGAGAGATAGGCACTTCCGGCCTGTGATCACAGGTTCATCCGCTTTATAAGATCACACCCACAGGACTATCAATTGGAAAAGTTCTACTTTAGCTAAAATTTTATTATATTGAAACCAAATTATGTAATAATAACATGGCAATTATTATTTAATCATGCCTCAATGTTTTGTTGATGATCAAGATGATGCATACTATCAGTAATCAGGGCTCTACAGTCTGCACCACTCTGAACCCACATCCAACTCAACCTACAAACCTTTAAAACAAGAATCAACCCCCATGGTGAGATACGGTTGTGCTGTAACAATGCTCTGAAGCCTGAAGTTTTCTGTTTCACGTAAAAAACGGAAAATGGCATATTGCAATTTGCAACAAACGGTAAAATTTAAGCTTATTTGGGTCCAATTTCCAATGAACATTCAACAAATTGCACAAATATTTCAATGAAATTTACTTCGAATTGATCATTACTTGCCTTTAGGGTCATATATTTGCAGTTTCAAGACTTTATTTTTTAGCTATGCCTGAGATTTTGCATGTGAATGGCCATTTTGGATTAGTGTTTCTAGATAGAAATATAGAGTTTACATATTTTTTCAGTGTTTTTAGAATGAAAAAATTGGATTATCCTAGAGTGGGTAAATTTTTACCGTTATTGTTAGAAAATGGAAAAGAACACATAATTTTACATATAACGGAGAACTTTGGTCTCTACAATGTTCACAGACAAACATTATTTATATACAAACCAAATTATTAACTCCTTACCATTTTGTACTACTTCAGTTGAAAAGTCCATGCGTACCCTACGCATACTCAATGGTGCCGTAGCATTGTAACAGGAAGACGTGTGCTGAACCTTATGTTCAGAGTCGTCACCTTTCATAGTTCTACCCAATTTGGCATCTGTTATCTCGTTGCCAGTTCCTTCTTGCACCTTCCATGTGCTTGGTAGCACCATATTTTCACATAGGCATGCCATGAATATGGCTACCAACAGAGAGATAGTTGAAGCTTTAGTTCTCATTGTGAATAGGTGTTTATAATATATTCGGTGGACGGCGTTTCTCTTTTAATATCTACTCTCGGTATTCTTTCGTCATCTCATGAGCACAAGAGATTTGCTACAACAGTGTTGCTTATGCATGGTTCAAAATGTTTGTCACATAAGTCCAACTATAAGTCCGACTAATTTCTCTCAACTACGACTGACTTTCAGCTCACTCATCACTTGATAAATAGCTGCAACTTCTGAAAAAGAAAACAGAAGGAATAAAGTTGCTAATTACAGGGCTAAAAGAGTACTTATTAAAGGGGCATTTCGTGATCCACAGCCTCATCCCCCACTTTTCCCCAAAAAGTTGAGATTTTTACACCACTGGATACCTCTGGCTACATAATGTTTATGTACCAAATATTTCTTGCAGATTAATTAGTTTAGCAAAAATATCGCCAAATTTGAATTTCGTTCTGGTGCGCCAGAAGGAAATTACAACACATTGTCTATGAAGCAGTGTAATACACATAATCAAGCATAACTCATAAACGCAAAATCGGAATCAACTGAAATTTTGGAAATAAGCTTTTTTCGTGGATATCTACTGAAAAATGTCATAAAAAGAGGATGCTAGGATCACGAAATCCTCCTTTAAGAAGAAATGGAGTCCTCAAAGCTCCTGGGAAATTTCGGCATTTGGAGGTAAATTTTCTTTCTCATTTTTCTGTAATTAATTATTAATTATTCATGAGGTCCCTCATGTTTTATGAGATGTCATATTAAAATAAATAAATAAAATAATTATTTTAAGCCCTAGATGTAGCCTCCTGTGTACCAGTGTCATGTCCTGCTTCAAATGGCATTCAGCTTTTAATTGAATTGGCGCGTACCAGTGATCACGGCAGCTGCGAAATTCAGTTCCACTTCCGTGTTGCGGGAATTCCGATTGTGTGGAAAGTGCCATCATGTGCCATACGGCTGAGCAGTTTTTGTCATCTCTCTCTTTATCATGTCATCCGCCCCCTGACTGAGGGCAGTCTCAGTCTAAGGTCAGGTTACGTCAAGTAAGCTCATGTGATAATATAAACAAAAAGATACTCTCATCTATAGAAGCTGTTAGCCTCCGACCTCCCAGTCATTATTCATGAACCTGCGTCAAATGCTCCCACAGGTTGAGGCTAATTTCTGCCATCTTTTCGTCGCCTGTGCAGTCAGAAGAAATCAGCTTATATAATTTGCTTCAATTTTTTAGGATCGTATGCATCGAATATGTAACAAGGTAGGGCTCAATAGAATTAAGCTTTATAATGACACGCTTATGAAAGTGTGTTTATGAACTATGAGCATTTTATCAGTGTTCATATGCCGGTGCATCTTTATGAACCGGATCCGCACAACAATGACATACTAAACATCTCTAACAGCAACGCTAAAGCATTGCGTTAGAGAATATGCTCGAACAGAGAGGACATAATCGAAGTATGCATTCGGCAGTGTGTAATGGCCGATGTTATTTTCACTCGGGGCATGTGCAGATAGCTCATTTTTAGGTGACGTCACCACCATTATTGGTCGGAAAAAGCTTCCGACTTTGGATTTATAAATGAAATTTAGCAGCGGAGTTTCAGGAGTTTTCGAATTATGCAAATCGCAACCTATGACCTCTTTACGTCAAAATTAATAAGCATCATGGCACCCACTGAAAGAAAACCCGGTGGGAATTGATTCAGTTTTCAGCAAATTATGCTACTTTTTTTAACAGGCAAAGTAGATTTAAACTGTCATTCAACACAACATATATTGAGATAGTTACCTCAATATTTCGATGTGTACAACACACATCCTCATCAGGAGGACTCCAATGATGAACTGATGGAGTTGAATGTCCTGCTCTCGACCTTTGATGTCCTTTCTATTGATCGGATTAGGGCATTATATAATGAAGGGAGCTCAAGTCCTTGATCACGGTTGAGTGCTGGAGTGTGTTTTCTGATTTGAAGGGCCTCCCGCACCAGGCGGGGTATTCTCTGTCTTCACGATTCAAAACCTTGACATTATCCCAGTCAATTTGGTGATGAGTATCTGTACTGTGTTCAGACACGGCAGATGGTGTCCTGCTGGGGGCAGTGGACTAATGTTCTTTAAGTCTCTGTCCCAGTTGTCTTCCAGACTGTCCGATGTAAGATTTTGTGCATTCGGTGCAGTTAATCTGATATATATATATGCAGCCACAGCGTTTTTCAATTGGAACTGGGTCCTTAGGTGACACAAGGATTTTGCGAAGAGTCGTGTGGGGTTTAAAGCTGGTGGCTACCACGTAGGTTTTGAATATACGCTGAAGTTTTTTGCGAGATGCCATCCAGAAAGGGTAGGGTGATGAAAGTCTTGTTGCTTGGTTGAGGGAGGATCAAATTCTCTCATTGAGTAGAGCTCTTTCAGCGTGTTTGAGAATGTTATTGGCTTTATAGCCTTTCACACACGATTTCAACCGTAAGCTTTTTTGGCGTAATCCATGAGTTGAAACAACAAAGGTTGAATCGGAGATGGTTCCTATTCCTCGCGATTTTCCGCGATGTTCTTTCAAACAGCTTATCAATAAATAATGCCACGAATGTGAGCACACTATTTTGAAAATGTATGCAGTGGAATGTGGTTAAAAAATCTTTCATAAATTTTGTTTGGAGTCGGGAAATTAACTGTAGTAAAATTTGACTCCTCAGTTGTTGGTAATTCTTTGTTGGAACAAATAAAATATATTTTGTTTAAGATAAGTCAAATAAAAAATTGTAGATATTATGTTGATAAAAATGTATTGCATTGTTCAAATTGTCTGTGCATATTTCAATGGAAAACAAGAAATAGCAAAATATCAGTAACATCCCATTTTACCGTAACCCCCCCCCCGCCAACAACGACTTAGTTAGGGGTTCTTTTCACGCTGAACACGGTGGTGCTATTCACAAGATGCGAGACTCAATCGTTTAGCTCGAAGAGCATGATAAAAACATATGTGACGTGTCATGTCAAAAGGAAACACTTTTGGACAGGATCGTAAATGGAGAAATAGCCAAAAATCTGCCCGGGGTGATTTTTTCACAATTTGGGTTTGTTGCGAATTTGTGATGTTATTAATGTTTAAAATATTGTTTGATAGTTTCAGACTGGAATATAACTGGAATCTTGCATTTTTTGAGACATTTGTCAGGGTAATTCCTACTCTCAACATTGTCAATAATATTTTCAAAGGCCGATATCTCAATTTCCAATTTTATAATACCCTAACTTACAAACTCAATATCTTCGCTTAGGAATGTCCGATTTCATTGGGGAAAACGGGGTTGTGGAGCAAAATATCTCTATATTAAAACCTCAAAATTGATAACCTGCCCAAAAGTGTCTCCTTTTAACATGATACGTCACATATTGTCTTGTTATGACAGGATTACCCGATATTGCAGGACAGCAAAGTCTGGTTGTTTAAGGAATTCCAGTTATTGCGGGACAAGTAAGTATGTCTTGTAAAAACTTGTGCGCCCGTATTTTTTTAAGAAGCACAATAGGCGATCTTTTCTTTTAGACCACCCGAACTATATATGGTTAAACTTATGAATTTATCAAATTAAACTTTCGCATCAAGGTTAAACATGTTCTTAGCTATACAAACATACCTTTTACGGCGATCCTGACTTTTAGACCACCCAGCGCTATATAGGGCTAAAATATTACTATTTCATCAATGTTTAATATTCTAACAAGCTTAAACTAAAAGTTTCATCTAAGGAGTCAAGCTATAAACTATTTAGCAAAAATATCCAACAAGCTAAAAACAATTTTTACCCATTTTTTAACAAGTTAAAACCAATTAAAAAAAAAGAAGCTTAAAACATCCATTTTTTCATCGTAAAAATCATCTAAAAAAAATACAGTGACCTACCTAATATTACTAATCTATGTTTCGATGATATCCAAGAAGCTAAAATAGTGTGAAAACGGGCAGGGCTTTGAGTAATGAGGGAAATTTCGGGGTAAAATGTATCACGTTTTTAGAGAAATTCGCCATTTTGAATAAACAATGTAAATGCAGAATTGCGTCATGCAGTAAAAGCGATGTCAAAGCGATTGAAAATGCATGATACGCTAGCGTAAATTACCGTCAAACGAAAGCGTACATCAAGCGCTTGTGCTACTGTGAAAACTTCGGAGCTGGCATCACGGTTTTGTTACCAGCTCTTTTACGTCAAAAAAAGCTATAAAAACGTGAATTTTGGAACAAAATAAAGCTTGTTCGATGGAATAAAAGGTATGTTTGTACAGTTGAGAACATGTTTAACCTTGTTGCAAAAGTTTAATATGATAAATTTGCAATTTGTACCTTATATAGCTCGGGTGGTCTAAAAGTCAGGATCGCCCCTTTTACTTTGTCGAACAAGCTTCATTTTGTTCCAAAATCCACGTTTTTATCGCAATTTTTGACGTAAAAGAGCTGAATGCAAAACCGGTGATGCAAACTTCAAAACTTTCGCGTAGCACGAGCGCTCGTTTTGATGGTGATTTACGCTCGCGTATCAAGCATTTTCAAGCGTGTTTGACAGTTTTTTACTGCCTGACGCAATTCTGCATTTATTTAAGATGGCGGATTTCTCGAAAAACACAAAGTATTTTTCTTTAAAAAATTCAACCATTTCACAAATTCTTTGCCACTTTCCACTCATCTGATCATCTTTTTATGTGTAGGAAGTGATGCTGATTTTATAAAGGTATGTTTCTTGCTTTTCCGATAATTTTTTTATTGTTTTTTGAGACAAAAATTTCTCAGCAGAATAGCCGTTTTCACTTGTTTTCAAAAAGTTGTTTAAACCTTGTTTTTTACCCCATAATTTCCCTCATTTATCGTAGCCCTGCCCTCCTTCCAATACAATAAACCTTGCCTTCAAAGTGTTTGGCAACTGTTTAACCTTGATGCAAAAGTAAACCTTGATGCAAAAGTAACAATTTAGTCCCTATATAGCACAATACCCGTCATCATGGTCATGGAAACACTTCCATGCTTCACAGCTTTTAAATTCCCCAGCTATTCAATCTTGATCATGGTGGTGCGAGTCGTGAATGACATGGTGAATGATGATTGATGATATTGTCCAAATGTGTCTTGATTCATGATTCTCGACCCTCGACCCCGCAGGGCAGGGGAACATCCTTAGATTATTAATACACAGATTGGAATTTTCCATACCTGTGCCCTCTATGGTTAAGGCAAGCGTACTCGAATTCAGTTGACGCAGGTACAGCGTACAGACCTGGCGACATCGCTTATCTTACGCGAAGATTCTTTTGTGTACGCACGCGCTGTTTGCGCTATTTTTGAGTTTGCTCACGCGGTACCTGACTTAGCGTCGATCCCCTGAGGCAACATGCCATGTTTCCGAGGTATGGGAACATCAAATGATCAATCATTCCGAATTCTGATTGCCAGATTGGTACTATCATCATGCATGTCATGACTCTACTTGAATGTTGAGTGTTCAGATTTAACAGGAACAGCTTTGATAGGAGTACACAAACTGGGAATAGGAAAGAGTCGGGGTTTGTACACTCATTTAGAGTATGGTAGAAATTAAAGCTTACCGAATACTACATTTCATTTCATTTGCATGCTACAATTTTTTAAAATTTTTAGTACCATATTTTGTCGCTGATTTTCGGAACATGACTCACTTAATAAATCTACTGGTTTATACCTTTTCATTTTTTCATACTTACTCAACATTAATATTCATTACAGTGTGTACTTAATCATTGCTTTGTCCTTTTCTGGATCATTTTTTTGGCCATATTCACATGACTGCTTCGATTTTTTTTCCCGATAGAAAACATATCATAACCTTTGACCTGGAAAACACTCTCTAACACCCATATGACAATGATCTTGATTGGTTGATGGACCGTATTGTGCTATTCGCTTCTAAAGCTATCTCTGATTGGTTCGTGGTGAGGTCATTCATTAATCCGCCGATGTAAACAACAACTGGCGGGGAAGTCATGCTCGACATGACCGAGATCGAGAGATACATGGATGAGTAGTGAAAACCAGCTGAAAAAGCCTGGAATTGTAAGTTTTAAATGATAATAGCAAAATTAAAGGTATTTTAAACGCGGTTGTTACGTACGGCTTTACTCTAACTTAGGCTTAGTGTGTAAAATCAGTTAAGCTTACAACTTAAGTTGAAGTTATCATCACTGACACTCACACTGATCATGCAATGCATGCCATGCCACACACTGCACATGCACATGACTTGCATGGCCAATTGGCCATCCATCATTTTTTTTATTCATGCTCGGGGCCCCCATCATCATCATCATGCCCATCTTGTACATTGTTGTCAAGTAATGATAAAATTGGATGGGCGTTATAAGGCTTTAAATTACAGCCTTCCCAGAGTGCCCGAGACGACAGGCAGTCGGGGCCACACGCTCGATCCGGCGTGAACGCTGCATCTAGCGATCACGCTCCATGCAGCGAACTTACCACGCTCAATGCGGCGAGATCTCAACCACGGAGAAGTCGGGTTAACATTTCAAGTCACTACACTATGTATATCCAAGCTACACTAAATGTTTGTCGTGTTTTGTAAGTGTTTCTAGATTGTTTATGATTTCACCGGGGGAAAGAAACACTTATCGAGGAATTTTGTTCTGCGGCGACGTCAACTGAATGATACGTAGCAGCTACGCCACATTGAGCGTGCCCGCTTGATTGAGCGATACCAACGTACGGTTACTTTAACATGCATGATATTTTATGCGCAATATTACATTGTATATTAAATTGATAAATATTAACCATCTGAAGATTGATAAATTTGTATTTCTTTCTTTCTTTATTTAGAGATTTAACGACTCTTGGCGAACGAAAAGTCTGTTTAACTTGTGAAAACCTATTAAAAACTATTCAAAACACCATGTGGATAGATCATATGTACCGTTGATTTTAATATATTAACAACCTTACTAACCGTTTCAACTTTT
Organism: Amphiura filiformis; assembly: GCF_039555335.1. Lineage (NCBI taxonomy): Eukaryota > Metazoa > Echinodermata > Ophiuroidea > Amphilepidida > Amphiuridae > Amphiura > Amphiura filiformis. The sequence goes on from NC_092643.1 coordinate 30,558,933, forward strand.
GTTTTATAAATTTACTAGATCCCGGATCCAGACGCTGCCTCTGTCTCCTCTTCTTCCTCTCTCATTCTCAGAACTGCTACTTCTTCTTCTTCTTCTTCTTCTTCCTTTGAAGTACAGTCCTCTCTACGAGAGTATTGTCGTACTGTGTGCAGTGCAAATGTGGCGAGCAGGAACACGACTTCCAGTGATGCTCTTGGAGAAACTATTTACAGGTGCAGAATAAGGTGCAAGTAAAAACCAAAACCACTGAGCGGTTAGCGGAGTGTCAGCGGTTCAGCCTACTCCTGAAGGAATCCAGGGATTCGGCTGACACTACCGAGGCAGGAAGTTGGTTCCACAGGCAGATGGTGCTGGGAAAGAAGGAGTGTTGGTAGGCTAAGATCCTGCAGTGCTGTTGCCTATATTGCATGGGGTGACCTCTGGTTGACACGGTGGATGGAATGAAGAGAGGTGGGCCAGATGGAATGGCCACAAGCCCATAGACGATGCGGTAAAGCATGATCACTTTGTTATGGGCTCGTCTTTCATAGAGTGTTTTCCATTGCAGGTCTTCTAGCATTTTGGTAACACTGTGCCTCTGGTGGTAGTCAGATTTAACAAATCGGGCAGCTCTTCGTTGAACCATGTCTAACCGGGTCACAAGATCCTTTGGATGGGGGTCCCAGACTGATGAAGCGAATTCCAGAGTAGGGCGAACATAGGCGTTGTAAGCTTGTTCCTTGATCTTGGCTGGACACTTCCTGAGGTTCCTTTGTAAGAACCCTCTGGTACTATTTGCCTTCTTGCAGATATTATTGACGTGAGGTTTCCAGCTTAGGTTTTTATGAATGGTGACACCTAAGTATTTGGCTTCATCAACGGTGCGGAGAGTTGTTCCATGTATAGAATACTGGGCGTTAACAACTTTCTTCTTGTTGGTAATTCGAAGCACCTCGCACTTGTCTGGGTTGAAAGCCATCTGCCATGTCTTCTCCCATGTCTGAAGACGAGCCAGGTTATCTTGAAGGGCAGAAGCATCATGGTCCGATCTGATTGGTCGATACAGGAGTGCATCGTCAGCAAAAAGACGTATGTTGGATGTGACGGCTTCTGGTAGGTCATTAATAAAAACCAAAAGAGGAGGGGACCTAGCACTGTCCCCTGTGGGACGCCAGATGTGACGTCTGATGTGCAGCTCTTTTACCTTCCAAGATGACTTGTTGGGTGCGGCCGGACAGGAAGTCACGGATCCAGGACAGGAGATGACGCGCAAGACGCCGACATGGTGGAGTTTCAGTAGGAGTCGTTCAGTGGGGAACCCGGTCGAAGGCCTTGGAAAAATCTAGTAGGATGGCATCAACTTGTTCTTTGTCGCGAAGGCCCTCGGCCAGGTCTTGGATGGTAAGCAGAAGCTGAGACTCACACGAATGCCTCTTCCTGAAGCCAAATTGCTTACTGGTAAGTATGCCATGTTCATCAAGATGGTGTATTATCTGGCTGTGAAGGATATGCTCCATGAGCTTACAGATGATGGAAGTTAATGATATGGGACGGTAGTTCTCCGGTTTGTGTTTATCGCCTTTTTTAAAAATTGGTGAGACATCTGCTGACTTCCATTGAAGTGGAATCTTGCCTTGATGTAGAGAGGCTTCAAACAACAACGTCAAAGCTGGGGCCAACTCATTAGCACCTTCCTTCAGAAGATAGGCGGGAATGTTGTCGGGGCCTGAAGCTGAGAATGGCTTAACCTTAGCCAGCAGATTGCGTACTCCCTCAACTCTGATGGTGAATTGAGGTACCTCAGGATGGATAGTTGGACCCAAACTTGGGAGGTTGGTTGTATCTTCGTCGGTAAAGACAGAGACGAATTGATCGTTAAGCATGTTCGCCTTGACAACACTATCACTTTGTAGGAGACCATCCTTCATAAGTGGAGCGACGCCGGAATTTTCACATCTGTTGCTTTTTATAACCGACCATAGCTTTTTGGAGTTCCCAGATGAATCATCACATATCATATTGTTGACATAATTATTGTAAGCGAGACGACAGTCAGATTGCATTTGCTTTTTCAGACTCTTGTATCTGGAGCAGTCATTTTTGGACTTGGTCTTCTTAGCTTTCATGAAAGCTCTCTTTTTTCTCCTAGCAAGTTGTTTAAGGTGGCTATTGATCCACGGCTGGTTGAAGCGAGTGGTAGACATTTTGGAAGGAACACAATCTACCAAGGTTTCTTGCATGTTGGTGGAAATTTGATTCCACAAGTTATCAACAGGAGTATCAATTGAGTTAATCATGATAAAGTTGGTAGAAAAATCAGAGAAGTTACTTTTAACTTTTGACATGTCAGCTTTTTTCCACAGAAACAGTTTCCTGCGCACTGGTTTCTGGCGCTTAGCCCGGACATCTGAGATGGTTAGGACCATTTCATGATCACTAAGAGCTGGTAGAGGAACACACTTGCTGATAAGAGCTGGTCTATTTGTTAAAAATAAGTCCAATATATTGTCTTCTCTGGTGCAAAAATCCACTATCTGGGTGAGGCCCAGATCTTGGAAAGTTGAAAGGAAGCACTCATTTATTGACAGTTTATACTGATGACCGACGATTGCATCATTAGGCCATGATATGTCTGGAAGGTTAAAATCACCGCTGACCCACACTGTGGCAGAAGGAAATTTGGTGATGATATCACGTACGGCTTGACACAAAAACTGGGCATATGGTAAATCATTTCTCGGTGGTCTCCGTATCAAGATGATCAAAAGGGGCTGTTGCTGGTATAACTCAACTTTGGTTGCAACTATTTCACAATCTGTCTCTAATTTGATTTGGCTACCAATAAGATCATTTTTGATCGCCAATAGGACTCCGCCGTAACCATCTGGACGATCTTGGCGAATAGGAGTGTTGTAACCAGGAGGCATCATCTCGCTGCTAAACATACCAGGTTTCAACCACGTTTCGTTCGCAATAATAACATCGGGTTGGCTAGAATCGACCGCTTCCCAGAAAGCCTCCTTCTTGGATTTCAAACTTTGAAGGTTGACAGATAGTGTTTTAAGTGGTCTAGAAACATTCTTCCTCCCTGTAGGTCTTTTAATGGGGATGAGCGCTGTAGGGGAGAGCCAATATCAGAGCCATCAGTTGTACTACCAGATGAACTACGTCTAATACTGCGCTCAACATTTCCCGGTGTCAGATCGTGGGATGATTTGTTATCCATACTAGCCAATGTGTCATATTTGTTTTCAGTTTCAGATAAAAAAAAAAAAAAAGGGACGAAGAGTAATTCGGAGTGTCACAACTTGCACAAATCCAGGTAACATCCGAACTATTCAATCTGTCATAGGTTTCATGTGACATACCCATACAATCCGTGTGGAACCAGGTGTCGCAGGTGTCACATGCAACAGCCATTCTAGTGCGTGACCAACGCACAGCTTTTTTACAAACACCGCAAGGGTATTTGGGGGCATAGGGCCCAGGGTTTGACTCAGTATCACATGATTGAGTTATCAGCAGGATACTTAAGTACAACAGGACCAGTTTTCTACTTGAATGGGTTGAGTAGCACTTGGATAAAAAGATTGAGTCAATTGACGAGCAGACACTTGACGAAAGAGAAGCTTGAAGAAATTTATGATAATTGAAGTGGTTTGATTCAGTTAAACTTGCAGCTGGGTACCAGGCACTAACAAAAGTACCACTTTGATTCAGTTTGTATGGTGTTTTATACTGTTCTTCCATGACAAAGTTACTGGCCAATGATGATATCACCAAGAGTGATAAAAGTAGGTGAAAATCAAACATGATTGGTACTGACCTTAAAGTTAACTGGAATACATGGGAAAGGATGCAAAAATAGCAGACTGCAAAGTGCTGATGGCTGGCAAGGCAAGTCTATGTCAGGTTTAAAATGGTAAACAAACCTGCTATACTACATACATGATACGATCGTAATGATGGAGGATGGTCGCCATTTACATGCATGAATGAACTCACCGCCACTGTAGACACATGACACACACACAACCAAAACAACACAGATCGGTTGAAAAATACTTGTGATGAATGATGACTTCCTTGGAGAAAAACAATCCACAGAGTCAGATAATTCCAATCCAGGAAGAAGCTGGAAATATACTATGGAAGCAGGAACCAGGAATAAATCACAGATACTGCTAAATAAAGGATTTTGTAAGGTAGAAAACTGGAGCAAAATTAAAAGTCGTGTTCCCGCGGTCGTGACCTTTGACTTCTTCCGCTTCTTCTACGACCTCAGAGTACAGTTTCAAGTAGTCTACTTTCTTGGCGCTGGTCTTTAGTTTCCTTAGTTCATAATCTTGCAGTCCTGCCTCTTTAATGAGTTTCAGAATTTCGTCCTTGATTTCGTTCTTTGTTTTGTTCTCAATGCTTTCTCCACGGTGTCGATCTTCATTCGTAATGTACAAAGTCTTACTTATTCTCTTGCTTCCTAATACACCACTATCCTTGAGATCATCCTTGTACTGTTTGTAACATGTTTTCATTGTTTGAAGCATGTTCGGTAAGTCGTAGTCCAAGTTCTCTTCGCCAGTAATTGTTCTCATTTGACTTGCTTCACATGGTGACTCCAGCAATCTGGAATAACGGATTTCACGCCGAAACATTGTTTCTTCGTTGTCGTGTTTCTGGGGTGCTTTGTTACCGGTGGTTGAGTAGATGCCTGCGGAGTTAAGGCACTTTGCTTTCATGTTTGAAAGTCTATCTGCCTTTCGACATACTTTGGTCCAGGTGTTTGCACTTACTGCCCCAGGAGGAAGAAGTGATTTCACGGCTCTGTTTACCTCCTCGTGAATAAAATCTGCTCCCTGCCCCTTATTATCTGCGCCGGAAACGGAGAATGACTCGTGCTCTTTGATGTCATCTTTGAGCTCATCTGGACACTGCACTCTATCCATCATGTCCCGGAGGTGCAGTTCTCTATACCGGGGGTGGTTTCTTCCAAAAAACAAGGGAGCGAAGGCACTTCTTGCTGCCATCATGTGTTCATGGTTGTTTTTTCTGACACTCTGCGTATAGAGACTAAACGCCAGTAGAAACGTGAAACAGATCCTCCATGCAAATAAATAATTGGGGTTCTTTACATCAGATGTATACCATTCAAAGTATGTTTTAACGTCTATGGCACCTCCATTAGAACGTTGGTATAATATAAACGTACGTATCAGCTCTTTTGCTAACGCAGTCAGCAATGTCATCAGGATCTGCCTTGACCTATGGTGATCTACACCGTTATGGATGATGTCTTGAGCTCGTGCGGAGCGAAATCCGAGAAGTATGGCGAAATGGCGCAGAATTGGGTCCCATATTAGCTTGCACAAGGCACGGGCCATATTTAGCTCGATGTGCCGGGCCCGGGTCGAAGGAACAGGTCGCCAAACCAAGCTTCAAAATCTACTTCCTCGTTGTGATGACGTTGCAACTGATGTTCACTACGGTCAGTTTTATTCACCATAGCTCCGCAAAGAAAACATCTTAACACCTCTTCTTGCACTTTAGATCCCAGGAGGAAGGGAACAGCATCAGCCCAAACATATGTCCATTGCCTACTTTTCTTCTCCCCTGATGTTTTTGTATGTTCTTGAACATGTTCTAAGACCGTTTGTACATTTTGTTTTGTATTTGGGTTTACCATGCAAGGTTCAGAAATGATTACACTTGGGGGTTGACAGGGGTGATGTGATGGTGAACGATGATATTTGTCGTAATCCATTGGATACTTGTCAGGATCATGTTTGCAGTTGGGACAAATATCCATTTGTTTACTTGCTGTAAGTGTAGGTTTGTATACAAACTTACATTTGCAACAAACATAATTGTTGGTACTATTAGTCTTTTGAATAACTGCTATGTCAACATAATCAGTGCTAGTGTCATTGTCTATTTCATTGTCGACGTTACAAATCAATTCTTTTATGTAACCCTCCCTGTAACGTCTGAACGCTGTCATTCCCTTGGCTTCTTCTTCTTCCACGTCTGCTAAGACATCTGCTATATCCTCATTGGTTTCTCTTCTCCGCCACACTACTGGCTTCAACTCTGCATTTTGCTGCAGATCTTTGCTTTCCTTTGGATCTATGCAAGACATAGTCGTGCATATGTCAACTCTAATTGACGAGCCTTCCCTAATGCGCCCCGAGGACTTGCCAACCCTCTGTTCGTTATCAACAGCAACGTGAATGTCATTGTCAGGGAGGAGGGGGGGATCTGCAGGGCTGTTGATGAACTTTTGGACTTTCGTGTATCCACCAGATGGCTCCCAGCTACCTAGAAGGTTTGTGGCCATTTTAGAACCCGTTATTGCGTACTGTATGATATTTCGCTGATATGCGAATGGTGACACAGTTGTCAAGTTTCTTGTGTTTAAAATTTGTTCCACTGTATGTATTAAGGAATTCTTCTTTTTTTCCTCTAAATTTTGGACGTCTTGAATACCTGTGCATCCCATGAGGAAGGCCAATAATGCCTCATTTCTCTCATTAAGCCATTCCTCCTTCTTGTCGTTAATATCATCATTGTTGTTGTTTATTAGCTTGGCACTTTCTTTTGTGATTTTCTGACTATCATCGTACAGGTCATGTTCGATTTTTGATCCTATTCTATGAGCAATTTTATTAAGCTGGCCTTTTTGGGTGGTGTTAAAAGCTTCCCACGCTGGAACAAGCTCTAATGATTTTAGTATTTCTTCTAAATGTTGAGTCAATCCTTGTTTGCATTTAATAGCTTGAGCAATGTCGCTGAGCTGTCTTTTCTGAGTGCTGCTAAGATCATTCCACTCATTGGGAATGCCTTTTAAAGTTGTCAGAATTGCGTCTAATTCATGAGTCAATTTTTGTTCTTCATCTGTTAGTTCGGTTGTGATCTGTTCATCCATGGTATCATCTTCATCTGGAATATTCTGTATAAGTTAAAATAAAAGTACAATAATTTGATCACCCCTCCGACTTATTATAAGTCTCAAAGTTGTGGTCCTGTGGATCACCAGATGGACCTTTAAGTTTTTTTAATGTTAACATGTTAAGGTGAAAAGTGAAAAGATATATTCACATTCAAATCTAAGTTTATTTAACTGTATAATATCATAGCTTTATGGAACATAATGTAAATATTATTGGTGTACTTTGTTGTTTCCTTAATTGTATACTTTCATTTTTTAAATTACTTTCACTTACACCTTCATCATCGATCTCATGTTCACTGGCACTGGTACTATCGTGGTCATCTGAATCGTCTGCATCCCCTGTTCCTAAGTCCCGTGTAGGCCTATTGGGTATTCTTGAAACTGCTTTTAGGAAATGCAACTTTGCATATTTTAGACATGTTGAACAGATCCACTTTTGTTTTTTCGTGAGCAGGTCTCGTGCTATTAGTTCTTGATAGTTTTTCCTGCTCTTGTTTGAAGTAACAGATTCGACCCAGAATTTTCCTGGCAAAGCGTCTACAAATGTTTTATGCTGTAAGCAGCCACATGATTTAGTTGCAAAACGCCCCTTTTCTCTCTTTGGTGTAGTATTTGAATTTCTAGATCTTGTCGAAGGAGCCGGCATGATGATGATTATGACTGTATGAAGATAAAAGATAAAGTCGTTTATTTTTAAAGATTGCTTTATTCCTGTTCATTTTGTAAAATAAAATCAAACTGAAACAAGAATAAAAGACAAGAAGCCCGTGGCTTTGGTGTTCTCTCCTTTTTTCTTTTTTTCATGATGTAACTTTTATTTATAAGATGAGTTAGATATGCAGCCTTGAGAGCGTGGGTCTACACGCTGTATCAGAAGCCAATCATGCACGGTGTATCGAGCGTGCTATACAATACAATCTCGCTGAATGCAGCGAGACACCTTGCCATTATAGGCCTACAAATTATATTTTGTACGTTTAGGCCTATTAGATCATTATTATGTATTACCATCGTCATCATCATCATCTCAGTGACGTACCTGGCAGGGGGGGCGGCCGCCCCCCTGACGAAATTTCCGCGCGCTTCCCGCGCAGTCCCCAAAATATGGTCATTTTTTTCAAAGCGACATTTGGGCCCCCGCCCCTAACCATGGTTTAGCCCCCCTGACAAAAATCCTATGTACGCCACTGCATCATCATGTTAGTCATCATCATCATCATCATCGTCATCAATGTTAGTCATCATCATCAATCATCATGTTAGTCATCATCATTCATCATCATCATCAATCAATGATAGTGTGATCAAATTGATCGATAATTGGTTTAACAACGGTGAATGGAGCAGGATACGCTCTAAGTAGCGAGGATACAACGCTGGATGTAGCGTGGCAAACAACGGAAAGAACAATAACCTTTAACCTCCCGCACGCAGCTTTCCGAACTGCATGACCAATGACCATCGCATCGTGTCCAGGAAAATTCATCATTAAAACCTATTCAGGTAAGGGAAATTTATTACCTTTATTTTCTGCAATACCTATAGCCAGTCAGGAACACCTGAAGATCAAACGTGCGCCACTAAATCATGCCAAACTTCAAATATCCGCTTCCATGCTGTGCACCGCCGGCATTCACTCAGATAATCCAATTAGTCTAAGCATACATGCGCGTGTACTAAACAATGCAGTCGTGTGTAATGTCATACGGTCGAGTGCCGGTCGCGTGCCAACTGCACGCTGTAGGCTTGGCGGCTTTTCAATCACGTGACATTACTTGCGCCAACACGACATGCGCATTCCAATCACGCTGGATTTACCGTGATCGCTTGAAGAAGCGAGAATGTAATATTGTGTATACGCTTGAAGTAACGTGACTCTTACCAAGCGAGTTTTACACACGCTTGAAGTAGCGTGACTCGTTCATGACCATGCTTAATTAAAATTTATTATAAAATGATACCCAAAAGTATTATCACTATAATATTCTAAGCTTCAAACTTAGTTAAAACTGTAATATTGATAACGATCGAATGTTCAATAGGCCTTCACTAAACGTTGTTAGTTTTGGATTTTATTGTAGGCCTAAATACTATAGGCCTACATTTAAATGATTGGTTGTTGTATATTAGCTTATATTATAATTTTATACATGACAAAACTGAGCTGAAAAATCTGTTCGAAATATGTCCCTTATTAAAACTAAAGATTTATTCTGATTATTTTATTTTCAGAAAATGGCAGAGAATGTTGGCAACCAGTCCAATGCCAAACCCCCAAGCTGATGAGAATGTTGGCAACCAATCCAATGCCAAACCCCCAAGCTGATGAGAATGTTGGCAACCAATCCAATGCCAAACCCCCCAAGCTGATGAGAATGTTGGCAACCAATCCAATGCCAAACCCCCAAGCTGATGAGAATGTTGGCAACCAATCCAATGCCAAACCCCCAGCTGATGAGAATGTTGGCAACCAATCCAATGCCAAACCCCCAAGCTGATGAGAATGTTGGCAACCAGTCAAATGCCGAACCCCACCAAGATGAGAATGATGGCAACCAGTCTAATGCGAACCCCCAAGATGAGAATGTTGGCAACCAGTCTAATGCGAACCCCCAAGATGAGAATGTTGGCAACCAGTCTAATGCCAAACCCCCCCAAGATGAGAATGTTGGCAACCAGTCTAATGCGAACCCCCAAGATGAGAATGTTGGCAACCAGTCTAATGCGAACCCCCAAGATGAGAATGTTGGCAACCAGTCTAATGCGAACCCCCAAGATGAGAATGTTGGCAACCAGTCTAATGCGAACCCCCAAGATGAGAATGTTGGCAAACAGTCTAATGCTGAACCCCCAAGATGAGAATGTTGGCAACCAGTCTAATGCGAACCCCCAAGATGAGAATGTTGGCAACCAGTCTAATGACGAACCCCCAAGATGAGAATGTTGGCAACCAGTCTAATGCCGAACCCCCCCAAGATGAGAATGTTGGCAACCAGTCTAATGACGAACCCCCCCAAGATGAGAATGTTGGCAACCAGTCTAATGACGAACCCCCCAAGATGAGAATGTTGGCAACCAGTCTAATGACGAACCTCCCCAAGATGAGAATGTTGGCAACCAGTCAGCTGATTTAGACGCAAAGTTAGTTTAATTGATTTTTAGAAAAAAAAAGATCCATGCACAGGTCATCCGTAAATTGTTTAATCATTGATATTATGCCGCATTATATGTTACTCAATCCTAAAGTTGATTTCCAGTCAAGTTAAAATGGTAAAAGGTGACCATTGAGTAAAACTAATAAAGTGGTCATCCTTTTAATGCCCTTGTAGATCCTGATCAGTTTGTCGTTTGATGCAAAGGACAAAGATAATAATTATTATATTGTTCTTTTATCTTTACAGCAAAAGAGGACGGAGCTACACCAGGCGGAATTTCACCTCAGAAGGCAAAATATCAATTAAGCTGCGTGCAGGGCGCTCTAGATCAGATACCTATCTAAAGCGCACACAAACGCTGCTGGAAAATTCAAAAAAACTCAACACGCTAACGGGGGCACATGTCAAGATTGATATTATACCAACTTGGAAAGGGGGGAAGGTAAAGAGCTTTAAATCTGGTGGCTTTCCGCAAAATGGAAACACCCAAAATTCTCAAAGTACCGCGGTATCCGCGACAGTAAGTTCCACAAGTGGTAACCCAACCTTGCCAGAACCGGCAATATCGCCTCAAAAGCGATACATCACTGAAGAGCAGCAGCCATCCACGTCATCGTCCCGGTCCGACGATGAACAGCCATCATCATCATCCCAACCTGCAGCTCCTGCCGGACCTCCTGCAAAAAAGAAGAAGAAGAAAACTGATGACTCGTGTGCAGTGTGTGGGGTAGAATTCGATAGCGATGTTGACCAAAATATGACGTACGCTTATTGGTTAAACTGTCAATATAGTGGGAAGGGGAAGGGGAAGGGCGCTACTAGGTCTACTGCTAAGGGTTGCAGCTACTGGGTCCATTCCTCGTGCGTGGGAGTTCATTACCCACAAACGCAAAGTGGGAGGCTTGCTTTGGACAGATGGGCGCCAAAGCATTTTTTCTGTCCAAAGCATTTCCCAAAGGAATAATGCTGTCGTACTTCCTGACTCCTGAGGGAATGAACAATTGAGCATAGGCCTATATAAAAATTAAAATATTATTTGGGAGATGTATTTGCCCTTCATTAGGTATTTGTCTCAAATTTTGGAATAACGTTTTCATAACAATATTTCATAAAAAATAGGCTATTATAGGCATATAACTATGAAAAAACCTTTAATTTTAGACCTATTTTATTGTATCATGCCCATGTTACTAACTTTACCAAACTAGGCCGCGAAATATAAAGGCCTAAAAGTATGTAATTTTACATGTTTAGAAGCCCATCAAAAATGAAAAAAAAACACCCATTTCTATCAGGCAAAAAAAAAAGAAGAAAAAGAAAAAAAGGTCTGATTGTCCCCCGGGGATTGTCCTTTCAGCTCAGGTCGATTTTTTTCAGATCCCAAAAGAATGCAAAAGAATTTTTTGGGTCGGTCAGGATCTAGGAAAGGGCAATCAGACCATTTAGGCCTCATGAGACATGTAAGTTTTTCAGTTTCATAAAACTGAAAAAAATTGTATTTGTTTACTTCGTTGTTTAAATAAAAGTTATTGGATAAACCCTGAAGCAGTGTTATGTATTTAATGTGTTACGTTTTTTGACTTGGAACAAAGATCCCAAAGATTGTGATCGACCAGGAAAGTTATAAGAATATTAAAGTGACCTTTCTTACCTGATGCGCATGCGCGCTAATGTTCTTTTCGAGCTGTGTGCACAAGCATTGCATCGTCGATCGCATTACAGTATATCAATGACAATGACTGCGTTGACCGGTCATGGTGGTAAGTATTCAGCAATAATTTCCATTGAAAACTGCTGTGGAAATCAGAAAAATGATGATATCGCTCCATTAAGCGGCCACGCTGGATCCAGCGATTTACAAGGTTGCTCGATTCAGCGTACCGCTGGATGTAGCGGTACGCTGGATCGAGCGTGTGGCCCCGACTGCAGGTAAACGGGTACCGTACATTTTTGTGCACATACTGTAACCACTCGGGTATTACTATAAGCCCACTCCCCTAGATGGCAGATTTCACTTCAAAATGGGGGTGGGCTTATACCCGAGGAGGGGCTAGTACTTGAATTTAGAAATAAGAAAAATCATCCCCGGAATCATCCCCATTTGTATATATGCCCAATGTACCAGTAATTTCTATCATCTATGTCAATTTCTTAACATTCTAAGTGTGGAATGTTAATTATCAGCTGATTTTTTTAAAATTTGTTCTTAAATGTGAGAGAAAAGCATTGATTTGATTTAAGAACTTGGCCAAAATTTAGTACTGGGCTTATAGCCGAGTGCACCCTTGTTCCCAGAATGTTTTGAAAAATAGGGGGTGGGCTAATATATCTGAAGGTGGGCTTATACCCGGATGGTTACGGTAATTTTAGGCCTATAGGGCCTATAACAAAATGTATATTTTGTACGATTATATAGCTATCGTTTCTACCCTATAAACTGCAAAAAAAACCATCGCAAGCATCTTTGATGAAGAAAACTAAGGAAGTTCACGGCGAAAACCTTACACATCATGACACATCTTCATCTTCATTGGGTTACACGGCAACAGAACATTTTGGTTCCATGATGCCGCGGGGTGCAGACGAGCAAATTTAAAATTGCTTAGGGATGCTTTAAATTTCTCCAAGGTTGGTTGCATGGTGGAAACAAGGGGTAGTCTATTCCAGTCACAAATAGTTCTAGAAAGGAAGGCGTTCTAATATCTGACAGTTCTTGTTTCAATAACTTTATATGCATCTGCGGTGAAGTGCCTACTGGAATGATTGGTATCCCTCTGTTGAAGATTGGTGAATGTGTTGGGAGACTCTCCATTGTTGACGAAGTAAAATTGACATAGTCTGGCAGTTGTTCTTCTCTCAGCCAAACTTTCCCACTCCAGCTCTTGAATCATTTTGGTTACACTGGACTTGCGACGAAAGTCGCCAACAACAAATCTAGCAGCTCTTCTTTGGACTCTGAATATATTTAGACTGGTGACTGCCGCCGCATAATCGGGGTGAGATCGAACCAAGGCCTTGTATGCTTGGTTTCTTTGCTGCACTGGTAGATATTTCTTTGAAGAAGCCCAAGAATTTTGTTGGCTTTGCTAATGGTGCATCGGTAATTTGAGTACCAGGTGAGGTCTTCAGCTATTGTGATGCCAAGATATTTTTGTTCTTGATCGAACTTGAGCAAGGGGTTCACCAAGCATGGTATATTCATGGTGAGATTTCACACCACTCCACGCCATACATAAATTCTCCCAGTCACATTTCCCCAATATGAAATTTAAAAAAAGTAAAATTAAATTTGGCGGAGGCGGGGTTCGAACTCACGGCGCACCGCTTTGGATATTCTATGAGCATAGCACCTTAGATCGCTCGGCCACTTGTCTTGTTGGTATCCATTTGAAGATATAATCGCAACTTCAACATAGGCCTACCACGTGACAAGCAAAGGCAGAAAACGTACCATATTTTGGAATTTTATTTGCCTAAAAACATTAATGTGTATTAATACCGCTCAATTGTTGTTAACTGCATGTTCTACATACAGAAATCCGACAATAAACATGATAAATGGGCGTCTATATGGACAATACATTATATCGATTTTGACACATGCTCGTGTGTCAGTACATTTCCATGGTCAGTAAAATATTATAGAGGAACCTACCATTTTTCTTGTATACACGTTCGATGTTTTTATCAATTATATGAAAAATCCACATTAGACCCCAAATGTTTTGTCAGGAAATAAAAGATTAGATTACCATAAAAACGAAACAGTAATCTTTGGCGGGGTCTAATGTAATTTTTACATAGAATTTCAACGTTTTTTCTATCCTTATTTTTGCTCAATTAAAAAAATATTTTGGCGTACCGGTATATAAAATTGAAATTGAAATAAAATTCTCTGCCTCTTAAACGACATCAAATGTGCCACAATTGGATATCACGAATCGTTATGTATGATGTGCAGTAAATATTCATATATTCTTTTATACATAGGATGCTTCAATTTTGACACAAAAAATATTTCTTTGAAAACCCTCTCACTCGGCTATTTAAAAAAGGTAACCACGCTTCCCTAGAATGTGCAATAAATTAGCATTAAAAGTTTTCTTATTTTAGCAGCATTCTAGAAACTCTTGCCGTTTGGCGAAGAGAGGAGTAGTGAGATTTGGTCCTCTTTAACCCAACAGACATGGTGTTGCACTTTTTGGAGTAGAAGGTCATCTGCCACTTGGATGCCCATTGACACACATAATTTAGGTCCTGCTGAAGCTTGACACTATATCCTGGTCATTTGCAACCGTTGTATACAAGATTGCATCATCAGCAAATAAGCGTATGTTGCATTGAAGACCCTCAACGATGTCATTGATATTATCAGGAATAACAATGGCCCTAATACAGTTCCCTGCGGGACTCCTGATATAACTGGATGCCATTTAGATGTTTCCCCGTTGATGATGACTCTGCTGCCGTTGACTCAAGAATGTACCATTCCAATTGAGAGTGAATGTTTCTTATCCCATAATGATGAAGTTTTGATTTAAGGCGTTCATGAGCCACACAGTCAAATGCCTTAGTAAAATCTAATATTGCAGCATCTATTTGGTCTGAGTTATCAATAGGCCTACCCTCCATCTAGGGGTGTGATTTTCGGGTAATTTTGTACCCGGGTAACCGGCGCATTTTTCGGGCGGGTAACCAGGTACCCGAAATTGCAAGAAAAATAAAAAATAGTTTTTTTGTTTTTTTTGTTTTTTTTGGTAAATGATAGGATCATTCATGAGTTGACCTAAAAAAATTTCAATTTTGCACATTATTTTTTGTTTTAAATATGAAAATTGATACATGTTTTCATGTCATACTCTATTAATGATATCAAAATGCATTCAAATTCAATGCATTTTGATATCATTGATAAAGTATGACATGAAAACTATGTATCAATTTTCATATTAAAATTACAAAACAATGTGCAAAATTCAATTTTTTTTTTTTTTTTAATTTAGGGTACCCGGGCAGGGAATTTCCTGCCCGGGTAATAGGATTATCGGGCGGGACTCGAATTCCCGGGACTCACTCACACCCTTACCTCCATCCAATCATTAACAACCTGAATCGGCTGAAAACGCACAAATGTCCCTTTCGGAAGCCATGCTGCATTGACGTTAGAATGTCATGCGTATCAAGATGCTTGCTGATTTGAGAGTGAAGGATATGTTCCAGCAGTTTACATGTGATCGATGTCAATGACACCGAAGTGTGACATGTCCAGACCATGCAGACTCATGCCAGACTGGATACCTCAATCCAGTGTATGTGTATAACATCCCAAAACTTGCGCAATGAATGTATGGTAAATTTTATTTGTGCATTTTATTTATGCCTATATTTTGTACAATTGCATGATTGTATAGATCGTTTCTACCCTATAATTGACATTTGAAAGTTACCTGTTATCAAAGTGCCCTAAAAATACTACTGGTCATTGTTAGTAGTACTTTTAGGTAGTAAAAACAAAAATATTCATGCCAGAACAGGCTGAAAACTTTTTATCGTTATATCCACCCTAAGCCATTGTTCATTGTTGTTAATGTTAGCACTTGATTGGACCAGTATTGTCTTTGTATGCGTGGGAAATACAACCAATACCAGACAGGGTCTAATTCTGCATAAAACCGGGCAAAGTTATTTCTATAGATCTGCTGCGCATTCAAATTGCATTGTATTGCACCGTAATTTCATTTGTGTCTATGCTAATTATGTTTACACAACATGAACTCACGTGTAACAGTGCAGAATGTTGATACCTTTTGTAGGATATTCTTGTTTGCTTTTTGCTATTTAAGAAATAGAAACACATCGTAATATTCCAGATAAACGGTCGAGTCATTCAGATCGATTTTATTAGGACAAAAGAATATTTGTTTATGAATAGGGAAGACGACTATAAAACCCAGGTGTGGGATAAATCTTTCTCTCACTCTCTCACTCAAACTCATGGGGCCAACACACATTCAGTTATCATTTGTATTTTGATGTTGTGAAGGAAGAATAAATAAATTCATCACCAAACCAAATCCTGTTGTTACCAGAACTTTTATTTAAACCAGTGGCCTACCGCAGCATCTTTATATATATACACCAACCAGCCTCGTTACAATGGTGGCAGCGGTTCAGAACTCGAGATAGCGCCATGATAGACTCTACCGTAATCAGCCAGGTTTACAATGGTAGCAGCGGTGTAGAACTTGACAGCGCCAGAGAATTATCAATGGTTTGATACCCTGTGCTTTACAATTCATCGCAGTTTCCACAGGGACAACGAGGCATGGTATATTCACTCTGTATTCGACAATTTATACCAAACTAGGCGAATTTGCAGCTTCATACAGAGGCGGCGGATGTGATGTCAGATGTGATGTGATGTTTTCAGATGGCTTTGTGACTGTGATGTCAGATGAACGGAAATTTCGTGTTTTATATTCACTCGCTGAGCTGAACTGAGCGGAATTGACGGACAACTGAAGAAAGAAGATTGGTGTGAAAGCTGAACCGAAGAAAAGTTTACGGAAAGCAGAAAAGGTTTTTATAATATGTAAACAAAAAATTATTTCTTCATTCAAAATTCACTGAAGCTTCGGATATCGTAGAAATATCTTGTGAATTTTAATAATTCATATAGCGTGAAATAGAACATTTGCAAGGAAAATCATGTCATCAACATTTTGATATTCACAGCGTACGAGTATCATTTACAGAACATTTGCGGAAAAATAAAAATCACACATTCGCAGTTCGGTCGTCATGGATTTTCAAACAAAATGTTAATAAAATGTGCCAAAATCTTTTATGAAATGTACCCCATATTCTGATATGCATTGAAGTTTATGAAAATAACTCTGATATTTGTGATGTGTTATGGTATTTGTGAATTATTATGCAATGTTTTTATATACAGGTGCAAAGTGTTTACGATACATGCATTGATATTTCAGAAGAGTATATTGTCATTTATTATGTGCATTGAAGTTTAAAAGTACATGTATGAATATTGGTACATATATGGCATTTTTGTGATAGAAAATAATACATGCATTTGATATATGTTTAGTTTAATTACTGTCATGAGTGCAGATATATAAAATATTTTGTATAACAGATAGAGCTCAATGTGATACATCCTTGATGTCAAGACATTTTTAAGGGCTCTATCGGATTTAATGTGATATACCGCTGGTATAGCACATTTTTGAAAATTGTTATTGTGAATTTATGTGATACATCGTTGATGTGGCACATTTTGAAAATTGTCATATTTTTATGTGATACATTGTTGATGTGACATGTTTTTAAACAAATTGTCATTTAAGGTGATAAATGGTAGATGTGACACATTTGTGAGAGATTTGCTGTATTTGTGTTTAATATGATGCATCGTTGATGTGATATTTTAAATAATTGTTTGCGTGTAAATTTATTTGATACATCTCTGTAACACATTTTGATATTGTTAAATAAATGAGTGCAGTTGTAATGATTATTGCAAGGTTAGTTTAAAACTGACACCGTTATTGACAAAATGAATAAATTGTGTTGAATCAGTGTTGCAACGTTGATATTGCATTGTATACATGTAGTAATTTGATTAATTTGATGAAGTGTATTGAGGTCTATGAAAAATTACTCCGATATTTGTGATATGCCATGATATTTTTGTGAAATAGATTCATTGGTTTAAGGTTCATTGTTAATGATACAAGTACATTGATATTTATTTAAAATACATGCATTGATAAGACGAGTATATTTTATCATTAGATATTTATTGTGAGTGAAGTTGGAAGTTTTGCTCATTTTTGAAGTACATTGAGGTTTTGAAAAATTGCTCTGATATTTGTGACGTGTTATGATATTTTGTTAAATGGATGCAGTGTTTTAAGGTACACAAGTTTTGTTACATATACATTGTTATTTATTTGAAATACATACATCGATAAGAAGAGTATTATTTTGTCATTTACCCGAAAATGTTACTTATTTTGATGAGTGGTTTTGAGATAGTATTTTACTCATTTTGGTGAGTGTTTTGTATGGAAGGTGTAGAGATGAAGTTCTATGGCATTATTTACGTGGTTCACGGAAAATGTTTTTACTGATATAGGTTCTATATTATGAATAGACTTTGTATTTGTATACCTTAATACAATAAAATTATGTTTAGGCTTTCAAATAAATCATGTTATAGAAGTTAAGTTGTATCCATGAGAATCAAATGTAAAAAAAAAAAAGTTTATGTTTAAGAAAAACTCAAGCTTATAGTCAAGCATAACTCAAGCGTACATGTATAGGGAAAACAAAACAAAAATATAGATGCTTTATTGTTCAATATTAATTATTTCATGTCTTTGACATTAAATGTGTGTAATAAATAAAAAGAAATTATTTCATGTCTTTAACATGAAATGTAATAAAAATTATTCATGTCTCATTGACATAAAATCTTGTGTGCAATAAAAAAAATAAATATTAATGAATTTAATTATTGCAATTAATGAATTTAATTATTGCAATTTTCAAATGCAATTTAATATTAATAATGAACAATAAATTTTAAAACTAGTGATGTATGTATAGTATGTGTTATAAAGTGCAATATAATTTATATGTAAATGTAACTGTGATATTGACTAACAAAAATATATGTAAAACAAAGGTTTGAAAGGAGTTTAAAATGAACATTAATATGTTAAAAGGTTTAAATGAAGTTGCAATATTTCAATATGCTAAAATGTCAATATTTTTTCTGTATTTATTGAATTGTCAAAATTTTTTTTCAATTATTCAATCAATTTTCAATATTAAATTTGTCAATTTTGCCTAGACAAGTTGTACTTTTCTGATATTTCACATTTGTTTATATAAGAACAAAATCGCATCCAAATTCTTGTGATTATTTTATGGTATACATTGGTATACATAATTAATGTGATTTTAAATTGAAGATTTCAACAAGTTTTTGACTTTATGATCAATATTTTATTGTCAATGTATTCAATTTATCAACATTGACAATATTGAAATCAAATTTTTTTTAAATATTGCAATAGTTTGAAATTATTATGTAATTGGAAGAATTATTGGTATAGTACAACTCATTGTACATTGGTACAAATCATTGTAATAAAGAAACAAGTTATGAAAACTGTTTTAGATAAAGATTGTTAAAATTGAAAAATGCTTTGTATTGTAAGATTTAAACCTTATTATAAAAATGAATGTATTATTGTAACTAACTTTGTTTTAATTGTATTTTAAATGTATTAAGCAGAAAAACAAAACTGTTCACTTAATGAAATTAAATCATTCAACAAAAATATAATTTTTAAAATATTATTGTTGTGTTGCCCTCAAGTGGAAAAATGGGAAAGTTGGGTCGGGCGGTCGGATTTCTTTTTTTTTTTTTTTTTTTTTTTTTTTAACCTTCAGATTTTAAAAAATCCCCTCAAATATTAAATAATGCTTCTTCATTTAGGGGACATTTGTCAATTTTGACTTCTGGATACCTGTTAGACATCAATTAAAGACTAGTCTTTCAATATAATATTAATTTTAAGTGAAAAACAATGATTTTTTGAACAAATCTGTAAAAATCATCATTCCAAAAAAAAACAAAAAAAAAATTGCGACCCTGATTTTTCAGGATTTAGGACCGGACGGTTGAGGGCAACACAACAATTTTTTTTTTTTTTTTGCCTAATTTATCTTGGTGTTTGCGGAATGCCAAGCAGTAAAATATTAATACGTTGCGGCAATTCATGATGGACAACTAACAATCGGGCGTGTCCTTCGATCCTCCACTGTCAATTTCTTATCCACTCATTAATCCTCACAAAAGCTTTGTGTTGATTACGTAATGTGTGGAGGCAAATTGCAATACATTTGTAAGTACAATGAAATAATGAGTAGGGCGGGCTCCGAGGCGGATTTCTTCTTCATCTTACGTAACAGTATTGTTCTCCAAAAAAACCCGGAAGCTTGTCGTTTGGAGCTCTAGCTGAAATACAGCAAGATAATGTAAGATAGTAAATGTAAACCTGTATTTTAGCTAGAGTATCTCGAGCTAACCAATACCAGCTATAACAGAAGAGGCTTTTCCATACAGTGAACAATAAACAAGAAATGAAATGCAATGTTAAGGGGGTACTACACCCCTTGCGCAGATTTGTGCTTATTTTTGCATTTTTCTTTCAAATTATAGCGCATTGGGGACAAGTAGGATATGTATATTATAGGGGCAAGGACTACAACTACTGCACTGGAAATTTTATTTCAGCACAGACAACAGATATGGAGTTACAGTCAAAAAACGAGGGAAAACCAATATTTGATCAATAAATCAATAACTACTTGCTTTGAGTTGCTGAATTTTCAGTACAGTAGTTGTAGTCCTTGCCCCTATAATATACATATCTTACTTGTCACCAATGCGCTATAATTTTTAGAAAAATGCAAAAATAGGCAAAAATTTGGCCAGGGGTGTAGTACCCCCTTAACATATATCTGCACTATCATTAGTATTGATGCTTTCAGGCTTTAAGGTTATACAGGATTTTGAACTCTTGTGTAGGCAAATTGGCTGCACGTAGCCACCTAAAATATTTTGTTTTTCAAAAAATAAACATGGCAGGCCTAAAAATCATACTTCATCTTAAAGTTGACACTCTAATGATTATTATTGTAATACTTTTAACGTCATAGCTCATACACAAATGTACTTAGTAAGTGTTTCAATTTGTGTTCAATTTCATGAGCATGAGGTTTTTTGGGAAAGAGGCCAGGAAAATATGGGGAGAGGGTCCGATTTCATTGCGATTTCAAGATATGTGTTACAAACAAACCAATGAAATAATGTACCTATTTATTCTTTCGATAGGTCCTCCTGATTTAAAACAGTAAGCTTACATGTTCACAGAATGTCAATGAAAATGATGGGGTAAATGTCGTCTTTTTTACAACAACAATATTAATTTAGTGTGCCAATATATTGACACAATTATTCCCTACATTATTTCTTTGAAGTATCAGCTAACACATGCATATCAAAATTTTATGAATCAGCTATGGGAAACATTAAAAACTAGGCGGTTACCCGTATTTGGCGGTTCTCGGCTGTCGCGATTACCTGGCTGATGGTGACTGTACTCACCAAGTTTTATGCCCATAGGACAGTTTTTACTAATTTGACCTCAGATGACCCCTTGTGACCTCGAAATGACCTTCCAAAATTTGGCTCTAAATGTTGACTGTACCCACCACGCTTTCATGCCCATATGACAGTTTTAGTAATTTGACCTTGATGACCCCAAAATGACCGTCCAAAAATTTGACTCTAGAAGTTGACTGTACCCACCAAGTTTCATGCCCATACAACATTTTTTACTAATTTGACCTCAGATGACCCCTGGTTGACCCCGGATGACCCCAAAATGACCGTCCAAAAATTTGACTCTAAAAGTTGACTGTACCCACCAAGTTTCATGCCCATACGACAGTTTTTACTAATTTGACCTCAGATGACCCCTGGATGACCTCGGGTGATCTTGGCCCACTTACCGAAACAAACTTGTTCTGTCTGAGGTCCAGATGCACCCACCCACCAAGTTTGAGGAACGCATCGACCCTAGTCTCTGAGAAAATAGGCGGAAAACAGTTTTTACTACTTTGACCTCAGATGACCCCTGGGTGACCTTGACCCACTAACCAATACAAACTTGTTCCGTCTTAGGTCTAGATGCACCTACCCACCAAGTTCAGGCATGAGAATTTTCAGTTTAAAAACTGAATTCAGTTTTTTTTATAGTCAAAATTTCCGCAACTTTATTTAATTTCAGCCTGTTTTTGGTACTTTTTGCCCAATTTCACGCGCATTTTCAGTTTTTTCAGGTTTTTTTAGGAAAGTGCAGTCTCATGCCTGCAAGTTGCATGACCATGACAGTTTTTACTAATTTGACCCCTAGATGACCTCTGGTGACCTTGACCCACTAACCAATACAAACTTGTTCTGTCCTGGGTCAAGACGCACCCACCCATCAAGTTTGAGGAACTAGTCTCCGAGAAAAACAGTTTTTACTAATTTGACCCCTGGATGACCTCGGGTGACCTTGACCCACTAACCAATATAAACTCGTTCTTCCTCATACCAAGCTGCACCCACCCACCAAGTTTGAGGAACGTGCGACCCCGGTCTCCGAGAAAATAGGCGGACAGACACACAGATAGACAGACAGATAGATAGACAGACGATGCGTATTATTATATAGATAATTTATTTCATCTCAGCATATCAGGCCAAATGGTCCAAAATGGAGTTCTGAGATATCCACACATTTAGTTTCAAGTACTCACATTTTCTGCTATTTCACAGTATCAATTCACAATCCCATAATATTCCAGGTGCAGTGCTCCTGTATTACTACTGATAATCCTTACTGCATGGGAAGTATCAATTGATTTTCACAAAACTTGCAGAAATTGACAAATTTCTGCCAAAACTTCCACACTATCTATTATCATGTTCAAACCATGTGCTAACTTGTTTACAATGCTAGTTAGTGTTGCCAGGGCCAAGGTGATAGTACTTATTTTATTGATTTTGTCTAGTATAGTGCTGGTTGAATACTCATGCTCCACTGTGCATATGCTTCAGTGATTTTAGCAATCAAATGAAAATGATAGGATTGCCAGTTCATGCACTGGAATAATAGTCACTATAAGGGGGCACATCACTAAATAAATGTCCCATTGAAATACATGTGAAAATACAATAAAGTAACTAGGTGCATAATAATTATGAGTCCTGGGGGAGGGTAGAATGGGGGAGGGGGAGCAGTTTTTGGCAAACATTTACAGTGCATCTTTATAAGGCTTAGGAAACACTACAGAAACATTCAAATCTGCATCATAATATCTAGGCCATTTAAAGTTTCCACATTGGCAAAGTTAGGCTGGCGAGAGCAGGGCCAGGGGAGGATGACAGGAAATGTTGGCATACCTTTTAAAATCTAACCCACGGGCCCCCCATGTATATTTGGGATTCCCCCTTCCAAAGAAAATGATAGCCCCTCACACCTTCTCTTTCTTCCATGAGTTACACCAAATGCGGAAGGATTTAGTGTAGTGTCCCCTTAAAACAAGAACTGTCTTTAAAAAAGAATTAGTGCTGTGGGATATCTAGAGCAAATATTGATACACAAAAATAATTTAAAAAATACTTTGTTGATACAATTTTTTCAATCTACGTCTCTGAGATGTTTAATATATACATATACTTCATAAATAAAAATTAAAAAACAAAAGACAAGTTGAGTGGAATTTTCACCCTCCGTAACCTTAAATGATAGCAAGAAATGGAAATCGCCCCAAAGGAAAGATTTAAATCGTGAAATTGATCGCCACATCTTAATGGATTCACATTATCCTCCGGCGGAAATGTCAAACTGTCAATTACAACGTCTACTAGTGGACTGGTTTTTAAATCCACTCTCATCAAACTAATCAAAACTGTGAACTACAATTTTATCCAAGGAATGAAGAGAAGAAATACTAAATATTGCTTAGTTTCAACGATGCTTACCGATCGAGTCGCCTTCGCTGGTGTATCTCCGATCATTTTGCAACGTGGTTGAAAAATATTTCCAAGATTTAGAGTATCGCCATTAGGCATGGCCCGTAACCTGGATAAAATTTAACACAATCGATCGTCCAATCCTGGTTCACCTGAGTGCTCACGTGGTTTGCCGAATGAATGGATCGATGTCGAAACAAGGATTGTTACTTGCATTGATTGGCTTATGATTGTGGAAAATGGTTTATGCAACCAATCACAAAACAGGTTATTGCGCACATTGGAATTGTGTATTCAGTCCGCTGAGCATGCATAGGAATAGCTTTTCTGCAAAACTAACGAGTGGTATTAATTCAGCTTCAGAACCATGCTGCATGTTTGCCCACCTGTGATTTACTGAACCGTGTCTGACGTAGGCCCTAATCTTTGCCAAATTTGCAATTCTCAGCAACAGGATTCCATGAAATTGCCAATAAATGTAAGTTATTCTGAAGGGTCGTTAATACAAGGGTTATAATGAATATATATGTTTTATTTTGTCAGTAGTGCAAGTTGAAGTGCTTATCACTATTTCCATTTAAATTTGCTTACAGATCAGCATGGATCCATCATTCTTCAAAGTGCCATGGATAGAGAGACTCTTATCAACCTATGACCCCCATCACCCTGTGACACCAGAGAAACAAGAAACATTGGTTGCTCAAATATTGACTGTCAAGGTAAGATAGGCATGTCATCAGTTCATATTTTCCAAATTTTCCAAATTCCTGGGCTCTGAAATTGTCTGGTGCAATGACGTTCCAGTAATGCAATGAAGGCTGACAACAATTGAGCGCAAATAACCATTACATCATTGCACTATTTTTAACAATTTTGGCGTGGGAATTTTGAATATCGTGTGTTGAGAGCCGGCAGTTTTTATTCGTTTTATGGTCAATATGAGTTTGTTTTAAAATAAAATCATGAGATTAGTGCTATTTTTCTAACATTTTAAAGAATAATGTTATGATTGCCGGAGACTTCCTTTTAATAGCAATTAGCATTAAAAGTTGGTTCATGCACAGGGTCTTAGCTAGGATTTAACAAGTGCCTGTCATTTTCACCAAAACCAAAAATTTGACCCTGAAAACAAAAACAAGACCTCTTCCTCCTCGGGGGTCAGATATTCAAATAGCTATTGCTATAGCCTGGATTTGATTGTCTGGTCTTGTTTTGTTTTGGTTCACAGAACTGATTCAAGCATTATTATATTTATATTTAGAATTACCGGGTAAGCAATATGTCACAAGTATTAATTTTGTCTGTCCCAGGAGCAAACTGCCTGTCCAAATTGACGGGTGGCTAGCTAATACCTTGCTCATGTATATTTTTTATGTTACAGCTTGTTACAGATGATGTAGATGGAGTGGCCATTGGTGGGCGAGGTGAAATTCATGACAACCAACTTTTTGTGAATGCAGTATTTACAGAAGAAGCTGTGCAGAAATTCAACGAGTAAGAACAAATCTTGAATCTTTGCAATATAGTTCACTGAATACCTAAAATGCTAACCTAAACCCTACCCCTTAGGCCACCTGGTCTCTGGTCACCCGACCGACCCCCTTCTCAACCCTGATGACCCGGACCAACTAAGTAAAATAGAACAGACTGTAGATATATTTAAATTCTATAATATTAGTTTAATTTGTCCTGATATGGCCTATTCCCACTTCAGCACTTCTTTTTCCATTGTTGAATGTATACTGTAACAGTCTCAGATTAAGGTGGTACTACACCCCTTGATAAATTTGTGACTATTTTTGCATTTTTCTCAAAAATTAATAAAACACTGGTACTGTAACAAAAGTTATGTATATAGAGGGTATGCAATACGACATCACTCATAACAGAGTCCTCCTCATTTAAATAAAATTCTGTCTTCCATTTGGTACCACGGGAAAATTCGCATGATAATACAATAAAACGTGTGATAGGTATGAATGATTGTGGAATCGATCTCATCTTAAGTTATCTTAGAACTGTCCTCCAGCATGGCTGCCATTTCAATTGTTATACCGTTCCAGTTGGTTTATTGCATACACTCTACAGGGGCAAAGATTCCAGTTACTACACTGGAATTTCAGTGACTCAAGACAAGTAGTTATTGATTTATTGATCAAATATTGATTTTCCCTCCTTTTTGACTGTAACTCCACAACTGTTGTCTGTGCTGAAATAAAATGTTCAGTGCAGTAGTTGTAGTCCTTGCCCCTATAATATACATATCTTACTTATCACCAATGCACTATAATTTTTGAGAAAAATGCAAAAATAGGCACAAAATTGGCCAGGGATGCAGTACCGTACCACCTTAAGGACACCATAAAGCAGAATTTATGGTAGGATTTTAGCCTTCGCTACTGCACTATAGCCGGATAAAGTATTGATTTAACAAAATTATTATTTTAGTTTTTCCCCATGGTGTAGTAATGTATTTTGGTTTATGTAGGGAAGAAGAACAAGATGGCTATTCAGGTGCAGAGTTTGATGACGAAATCAAGAATTCCATCATCACAATAAAGAAATACCAAATCCTGCCTCGTCTAAATACTGACCAGGTGAGGCACACAATTATAATAAGATATGCATTATATGAATAAGGAAAGAAATAACGTAAATGTTTGCCTAATAGTGCTATGGGCTCCCTTGACATAACTGGAGTTTTAGACACAAACTAAAAATGCCCTCCCATAAAAATCCCACCAGCAAATAAGATCACATACCCTTAATTCTTGTCAGGATTTTTAGAGGAGGGAACCCTCTATTTGTACATGAAATTGACCCCAAGGCAAATGGGGCCCAGGTGCGCCATTAGGCGAACATTTACGGTAGTTGTGTTATCCTTACATGGAAATTTTGGATAGGGTCAGGCATGTTTTTTTTTTTTTTTTTTTTACTTTTCAAATGCCAACACAAGCATACTATATAGTCTATATATCTACATCAAGTCACCGGCACTAGCTTTGAAGTTCAGTGTGTTCTGCTTTAGCTTAGCGTTACTATTTTGTACTTGAAATTTGCAAAACGCCATTCTGATTGGTATTTAAAATAAGACATGTAATTGACCAATCAGAGGCAATGTTAGATCGGCAGGTAGGCTAGGGAGTTAATCCCTTTTTAGTTCTGAGGTCTTCAATTTCTTTGTTCATCAGTGGATCTACCGTAAACATACTTAATGTGAACAACATGTTATATTTGTGTTGATCCATTTATATATTATTTTGAGAAAAATAGTGCAATTTCTAATAATACTATTTCTCTCTGACAGGTAACAGGTGATATGTTAGTATCCATAGAGTACTTCACATTGGTGTGTTTTGATGCAGTACCGAGATTATGTGGACCACCACTGGGGTTTGCTTGTCAGAAGGCTAGTGTAGCTGCCAACATGCAAAGGCTATGGAGGTAGGTTGATCCATTGATGCTTGAGTGATTTCAGTTGGCCAATACGGCCATATCATACAAGCAGGGGCATACTGAGGCAACCGAGCCAGGCAGGGCAAAATTTACTAATCAACTTTATTAGTCGATACTAAAATTTGCAATATTTATGGTAAAATTTGCCAAATGGTGGCAATTGTGACCTATAACCAGGCGAAAAGAAGATGCATGTGACGACTTGGTCAATTATGTCCTGGTTATTTTCAAGTCATGGGTGGGCCCTCTACCCCCCTGTTGGTATGCCTTTGTATACAAGTAGTCCCAGCAACTTCGACAAGTAACAGCAAAAATGGCTAGTGGTAAAATATACCAGGGAGCACCAGTGTAGTACCACTACCAGTGCAGTACCACTGCTGGTGAGTCCTGTGCAGTAGCAGCAATGGTACTGTGTAGGCACTCAGTGTGTACCAGTCAGGTGCCTTAGCAACAGTGTATCTGTGCTGGCAGGCCTAATAGGAACCTTGTAGTTCATCAGAATAATTGAGCAAAGCCATTTTGTTTGTTTTGACAGAATGAAAGATGACGATTACACAGAAGCTGCAGAGACCAGCCATTCATCCAATAATGAGAGTGAACCGCATCTTACTCAGTTACTTGATTTGATAGACAAAGCAGCACAGAAAGAGAAAAAACAAAGGTGAGCATCTGCATTTTTTTAAATTTCAAAATTTTGATCAAGAAGGCTTGGTTTATTTTTAGCAAAGATCAGAACAGTGTGAGATAGCATCTCTCCATTGGTATCTAAATTTCTTTTGTCCCAAACTACACAACCATATATATTCTATAGCAGAGTTACTATAGGGCTACTCCAAGCTGGAGTAGCCATGCGGCAACTTCAGAACTACTCTACAGCTACTCCACCATGAGCTACTGCATAGTAGAGTAGCTGAAGTAGAGTAGTAGAGTAGGTCTGAAGTTACTGCAGAACGACTTTAGTTTTGAGTAGCCCTGCAGTAATTCTGCTGTAGGCCACCCAATAATTGGCCATAAGAATATAGTTGTGTAGTTCAGACTGGATATAAATGGATCGGAAAAGATTATTTTGTGAACAAGATTACAAATGGTCTACACGGTTACAAGTGGTCTAGATCAAAATACATTGTAAACAAAATGATCTGATTTTACCATGTTATGTTAAGATATTCAACTTAAGAATCTGACCCAACCGTCTCATCTCACCAGGACAGATAATGTACATTTTTACTGCATTGCACTTTTGATCAACTAATTAACATAATATATAACTTTTCTTTTTGTTTGTCATTCTGCTGCCAGAACCTTCATCTTTGAGATTGCCGTCCCTAAACTGACCACTTCCGAGAGCAGCTCGACTACGGCGGAATCAGATGATGAAGATATCCACATACTCAATCAAGCCCTCGATGAGATGGAGAGGAAACTGGTCATAGCGAAGGCTTTAAATCATCATGTTGCAGAGACTAATGAAGGTCAAAGGTCATCACAGCCCCAAGATTCTCAGGTTCTCCACAACACGCCCATGTTTAGCGACGAGAGCTACCCAAAGGATATGCTGAGTCATCACAGGTAAATCGATTGGTTGAATGAGCTATTCCATTTAAAATTACATACCCCCTCTGTCTCCAACACAGGGGGTGCATAATTCAAATGGAGTCACCCATTGAGGTAACCCCATTTGAAATTCAAACTCCCTATGTGGAAGATTAAGGTTATGTCTTCCATAGGGTGTTTATGGAGAAAAACTTGGAATAGCCTATCACATGAGGTTGGAGTGAAAATTCTTTAGAAATTTTAAACCTGTTTATACACTCAATCTTGTTTTGTGATCAGAAGGCTGATGAAAGTTCTTGTGAGTTTCTACTCCTGATGGTTTTAAAGCTGTGCCCATTTTGAGATATTTTCCCCACCTGGGGGTGACACTCCTCATAAGGCATGGGTCAATATTCATATTCATCAGTGGTAGAGCGCTCGCCCGACAAGCGAGAGGTCTGGGGTTCAAGTACCAGCACAGGCAGGTATGTCCAGAGTTTTTTCTCTGGTATATCTGCCTATGCATGTTATGTTTCCATTTGTAATTTCATGTTTAATTGTGCTAGAGTGCAATGCGTAATTCTTTTTTCAATCAAATAATAAAAATTCAATTCAATAATTTTATCAAATTAAATTATTACAGTTGAATTCCAAACAAGGCCTGTGGAAGGCATGACAGTAATACTCCACACAGGGAGTGCACATTTCAAGTGGAATTACCTAATGGTTAACTCCATTTGAAATCTGCACCCTTGTGTGGAAGATTAAGGTCATGTCTTCCATAGGGGCTGTATGGCTTATAACAGGAATAGTCCATTTACTGTGGCATAGCTAACCATTTTGTCATTTCTGTAGGGCGTTATGACTGACTTTGATGAGAGTGATTATGAAGTCCCAAATGAAGTACTTAAGAAATTACAGGATATTGAAGGTAAGAGATTGCAAACCCTTTAAGGGGCTGTCATTTTCCAAATTGACAAAAAGTCAGTGTCAATAAAATTGCAACCCCCCTATTTCGGCAACAAAAATTTAATGACCCCATCGATACACCTTACCCCCTAAACAGGCTAAAATTGTATTGAAATCAGTCTCTTTGAATAAAATAAACATACTATCTGTGGTTATCTTGTGACTCCCTACATTTTTGTCATCCAAAAATTTATGACCCCAGTATATTTAGGACTCCCCCCTTCCGAAGAAAATGCCAGCCCCCTAAATAAATTATATGAAAAAACCATTAATTATTTTCTGCAAGATATCACTAGAGAAGAGTGAGAAATATGTCTTTCCATCTTGGGTCTATGCCCCTTCAGTGATTTATCTTCCTTGAAAGATTGGTTGGCCGGTGAGAGTGCCGTCCGGAGATCAAGGGGTCACAGGTTCAAATCCTTGCTAAAAGGGGTGATTTACTTTTCCTTATCAAACTCAAGGAAAAAGAAATGGTGATTAAAACTGTGAACAGTACTAGCAATGTTCAGTAAGATTCCTAATCTATAATTGCAGGATGTAAGGTGACATTTTTGCATGGTGCAAAGTGCTTTTTTTGGGGGGGGGGTGAGTTTTAAAATGAGTATGGGGTGGGTTTGCGCCTATAGGAGTATCTGCAAATTCAGTCTTTCAGTCTGTAAAAAGTCACCTTCAATATTGCATTATATTACAGAATGGAGACCAGGCTATGTCCCTACCATGCCATCAGCAAGTGCCTCATTAGAGCTTAATGAAATGGCAGGAGGTGGATTATCATCATCAATGGAGGACAGATGTGGTGTCGGTGCATCAGCAGGTGGGGATGAGCATGGTGGTGATATCGGAGCAGAGCTGGATGTAGAGTACAGACCTGGTCCAAGTGCATTGGTGGATGAAGAGGAGTTGACTGATGCCACCGCAGTGAAAAGCAAGAAGCGTGGACCGGACACATTATCAGGGGAGAATCGTAGGCCTGAGAATAGAGAGGAAGAAATGATGGAGATGGCTGGTTTGGAAACAGGAGGGCATAATGACAGACTTGATGATGTGGGTGACAAGCTGTCCCAACCACAGTCAGAAGCTATGGTAAGGAATTCATATTTTACTACTTGTAGGACACACAGTTAGCAATTAAGCAAATGTAGATACCAGTCCAATCGGGATCGGGCTATTCCAGTTGAAATCCATACACTCCCTATGGAAGACATGACCTTAATCACCCACCACACAGGGAATGTAGATTTTAAATGGAGTCACTCTGAATTCAGGTAACACCATTTTGAATTCATGCTCCCTATGTGGAATGTTAAGGTCATGTTTTCCGTAGGGGTGTATGGATTTTAACTGGAATAGGCCATTCCTTATGTGAACCCTAACTCTACTGATGATAATTTCTTCAAAAGAAATCAACAAATTCTCTTTGAAACAAATAAATTAGTTTTTTTTAGTCAGAATTCAAGTTTAGCACTTGCTTATGCAAGCACTCAATTTTATACATTTAGAAATAACTGGGTCATGCCAGCGTCGCACAATGGTGCAAATCTTGTTCAGCCAATGAGGTGCCAATGTGTCATGATATGATTCCATCAGCCAATCGGAACCTACTTTTGTGTGTACGCAGTCTTCGCGCCACATCAACAAAAAATGACAAACTTTTAAAAATAAGTGACGTAGTGAAATCATGATAATTGTAAAATAAATTGCTGTCGATCATAATGTTCACATTTTCTTATTTTTCATATTGTTTCAGTCTTTGGGTTCTGATGATTGGGACATGCATTCAGTGGAATCAATAGGCCTCAGCACAGAGGAGCAGCTGCTTGCAGGTATGCGGCAATCACAACATTATGTCTTATATGTTAGAAAAATAATTATCAAGCACAAATTACATGGTTTTATTTAAAACAAATCATATTAACCATAAAAGCGAATAAAAACAGCCATCTCAACACGAGATATCCAAAATTCCCGCGCCGAAATTTTCTAGAGCAATGACGTCATGGTTATTTGTGCTCATTTGTCGTCAGGCTTCATTGAATTATTAGGACGTCAATGCTCTAAACAATTTCGTCTCGGGAATTTTGAATATCGCATGCTGAGAGATGGCTGTTTATTTGTTTTTATGGTCAATATGATTTTGTTTTAAATAAAACCATGTGATTCGTGCTTGATAATTATTTTTCTAACATATAAGACATAATGTTGTGTTATAAATGATTTCATTTGAACAAAACCAAAATATAACTCACGATTGACGGTTTCGCCTATCATGGTCGATAGGCATCATCAGAATGATGGTAGTTGATCCTTACTTCGGTTGACTAATCCCGCCGACGAGGGTGTTTTATCAGCCAGGAGAGGATCATACACGTGACTAAGGAAGTGGGCCCCCTCGTCTCTGTTCATGACGCTCGGGCCTCTTCTCCTGATCCAAATGGATTCTTTGATTCTTCTTGTATTTGCATCGCACTCTTTGCACAAGATCTTAGCATTGTCCCAATTGATGACATGGTTTTGCTGGACCGCATGGTCCGCAATAGCGGACTTAGACTGTTCACTCGCTGATTGCTTGCGCGATTGTCGGGTATAGTTGGTTTTTGTCTTTTTTTGTTTTTTTCTCTAAATGCTTGAATTTTTTTATCGATTCTGTACTTTCAGATTCTCAAGAAGCTGCACAAGTTCACCCAGAAGATGCTACTCAAGATGAAAATTCTACCAGTGTAGTCTTGGAACATATCTCCAAAGATACCACTGCCAATAAGAATTCTCCCAATAAAAACTCATCACCAGCACTTACGAAGAGAAAGAGACAACTGACGTCGGTGGGGTCGGCTAGCAAAATACCAAGACGAGATGGTCCTGAACATCTGGATAAAGAGCATGATGAATCTCCGCCTGTGTTTCAAACCTCGCTAGTGTTGTCACCCATACGTAGCGTTAATAGTCAAGGAGCTGCATGTACTTCTCCACTTTTGCGTACTAGAAGTCAAGATATTCGAAGAAATAAGGGTGGGGATGAGAACATGTTACATAGCACACCTGTAAACAATGGAGAGGATATTAGTGGTACATCAGAAGTGGTCTTGGACACTGAATTTGGTCCTGTGGAAACTGACGTTATTGTGGACAAAGAAAGATCAGGCCCAGATCTTTTTGAATCTGCTCCAGATGAAAGTAGCTGCAAATCACAGCAGGTGGAATCCGAAGGAAGGATAAGTCACCCTAGTTCTGCGAATAGTGTAAGAAAGAAGAAAAGGAAGCAACTCAAAGTAGTCCAGTTTGACAATTCTGTCCTGCAGGAATCCGATCGAAACCGTGTTCATGCTAACGACAAAGATACAAATTCAGCAAGCATTTCCAAAAAACCATCAGATAAGCTGGAGAAAGGTGACACTTATTCATCGGATGATTCTGAAAACAGTGTTGAAATATTAAATGTTTCAGCTGGATTTGAAACATCAGAATTCTACAAGAGCCCGTCATCTCCAGGGATATCTGGTGATAGGAGGAAGCCTACAAGACTTGTTGCCAATCTAAGATCTCCTCAGATACCTGCTTCTATACCAACACCAATCAACTCGTTACCATCGCACCAACCAAGACAGTTAAGATCAGCTAGTCAGTCATCAGCAAATAGCACTAGTATGTTTGAGGTAATTATGAGTGGCAACAACAGTTTCCTAGAATGAACCTTTCCCGTTTCTAAATCGGATTTTTAGAATCAACCTTTCCTGTTTCTGAATCAGAAAATGTACTTCTTGCATTCTTTCTTTCTTTCTTTCCTTCTTTCCTTCATTCTTTCTTTCTTTCTTTCTTTCTTTCTTTCTTTCTTTCTTTCTTCCCTCCCTCCCTCCCTCCCTCCCTCCTTCCTTCCTTCCTTCCTTCCTTCCTTCCTTCCTTCCTTCCTTCCTTCCTTCCTTCCTTCCTTCCTTCCTTCCTTCCTTCCTTCCTTCCTTCCTTCTTTCTTTCTTTTGTTCTTTACCTAGCCATAATAACACACAGCTAGGTCTTAAATTGCTGCTTGTTCTATCTTTTTTCTACTACCCTTCATGCCAAGGCCTAAAGAAGATCCCAAGGCCTAAAGAAGATCCCAAGCCTTGATAAAAAAAAAAAAGAGATAACATTTCTGCCCCGCATGTGCATGATTATTCTTGGGAGGTGGAAAATGCCCAAATCTTTTGTTTTGATATTTATTATTGGCCTTAACTCAAGAACTGCAAGACCTATGGTTATTATATAAATGCAAATATTGGCTTCAATAACTCATTTCCTAGTATAAGATCAATGTAACTAAGAGGAACACAGCAGTTTTTTAGTTAAATGGCTAAAACTAGACAAATATGGGTCCTGTCATCTCACTGGCCTTAATCTGTATTATTGAAGGCTAAAATTCTAGGCTTAACCCCTTGAGCACTACCTAATCTAACATTGCCTCCGATTGGTCAATTACATGATATCTTCATTTTAATCACCAATCAGAATGGAGCTTTGCAAATAATTCACCCCAATTTTTTTGCATGGTGAAATTATTCTAACAATGTTGCCGATTGGTCCAATTGATAATGAAAACTTCTTTTTGACTAATAGGCAGGTAGTTCTCATGGGGTTAAATAAAGTGAACACTAAATGTGAAAAGTTTTTAATCAATGGAGACGGTGATAGCATTATGGTTAATTCAATTCAAGTTGAATGTCTCCATTCACTAACATTTTAAAAGTATTAAAAATATGGTGTGCACTTTCAAATTTAGTGTGCACTTTTTTGTAATAATTTCAAATTGTTTTAATTGATATCAACCATTGTTGACTTGTTTTAGGACCTCCAATAGTTTTGCCCCCTCATGAATAATTTTTTTTTTTACGTTTACACATTTAGTGATTTTTCAAAAGGTTTAAATGGCCGCCTGTCCGTTTACATGTGTTCATGTTTAAACCCAACAGGCCTAGATGAAATTCCCATGATTAAACCAGAGTACTTATGTTAATTTGTAACTTTGTTTCGCAGGTTACAAATTGCCAGCAAGAAGTTGATCCTGATACAGAAAGGCTGTCTGCTGTCAAACTTGAAGACGAATTATTACAGTGGTGTACAAGGTACTTCGTTAACAAAGACAACAAACAACAGAAACACAAAAGAAAATGTGTCAGATGATATCATGTGTTGCGAGACATGATGTCGTCTAACAAAGCTGGCGACCGAGTTGTTCATTAAATTAATATTGTGCAAACCAGCCCTCGAATTAACCCACGGCACCCATGGCATTTTGCCATGGGTGCCCAAGATGTCCTTTACCCAAGGCAGTTACTTGCCGTGCCCTCTAATGAAGTTGCCGTCGGTGCCCCAGCCCTGCCCCTTCATTATACAATCATCTATCTATGTTTGTGAGTGTTTTCTTCACTTTTGAGAAATTGCCTTGGTGCCCTTCTCAAATTTTCAACAGTTGCCATGATGCCCTCTTGAAATATTACAAACTACTGTGCTGCCTTGCCTTTTCACTGAAAATCCAAGGCAATTATCAACTTGCCCTAAAAATGTTGCCGTGCCCCTTCAGATCCTTAAATCGAGGGCTGGTGCAAACACTGAGTCATTTATAGCTTGAAATTGTTGTGTGTGTATTATCGAGTATACTCACGGCTATGAACGGTAGTGCATGAATTAAAAGAGTCAGGGTACACAGAGAATCTGTGGAAATTATGCATCTTCTGGGTTAGTGACACTACCCTTTAGTTTATTCACTGCATCATGGTTACTCATCAAGTAATACTCACACTTTTTTCTGGTTCCATTACATGGTGTATGAGAAGAGTTCATGGCAACATGAACAAAACATGTTAAATGCTCAGAATATACATATAACATTTGTAAAAAGCAGAGATGTAACTTTTCTGGCTTTTTTTTATATCAGAGATGTCAGTTTTGCAAATTTATTAGGTTTCTGATTTTTATAAATCTCCCCCATGAATTTGTAATCATTTTTTTTTTAATTTGGAGAATCCCTGGACATAGAGCCAAGTGCAACAATCATTTGTATCTAAAAGGGACCCCGGTCATGAGGCACTATGCTTCAACTGGAATACCCATTATTTATTTCCCAGATTTATTTATTTCAAAAGTTGTTTCTTCCAAATAAGGAAATGTAGTGAGTTGACAATGGTTGGTGAGTTTATAGACTCTGTGTACCCTAACTTTTTGAATGCAGACCCTCTTAGGCTTGGAGATTGCTTAAAATATGTAGCAGCCTGTGCATAAAGTGATGTTATATGTGACGTGATCAAGGGGAATGAGTCGGATATTGTTTCTGAGATATTGGCAAAAACAGTGTTCAGATTCTTTTGTTTTATATTGTTTTTAGCCATTGATAAATTGCTCATAACTCGGTAACCAGATGTCCGATTTTGATGGGGATTGCATCAAAATGTAGCATTTGTAAACTGCCAGAAAATGATGTAAAACTTCAAATTGAAAATTGCCGACATGTGACTCATTCCCCTTGATCATGTCACATATACTACACGGAGTACGTCGGAATACAGATCATTCAACTAACTTGTGTCCATCGTGGAACATTCGGTGCGCTCGCGGGTAGCAACGCACACGGCACAGGTGGAATCTTTGCAGAACGGATCAATCTCCAGTATAACATTATTGAGTGAACTACGCCTTTAAGCTGTACATGCGACAAGTACTTCCATTAAGTATTTGCTTCTTTTCTGTTTTCATTGTTTTACCAAACCTTATTACTATTACTGTTATGTGTTTTTCAATTTCACAAATGAAGAGCTTATTTCCAAACTATGTTAAGTCCACAACCACATGTTTCTCATTTACTTGTGTCAACTTTGACAAGTTTGACATTACAACAATGAGTTGTACCATCAACAAGCCATTATTTACCACAACAATGCTGGTTAACAATATGCAGACTATTGTTCTCATTTTGGGAATCAAAGGCCACACACACTATTGTTACTGTGCATCCATCCACTGTTTGCTTTGTAATGGTGCATCCAACTGTAATAATAATAGCTATAGCATCACAACCCGTTGCAATAGTGCACAGGTAAATCAGAAACATGTGTTTGTGGACTTAACATGGTATGGAAATGAGCTCTTCAAATACCACCAATACACGAAATCATGCTACAATTAAGGTGTTGTTGGAGATGTTGATGAAATGCTGCATTCCTTCTATTAAACACCTATGTGCATGTTTAAGCACTCAGTTAGCAAAACATAATATTGCTATTTCAGTTTAAAAATTGGATGCATAGATTTTGAGTTTTTGCCTCATAATAAATGGGGGGGGGGTAATTATTTTTTGGGATGTGTTTACATCAGTATCTTAAGACTACCAATGCATATTTCATTGTGTCTTGTTCTGTCCTGTTATTTTTGTAACTCTTTTATTGTTATAAGTAAGGGATTACTTCATAACCTCTGCTGATCGTCTGCCGGCACCCTGGCACAAACGGCGGCTTAATCATGTTCTATTCTGAACAAAAGAAACCAGGCTGGGTTGAATTTGCTTTATTCGCTTAATAAAGGCGCCGCCAGCGGTTGCGATGTAATAATGATGTATCATGGGAAAAATTCGACATCAAGTCCAGCATAATACGAATATTACCATGCTATTACATAGGAACACATGACAATATTTTTTAGTTTGTCAAAATAAAGGTGTTACACGCGAATCGATACTCAATAATACTTAATAATGTGATTTGAAATGTGCACAATTAATTTTTTCTCAATCAATTTGCTTGTAATACAGTTATATTGACAAACTAAAAAATATTGTCACGTGTTCCTATGTAATAGCATGGTAATATTCAGATTATGGACTTGATGTCGACCTTTTCCCATGATACATCATGATTTTCCCATGATACATCACGATTACATCGCAAACCGCTGGCGGCGCCCTTATTGCGAATAGCGAGAATTGCCAGGGTGCAGGAGTCGATCAGGTACTGAGTTTTGAAGTCATCCCTAACATGTTTCAGTGAATATTGTTTACCCATTCAGATAAAAAAGAAAGAAAACAATTACCAAAAAAAAACAGCTGAAAAATAGCGTAAAATCAAGGTAAAAATGCCAAATATGGGCTGAAAATAAAAGAAAACACATAAATTTTGGCCATAAAAAAATAGAAAATTAGCTGAAAGAGGAACTCTCACACCATATTTGGAATACTGCATTTAGTGTTTGAATCTAGATCATGTATTACTGAGCTGATCTTTTCATAAAGAAATCGATATCATAGGCCTCAGTTTGGATTCTCTAGTAGTGGCATTATCAGTAGGGTGTTGAAGAATCTGAATAGTGAATCAAGTCACAGAGAAGTTGCCCAATTTTTGTGTTAACCATTGGATTTTATTTGGGCTGGGATATTTGGGTGGTCTCTCAAGTACCCATAATAATAAATATTGCTCCCCCCCCCCCCCCACACACACACACAACTGTTTGGAAGACAATTAATAGTAATTTAAGTGCAAATTTTTGCTTTGGGTTGATCTGTGATGATACTCGTATCCGCCTGTAAATTACATTAGGTACGTACCCAGGCACAAAATTACTTGAAAATCTCAGCCTTGATTTCTATGCAACAGGAAACTACGGAACATTGTGTGAGCCTGAGGTATTAAAATGCATTGTTTTCCTCAACCATTGGTAAGGCATCTTCAAAATTGGGCTACAAAATTGTGGATTTTTAACCTTGTTTGAAGATGACATAATGAAAACTCTTTCAAAGATTACCATGTTTATTTACATGTTGCTCATGGATGGCTAATAATAAGCATTCGGAAAATTTCGCTATGCGCCCGATGTCTTTGATTCAAAGTGCTTTATTTGTTTGCGTTCTGTGTGTAATGTGGTGTGCCAAAAATGTGCACTTTGTGCTGAGTGGTCAAATCTTTGTAATGCTCAAGCTTAAAGTTGCCTATTATCATTCGATATCAGGGTCTTCCCGAAAAATGCCGGAGGTACAGCATTTGTCCCCATAAGTGACAAACCAGTATGGCAATGAATTTATCATAGCATTACACAAGGGGCATTTTTGAGTTGGTCTGCTTTAGATATAAAAGCTCAACTCTCTGATATTTACTATTCAGTTACTAAACTGAAGCTGATATTTACTAGTGTAATTATTAATGATCAAATTCTTCATGTTTACTGACCTATTAGAGTACAAAGTTTCAAATCATG
The DNA here is from genome assembly GCF_039555335.1 of Amphiura filiformis. Classification (NCBI taxonomy): domain Eukaryota; kingdom Metazoa; phylum Echinodermata; class Ophiuroidea; order Amphilepidida; family Amphiuridae; genus Amphiura; species Amphiura filiformis. Next base: position 30,597,796 of record NC_092643.1, read on the forward strand.
TTGCTGTTCCTTTGATTCAAATGTCAAACAAACAAACACGTCACATGGTAGTCATATTTATCCTCATTCATTTGTAAGCTGTAAAAACAACTAGCATTTGATTCAATTGTGCACAAAACATTTTTTTTATGTTGGGACAATCACTTAAAAAAGGAAACAAAAATCTCTTTAATATTTTACATACTGTTTTAATTCATAGCATTAGAAGTATTGTCATTGTTATTGGTTTATTTTTATGTGATACAAGAATACTGTATATTGCATTTGGTACAAAACTACTGTAAAGATTTGCCTTATGGAACATATGGGCTCCTTTGACATAACTGAAATTTTAGGCACAAACTAAAGTACCCTCGTAAAAACTCCACCAGCAAATAAGGACGCAGACCCTTAATTCTTGTTGGAATTTGCCGAGACTATCTGTGTGTGAAATTTACCCAAAGGCAAAGTAGCCCATGTATGCCAATCTTTATGGTATTTCACTTGTCTTTGACTCATGCAATGTTTTCTATCGCTTACATGCATATTTATTATATTCCTGTTTAAACAGAAATTCTTGTTTTTTCTCCAAATTATGTTATTCATATTTAGTCCATTTTGGGCCAATTGGGGCATTTTGTTATTATGGTTATGTAAATTTTTCATTTATATTCATCTCAGGAGTCATGCCGCCTATTTATTAAATACAAAACAATCATCGTGCCTTGAAACCAAGTTATCAGCCTCAAAAATTGTTGCAGAAATGTGGCAATATTCGTTTCACATTTCTTATTTTTGACATAAATTACACAATCCGATTCTTTCAGACCAAAGTTGAAAATTTTGAAAATTGAGTTTTTACCATTACTTGGGTATGGTTTTGATTGTATTTTGCTCTTATTTTTGCCTCTATCTCAATTTCAATAAAGAAGCTGACTTTTATTCAGTCCAATTGGATCATATTATTTCACATAGACCTACTTTGCGGATCATATTATTTCACATAGACCTACTTTGCATTTATCATGTTTATAATACAAACATAGATAGCATCTTCAACATTCAGATCATGTACCATAATAGTTAAGTTACACTTTTCGAAAATAATTCGTGCAAAAATATTCTCAATAAACATTCGATCATCATTCATAAAAATGGCGAAAAATGCAGATTGTTACTTTATTGTTTCCATTTTTTGTTGTGAGGATTAATCGTACTTACCGTATTCACTGTCGTAGTGCATATTAGTAAACATTGGTTACTGCTCCAAGCCTGGGCTCATACACCTGTTCCGAATTTTGATATGCCATAGGCTTTGTGTTGTGATCATTTCGATCAGTGGTTCCTTACAAAGAAAGCGTGATCCAGTTGACCTAGCAACGGTCATATTCTTATGTGAACTACAACAGCGAATTCATTACATTTACCGCCCATACCCATATAAGCGCCTACCAAGCAACTTTAATACACATGATCCTCAATCAGGATGTGCAGGATCCAACACAATGATCAGAAGTGCCTTGGTCAATTAATGGAACAAATATTTGACCGTCCATCACAAACCGCTTATAAAGTCGGCAAATTGTGTTTCGAGTTACAGTACAAAATGTGCATAAAGGTTGTATTCATATGCACCTCAAGTTTGCACTACATGTTTCTCATTTTAGTGCCAGTTTACACCAATCTTTAATCCTATTGTTGAAGAGGATAATAAGCTTATACTTACGTATAGTAAATAGCTCTAGTCTTTGTTTGCTTTGGCTAAATCATGTTCAAGTGGTGGGTTAACTAACAATCAACAATGAGAGGACATTCCTGAACCTTGTTGACTTGAGGATGATTTGAAGTGACCACCAATTATTGATATTACCAGCAATGTGGAAAAAGAGAAATAATGTAGCACTAAAATAATGTACTCTTTTACTGAAGGAGCAAAGTTTAACAAGCAATAACTCCGCCTCTGGATATTGTTTGAAGTCAAATGATATATCATTGTAAAGCTTATGATATATATTTTCTAAACACGGAAGAAAACAAAATTGCCCAGGGGCTGACTTTACGAGCGTTTGTGGTGTACAGTCACATATGGTACATGGGTTGTATGTATACAGGCACATGAAAATCTTTCATTAAAAAGTATGGACAACATGACATGTAACCCAGTAGTACTTGACGGGGTATCTTCCCTGTGGTCTTAAATAAAAGACTAGAAGTCTCCGTTAAATTCTGTTGTTTTCCGTTTTCTAAAAATAAACATAAAAATTGACTCACTTTTTTCATATTTTCAAAATTTTCAAATTTCATAAATGAAATAACAATTTGGCTTAGTATGAATAACCATAGTCCGTCAGTGATATCTCCCATTTTAGTGACCGTTTCCGATTACCTCCGCTAGTGTAAACTGAAAAAAATATATGTTTAAACTGAATAAATCAATAACTGGATGAAAACTGTTGACATGATTAAATTAAAGTACTGTCAGTATTGTGATTTTCAAATTATATAATTAGAAATGAGTAGCATGTGCATTGGAATTATTTTTACACATTAAAGGTCCGTAACCCGATCGACAGCATCATCCCCCCGATATTTTTCATTGTTGATGAGGTTTTGGTATCACATAATAGGTACTATTTTTCTCATTACTATCCTGAAATTTGACGCCCCAAGTCGATGTATTTCCGGAGAAATCATGAAAAACATCGGCCTTTACAGGCTACCAATTTCTAAATACCGGTACTGTAAAGTACTTCGGATTTCTGGGTAGGGAATTATGAATGAATAATCAGTCTCCTCAACAGCTACTTTTGTTTCGCATCATTCACATTCTGTGAAAAGAGCGAACCACACTAACTACTGAGGAGACTCCCCGGGAGACTCCAGCTTTACGGAGGTAGTATATAGCTCCAAAAATTCGGTCATGGAGGAAGCGGGCTAAATAGCTCAATTGGTTAGCGCGTTATGTTTTACCCATGAGGTACCCGGTTCAATACCCGGTAACAGTTCTCTTTTTCCTCTCCATTTTTAACCCAAAGTTTGTTTACATTCATTTGAAATGTACATATTGAAAGAGGTACGAAAAAGAGTTAAAAACAAAAAAATCCGTTCAATACGTGCATTTGCAGCATTGTCGTCAGGTCTGTTTTGTTTTCGTCGATAATGGCATGGCTATTGCCATCATTTATACACAAAAATATATCATGAACGATATAAAGACGAAACTGGTTGTGGTTAGTGGTAGGCCTATTATAATTATTAAAACTAGTGTCACAACTTAGCATTTGCTTAGTATCGGAACGTGACTAGTGGAGCTTGATTGTCATGTCAGTGCACCACGCACGCACGGCACATGATGAAGGGAATTACGGCACATGTTGTTGTTGCTTGCCTGCCCAGAATGCAATTCACGCAAGTTATTGGATTGCGAATTTTGCTATTTATTCACATTTACGCTGAAAATGCTCTCGTTTTTCACGATGAGCAGCAGCATAAAGGGACGATATTTGATATTATTATGTAGTTTTAAAGACAATCCATATCCAAAACCAATAGGGTTATCCCCCTATAAGCTGGCTTAGATATGTGAAGCAGAGTTTAGTGTATCAGGATTAGGATGTTTTCTTTGTGATGTAAAATTATGGAGTGGAGCAAAAAGAGCCTGATATTTGTCATTTTTTACCAAAAATAGTGGGATTTTCTATGAATTTTTGTTCCCACTGGGAAGACTCAAGTTTGAGTAGTCTTGCATTGACTAGGTTGAAAACAATTGATATTTGTATTTCAATTGTGTAAATCAACTACAATTTCATAGCATTCTTATTTTAGCCTTTTTAACCCCATGAAAACTACCTGCCAATTGGACAAAAAGAAGTTTTCATTACCAATTAGACCAATCAGCAACATAATGTTCGAATAATTTTACCACACACAAAAATTGGGGTGAGTTATTTGCAAAGCTCCATTCTGATTGGTGATTTAAGGGTAGACGAGGTATTGTTGGTCGAAGCAACCTAAAAATCGATTTTCATTATCTAGATCAATATATTATTGAAAATTAACACCTTGATGCTTTGCAAAAGTTCATTCTACAAATCGTATACTTTGCAAACTTGCTTAATTTATTGTTGTTAATGAGTTATTTACGTTTTACAAAAGTGTTGTTGTTTCAGACCTCTTTACAACGTAACACAAGAACCGCAGCACCTATAAAAGTATATCTGTGATATTTTAAATCTTCTATACGCTCGCTATGAATTGAGCAATGCAGTTTTTGCCAAAGCTCACTACCATTCGTAAGATGCTGTGAACTACCAAATCACAACAGTTTAAAATAATTAATAACCTTAAGGGATCTGGAATGAGCGTTTGACAGTATTTTTTGTGGGACATGAGAGCACATCAGACATATCGAATTGCATTCTGAATACGAAGAATGTCTTTCTGATATCAAATAATTTTCATTTTTGAAATTCACGATATAATACAAATTTGATGACAAATTATTAAAATTTGATATTTTTCACATTTTTGATATATAACAGTCCTCAAAGTAAATTTTATAAATCTAATGACATATTCTTTTAAGAAAAAGTGTATGTAGCTGGGAGGAAAAGCTGACGATCAATTGAAAATTTTGACCTTTCATATTGAAGATATGGATTTTTTCCCCAAAAGACCTAATTTATTTTGGTGTTTTGGGAACAAAATCCATATCTTCAATACGAAAAGTCAAAATTTTCAATTGATCGTCGGCTTTTCATCCCACCTACATACACCTTAAGTATAAATCATCAGATTTATAAAGTTTACTTCGAGTACTGTTAAATATCAAAAAGATCAATTTTTAATCATTTGCCATAAAATGTGTATTACATTGCGAATTTCAAAAAATGAAAATTATTTGATATCAGAAAGACATTCTTTGTATTCAGAATGCAATTTGATATGTTTGATGTGCTCTAATGTCCCACAAAATACTGTCCAAACGTTTATACCCCACCCCTTAAGTGAAGATATCATATAATTGACCAATCAGTGGCAATGTTAGTTTTTAATGTCACATTGGTTCACATTTGGTGACACTTTCTATGACTTTGGCACATTAGTAACAGGTACCAAATTCAACCTAATTTAGCACCTTCACTTAACATTGTGTGCATATTTTCTTAATATTAAGGCCAAAAAAAAGTTGTTTGCTTGTCCTCGTCCGACCGACCATCTCGGCAGTCCCAACTGTAGCAAAAAAAAGGTTGTTTGCTTGTCCTCGTCCGACCAACCGTCTCGGCAGTCCCAACTGTAGCCTTTTTTTTTACATTTTTCCCAAAAATGTTATGAACTTTTTGTCTGAAAAAATGAAGATATAACAGAAATGTTGTAAAATACCATTTCCTGCATGTTTCCCCTGTCCAGTCATCCTTGGCTATGGCTGAAGGTTCCAATATTTTCTATTATTATCCTCAGAGTCTACATAAGTGAACATAATGCATTATTTTAAGTTTGTCAGACACGTACATGCCAAATAATGGTATGGTTTACCTTTAAGTTGATTTTGTCTTTGAGTCAGTGAGTGTTTTATATAAAACAAAGTACTTCACATTATACTTTTGGTACTTGAAAAAAAATAATGTAAGGAAAAAAGAAAAAAACAACCTTTTCCTGACTGACCGACCCAACTTCTGAAAGTGATCTATGAACAAGCAAACAATTTAATTTTTTGCCTGTAATTGAGGCCCCAAGTATCACAAAAAGACTAACAATCTTATTTATCTGTATAAAATGTGACCTGTTCTGACAAAACCAGGAACAAGTCGCATTTTTGACATTTCATGATTTTAATAAAAATTTAAGCATGGGACAATATACATAGCATCAATACTTTTCAAGATATGGATAATTTTGTAATTGATACCTTGATATTTTTGCAAAATTGCAATTCTGAGTAATGGGCTAATTAGTTTTCTGCCTTGCACATGATTGAATAGGGATTATCATAGTTCAACTGTCAATTATTGATTAAATAAACCTCTTTTTAATAAGTGCTTTCAAGCATTTGAAAGTCCACTTGTCTCAAGATCAAATACCATGAAATTAAGAATTCCAAAATTAAATTGTTTTATGGGAATGTCATCTTTAAAGGCCTATAACACAAACATGCCCGACGACTTGTTCCGGGTTTTGTTGGAGCTGGTCACAAATTTTCCTAAAGCATTCCAAAGGGAGAAAAAAATGCAAACACAACTTTAAAAATCTGAAATTGATTAAATATTGAATAATAAGGGAAATAAGTTGATGAATGAATAAATTTTTGAATAAATAAATAAATATGATAAGTGAATAAATAAGTAAATAAATAAAACAATAATTTAATTAATCAATTTATGAATAAATAAATCTAGATAAACATTCTTCCCCCACCCCACCCATTTTTTTAAACAAAAAGTTTGGTAAAAATAGTATGTTTTAAAAGCATTTTGAAGGCTCAGGGCAAGAGTATCTTATAACATTTTGAGAAAAACAATTAAACACTATTAACGTATCTCCATTTTGTGGTCCAAGTGTAAAAGACCCCCGCAATGCAAACTCTATGGCACCTCACTAGAATTAAGATGTTGCTGTGACCATGCTCTGACACATTTTGTAAGCCTGATTTTCAATTGTGTATTGGGTGAATATATACCATGGTGGAGTTCAGATTTTGTGGGTGTCAGACATTTTCACACCAAAATCTCATTTTTGCCCAAATTGGAGTTAAGATATTGTTGCGCTGAGCCCTCGATTTGTTGGAAGAATTGTGTAATTAGCCTTTTGTAAGTCCCGGGGGGTATTCAGTACAAATGGCCATACGGGGACATGCCGCAAATATGGGTAGCATTTTCAGCCTTTTGGTATATCATTGACCCCTTTTTTTAGGCCAAATGTTTTCAATTTTTTTTTTTAAAAAGACCAATTTTGCCTCAATCTAGCCAAAATTTTTGAAATTTTGAAAAATTTGTAGAAACTAAGACAATTTGAGTTAAATTCGGCCGAAAAATTTGACTTTGGTATATCGTTGGGTCCAAATTTCTTGAAAAATTGGTATATTGATCGGTCCACTTTCTATACCCTACCAAACTTGACACTCAAGTTTGGTTTTGGAACTTGAGAACTCAAGTTGAGAACCAAACTTGAGATTCAAGTTGAGTACCCCGGGTTGTAAGTGAAAATATTTTGTTATGTGTTAAGAATGTAAAGTTTGAAATTTCTTGAGCATCTCAACTTATCCTAAGCTTATTTTGACAGGAATTTGAATTGTAGAGAAAAACCCATGTTCTACATTGGATTTTAAATTCTTCGCAAACTTTGCAATTTTTTTTGCCTTACGCGTTAAAGCCATAATTGCAACATTTGCTGCTATGACGAGGACGTACTGATGCTTAATCATGATCTCCTGTACTTGGGTGATATTTGTTTATTGTACTATTGTACTATTGTATACCTCGACTGCTTACATTAATACTCAGTTTCAACCACCGTTTGTCAGTAGGAGCTGGTAGCCTAATGGATAGAGCGTTCGTCTAGAGATCGGAACGTTGTGGGTTCGAATCCCATGCTGGCACATTCTCTTGCGCTTTTTTTTTTTTTCAAGTTGGGTTATGTGCCGGTCGGGATTTGTGTTTATTTGTTGTCTTGTTTAATTGTAACACTTTGGGTTGGTAATCTGTGTGTGTAGTACATGAAAATATGCGGAAAACCCCCTTGGCCACTTAATTTGTTAAAAAACAAAATCAAACTTTTTTAAACTGAGTCCTCAACTGTCATTCTGTGGTATTCCTGTGCAAATAGAATTTATGACTAGGACAAAATTTGGGCTCTATGCCAATTTCATGACTCTTTGTGATCTGCTGATGATTATAGGTTGACTTTCGACACCGAAAAAACACCCAAATTTTCCCACCAAATATACTGATTGATGTTATTTTTGGTGGGGTGGGATTTTGCTGGTTTCTAAGTGTTATGCCACTGCCTCTGAGCAGCACACTGCCTGGAAACTGCCACTTGCAGAAAGGCAGTCACAAAGCGGCACAGGGTAAACCGCTTGGTGAACATTGGACACAAATTGTATTCTGTGCCATATGTCATGATCAAGCACTCAGTAACGCTCCTGATTTGACTTGATTTCAATTCCCATTTTCCGCTTTCTACAGAGCAGTGGAGTGCATCTAGTCACTGCTGGCATCGCTGAACTGATTGCGTACTGGCGTAAAAATCATCACTAGAGCAGCAAGCAACATGACACTCTGAGCATTGAAAAGGTTAAGGTCAGCTTCAGAGCTTTTTTCCGCAGGCGGATATAATACGGAATTTGCTGGGGATAAAATATAATTATTTGACACAATAATTGTGACTGTGGAAATTGTTTTTGTGTTTGGTAGCTTTATGTATAACAAGATTGACTTATGTAAAATTGTTGTTGTATATGCGTTGAGTTTTTGTGTACGATAATTTGGAAAAAAACATTCATTTTAATATACTATTTTTAGAAACACGCTCTCTCTGGCCTCTTCACTGAGCTAGACGCATGCGTGGTGTCAATTTTGTATAGAATTGGGCTCATTTGCATATGCATAAGTTCGTTGATATGGCTGTGGCGTACTTAGTGATAGTAGAGTTCCAGTAAAATGAAGTTGCACGATTGCGTTTGATGATATAATGCGTATATATTTAAACTGTTGAAACATTTGTTTTTGTAAATCTGCACAATGTCCAGGCATGTCGCAAATGGCAAATATTGTATTACGTGTAATAATATGTCCTAGTGTATTGTATTTGTTCGAAAAGTTTAGCCCGCTTAATTTACTTCGCAAAAGGCACAGTTAAAGTTGGATAACTTAATTCACGATAAAGGTAGGGATAGAGATATGACGTCATCGAAAAGTGATTTGTTTTAGATTGAGAAATAATGCATGTCAAGTAAAATTTTCGCTGACATTTTTATTTTACTGTTGTATTAATAGTTGTCAATGAAAGTGACAGTAAAATTTCAAAAATAACCGTGCATTTATGACGAATTTATGTCATGGGACTATTTGTTATGGTTTTAATGCGGAGGGACATGGAGCTATAGAGGTCAGTAAACGTGAAATGGTCAAAGTCACATGGACAGGCACATGGAGTTGCAGACACGTGCAATAAATTATGCATGTCAAGTAATAATAATTGTGGGAAATGTTAAATTGTTTTATTGTCGTATACAATTGTTGTATAGGTCTACTGAAGCTGACAATCAATTCAAAGAAGATAATGAAGAATGATGAGGAAATGTTTGTCATGGGACTATATTTTGCTTTAATGTGGAGGGACATTAAAGGAGTATTTCGTGATCCTAGCATCTTTTTATGACATTTTTCAGTACATGTCCACGAAAAAAGCATATTCCCAAAATTTCAGTTGATTCCGATATTGCGTTTGCGAGTTATGCATGATCATGTGTATTACTGCTCCATAGACAATACGTTGTAATTTCGTTCTGGTGCACCAGAACGAAATTCAAATTTAACGAATTAATCTGCAAGAAATATTTTGTACATAAACATTATGTAGCCAGAGGTTTCCAGTGATATAAAAATCTCAACTTTTTTTGAGAAAAGTGGGGGATGAGGCTTTTTTGATGCCCTTTTAAGTTAACGTTCAGATAAAGTGAAACGGTCAGGTCGCACATGGATGACACGTGAATTGAAAAAGTCTTTGTCTCCGGTTGTTTATTGCGAGTTATCGGTATGGTTCCGGGTTTGGAGTAAACTTATTTTCTCGTTTTATACACAACGTGTGATCACTGTGATGTAATCGGAAACCAGCGAATAACGGCTGGCGTAACATTTTGTGATGGGGTTAAAGGAGTAGTGGGGTTAATATAGAAGGTTACCATGCGAAATGACTTGAACAGGTCAGCACGTCAGTGCATACTGCGAGTTTGTTATCAAGATTTTTTATGAACCCAAGCTCAAGTGCACTAATTGCTTCTTGTAGCATCACCAAGGTAAACATTCGCATGGCCTTGTAAGTTGTGCATGTTCTCTCACACAGTGGACTTGACATGTACGTTCTCTGTATGCTGCTTTCAGCATAATTATAGACCTTTACAATACAGGGTCTATGCTTTCAGTTGACAAAAATCTATTACTGTACTTAGTATGTGCATCGCCTATTTCTATTACCAGTGCACACATGATTTATAAAGCGCGTTCATCTATGTGAACTGTTAGTATTATGTTAGTATTATAGTTTCAAGTATTTTACAAACCTGTTACTCAGATAAAAAGTATCATAATTCCAAAAATGCTGTTTTAAAGAAAACTAAAAACCACATTCTTGTGATTCCATTGAAATTAAGTTATGTGTATACTGATTTAAAAGCAACCCTTTGAACCCAATACAAAGTCTGTGAAATTCCAGAAGTTACGTATTAAATATGTGACACAATCTGATCATGCAGAACAAAGGAAGCATTTTTCACAATTCATTTCCCGGAGGGGGGGGGCACTCCTATTGTCGCCTGTACACCATCCGCGATAATCAACTTTTGAAAGCACCCTAAACAAGGATTTAACCCTTGGCAAAAACGACACCCTAAACAGGTAACACGCGCCTGTTTCACACCCTAAACAGGGATTTTATTCCTTGTATCAAATTTCATACCCTAAATTTCATTTCGCGTATTAGCAATTGCAATTTTGCTACCTTTTCCCCCAATTTTTCATGTTTATTACACCCTAAACACAAAACGCGCGTGTCGTGCCTACCCACAAAAAGTACCTGTTTTACGCGTTTTTATTATTGCGGATGGTGTACATGCCACAATGGGAGTGACCCCTACCGGGCAACCGCCATACTTCAATATGCTTGGTTCTAGAGTTCTGATGATTTGTAGTATCCATTTTCTTAAATGTTATTTTTGTTGGCCCCTACACCATATTTTTGCCTTGATCTCAATTACAAATTTGCCGGCTTGGGCCCTAAACCAGATATCACACATTGTTACAAAACATTCCAGCAACCTGTTATTTCAATTACTTGTCTTTATATGAATATACTAAAGTGAAGTCAAATAGGCCTACAGCATCTAACTCAATTCATACAAAATCTCAGTTTTGTTAGGCATTGAGTGTTAATGCTGTGCTGACCTTTCAATTAATATTAATTAACAACATTAACAACATTGAAGACAAACCTGCAGTGACAAAATCGTTAAACGGAGACAAATATAACTATTAGTCTCACATGTAACATGTTTTCATTCAAAGATTATTTATTCTATACTTCTCTTAAGTTAAGTGCTTTCAGTGATCCCAGCGAAAGTACAAAGAAATTTTGTCTTAAATACATAGCTTTCAGCTGAATTACTATGTTAGCACATCTATGACAATGCAAAGGTACCAAAATCTGAATTTTGATGACTCACGATACGATCGTCCAAATGAGCAAATCGCCGAATGGGCCTTTAAAACCTGTTACTTTTAAATCAGTGGCTCTGGAACCGAGGCAAATCCATCATGTTTCCTTTAATCACTGCGTTGTCTATTTTAAAGACATTTCTTGTTGATAATAGCTTTGATAAAACGTTTACGTTTGTTTTTTCTCATTCCAGAGTAACCGACAAGACAAAGCATGAGAAGAGGTTTAATCAGCTTGGACACAAAACAGAGCATAAGATGACTCATACAGGAAAAAAACCTCATAAATGCCAGTATTGTGAGAAGAGGTTTACTTGGATGGGACACAAAACAAAGCATGAGATGACCCATACAGGAGAAAAACCTCATAAATGCCAGTATTGTGAGAAGAGGTTTACTCGGATGGGACACAAAACAAAGCATGAGATGACCCATACAGGAGAAAAACCTCATAAATGCCAGTATTGTGGAAAAAGGTTTACTCAGATTGGCCACAAAACAGAGCATGAAATGACCCATACAGGAGAAAAACCTCATAAATGCCAGTATTGTGGGAAGAAGTTTACTGATATTGGAAGCAAGACAAGACATGAAATGACACATACAGGAGAAAAACCTCATAAATGCCAGTATTGTGGGAAAAGGTTTACTCAGATTGGACACAAAACACAGCATGAAATGACCCATACAGGAGAAAAACCTCATAAATGCCAGTATTGTGAGAAACTGTTTACTCTGATTGGACACAAGACAAGGCATGAGATGAGCCATACAGGAGAAAAACCTCACAAGTGCCAGTATTGTAAGAAGAGGTTTACTCAGATTGGACAAAAGACAGCACATGAAATGACACATACAGGAGAGAAACCATATAAGTGCCAGTATTGTGGAAAGAAGTTTACTGATATTGGAAGCAAGACAAGGCATGAAATGACACATACAGGAGAAAAACCTCACAAGTGCCAGTATTGTGAGAAGAGGTTTACTCTGATTAGAGACAAGACAAGGCATGAGATGACTCATGAGATGACTCATACAGGAGGAAAACCTCATAAATGCCAGTATTGTGGGAAGAAGTTTACTGATTTTGGGAATAAGACAAAGCATGAGATGACACATACGGGAGAAAAACCTCATAAATGTCAGTATTGTGAAAAGAGGTTTACTGGGATTGGAAACAAGACAAGGCATGAGATGACTCATACGGGAGAAAAGCCTCATAAATGTCAGTATTGTGAGAAGAGGTTTACTTGGATGGGACACAAAACAGAGCATGAGATGACCCATACAGGAGAAAAACCTCATAAATGCCAGTATTGTGGAAAAAGGTTTACTCAGATTGGAAACAAGACAAAGCATGAGAAGATACATACAGGAGAAAAACCTCATAAATGCCAGTATTGTGAGAAGAGGTTTACTTGGATGGGACACAAAACAGAGCATGAGATGACCCATACAGGAGAAAAACCTCATAAATGCCAGTATTGTGGAAAAAGGTTTATTCAGATTGGAAACAAGACAAAGCATGAGAAGATACATACAGGAGAAAAACCTCATAAATGCCAGTATTGTGAGAAGAGGTTTATTCGGATGGGACACAAAACAAAGCATGAGATGATTCATATAGGAGAAAAACTTCATAAATGCCAGTATTGTGAGAAAGGGTTTACTCGGATGGGACACAAAACCGAGCATGAGATGATACATGAAGGAGAAAAACCTCATAAATGCCAGTATTGTGAGAAAATGTTTACTCAGTTTGGAAACAAAACAAGGCATGAAATGACCCATACAGGAGAAAAACCTCGCAAATGACTTTGACACTTCTGCGCAGAATCAGTTAACCCAGATTCTTTTTTTAGGTTAATGACAGGATGTCAGTTTAGCTTCTGCATGATATAATGTAATTATGTGGTATAATGCTTCATTTATGTAAGAACATCTTCAATATGTCAGTAAAGACTTTTCAGGGACATTTAAATTAACTAAGATTATATGTAATCGGAGCCAGAGATAAAAATATACTAATTTAGTTTGCGTCTGACATCACTTGCCAGTCAAACTCAGAAACGATTTGTTTAATATACTAGTAGATGTCTTGATGATTGAGGTTCTGAACGCAGCAGTAAAACAGCGTGCCTTTGGTTAATTTTCTCCTCGCAAACATACAGACTGTTGAAAAGTTCGGGCTTAGTAATAGGTAACTGGATGTCTTTCCTGAAGGCACCATGTCAAAAAATTCTCGAAAAGTTACTTTTTGCATTAAGTACTTTAATTTTTCACCATTTTCTACAGTGACGTCAGATGCAAACTAGTCTTTTTAAATTCAGTCTATTGTAATCATCCAAAATTATCATTATAATTACAACTGCTGTAATTATAAACAATAATTATTGCTCTCTTCCATAGTTATCATTATAATTACAATTACCAATAAACAATGATTATTGTTATCATGCAGTTGCAGGGTTATTATAATTACAATTACTGTAATCATAAATAATGACTATTGTAATCATCCTTGGTTATTATTACAATTACTGTAATTATAAACAATGGTTATTGTTATCATCCAGGATTATCATTATAATTACAATTACTGTAATCATAAACAATGATTATTGTTATCATCCATGCCATGGTTATCATTATAATTACAATTACTGTAATCATAAATGATGATTATTGTAATCATCCATGGTTATCATTACAATTACTGTAATTATAAACAATGGTTATTGTTATCATCCAGGATTATCATTATAATTACAATTACTGTAATCATAAACAATGATTATTGTTATCATCCATAGTTATCATTATAATTACAATTACTGTAATTTTAAACAATGATTATTGTTATCATCCAGGATTATCATTATAATTACAATTACTGTAATCATAAACAATGATTATTGTTTTCATCCATGCCATGGTTATCATTATAATTACAATTACTGTAATCATAAATGATGATTATTGTAATCATCCATGGTTATCATTACAATTACTGTAATTATAAACAATGGTTATTGTTATCATCCATAGTTATCATTATAATTACAATTTCTGTAATCATAAACAATGATTATTGTTATCATCCAGGATAAACAATGATTATTGTTATTATCCATGCCATGGTTATCATTATAATTACAATTACTGTAACTTTAAACAATGATTATTGTTATCATCCAGGATTATCATTATAATTACAATTTCTATAATCATAAACAATGATTATTGTTATCATCCATGCCATGGTTATCATTATAATTACAATTACTGTAACTTTAAACAAAAATGATGATTATTGTTATCATCCAGGATTATCATTATAATTACAATTACTGTAATCATAAACAATGATTATTGTTATCACGCAGTTGCAGGGTTATCATTATAATTACAATTACTGTAATCAGAAACAATGATTATTGTTATCATCCATGCCATGGTTATCATTATAATTACAATTACTGTAATTGTAAACAATGGTTATTGTTATCATCCATAGTTATCATTTTATAATTACAATTACTGTAATTATTATAAACCATAATTATTGCTACAATCCAGGGTAATCATTATAACTAATGTCATTATAAACTGTAACAATGAGTAGTGTCATCCAGGATTATCATAAACAATGACTATTGTTATAATCATATCATTACAATTAGTGTCATTATAGACAAAGGTGAGAAACATCCCAATCCATACCTATTTGGGCTATTTATTAAAATAAAAATTGTTTTTAAATTACCTAAAAGTGAGGGATAAGTCATTAAAATTGTCATCAGGTATTTTTGAAATAAAGAAATTGGCAAAGAATGAGGAAAACAGCAGTATTGTCAAAGTTGAGGCCCCATTTAAATACATTGTAGCTTATTTATATACTGTCAGTATATAAATAACAGATTTCATGTAAATGCCTCATTTTGTCGTAAATACACAGCTTTTGGCTGAACCACTAGCAAGCTATGTTAGCACATCTATGACAATGACAATGATGATTTTTTATGATTGTCCGTGTAACGCATAAACCACTGAATGGGCCTTTTTAAGCTAATTACGCACACATGTTTTGGCTATGGTCTTTCAAAAAAAAATTATAAGAATAACAACCAAAAAACGACTGACCTTACTTCTTGGAGTAGATCTGAGGACAATCAATATATTTCTTTTGGCCTAATTACAGTAATTGTATGTTATATTTGTATATTTATATATGTTTTATTGTTTAAACTGTAGAAGTAGGCAAACTGTTTTTGTTTTAGTTTCAATTACAGAATGGTAGTTTCTTCTCTGAGCTATGATATATGGTACAAACAAATTAATGTTCACAGGCTTTAATTTAGGATTGATTTTTTTTATCAACCATTTGCTCGACCTTGGATGTTTTTACTAGCTGCTGTGGGGATCATCAGTATTCGATATGTTTGATGGATATCATTTTTTGCAAATATTACATGGAAAGTAATTATACAAAATTTGTGTAATGAAACCCTTCGTTAGGTGAAAAGATTTGGCAGCGAAAAAAAACCACCCTGTTCTATGGGCCCCTAACCGACCCAGATTTTCCATTTTGGGATTTTTAAATTTTATTTTTTAATTTCAGCCATTTTTTAAACAAGTGTGGGTTGAGTTTGATGGAAATTACTGTATGCATGTAAAATCACCTGTTTTGAGCAGAGCTAAAAGTAGATTTATTTTGACTGAAAAAAAACTGACCAGCGAAGCGATGGAAAAAAAATTGCAATTTATTTACAGATTTTGGTGATTTTTAAGAGTAATTTGCCAAAAAACAAACAAAACAAAAAACACCCAGCTGACCGACCCTACTTGAAAGGTCTTCCCACCTGTAGAACAGGGGATTTTTTTACAGCCTTATCCTACATTTTTACTCAAGTTTGTTAGAAACTTATATAAGGAGGAAATTATTCGGCTTTTCCAAAGTTCCAACTCAAGCTCGCGTAAATTCACACAAGCGTGCGCCTGTCACGCATTACCAACACACAACTAGCATATGCATTGCGCGTAACTGCATGCATGCCATTCTATATAATATCAATACACTGTGTTATGAGTCTTATTTTTTGTCGCCTTATATAAACCAAAGAAACATTAAGAGGCTTTTTTTCGACTGAAATCCCAGGACTGAAATGTTGGCAAGTGATTTTTGTTTTACCACTTGTCGAAGTGTTTGCCATTCTTAATTGTCAATGAAAAATGCCAAACATTAGATGTCATTACAGCTCTTAAATTCAAACTTGTTTACAACTCTTAAGGTGGTACGACACCCCTCTATAAATTTGTTTATTTTTGCATTTTTCTCAAAAATTAATAACACACTGGTAACAAAAGTTATGTATAGTATAGGGGCAAGGAATTCAGTTACAACACTGGAATTTCAGTGACCCAAGACAAGCGGTACGTTATTTATGATAAGAAAGAGGCACTGCTAGAATGTACCTCATTTCTTAACATATACTAATATAATGAAGCACTTGTCTTGAATCACTGAAACTTCAGTGAAGTAATTAGATTCCTTGCCCCTATAATATACATAACTTTTGTTACCAGTGTGTAGTTATTTTTTGAGAAAATGCAAAATTAGTCACAAAATTTATCAGTGGGTGTAGTAGTACCACCTTAAAGCCACAATTATGTGCGATGATTGCTCCACAGCGACCGTCCACTCAATGTTTCTTTAATTTCTAATTTGTGGACAATGGGCTACTTCAGTTGAAATCCCCTGTGGAAGATTTTGGAAATATCAAACACAGAGGGAGTATGTTTTTCAAAAGTGATTGGTCAGAGTTAATCATTTTGAAACTCGTACTCCCCCTGTAATATGGCTTTACCTCTATTCTTCCACAACTGGAGTGAGTATTTCAAATGGAAGCTACCCAATTGTCTATTCTAGTCGAAACTCGTACTCCATCTGTGGAAGACTTTATCTAAATCTTCCACAGGGGTAGTGTGGATTTTAAATGGAATAGCCCAATTGTAATACTCAATGGTGTACTAACATTTAAAACTCTAAGCCTGAAGTGCTAAAAATTTGAGTAAAATTTAAAAGTTTTTATGATAAATGTGGGAAGTCCTGTATTATTCAGTGTTGTTCACTGATCGAAATACCGTATACGTTTGCCTAATGGCGCTATGGGCTCCCTTGACATAACTGGAATTTTAAACACAAACTAAAAGTGCCCTCCCATAAAAATCCGACCAGCAAATAAGGGCACATACCCTTAATTCTTGTTGGGATTTTTTTAGAAAAGGGAGCTCTCTGTTCGTACGTGAAATTTACCCAAAGGCAAAGGAGCCCAGGTGCGCCATTAGGCGAACGTTTACGGTATTAGGGAGAGCTGAAATGTCTTGCGCATGGATGAATCATTGACATTTAAACTGTGCGTATATATTTATTAATCATCAGATATCGTCTCTCCGTTAAGCTCCGCTCATACGATTGGACATAACACACATATTGACGATAGGGGCTGGAATGAAATAGTGATTTTCTTTGTTTTACCTTATTTGTTCGGCTCAAAATTAAAAGGAGACATGTGATAAAGATGACTTTTGACGTCATTGCCTGGCAGTATGCACACGCATCATCACAATTTCATTGTTTTTTGCCTGGCAGTATCATATTTTGTTAAGGGCCTGTGTTTTTAAAACTACCGCCACATCATCAGAAGGCTATTGAACAGTGTAGTGGTTGTATGCAGTTTGCTCAAGCATATCGATATACCAGTCCCTTGCCTTTTTTGATAAACATTGAGGTCAACTCATCTATAGTGA
This sequence comes from Amphiura filiformis, assembly GCF_039555335.1. NCBI lineage: Eukaryota > Metazoa > Echinodermata > Ophiuroidea > Amphilepidida > Amphiuridae > Amphiura > Amphiura filiformis. Next base: position 30,616,014 of record NC_092643.1, read on the forward strand.
AAACTAAAATTTTATGGAATGAATCTATAATCTTTATGGAAATTTTATGTTAATGTCAAACTTAGGCTCTGTTGAACTCTTACTTTGTAAATATGTAAACTCTGTTTACTCTGTAACTTGTAAATATGTTAGGGGCTATGCAATGATTATGAGACCGGGTAGAGTAAAATGGGGGGGGGGGATCTGAAAGGGGATGAAGCAATTTTTGGCACACAATCATGGGGAACCTTTTAATCATATTTAATCATATTTATCATATTTATCCAGGGTAGCCCAATTCAGCCAAACAGCCAAATAAAGCGCTCTAAAATGTCCTAGGAAAACAGTACAGAAACACTTAGATTGGCAAATTTTTGAGATCGCTACGCTCGCATTATATATCTAGACCATGGTTTGCAAATTCAAATTGGGATAAAAAAGGTGGGGGGAGGGAGGGGCAAATATTTTGGAAGGCCAAGATGGTGGGGCAAGCAATTTATGGCAAGCTGAAAGGAGGGCAAGCAATTTTTGTCATGGAAATTTCCCTCCCCTGTCTCATAATTATTGCACAGCCCCACTAGTTACCCAACCCATATGTTATTTTATATTATATGTTTTTGCTTTTTTCCCTCTATATAATTTGTAAACATAGGACACATCTCTTCAAGTTGTATATTATCCGCATACAAAATGTACAATGACTTTCAAAAAGTACCCAAAGCAGTATTTTTCATTAGTGTAAAATGGACCCAAAGCAAGCAAGTACTGTATGGTTGTTTTCCTACCCTAAGCAAGTATTTTACTGTTATGAGTTGTGAACGGTGATAAACATACCCAAAACCACTGGTAGTGATCAGTCAAGAGGCCTGAAGAAAGACCAATGAAAACGTATGTTTTGACAAGTTTTGAGTACAATTTCACCCAGAATTTTAGTTTGTTTCAGCATCTTGGTGCCAAATTTAATTGCCCTTTTTGAGCAACATCTGTATGAGGCCTAGGTGGGCAAATAACCTGAAATTCATGAAAAACCGTGTCCAAAGAGCAGGCCCGTAGCCAGGATTTTTTTGAAAAAGTGGACTTTTTTCCGGGGGGCAATTTTGTGAAAAGTGGACTTTCTTCCCCAAATTTTGACCTTTTTCTTCACCAAAAAAGCTTAAAACCCAATTTTTGGATCGCTACACTCATAAATTCTTTATTTTTAGGACTTTTTAATACTTTTTTTAATTTTGGAGGGGGTGCATCACACCACCATGTCTACTGGGCCTGCCAAAGAGTATGGGCTTCTATTGGAATGGTGGTAAGCTCATGGCACCTCTGACACTGAATGAAGCAATTGTGCAATGTTAAGGTTTTTATTTATCCCCCTAATCATCAACAAGCACTATGGACCACAATGGCCTCATCCCAATGACATAGTTCAATAATCTCAATTCTAACAACCATATTCAAGTGTGACCTCAAGTTGCAGAATATGAGGTTTTGTACCTAAATTTTCAAAGGTCATTCAATGAATGTACAAATGTACTTGGGTTAAAGAACTGTGCCCTGATAAGCATGTTGTGGATCCTAGTGAAGTGAGTATTATCACCATCATCTTGCCTAGTAACTACCAGTACTACAGTGAAAACTTGTTGTTAAGTTGCAGATCCTAATCTTTTAGTTTGCAGTGGCTGCGCCATGGGGGGGGGGGTGCATGGGTGGGAAATGCCCCCAGTCAGAACTCCTGCCCTCCCAGTTGCCCCCCCAGTAAAAACTAAAAACCCACAATTATGAACAATTTCCACTTTTTGTGGCAATTTTGAGCAAAATTTGTTGATTTTTCCCCCTTCTGAAATTCACTTCCTACCCCCTCAAAAAAAGATAATCACTTTGTGTCAGTAAAGAAGTGTCCACTGTATTATTATTAATCTTACAACTGCTATTTTGTGCATTTCATAGCACCAATTTTTTTATTGTCATTTCTCGTTCCCTATTTTTGCCAGTATTTTAATTTTGCAATTGCTGCTTTGGGCTGGTTGGATCAGAATATGTATACAGGGTTTGCCTTAACTCATTTTTTGTTTGCATGCCAAAAATTGCTATGCAACATTTGCTTTGTATAGCAATTCGAAAGCGTTGCATAGCGATTTTTCAAGGCAGTAGCACCAATATGTTTTTTTTTGCATCCAATATTAATGCGATGGTGTTTAATTCTTGAATGTTGGTTCAGTCAATTTATATTGACTAAATGAGAATTGATGAGTTTAATATGGAATGTCAAATTAAACAGCTGCAAAACACAACATTAAACACAGAGTACTGGTGTGATGCTTTATCATGTCTGTTTTAATTGCACAAGTGTAATTATAAATAAAATATCAATATGAAAATACCTTTGAATAATGTGCTCATATACTGTACAGTCATACATGCCATGACCCGTGGCACACCGACATCGCCTGGCTAATAATTATTTGGTGCAGCAGTGACATTAAAATGAATACGCGGGGTCGATACACGTGAATTGCTATGCACGATTTTGATATCAGACGAAAATCTTCGGATACTGAGTTAGAAAATGATGAATATCTCCCGTAAATGAATTTTTCTCAAGAAACCAGATGTGGTCTCATACACTTGAAAATACGTGTTGAACAGATATTATAGTCGTTAGCGTGCGCTTTGAAAATTGGCCGTTCGCTTTGAACTCAAAATTTGACCAAGACTCTCAATTATTGCGTTGGTCTTGTATGGACTACAGCGCGCAGCAGGCTATAGCGGCACTCACTCAAGTGGAGAGAGTATAACCATTGACCGCAATGTCGTATACAAGCTTGCTCACAGAGCGAGAAATCAATTACCCGTCTATGTCAGTAGCCTTAGTCAGGTCACGCCGCTAATAATATGCATCTCATAAGGTCCGAATAAAATGGTCATGGGTGGCTGTGGATTCAACCTACCATGGCGATTTCTACTATGAAGATATCGAGGCGATGTCGGGGTTGTCACATTCACACTGTGGAGTCTGCTAACAACCGTGGAGCTCCACAGTTGAAGATAAGCTCAAAAATGGGGTTTTTGAGCCATAGAGGGGGGTATACCCCCTGTCATTTTCTGATTAGAGCAACTTGCCTCCTCAGTATGGCGGTTGCTGTGAGATTTGTGTAAAAAAATCTCCCCAGTTTGAATGTGGGTGTGTGAATCTCCCCAGTTGGAATATACACACACCTCCACACTTGGCGGCATTTACAAGAGGGGGTGCGTAGGGGGTACATCAAAATATTTTGGTGGGTATATGCTCCCCCGGAATTTTGAGGTGGTGGTACGAGCTGACGACGTACCGGTAAAAGGAGGTCTTTTGGAGCTGCAAACAAGTAAAATGGGGACTTTTGGAGCTGCGAACAGTCAAAATCAAGGGTCTTTCTTGGCTTTCTGGTTGAAAAGCACCTGAAAATACGTTTTAGAGCTGAAATTGTCAAAATCAAGGGTCTTTCAGAGCTCTATTTTGGATAAATATAGGGGTCTTCAGAGCTGCGAAATCCAAAAGGGGGTCTTTCGGGAGCATACCCATATGGTCATTTGTGTTAAGTGCCACCCGGCCTGGGCCATGACATGCCAACCCAAAAAGCATATATCACATTTTGTATTTGTATCTAGACCTGCACTTAATTGCAAAAAGCAGACACATGCCCGCTATTGAGGAGTGAAAAGGGAAAGAAATTTCAATTTAAATGTAATTAATTCCAAACTTATAATTTTCCTCAAACACCTTCCATTTATCATTGGTCATGGAAAAAAGATAACATTAACAAAATGAAAATTCAAAATTTTTGATTGAGAATAATCATTTTGGGGACCGTTCACAAACACTTGTTAGGAAGGGCCTGATGCAAAAAGAGGGCCCTGAAATTTTTGACCATCCTAGGCGCCTGAAAAAATGACCACAAATTTTCTGGGGAAAATTGAGTTTATATGCTTTTCTATGGTGTTGACCCATAATTTTTGTGTCAAAAAGGGGGGCCTGACATTTTTGAGATCTCAAAAGGGAGGCCCCCGCAAAATTTTCGCGATGATTTTTTTTGCATCAGGCCCCTAACAAGTGTTTGTGAACAGAGCTGGAAATGTTCCCTTTGAATGGTTTTGGGAATTAGTTTCGGGCTCATTGCACTGTTGACAGAACACTGAAGATTATATATTTAGATGAGTTGGAATAAAAAAATTGTTGTCTCAAAGCCTATGGCAGTTTCAAAAACAAATGCAGAATGAGGGTTTTTTTTTAAAGATTTTTACTTTTTTTAAAGATTTGTTTGAAATAAATTTTGAATTAAGATGTCATTTTCGTGTGTTCAAAAGTATACAGCATAAACTTGTGGTTGATTTACATAATTGAAGTACATAGGCCTATATCAATTGCTTTATACCTAAACAAGTATCAAATCAAGTAACTTTTCTTCCAAATATGTCTCAGAATTTCATGATTTTCTGGCAAAAACTATTTAAAAAAAGGTGCATGGAGGCTTTGATGAGACAATTTTTAAGCCTTAGTGCAAGAAATCCTATCTGCAATTAAAGCTGCCTTATTATGTATTTGACAGATTCTGTATTGTACACATAGGCATCTGGCAGCTATTGCAGAAGGGACGTTTTGCAGCAACCATGTGACATGTATTCCATAGTGATTCTGAGCTATTCTGAGGGGATGCTTGTAATAATTATGAGCCCTGGGGAGGGTAAAATTGGGGGAAGAAAAGGGCCTACGTTTGCCAGCCTAACAAGGGGGTGCAAACAATTTTTGGCAACAAGGGGGGTGCAAACAATTTTTGGCAAGCCGAGAGGGGGACCAAGCCATTTGTGACATGCCTTTAAAATAAAACTCTTTGAAAAGGCAGTAAGGAAATGCTTAAATATATTTTTCTTCTATCTGAGCTCGCAATATATATCTAAATCATTCAAGGTTTGCAAATTGAGATCCCAAAGATTTGGAATATTTGGAAATATAACCCCGGCCCCGGGGATCATAATTATTGCACAGCCTCTCATCAAGTGCGGAAATAGAAAAACCTACTTTGCATCTGACTAACCTGTCAGTCAAACTTTTCATGACTCATGATTGGTTAGCATTCCATTTAAAATCCACACTACCCCTGTGGAAGATTTAGCTAAAGTCTGTCACAGAAGGAGTATGAGTTTCAAATATAATGGACAATTGGGTAACTTCCACTTGAAATACTCACTCCAGTTGTGGAAGACTAGGCCTATCTCTAGGTAAAGACATAATACTGGGGGAGTATGGGTTTCAAAATGATCAACTTGATCCCAACTCGAACTTGAGTTGGCAGTCTCCAGATGAAGACCAAAAGTTAAGGTATGTATTAATTCTGTATTGAGATTAGGCCTAGGTCCTATATCAAAATTTAAACAAAAATTAAAATAATATGAAATTTCATGCTAATAGGCTATGTCGGACATACCGGCACGCGGTTTTCATAATACATCAATTTATATTTTATTCTGCCTCCGCAGGAGGTAGTTTGCTTTGAAATTTACACCTAAAATGCGCACATTTGCGCGGCATGTAGGCCGATTGTACAAATTTATATTCTGACAAGTACTCTAATTTCCGCCCAATATCGAGAGCCCAATATATATCCCCACCTCTTTGCGCCATACATAAATTAAGCCTATCGCCATTTCCGAATGTTCAAAAAGGTAATCACGCTTCCTCAGCATGTGCAATAAATTAGCATTAAAATTAATCTTATTCTATAGGGATTCTAGAAACACCTAGCACGTGGCGCCAATGGTGCGGGTCTATCAAGCTCATGAATTATGCATTAGAATTTTTTTAAACTCATATCTTAATACTAATTATGGTGTGTCCGTCCTCTGTCCATGGCGCTATCGGCGTCTGGCGTGGCTTCGCTAACGCGTGCTTTCATGGTGCGATATATAACGCGAAGCCGAGGTGCGTATCGCGTGGCGCTTGATGCGCTATCGCGTAGTGCTGCGGAGTACCCCCAGACAAGCGAGAACCTAGACCAATAACTTTGACTCGCGTAGTGAAGCCGACACTGCTTAGCAACGAATTTGACAAGGACGCAGCCCCGGACGCAAACAAGCAGACATGTTAGCGTCTATGGAACATGTTGCATTTGTCGCGGCTATAACGGCGCAGTATTCACGCAAACGAGCGCGTCAAACATGTATGCGATATTTCTCCGCGCCTAGTAACCCCGTCAATCCGTCAATATCACCTTGGATATGGGGCTTCACCTCCCGCTGTGGTAAAGGATGGGCAGTAATAGGTCTAGGTGGTATGTCTATGGGAGTACCGCACGGCCGACTCAACCAATAATAAGGAGTGCGCCCGCTTGCGCCCATGATGAACTTTGATCGCCGATCAGCTGGGCCAGGTCACCGAACTTTTACCCGCCATTGTTCCACGTGTTTGTGCATCAGTGTGAAGGGGTTGTGGAATCGTGGCATTATCAAGCGATTAACTTAGCATGAAATCACTGGATTTCGCTGTTTTTGCTAAGAATAAGTATGTTTCATCGATTAGCAGACATTATTCACCTTGATTTACGATTAACTTCTTCAAAAAGGCCAAACGAGCAATGCTTCAGTGCCAAGAACAACGCACCACGTAGACGAGACGCATCAGTATTTTCGTTCAACACTTGAAACATGTTGTCGGCTAAACTGAATATTTTGACAACGGGTCGCTTTCCCATCGACCGAAAGAGATGTGCTGACTTAGGAAATTTCCTGAATTTTCCCATGAAACTAAAATCTCACCTAGGCCAACTCGAAATTTCTGCAATATTGAATGTAAAAGGTATCCGTGTCGCAGGCAACTCTGACCGATTTTTCAGTGGAAGGAACTACGCCCGGCTCAGCCATGGCTCAGCAGGTATGCACTGCAGTACATATATGCATGGGAGCACATGCTCACATTTTCCATGGATAATCACAAAGGATTGGAAAGCATGTGCCTGTGTACATTGCGTCGGGTCGTGGTTGTATTTTATTTTTTGTATCGCGTGGACATGAATTTTGACATTCATTTGGAACACAATCGTGATAGCAACTTTGACTTTATACACTTCTTCGCAGGCCTACATCATGAGTAAAAGGGGTCATGGCAGACGCTGACGGTGGCGATAGTTAATGCAACTTGCATGTCATGCATGTAAATATGATGATCATGATCACAACATATACTGATATTAAATGAACCAGTCCATGAATCATACAGGATAAACAATCCAGTCCCGATCAGATAGGGAAGAGTCCATGACTGAGTCTTGCCTCGTCGATGGAATAAGCCTAAATAAGGTACTAGTATAGTTTTGTTTTTTTTGCATTTGTCATGAATAAAAGTATTACCATATAATCGAGCATATTTGATACAAGTTTGTGATACAAAATGATACACTTGATGTGCATGCCATGTTCATTGTTAATGTTGTTGTAATTTTTCTTTATACAATACAAACTTGGCAATGCCCACGAAGTATGAACCTACCCATGTTTGTACCTGAGCAGCGAATGCATGGAGTCGTTGTGAT